>NC_141156.1:67359309-67994309 GCF_053477565.2 Lygodium microphyllum | reverse complement strand
AGTGAATGGAAAGTATAAGGATAAAAAGAAAGGAACAGTGAGAGTTTTAAGTGTTGAAGAATTGCCTGATATTTTTCCTATTGTTGATGCTTGGCATAAGAATCAAAACATAAGTGAAGCATATATTGATGGAGGAGCGCAAATTAGTGTGATTACTCAAGCTTGTGTTGAGCACTTTGGACTTCGAATCATCGAAGGGTCTAAATTTCAAATCAGGCTTGCTAATCATGCCAAAGTGAGGTGTTTAGGTGTCATTCAAAATTTGGAAATGAAGGTTTATGGAGTCTATCATGTTATGCCAGCAGGGTTGGAAGCTTTTCTGCTCATATTGGGTAGACCTTGGCTTAGGAAAGCAAGAACAATTCAAGATTGGGGAAAAGGGATAATAACAATTTATGGTTGAAGGGGAGTACCAAAGAAGTTTGACATGTCTTCAAGAAAGGAATTGGTGAATGAGGAAGATTCTAAAGAAGAATATGAGGAAGAGAGTGATAGCTCTTTTAAGGAATATGATAGTGAGGATGAGAGTTCAAAGAGTGATTTTGATAGGGAGGTGTCATCTGTTGCAGTTGAGTTAGTGAGTTTTGAGAGAGAAGAAGAGAGAATTAAGGATGAATTTTTGAGTCTCTTGGAAGACCATGAGGGGGAGGGCTTAGAATATAAAAGGTTTCAAGATGAAGTTGAGGGTTCGAAATCGTTGCCCGATGAGTTTGTTGAGATCTATTGTGAGTTTTTTGATCATGAGAGTTTTGAGGTTATAGGTTCTGACTCATGTTGTGGTTTTGGTGTTGGTGTTACTCACTCTATTGAGTCTTGTGAGTTGTTTGGTGATGGTTTGAGAAGCCCTGGAGAGGCTTTTGTTTGTGGTGTTGATGATGTGGTTTTGAGTAGACCTAATCTCTTACTCCTTGATAGTTGTGATATTTGCAACATTGCCAAAGAGAAAACTTCATCTGATAGTCTTTCAGTTTCTTTGAATTCTCTTGGAGTTTGTGATGATTCTGATTGGGGATTTGATGACCCTAAGTGTGACATTGAAGAGGATGTGAGAGAAATTTTGAGTAAAGCTTTGGAAATGATTGAAAATTTGAGAGAAGAGAGATCTAACACTAAGAGTAAGGAGTGAGAAGAAAATTGTGAGGTTGCAATTGAAGAAAATTGGATAATAGGGTGTTTGGATGAGGATAAAGACCTTAATGTGTTGCCTAAGGTTTCTTATGTGATTCTTGAGGAGAATCTCATCACATTGTTTCTGAGAATGATGAGAAAAAGATTTTTTGTTGTGTTTGTGTTTTGGAGAACATGAAGTCTTGTTGTTTTGAAGAGATTTCTTGTTTTGATGAGTTGTTGTTTGTTGTGGATAATGGTGTCTTTGGATATTTTGTGGTGTTGAGAGATGTTTTTCTAGATTTCTCAGAGATGGTTGCAATCTTTGTGGATGGAATGGATTTTGTCAACATGGAAAGGGTTCAAACCTTGTTTCAAAACCCTAGCTTTGTCATGTTTTCCTTATGGGAGGATGGGAGGGGCATGTGGATTGTCATTGTGGGTGATGAGATGTTTTTCTTTGACAATGTGAGTTGTTTTGAGAACTTTGGATTTGAAAATTTTAAGGATTTTAAAGAGAGATTTATGGAAGACTTTTGTGTGTTAATTCAAAATTTGTCTGAGAATGGTGTGTCATGGATCTTTATGTTGATCTCAATAATATAGGGATTTGTAGTCAAACATAAGGAGAATCTTGCATGTAAACTTCATCAAGCGCTCTATGGTCTCAAACAATCTTCATGAGCTTGGTATCAAAATATTGATCTCTTCCTTACAAAATAAGGTTTTATCTCTTGTTCTTCAGATCCTAACTTATATGTCAAGTGCTGCAATAATAGTTTTGTTATTATTGCTCAATATGTGGATGATACCATACTTGTTTCTAACAATCTCAACTTCCTTCAAAAAGTAAAGAAGGTTTTATCATCTATGTTTGACATGGTCGATCTTGGAGACATACACTCATGTCTTGGTATTCAAATTCAATGCTATCAAGAAAATGGTCTTTTATTATTTGCATCAAACAAATTTCATTGAAGATATTATTGAGAAGTTTGGTTTGGGTTCTGCACATCCTGCTAGTACTCCTTGTCTAGTGAGCTCTACCAAAAACTCCTACTTTCTGTAGAGTGATAGATAATTAGCATTACATCAACCTTATGCTATTCTTGTTGGATGTCTTCAATTTGTTGGCTTAAATTCTTACCTTGACATTCTTTTTGTTGCTACAAATGTTCTTGGATAACATCTTAGTTCTCCATGTCTTAAACATTGGATTACAACTAAACAAGTTTTGAAGTATTTGAAAGGCACTAAAGATTTTGGATTGGTTTATCGGTGCCAACAAAAATCTGATTCTCTACATTCACTTCAACCTTTGGATTATACAGATGCAGATTGAGCAAGCTCTCACTTACCTATGAGTTCTACAAGTAGAAATTGTTTCTTTATCAATGGTTGTCTTGTTTCTTAGACTAGCAAGAAACAAAGTTGTGTTGTTATTTCCACTAAAAAGCCTAAATATATAGCTACATCTTCAGTGGCTCGAGAGTTAGCATGGATCTGATAATTTCTATCAGATATTGGTCATCTTTCTCTCTCCAGCACATCACTTCAATGTGATAACCAAAGTGCTATTAGTCTTTCCAAAGACTATGTTCAATATAACAAGTCTAAATATATTGCATTGCATTATCAATATGTTTGATATGAAGTAAAGAAAGGCATGATTATGATTAAACATTATCCAAGTGATCAAATGACTTCATATATATTTACCAAAGGATTGAATGAATCACGCTTCACTCTGCTGCTCTTGGAACTTGGAGTTGTCTCAACTTAAATATTTGGGAATTAATCTACCATGAAATTGTAGTGCCATTGTACATACTCCTTGTAGGCACCATACACATCACATATACACATACACCTCAGACCTCTTGGTCATCGTTGTACATACATATTTAATTTCACTTCACATTCATGGATTCACTTTACATGCACACAATAATCCTTCTCGATCATGTTTGTACATTTGTATATAGAAGCTCGGGGTTTTCCCTTCTACTCCCCCAAGGTTTTTTCATCCACAGCTAGAGACCTTTGTTTGAGTGGGGGTGTTGGAGATATATATACCTCACCCTATCTAGACTAGGTCTCACCTATATATCTGTAGATTTTGATCAATATGATATAGTCTTTGGGAGTGTATATGGTGTGTCTCTTCTCTCTCTATATTTCAAGACTCCTTTGCCGGAAATTTCTTTCATCTCTCTTGTACTTCGAAGAATATATTTTAATCAACTGTATGGCATCATGCAAAATTTTTGGTTATTGAGCTCCCTCCTCTGATGATAGGGTAGGGTTAAGACCAAAAATATATTTATTCAGCTTAGCAAAATCTGAAATGCCTTCCACGTACATGGAGAGATTCAAGTAGGTGTTGGAGTACTCTCTAATGGACGTCCATCTTTGAGCTCATGCATACCATCTTCTTTGAAGCCTTTCTTTCCAAAGGGAAAACAAAAACATCAATCATTGCTTTCTTGAACTCCTCCCAAGTGAGAAGCTCTTGCCCAATCTTGTGCATCTATCACAACCAAGTATGGGTATAACCTTCAAGATGAAGAGTCGTAAAATAAATCTTTGCTTCTTCACTTAGATAATGTAAATAAGCTAATTTCCACAACAAACTATAAAACTAGAAATCTAAGAAAATAGACAAAATTTCCAAGAAACCATAGCTAAGGTGGCTATGCTGAAATGATGTTACCATTAATGGTTGAGAATCAGTTGATGAGAGGTTGCAAGATGGTATGCACCCCAATGCCATGGTGGCTAAGAGTATGGACCCTCTTAGATGGTGGGAAGTTGAGAACTCAAACATGAAATGTTAGAATTATCCAAAAATATCCTTGGAAAATTACGTCTTAGACTTTTATACTTAAACCTAGCAGGCTAAAAATATTGTAAGGCATTTCTACTTTATTACAAGCCATCCTAGCCTAAAAGAGCTTTGTCCTCAAAGCTCAAATTCAGGCAAGATATAAGGATGAATATAAGGGTAGCTTGAAATAAATGAAGTCATGTTGAAATAAAACTCCATGCTAAAGAAGACCAAATAAGTTGATGAAGAAGGACTATTAAGTGGAACAAATTGCTGTAGGATATCCAAAACAAGCAGCATTATAAATTTGGCCATATCTTGAAGTAAAAGTGTCGGATTCTCATGTGCGAGCTATAGAAATGTAAAAGACAATATGTAGTATCTAGCGTGCCATCAAAATCAAATTTTGATGAGGATAAACCAATTAATTTCTTCACGAAATTTTTTTACAACAAGCTATTTATTGCTAAGTAGCCGTGGAAATTGTTCCAAATACAAAGCATGCTGTCGAGAAGACTCTTCCATAGGCAAACCCTTCCACTTAATGAGATACTCCATAAGAATTCAGTTCCTTAGAACCTTATGGGTTCATAAATTATCAAACCATCTTCATCAAGGGGAGGTAGTTCTTAAGAACTTGGATTTCAAGGCCAACATACTTTTTGAGTTGAGATATAATAAACACATTGTGGATACATGTATTTGAAGACAAAACAAGTTGATAGGCAATATCCCCAATTCACTTGATTATTTGGTATAGACCATAAAACCGATGAGAGCAAGCTTATTATGTCCTCCCTTAAGAGAAGAATAATGGGATTTTGGAACCTTCAAGAATACCCATTAACCCTTGTCAAACTCTACATGCCTTCTTTTTTCATCTGCATAGGCTTTCATTGTCCCTTGACCTTTTCTAGTATTTTCCTTGTATTGCTTCATAAGAGTCTCCATCTTCTCCAACTCTCCACGAGCATGAGGGTTAACATCACCATGAAGCAATGCACAAGGCACTTGAACTTTCTAGCCATATAATGCTTCAAAAGGAGACATTCTAATACTTGTGTGATGAGTATTATTATAACAAAACTCTGCAAGATGAAGCCAATGGTCCCATGCATTTTATATATCATGGCAGAAATGACGCAAGTAAATCTTTAGCCATTTGTTGACCCGTTTGGTTTGCCCATCTGTTTGTGGATGATAAGCCATACTAGGAGTCAAAATAGTCCCCATAGAAGAGAAAAAAACTCCTACAAAATCTGCCCATAAATTTAATGCACGATCAGACACAATATTCATTGGCATTCCATGAAGCTTAAAGATACATTCCATAAACAGATCAGCCACTTGCTTTGCTATAAATTGAGCCTTGGTTGGGATGATTTGGGCTGATTTAGTCAACTGCTCTACCACTACATAAATGCTATTTCACCTATGTTTTATTGTAGGAAATCCTATTATGAAATCCATACTAATATGAGTCCACTTCCTATGAGGAATAGGTAGTTGCTAAAGCAAACCACCGAGTAGAAGCATTGAATTCTTATTTTGTTGACACGGAAGACAACTCATGACATATTTTTTAATATCTCTCCAAATACCCTTTCAATAAAAGCTCTTATGAATATTATCAAATGTTTTGAACAAACCATGATGCCCCACTAAAGGTGAAGAGTGCATCAATCAAAAAATGTGGTCTTTGAAAGTGATTGAGGATTCAAGAAGATCTATCCTTGATACCATAAAAGACCATTGTACCACTTATAATTTGGATACTCTTCTCCTTTTCCTTGTTGCAATTCCTTCATCATTTTGGATGCTTGCTCATCAAGTAAATACTCTTCTTGAATGTGATGAATCCAATCCTTATGCACGTTTGAAATGGTAGAAATGAAACATGCCCACGTTCTTGATAAGACATCTGCTACCACATTATCTTTTCCAATCATATATGATATCTCAAAGTCATATCCTTGAAGAGTAGCTAACCATATTTGTTTTTTAGGAGAAAAATTTGGTTGTGAAAGGAAGTATTTCAGCACATGAGGATTGCTTTTGACCTTGAAATGGTTGTCATAGATATAATGATGCCACCTTTTAATAGTTGTAATATTATCAATATCTCTTGCTCATAAACATGTAATTGACACTCCTTGTCATCAAGCTTTTGGCTTTCATAGGCTAGGACTCCATGATCTTGACATAAAATAGTTCCAACTCTTATTCCACTAGCATCCACACATATGATAAACTCCTTAGAGAAATCTAGGCATAAAAGGGTAGGTGTTGAAATTAGCAGATATTTCAACTCATTGAAACTTTTATTGATTATGGAGTCCCAAAAGGAAGCCCCTTTTTTAAGCTTATCCATTAATGGAGCCATCACATGAGTATGATTCTTGATGAACCTCCTATAGAAGGATGATAATCCAAGGAATCCTCTCAAAAAGGTTGCATTCATAGGAGTAGGCCATTCTTAACATATTTCATCTTGTTGGGATCCACTGTAATGCCTTGTTCTCCCACAATATGACCTAAGTATTCCACTTCATCTTTCGTGAATGAACACTTTGTCACCTTGGTAAAGAGTGTGTGTCTTTGTAATGTGTCAAAGACCTCTCATACATGCTTCAAATGCTCATCCTTAGATTTTCCATAGTTAAGGATATCATCAAAGAAAACAAGGACTATTTTGACCAAAAAGGGCTACAAAATTTTATTCATAAAGGCTTGAAAAGTAGCAGGTACATTGGAAAGCCCAAATGGCATAAGCAAGAAGTGGTATAATCCCCTTTCAATCCTAAAAGTTGTTTTGAACTCGTCTCCTTACTTCATTCAAATTTGATGATAACCCAAATGAAGATCTATTTTGGTAAAAAGACCTTTGCATCTTTAAGTTTATCCAAAAGAGCATCAATTTGGGGAATATGATACTATTCTTGACCGTTGACTTGTTCAAATCCCTATAATCAATGCACATATGAAATGATCCATCCTTATTCTTGACTAAGAGCACATGAGAGGCCAACAGTGATTGACTTGGCTGAATTAAACCCATTTTTGACTTGTTACTGCACCTCTTTCCTCTCAAACTTGGACAAGTGATAGGGATGTTTTTTAATGGGCTTTGTGTTTGACAACAAGTCGATAGAATGGTCAACCTCTTACTTTGGAGGCAAAGATGATGGTGGCTAAAATAAATCCTTGTATTCCTCTAATAGCTCTTCCAATCTTGGATCCATTTTCTTTGGAGAAGAAGATGGTTGATTTGGTGGATGCTCTTAGTCTACTTTCACAAGCAAAAGAGTTAAGATGCATGACTTGGCATTGATTTCCTTCTATAATTTCTTCATGGAGATAAGCTTTATATATTTGTGGTCTATGCCTTAAAATTCAATGTGTTGCCCCCTTTCCAATTAAATTGCATTTGCATGTGTTCCAAATCTAACGTAAAATTTTCAAATGTTTTTAGCCAATTACAGCCGATAATAACATCAATAGGCCCCATATCCAAAGTAATCAAATCCACCTGTATTGTCCAAGAGGGTGATAATTCAATTTGAGTAAATGGATACACTTCTTTACTAGACTCATATGCACCATTGGCAACGTGTATTTGCAAGGATGATTCCATGTCAATGGGTAGCAACTTCAGCCCGCTCAAAGATCTGGAGTGTTGCATGTATCTACTAAAATATGTGCAACCTTGCCATTAATGATACCTTTGAGTCTAAGTGTACTTTTCTCTTTCCATCCCGTTCATGCATCATGTGAAATAACACACAAGGAAGAATAAGAATCATTGGTGCCACGCGGATCAAATGGAAACCCATCCATGGGATCATAGAATCCTTCATTAGTGGCATCCTCTTCTTCACGAATTTCTTCAACCATTGGATAAGCATCAACATGTAGTAAATTTCCCTCTTGGTCCTCTTATTCATTAACTTCCACATCTTGAGTGATTACCATATTGATTTTAGAATTTTTGGCTTTGCACTTTAGCTTATGGTCGTGAGATCACTTCTCTTCCCACATTTGAAACATAATCCTTTGGCATGCATTTCTCTAAGCTATCATGAGAAATGAAATTGTTGTTGGAACTTTTTTGGGGTAGTTTAGAAATACTTTCACCCCTTGAAATTTTACCTCTTGTCTCAACCACATTTATGAAAATTTTCCCTTTTTTGTGTGCATAATTTCCATCCTTTTTAGATGCATAAACAATAGGGAAAGTTAGCACTTTGCTGTTATAATTGTTATGGATGTTATAACCCCTATTTTCTTGCTTTAAAGTGTCTCTTGATTGGCTGAGAACTTGCCCATATTTTGTAGGTTGATTGGAAAAATTATTACCCAAACTGCTTTGTTGGAGCTAATATAGCTCACCCTATCTAGACTAGGTCTCACCTATATATATGTAGATTGTGATCAATATGATATAGTATTTGGGAGTATATATGGTGTGTCTCTTCTCTCTCTATCACGTCTCTATATATCTTCTCTCTCTATATTTCAACATTGTATGAGAGCTATCAGGATTCCTTGAAGAAGACAATTAGGAAGTATACCTATGTATTATCTCTTCTATTCTCAATTCATGTTCTTTTTATGCTTAAATTTGATTTATTGTGTATGTTATAAGCATCTTATGTTATGAATTTCAAGCATAAAAGAAGTTTAATTGATCATCATCAATCATCATTTAGATTGCAGATATGTTGAATTGTATATATGCCTTGCTTGGATACCCTAAAAGTTTCTCTTTGGGAGACTCTTACGGAAATGCCTTTCTCAATAAAACCAATTTTTTTAATGTGCTAGTACTCACAAGCTTTCTTCCTATCAAATCTATGCTCAATTTGAAGTTCTGTGTCAAAAGTTATGTTAGTTCAGGTAAACTGGACTTGAAATCGGAAAATAAACATGAGAATAGCTTTTCGTGCAGACTTTTGCTCCTTGAAATTGTAATATTTTTTAGTTTAAATGAAGATATTGCAAATGTTTTTATGGCTCCTCACAATCTTAACAACAAAATATAGCATCATCACTTTGTTCACTTTGATTTTTCTAAGCTTATCGATCTTTATTGGCGTGACCTTATTCAAGATATGGAATTCAAAGCTTGTCCTCATATGGGTATTTGTGAATATTGTGCACTTGAAAAGCATTTTCATAAACCCTTTTCCATTTCCACCACAACTCATTCCAGATATTTTATTGATCTTATTCACAATGATATTTGTGGATCTGTTCCTCCATCAAAATCTCATCATCGGTATTTCATGACTTTTATTTATGACTTCTCAAGATACACCACTATTTTCTCTTGTGACACAAATTAGAAGCTTTATTATCTTTTAAGCAATATCAAAAAGCTACAGAACCTCATATTGGTCATCTCATTGAGAAACTTTGCAATGATAATGATGGAGAATAGATTTCGAATGATTTTGATGATTATTATAATAATCTAGGTATTCATCATGAATATATGGTTCCCTACTCTCCTCAATAGAATGGTATTGCTAAACATAAAAATAGAACTATTCTCAATGCCATGCAATGTATGCTCATTCATTGTGGCTTATCTCAATGTTTCTGGGCTGAAGCAATCTTAACAGCAGTATTTGTGCACAATCATCTTCCTACAACTCCTCCTTCAGGTGAAATACAGATTACTACTTGGACATGTAAAACTCCTTTTATTTCATATTTTTGAACTTTTGGATGTATTTCTTATATTCATATACCCAAAGAGACTCACAGAAAAGTTGATTTTCTCAGTTTGAAAGATATTTTCATTGGATATTCAACTTTTTCTAAGGGATACAAGTTTTATGGTCCATCTTCCAAGAAGGTAATCTTAAGTCGTTATGTTATTTTCAATGAGCAACTTATGGGCAGCACATGGTCACAGAAGGATGTTGGGCAGACGTGGTCACTAGAGGATGTTGATGATAAAAATTCTTTACTCACTTCTTTTCCTTTTCTAGTATGACAATGAACCTCCTTCACGAGATAATATTGACTCTTCAAATTAGGATTCACAACACCTGCACCTATTATTGTTGATGATGACCTTGGCGTTGATCTTTATGTTGATCTTCCAACTCATGATGAGCATGGTACTTGTTATGTTTATGATGATGATATTATTGAGAATGCCTTCAATATTTATGAAGACCTTGTCTCTTATAGTGATGCCATGTCATCCCTACAAATGGAACAATGGAAGTAGGTCATGGAAGCTGAGTATGAATCTCTTCTCTCTAAAGATACATGGGATCTAACTAAGTTACCACCTGAATATACTGCTATTAAATGCAAGTAGGTTATAATACTAGAAAAAGGTAGATGGAACATTTGACAAATTCAAAGCAAGGCTAGTTGCCAATGTTTCTCACAAATTGTAGGAGTTGATTATCAAGAAACTTTCTCACCTGCTGTTCATATTACTAGTATTTGTTCGGGTCATGTTAGTTTTTTCTATTGAGTTTGATTTCGAGGTTCACCAAAAGAATGTGAGAACTTCTTTTCTCAATGGCGATTTAAAGGAAGATATATACATGGAGAAAATAGAGGGATTTGTAGTCAAACATAAGGAGAATCTTGCATGTAAACTTTATCAAGCGCTCTATGGTCTCAAACAATCTTCATGAGCTTCGAATCAAAATATTCATCTCTTCCTTACAAAACAAGGTTTTATCTCTTGTTCTTCAGATTCTAACTTGTATGTCAATCACTGCAATGATAGTTTTGTTATTCTTGCTCAATATGTGGATGATACCATACTTGTTTCTAACAATCTCAACTTCCTTCAAAAAGTAAAGAAGATTTTATCTTCTGTGTTTGACATGGTCGATCTTGGAGACATACACTCATGTCTTGGTATTCAAATTCAATGCTATCAAGAAAAGGGTCTTTTATTATTTGCGTCAAACAAAGTTCATTGAAGTGTTGAGAGTGGAAAAAGACTTAATTTTTGATTGGTTTTTGTTGTTTTTGAGGACTGAATGATTGATGTTTGATGGATTTATAGTGATGTATGGTTGATAAAGGAAGTGTTTGAGAGTGTTTTGGATGATATTGATTATGTTTTGGAAGTTCATGATGATTCTCAGTGGAGATATGAAGCTCTATGATGTTCTGTGAGGTTCTGATTGGTCTTGTATACCTTTTGTATAGCTTCTGTTTTGTTTTGGTTTTCTTCTGTATGAAGCATGGATTGATGATTGATGAAGATTGAGATCTTTTTGAAGCATATTGAATATTTTTTGATATTATGTAATGATTTGAGTATGATTTTTGACGTTCTGATGACCTTCTGTAACCCTCTATAGACCTCCTGTCTCTGTACTGTAACTATACTGTAGCTGCTCTGGTACTGTTCTATAGCTGTTATGTAGACCTTCTGTAAGTGTTCTGTAGAATGTATGTGTGACTTTGGAAAAGTTTTCTAATATTTGGAAAGGATGAATCTAAGTTCAAAAGAGCTAAAACAAGTGGAAGAAGAAGCTGCTAAAGACTGAAGAGAAGATGAGTGACAGTGATAGTAGTGAGCTGTGAAAAGACACTGTAGTGGCTCTAATGCCTCTTCATATCAGACATACCTCTTGGGAGTTGCATCCACAACCTAAGAAGGATTATTGAGAGTTATTATAAGGTCATTGTAGTGAGCAGATGATGTACTATTTTGAGAGAGAGAGAGAGAGAGAGAGAGAGAGCCAGAGATAGTCAAATCTATCAAAATAGTGAAATTGTATAGGAGAGATTGAGAGAGAGAACTATGAATACATTGAAGATGAATAATATGTGATTGATTTCCATTCAAAGATAGTGTATTCCTTTGTGTTATTTGTTATATTGATGGATTCTATGAAGATGATGAAGATTATGGTTGATTCTATCAAATCAGTGGGAAATATCTACTATGATGTTGCATGAAGATTTGTTGTTTTCTTTGTTTTGATGATCAAAAGAATGAAATAAAAGCTTGTTGGTGTTACAAGATATATTTTCTTGCAAGAGAATTCCCTTTTCCTTGGTGTTTCTCTTGGGGCTCCATGTTTTTGGTGCGCAGCTGGGGAAACTTACCATCAACAAGCATTAGAAGAGGCTGAAAATGAAGGAAATGGCATTGTCAAGAAGAGGAAAATTCAATGGATGTTTGCAAAGTTCCTTCTTCCTATGAAGAGTTGGAAATTCTCATTACCAAAGCCACTTTCCACAAGAAGTTCATCCCACAATGGCGGAAATATATTACCATCATGATGCATGCTCTATGTGGTGGACTATTTTCTCTTCCTGTTGAAGCAGCAGAAACTTGCATCTTGGTGGCAAACTATTTGGAAACATATTACCATCATGATGCATGCTCTATGTGGTGGACTATTTCCTCTTCCTGTTGAAGCAGCAAAAACTTGCATCTTGGTGGCAAACTATTTGGGAACAAACTCAAGAGCGAAAGCAGATAGAATGACCATCCATGGAAGATTTGGCATTCATTGAGAAGTTTCCAGACATCATCAAGTGGGAGATTGTGAAGAAGCTTTAGGAGTCGTGGTCTGTGGAGGTTCACGAAGACAAGAAGGAGAAGAGTTGGAATTTGTTCGTGGATGCTCAACAGCAAGATACGTGGGATGCTTGGTGCACTGACAATCTTTTGTTTGTCCAAGTAGCAACCCACTGGAAGTTGGTAGACAGAGTGTTTTTCACAACGTACACTATTGAAACCCTCAGAAGCTGGCATTATTATAATGACACAACAACAATCCTAAGAAGAATGAGTTTTGATGCTTTCAGAATGGAATATCTTCCCCTCTGTAGTGGTTTGAAAGCCGAATTCAGAGATGTTGAAAAGAAGGAAGTAGAAGAGATGTTGGCCAGAGAACCTCAGAGAGACTGAAGCCCCCGCTGATACTATCATGTTAATTCTAGAACAATTGGTTGGAGCCAACCCCCCGATGAATGACGTAATAAAGAGGCAAGTGTTAGAACGAGTCCAAAGGTACGTGAGAAGAGAGAAGGCAAAAATCAAAACTGAGAACGAGCTTTCAGCAAAATCCTCCTTTGACGCCCTAAAAGCACTCTTTACAAAAGTCCCCATGTCGACTCAAGATCCCCTTCCTAGTCAAATTCGTCTTGGAAATATTGATGATAGGATATCAAATGTAGTCCCATTGCAAGTTTTTCAGGGAGAGTACAATGAAGACAGTGATCTTCATGTAGCAGAGTTCATGGTAGCATGTGTGGCTAACAATGCCAGAACCCCTGAGCATTGGTTAGCAATCTTCCCCGCCACTTTCAAGGGCATGGCATTTCAAGGGTGTGAGAGACAAGCAGCAGGAACTTTTGGCACATGGGATGACCTGATATTGGCCTTCCTCACTAAATTCAGACATGAAGGTTTTGAAGAGTGGATGCAAGAGGAGTTCATGAACCTAAGTCAGTCCTTTGGAGAAAGAGCATAAGCTTATGTCTCGCAAATGGAATCCATCCTGAAGAGATGGACTAACCATCATTTGGACGAAGGTATCCAGAAAGGAGTGTTTCTCAGGGGCCTACAACTAGAAGTTCACAAGTTCGTGGAATTGAGAAGACCAGTCAATCTACAAGCTGTAGTGGAAGGTGCAAGATTGTATGACGAAGTTGAAGCAAGGTTGTCAATGACTCAAGGAAGAGGAGTCTTACCTCCTCCCATGGCAGGAATGGTATACCCACCAAGTGCAGTCCCAGGGATAGTTCCCTACCCCTATCCCCAAATGCAAACAGTGCCGTAGTATAATGAACCTAATCCACTGTGGTCGCCGTAGACGACAGCACCTCAAATGATGGTTCAACAATAGTGGCCTCAAGAAGTTCCTCCAATGGCGACTCAACAACAGTGGAATCCTACCAACTAGAATCAACAACCCCAAGTCTCAACAGGAGCTCTGAATCAAAGCCAGAACAGAGGACCTTCTAGATCGACCCAACCAATTTATGTAGTAATTACAGACGCTTCCCAAAATCCCACTAAGTACTTTAGGAGGTGAAAATTTGAAGGACTACTTATCCAACTCAGTTGCAAGTATCAAGAAAGAGCTTCTGGATGTGATTACAGAGCAACTACAAATGTTGAAGGTGAATACCACCAATATATCCACTCCTGCGGGAGTTGGAAGAGATGTGATGGACCTAAAAACGGGCCGGCACTGGCTCATGCACTAGCCGGACCTCGTCACTACGCACAAGACAACCCCTCGGCCTCGCGGCCAGGAGCGTCTATCGAAATCTCTGCCTTCCTAAACATTGCGTTTGTAATATGTTGTAGTCCAACTGATCCTAACCCAATATTACTCCTCAGAGGGAGTCCCTTTCACATAGCCCAAAAGGCTCGAATCACATACACATGGGGTTCCTCCTATGGCTGAATGCCGTCAACCCTCTGCGACTCTCCTACACCTTGGGGATTGGCCCCTTAGTGCGTCGCTCAACATCTAAACATTCGCACAAAAGTCGCTCAAGGTACCAAGTAAGCGTGTCCAGGAATGTACCATTGTCCTTACTTGATTTTCCCTTTGGGACCCGCGTCTACCTACAGCATGGGTACCTCACTACCTCTCAACGTAGGTCATGTTCTAATAAACCAATTGCAATGCATGTCCAGGAGCTGATCACTGATACTTTTAAATTCTTTTTCATGCTCTATGCATTTGGTGGATGCCTAGTGCTCAAACATTTAGCAAAACAGTATCGTGCACAAGTGAAAAAACATTCTTTTAATGGTTTCCAACTATCGTTCGTGCTTCGTTGCATAGGCCTAGCACCGAGGTGATCCTCGTGCTACTAAGCTTTTAATTTTAATTATCATCCATCCTAAATGCTATGCATAGAAATCAGTGACTTTTCCATCATCTCACACGGCATTTAGACATATTTCAACTTCTCTACCCTTCCCCGTTTAAATATTGCGTCGTTGGATAGATTTATAGGGTATTTTGTCATCATTTTATGTGAAAAAACCGAAAAAAGACACACTAGAACAAGAAGGTGGGGTTGAACTGAGGCAAATCCTCATGCTTCAGTCCCCACAAACATTCACAAACATTGCTCTTATTTATCCTTATTTTTCGGAACCCAAAATGCATTTTTTCCTTATTTTTTAGGGTTTTTCCACCCTTTTCTTGTATTTTCCCTTATTTTCCTGCATTATTTAATTACTGAAAATTAAGAACAGGTTATGGGCTGTGGCCCTTAGTTCCTTCTTGCAGAAAAATGAAAGTTTAGTTGATGTTCCTATTTACTTTTCCATTTTTATGCCAAAAAACCATCATTTTCCCTTGTTTTCCATGTTTTACGTGTTTTAGCATATTATTTTGAACCACAAAATGCATATTTTTCTGATTTTTTGATTATGACCAGCAAGAACTCATAGAAAACAGTAGCATGAACAATTTTTATCCCACATGAACAACATTTCATCAATCAAAAGCTATAGAATCTCAAATTTCCTTTGAAAATTTTAAATTACCGCTTATTTGCGTGTTTCGAGTTTTATGTCCATGGCTGCAAATTTGGAAATCAGCAGCACTTCATATCCAGCACAATCACCAACCACCATTTCCAGCCTGTGGAGCAATCCGATCCATGCCGGACAAGCCTCCATCATTCTTTCTTCTTCCTTCTTCTTCCCACATGAACTTGCCTTTAGAAGAGAGAGAGGGAGGAGAGAGAAAGACTGAAATCAGAGATCTTCAAAGAGGGCATCATTGCGCGAGCGAAGGGCGACGATAGAGTCAGGGTTCAGAGGGGAATGAAGCCCCATAATCATTGTGGGGGGTTGTTTGCAGGCTACCATCTCCATTGATCAACAATGGGGCGCACTTTTCGGCGCCATGTTGATCACGCTTCCTCATCTCTTCTCTCTCCACGATTTGGTTGTTGCATTTCATGTGGCATTTCATTTTGGGCCCCAAGGGTCACTTACCCATTTGGCCAAACTTTGGTCCACCTTTTCAAATCTTGACCACTTTGTGGCTATTTCCCCGTCCGGTCTCGGAATCGGGCTCTGAAAAATCCTGGGCGTCCTGCTTAGCATCCCGCATTGGCCAGTAGCTCGTGTCAACCTGCACGACTGTCTGAAAAATTATGAAAAATCAACAAGTGTCGCTCGGGCACCTTTAAAGCACTTTGGCGCTTAAAATCGTCCTAGATCGAGCCGCCGCCTTTGACAGTGAATATTTTTCCCTTGATATTCATGATTTTTAGCTATTTTTAAGGCGACCACGGGATAGGGCGACTCAGCCCGTCGAATCCATGAACATATCTGCACATAAACAACCAAAGAAGCATCAAACAGATACAAAACAAATATATAATAAAACTCAGCACAATGCTTCCCCTACCCCTGGACAGAACCAAGGCATGGCATCCACAAGGAGTAGGCCTAGCATCATTTAATAGAAGATCCGAAGTGAGTCACGAACCAGCTGCTCCAACACAGAAAATCTAAAAAGAATTGTCAAAGAGGTTGCCCTAAGTGGTAGTCTGCACTACTTACCAACTAAAGACAACACAACTAGGAGCTCCGACAAGGCGAGGACTCCTATAGCCTGATCAAAGAGTATTTTCTTTCAGTACATGTGTTCTTTTAGGGTTTGTATTGGATGAACATACTTGGGCATGTAAAAAGGAGGGAGCTGAGCGTAGTGACCCAAGGAGAACAGGGTATCGGTCTCAAGACCTGTCTCGGCACCCAAGAACCTACCAAGCCCTCGCAAGGCGACACTTAATCCTTTTCTAACGCTCACTTTTATTTTCGCTCCAACCTTCCTTGTTTTGGTATTATTTTTCTAGCAAGAAGCCACCCCTAGGAAGACAAGGTATCGGCCCCGGGTTTGACTCGTCCCCAGGAACCTACCAGGCCTTCGCAAGGCAATGATCAACTGCTTATATATTTTCTTTTCTTTTCTTTTCTTTGAGAGGGGTTAGAACCCCTTTTTACACACCTTCGTATTTATATTCATCTTTTAGGATGTACAAAGTTTCTTGGCATCCTCATTATGATCTTCTGGCAGGCTTCTCTAACTGCCTCACTACTAACAAGAACTCCTAGAACGGCTGCCTAGCAGGCTAGCAGAACAGGGCCACTAAGACTTCCTTCTAAAACAAGTCTTTCGATGTCTAACAATGTCCTTACAGGAGGCAATGACTACTCCGACCTCCCTCAAACATACTTAGCCTCAACCTGGGACGTCATGCCTTGGTCGCCGGTCCCCAACAAAATGTATCCCCTCGACAAGTACAAATACACATATAACAGGAAAGAAAGGTACTCGTAAAGGAGAGGTATCACCTGGATTGGCCACAAGAAGCTTCATTCGATGCCGCGACAAGGGCTCCCTCCAAGCTTGCCTTCAAACCTGTCTAGCACAGCACTTAAAACAAAAACCCAATTATACGCACCTGCACTAGACAGGCAAATGGCCCTCTTGGCCTAATGAAACCAGACATGACTTTGCTACAAAACTGAATCGGCCCTCTTGGCCTAATGAAATCCAACAATACTACGCATAACATCCACCTGGAAACAACCATGATAGACATCAAAGTATACCATTCCCAGGGGAACAGAGGCGCGTAGCCCTAAACTAGGTGCATTAAATTATGACCTATCCCTCCTGCGTATATCGCAAGAGGTGCTCGCATCACATGTCATCGAATCAGTCTATGGGTCCAAGATAATAAAGGCAGATGAGTCTCGCTTACCCTCTCCATCACCCAAATCAACCATCGTCTGCCAAAGAGGGCATGTTCAGAAAGCATACCCCACAAACGACCAGGTCCTGTCTCAGCATCAATAGATATATCGGGACAAGGGCCACAATTAAAGAAGAGGTCTTCTTCATACGCGAAATTAGCCAATGAATCGGCAAACTGATTCCAATTCCGTGGAATCAGCTGAAAAGACACTCTATCGAATTCGTCTAGCAGGGCTATGGCAGTATGATGGTACATACAAAGGATGGGGTTTCGTACCATGTACGTCCCATTGAGTTGGTTTAAAACCAACTGAGAGTCCCCTTTCACCAATAACTGGCGGATACCACCCTTCTTGGCAATATTCAAACCCATAATCAGGGCTTTGTATTCGGCCATATTATTGGTAAAATTCGCCCCGAGATAAGCAGCTAACTTCATGACAATGCGTCGTCGGGGATCTCGGATGACAACTCCTACACTTCCTTTTTTGCATGGACCCCTGGACGCCCCATCAAAGTACAAGGTGTACGTCCATAAAGGGTTTACATACCCCGCCATCCGGAACTCTACTCGTAATTATGGTAATCGAAATTCAGCATATTCAACGGGTGGACTGTAGGCTCCATCCCTCCATCATCATTGAATTCAACAGGGATGCGCGTCAAAATTTGTAGGCAGTGATGGCAGAAGACCTTGATCTCCCAAATAAATGTCCCGCCTTCTTGCTCAACCACCTTGTATCCTTTGCTCCACCAAATGAGCTTTCCCTGATGATACCTCTGTTCCAAATATGGGTGTTCTAAATAAGGGATCACACGACCCATCAACCTTTATCACGATTTCCTTGCAGATGTTTGATCGATCTCGCCTAAACCTGCAAGGCAATCATAGCTTTAGTGCAATCAGAAGTAATAAGGTTTAATCTTATTAAGATTAACCTTATTTTTAAATTCTATCCCCTCAAGGTCAGCTAACAAGACTGTGGATTTATTCTTTCATATTCTAACGATCCTATAGGGCCCATCCCATTTGGGCTCTAGCTTGCCTGGAAATAATTCACGTTGTGCGTCATAATATAGAACAAGCTGTCCTTTCTTGAAGGTGTATTTCTTGGCTTTGATGTCGTGTAGCTGCTTCATTCGGCGCTTCGCCACTTCTTGGTGCAATAAGCTCTGCAACTTAAGCTCATCTAAATGTGCCAGTGTCGTCAAGCGTTCAAAAAGTGCGTCTTCATCGCTCAAAGAATGATTGATGGCAAACCGAATAGTCGGCAGCTCAATTTCTAAAGGCAAGACACACTCCTCCCCATATACTAACTTGAACGGGGTATGGCCAGTGGCTCATTTGAAGGTCGTATTATAAGCCCACACTGCCATGTATAACTTTTTATCCCAATCCCGTTTCTTTTCCGGCACAATTTTGGACAGGATGCCCACAAGCTACTTGTTGGTACTTTCAACCTGCCCATTGGCTTGCGGGTTAAAGGGGGTTGTCTTATTATGCTTGATTTGCCACATCTCTGTCAAACCTTGGATCACCTTATTCAGGAAATGGGTTCCGCGGTCCGACACTAATTCTTTCGGCGGACCAAACCGGCATATTATCTGCTCTAAAAGGAAACTAGCAGTTTCTTTAGCATCATCTTTCCTTGTTGCACGTGCTTCTGACCACTTTGTAAAGTATTCAGTTGCTACAATGATATACCTCTTTTGCGTAGTCAACAACAGAGTAATAGGACCCACAAAGTCTATTCCCCACTTCTCAAATGGAAGTATCGCCATAATCGGGGTGAGTGGTCGTTTCCTATTCTCTCGACTATCATGTCGTTGGCAAATATCGCATCGCTTAACATACGCAAACGCATCCTGGAAGATGGTAGGCCACCAATAACCTGCTCTTAAAGCCTTTTGTGATGTAAGTCTTCCAGCAAAATGGCCACCGCAAGCAGAATCATGGCACTCTTCCAAAATGAATGGCACCTCGTCAGGCATCACACACCGGCGATAGATATCATCAACCCCTTGCCGATATAATGTACCTGTGATCAAGGCAAACTTTAACGCTTGCTGCTTAATTTTCCTTTTCTCAGCTTTAGATAATTCGGATCCCGCCTCTCCTGTTGATAAATAATGCGTTATTGCAGCATACCAGGAGGGAATAGATGCCGTGTCTATCTTAAGTAACAACTCCATGTCACTACCTTCAGCCACAGATTCTTTCGGCTCCCCAAAGTCCACTAGACATTCCACGATGCCTTGCAACCTTGGTGGCTTACTACAGATTTCATAATCAAATTCCTGCAAAGTGATCAACCACTTTGCTAGACGATCAGGCAGCTGTAGCTTATTCATCAATAGTCGAAGTCCCTCTGCCTTCGTATAAAGCACGACTTTCTCATAGAGAATGTAATGCCTGAATTTCTTGGTCCCAAAGAGCATCGTTAGATACAATTTCTCCATGTAAGTATAATTGATTTCGGATATCCCTAGCTTCCGACTAGCAAAAGCAATCGGGTGGTACTACTTCTCTTCCCAAATTTGGGCTAAACAGCAGCTGATACTATACATGGTGGCTGCTGAAAATATATATAAAACACCTCACCTCTTTTAGGTGCTTTTAAAACGGGCGCTCTTGCTAGCTCTTGTTTCACATCCTCGAATGCTACCTTACAAGGGTCACCCCATACAAACGAACAGCTAAAGGACAATAAGTTTGTAAGCGGCAATGTTCTTTATGCTAAGGCGTTGATGAATCTACGATAGTAACCAACCAAAGACAGAAAGCTATGAACCTCTTTCGGAGTGCGTGGTGGACCCATGGCAACTATACCTTTGACCTTCTCGGGGTCTGTCGCAATTCCTACCGAACTGACCACATGACCCAGCAATAGTCTATAAGGTACTCCAAAAACACACTTTCGTGGGTCTAGGGCGATGCAAAATTGTCTACAGCACTCAAAGCATTTTCTTAGAATGATCAACTGCCTTTCTCTCACGGTGGCAGCCCCTAAGTCATCAATAAACACCTTCAACTCTTCAGGGGATATGTCACCGAATGTCTTATCTGCTGTTCGTTGCCATGAACCAAGTGCATTGCATAAACCAAAGGCCATCACATGGTACGCAAAAGTACCAAATACAGTGATAAAAGTTGTTTTCAACTTATCCTCTTATGCAATTGCCATTTGGTTGTACCCTGCAAAGCAATCCATAAACGAATATATCTCCCTACCCGCTAATTGATCCAAAATCTGGTCAATAAATGGCAACGGGTAGTAGTCCTTAATTGTCTGCTTATTCAGCTCCCTAAAGTCTACACATAATCGGATTTGATTATTCTTCTTCTTTCTTATCACAACCGGCGAACACCATTCCGTGTGTTGCACAGGAAAAATCAAACCCGCTTTTCGAAGCTTCTGTAGCTCTTCAAACAGCCCGTCCCTCAGTTCAAAAGGCATACGCCTTACTTTCTGCCGTACAGGACGACTGCCCTCTTTCAACGGAATTGTATGAACAGCAAGACTAGGAGGGATGCCTCTCAACTCATCATAACTCCAGGCAAAGATATCACGGAATTCCTGGATCAAGGCCACATAGTCCTCCCTTTCTGCTGAGCTGAGCATAGAACCCAATTTGATCGGCCGCGAATCATCAGGCGTACCAAGGTCTAGCTCGATAACATCTGCATCTCTTATACGATCTTGGCCCTCTATCGGCTCGTTCAAATTGATCTTATAGATGTCCTCTGTGGTGGATCCCTCTTTGGACTCATCACTCGATGATGTCTCACTAGCAGATAAATCTTCTAGTGTCTCTAATTCTGTAGAAGATAGAGGAGCTCTCTCACTCTGCGGGGACTCAGGATAAGCATCAACCACCACACGCTGGGCACCTCTGCCGAATATTAGTCGACCGGTGGGTATATCTACTTGGCAGTCTGCTTGCAAGATCCAAGGTCGTCCGAGTAATACTTGGTAACTTGGACGGCCTGCAAAACGAATCACCCTAAAGTCCAACAGGCATTCTACATTTGCAACAGTGACATGGACCTTAGTAATGCAGCCTTCTGGCTGTCTCAAACTATCATCTGCCATTCTGAGAATTGTGGAGGTATCTTTCTGGATCGCAAGACCCAACCTTTCCATCAGTTCAGAACTCATAATGTTAACAGATGATCCCGTGTTGACAATGGCATAATCTACTAATATCCCATCGACATAGGCTGCAACCCTTGGGCAATGCTTCTCAGCATGCTCGAACCAGTCATCACCAACTCCCGCAATACCCAAAGGTTCTACGATATATCCAGTACGTAGGATCTTTCTAAATTCCTTACGTACTCCTGGGGAAAGCTTAATAAGCTGTAAGAGGTTCACATCCGGCTTGACTTCGCAAAGAGAGCTCGCCAAATCGAATTCATGATAGTTTGATAGAGCTCGCTTTTCACGCCAAATCATCCGCTCTTTAGGTCGTTGAACTGGCTTTATTGCCTCTTTCTTAACTTTCACATTCTTCTTTGGTGGTTCCTTATCGGCTTTACTTTCTACGGGCTTCAAAGGTCCCCCTTCCATAGAAGGGTCCAAAACTTGTGTTCCTTTGTCGCCTTGTTTAGGGTTTCCATCGACAGGCTTATCCTTGTCGGCTTCTCTACCCTTTTGACCTCTTGTAAGAACATCCCATAAATTAGAGGTTTCAGCATCATTAACGCGTACATCCTCAATCAAACTAACCCCACTACCACTTGGTAGCTCCTCCACTGTAGTCTTTGGTCGTTGAAGTATTTGTTTAGGCCCATCTTCTCGCTGGGAATCACTTCCTTGGGCACGATGATTAACAGGCCCTGGTTGCCGACTTCCTCACTGGAGGGAGCTGATCTTACTCCAGCAAGTAGTTGCTAAATGGCCAGATTTTCCACAAATGTCGCACTTAACATTTGGGCAATTTCTTGGATAGTGCTGCCCACCACACCATTTGCAACTAAACCTCGACGGCGCACCCTCCTCTGGGTATCTACTTCCTATCAAATTTTGTTGTTTTTTAAGGAAGTTGACATCAACGGCTATTTGCCGATACTGCTCCGTAATCATGTCGGTATAATGCTTCATCATGTCCTTAACCTCGCCAAGAACATTGGAAGAACTCGACTCATAGCCTGGGTCATTACCATGTCGTTCCATCGGCCTAACAATTCGATTAGGCACTGGTTGTTGAGCCCCAGGCATGGTATTAGAATTAACCGCTGGCCTCCACCATTTGGAATCATTTGACTGCCCGTAGGCATCGACATGCTAGGGGGAACTGGTAATAAAGGCACATTCTGTATCATGTTCCCTCTCCCATTAGGGTTAGCCATTGCTATCCCTTGACCACCACTGCCAGTGGTCATTGCCATATTATTTCCCAATACTAAACCCATGTTCGAATTGCCTCGAGAAGCATAGGCCGCTTGTAGTCGGGATTCCACCTCTTGTGCTCGTGTAATGGCAGTATCTATATCCCCCAAGGGGACACTACTCAACTGCAATTGGATATTAAAGTCCAAACCATGAAGGAAATATTGCAATTGGGCAGCTGCGGAGATAGGAATAGAGGTGTCCAACTTACGGAAAACCTCTTTTATCTTCTTCGCATAAGCACAAATATCCTCGTGTGGTTCTTGGCGGGTCACGTTGAGTACGCGCAACCAATATTGTCCACCCCTTTCAGGGGCAAACTCCCTTCGAAAAGCTCCATAAAATGCATCAATGTTCAATATGGTTCCGGCTTCTAAACCATGATACCATATAGCAGCTCTTCCTTTGAGAGTCATATTGAAGAACATCATTAAATGTCCTTCTTCTTGAATGCGACAGTTAAACATCAGCTTTTGAAACTCCCTAATGTGGAGTTCCGCATCTTCCTCAACTAACCCATTAAAAATGGGTAGCGGGTAACCTAGAGCCGGCAAATCCGTCGTTCCTGCTGGAATTGCAATAGGCTGCGCCATGACGCGGATTGGATTTGCACTAGGAATAAGGAACGGTGGGGTTACACCTCCCGTACTTGATGTGGACTGGCTTATAGAAGGAAGGGGAGCACTAGAGCTTCCACCTTCTCCTAACTTACTACTTGTGGTACTAAGACCACTAGATTCACTCCCTCATAAGGGTTCAGCGCCGCTACGCTTAGGAGAATATCTCCTAAAAATTTCAGCACGTCGCCTAGCTCTTTTGTCTCTTTCTTGCTTTTGGATTTCTGCTAGATGATGCTTATCAATAAATAACAGATCAATCTCAGTATCCTTTGGCATAAACTGCTAGTTGGTCCCTAAACAACCAGGATTCGAGAACCGCCACTTTTAAGCGGCTCCCGGCAAACGCACCACTGATGGACCTAAAAACGGGCCGGCACTGGCTCATGCACTAGCCGGACCTCGTCACTACGCACAAGACAACCCCTCGGCCTCGCGGCCAGGAGCGTCTATCGAAATCTCTGCCTTCCTAAACATTGCGTTTGTAATACGTTGTAGTCCAACTGATCCTAACCCAATATTACTCCTCAGAGGGAGTCCCTTTCACATAGCCCAAAAGGCTTGAATCACATACACATGGGGTTCCTCCTACGGCTGAATGCCGTCAACCCTCTGCGACTCTCCTACACCTTGGGGATTGGCCCCTCAGTGCGTCGCTCAACATCTAAACATTCGCACAAAAGTCGCTCAAGGTACCAAGTAAGCGTGTCCAGGAATGTACCATTGTCCTTACTTGATTTCCCCTTTGGGACCCGCGTCTACCTACAGCATGGGTACCTCACTGCCTCTCAACGTAGGTCATGTTCTAATAAACCAATTGCAATGCATGTCCAGGAGCTGATCACTGATACTTTTAAATTCTTTTTCATGCTCTATGCATTTGGTGGATGCCTAGTGCTCAAACATTTAGCAAAACAGTATCGTGCACAAGTGAAAAAACATTCTTTTAATGGTTTCCAACTATCGTTCGTGCTTCGTTGCATGGGCCTAGCACCGAGGTGATCCTCGTGCTACTAAGCTTTTAATTTTAATTATCATCCATCCTAAATGCTATGCATAGAAATCAGTGACTTTTCCATCATCTCACACGACATTTAGACATATTTCAACTTCTCTACCCTTCCCCGTTTAAATATTGCGTCGTTGGATAGATTTATAGGGTATTTTGTCATCATTTTATGTGAAAAAACCGAAAAAAGACACACTAGAACAAGAAGGTGGGGTTGAACTGAGGCAAATCCTCATGCTTCAGTCCCCACAAACATTCACAAACATTGCTCTTATTTATCCTTATTTTTCGGAACCCAAAATGCATTTTTTCCTTATTTTTTAGGGTTTTTCCACCCTTTTCTTGTATTTTCCCTTATTTTCCTGCATTATTTAATTACTGAAAATTAAGAACAGGTTATGGGCTGTGGCCCTTAGTTCCTTCTTGCAGAAAAATGAAAGTTTAGTTGATGTTCCTATTTACTTTTCCATTTTTATGCCAAAAAACCATCATTTTCCCTTGTTTTCCATGTTTTACGTGTTTTAGCATATTATTTTGAACCACAAAATGCATATTTTTCTGATTTTTTGATTATGACCAGCAAGAACTCATAGAAAACAGTAGCATGAACAATTTTTATCCCACATGAACAACATTTCATCAATCAAAAGCTATAGAATCTCAAATTTCCTTTGAAAATTTTAAATTAGTGCTTATTTGCGTGTTTCGGGTTTTATGTCCATGGCTGCAAATTTGGAAATCAGCAGCACTTCATATCCAGCACAATCACCAACCACCATTTCCAGCCTGTGGAGCAATCCGATCCATGCCGGACAAGCCTCCATCATTCTTTCTTCTTCCTTCTTCTTCCCACATGAACTTGCCTTTAGAAGAGAGAGAGGGAGGAGAGAGAAAGACTGAAATCAGAGATCTTCAAAGAGGGCATCATTGCGCGAGCGAAGGGCGACGATAGAGTCAGGGTTCAGAGGGGAATGAAGCCCCATAATCATTGTGGGGGGTTGTTTGCAGGCTACCATCTCCATTGATCAACAATGGGGCGCACTTTTCGGCGCCATGTTGATCACGCTTCCTCATCTCTTCTCTCTCCACGATTTGGTTGTTGCATTTCATGTGGCATTTCATTTTGGGCCCCAAGGGTCACTTACCCATTTGGCCAAACTTTGGTCCACCTTTTCAAATCTTGACCACTTTGTGGCTATTCCCCCGTCCGGTCTCGGAATCGGGCTCTGAAAAATCCTGGGCGTCCTGCTTAGCATCCCGCATTGGCCAGTAGCTCGTGTCAACCCGGACGACTGTCTGAAAAATTATGAAAAATCAACAAGTGTCGCTCGGACGCCTTTAAAGCACTTTGGCGCTTAAAATCGTCCTAGATCGAGCCGCCGCCTTTGACAGTGAATATTTTTCCCTTGATATTCATGATTTTTAGCTATTTTTAAGCACTTCCTGTCACCTAAATTCCACTCTCAAGATGTGATGTGCTCTAATACATGGTGCGGAAAGTGTCATCAAGCGGACATTTAGGTAGTGAATGTACCCGAAAACCAACCATTCCTGGAGCCTTCTATTCCTACTATTTACAGAAGAACCATATAGAGGATATTTGCTCTCTGAAAGAGATGCATGAACGAAGACAGAAGGATGAAAATGCAAGATTCAATTTGCTCGAATCCAAAATGACAACACAGGATATTGGACCAAAGCCTAGGGAATTGGGTCCTAATTTCGGTCCAAGGAGGTTTTGGTGCGCAGATCGGTCGATGTATGCTCACGTAGTGAATCCCGGAAGGTCCCCAAGAACAATGAACTCTACCTTTTTGCACAAATTACAATGTAAAAAGCATGAACGACAAGAGCAAGAGACCAATTGGGTTCAATCTCCCCCCATGCCTTGTGTGAGCGCTTCACAAAGCATGTATTTTATGTATATTTCCATCTTCATGCTCAATAATAGCCCAATTTACAAAAATATATCAAGCTTTTAGCTTTTGAGTTTGCTTTTACAAAAATAGAAATAAAGCTAATGGACGGTGCCCATAGAGTCTGGCACGCCCAATCACAATGTCCAAATAGAAATAACATATCTGTGCCCATAGGCGCATACAAAATAATGATAAATAATCGATGCCTCAATAGACATGACAAAATATAGGCGTGGCGCCTATCAAAATATAATCCATAGGTCGAATACTCGCTAGACTCCAATGCTTTCCTCCGCCACTACTGCTATCTCTACACATCAACTGAAGCATTCACAATCGTTAGTAAAATAATACAATTAAACCGACAAAAGTGAATACCTAGCAGTCTTCAGCTACATAAATAAATCAACTGGTTAGAAATAAATCCTAACCTTAATTTATTACAAGTGCGCACTCTAAACTCATAAACGTTTATTAATTTAATATGTATTTTGCGGAATTACCCGCTATGGAATCACCCATGTACACACTAAATTAATGAAACGCCCGAAAAGGACAGGCGTCCCCATCAACTTCTCGCACAAAGAATCCTCTTTGTGTATGAGTCCCGGTCATCAAAGTTTACGGAATCCACTGTAAAACCTCACGGAATCCATCCTGGCACGGAATCCACCGTGAAATATGCCTCCTGGCATCATACCCCCGGGGTGGGATAGCAATTGACCTCAATTGCTATTAGCTCAATGTGAAGCTAACAGAGTGGGGAAAGCATTTAAGTATCTAGCGTGCATCCATTGTGCTTCCTCTATAGGATGGTTCTTAAATTTAACTAGATATCTAGAATACCTTCGGCCAGTTCTAGTGGTCATAAAGTCAGTGTCTATGATAGCTTCTAGTTCAAGTATTTCAGTCTCTTCCTCTAATAAAGGTGGGTTTTCATAAATAGGGTGGACAGGTAATTGGCCTCTAAATGGTCTCAATAAACTAATGTGAAATGTATTGTGAATTTTCCAATGAGATGGTAATTCTAACTTGAATGCGGCCAAGGCATTCCTAAAATAATGTCACTCGACTGTAATGGAACAACTAAGAAATTTCTCCTTTCAGTGTATGAACCAATTTGAATCTCTAAGTCTTGCACTTCCTGTGTATCATTATACCTAGTGCCTAAAAATGCAGCTTTTATGTGATAATGCGTAGGTACAGTCTGTAATTTCAATTCCTTTACCAATTTTGCTAAAATAAAATCATGAGTACTACCGTCATCATGCAAAATAGTATTTTCCTTTCCATGCACCAAACATTTCATAGTTAATAATGAATGTGGAGTAGGCATACCTGGTAAATTATCGGAAGTAGTAATAGTGTCGTCCTCATCTTCAGTGAAATCAAGCATATCCTCATGTTTGTCTTCGTCCATGGCTCCAAGATAGTTGATATGAGTTGATGGCTTCTTTGAATGACAATTTGCTGCGAGATGTCCAGGCTGGTGGCATTTATAGCATACTATTGGCTTGGCTTTGGTTACATTATTTGCAATGGCGGCAAGTCTAGGTATATTTGGATTTGGCTGTGGAATAGGCTTAGGATTTCGATTGACATTGGATGGTAATGCAGGTGGTTTAGCCCAATTCTTGCGGAAAGATGATGAAGAGAAACGACCTGGATTAAATCTTCTAAAATTGGAATTGAATTGTTTAGATCCATAATTACCATTGGCTTGGAATTGCTGTGGTCGTCTGTCTCTACCGCGTAGCTTATCTTTAGTGTCGTGAGCTAGTGAAATTGCGTCTTCAAGAGTAGCAGGCTTGAACATGTTAAATTCAGCGTAGTAATGCCCAAGGAGTCCAGACATATACTTCCGCTTATGTGTCGTCTCTGGTACGTCTTCAAGCATGCGTAGCTGGAGGAGTGCATTCCAAAAATGCTCTGCATACTGTGGTATAGGCTCACAATCCCGTTGTTGAAGTAGATCCCATTGCTTGATAGCTTTCTCATGAAATTGCGGTGGAAGGAAATTTTGCATGAACTTCTTCTTGAAATCTTCCCAAGTAGACATTCTATGCTCTTGCGTACTACAGTCCACCAAAGTGATGCTCTGTCTACCAAATGATTAGTAACACACTTGATTTTATCTTTTTCTGGATAAGTTTCTTCATGGAAATAGTCATCAAACTGACTAATGAATGATAAAACAGTCCTTCCTTCTCGTATGCCATTGAAAGTGCGAAATTTGAAACTTTGTTTACTTATCTTTGATTCCTTGCGAATGGTTTGAGCTTCAAGAGTGGCGTCGATGGTACGTCGAATCAAATCTTCAGCTTGAGGTTCTTCTTTGTCGGTAGACGCTCTTTGTAATTTTGCCAATTGCGCTTGCAATGCTTGCCTAGCCCTTCGTTCTTCTTCCAATTGCATCATGATTAAGTCTAGCTTTTGCTCCATCGTAGGCTCAGGTAGGTCGTCTTCAGCTAGGATCATCCATATGTGGTTCCGTCATCCTGTAAAACTCAAAAGCCCTTTCTCACTCAAAATCAAGTTAGCGGGATGAGAGTAGCTCAAGTTCGGGGTTACAAGGCTTATGTGTTTTTGGGTATTTCTTTCTCAATCTTCAAAAAATCTGCAATTTTTTCTTCTTCGTATGCTGAAAATGCTTCAGCAAACCTGCATATGGGTAGAATACCTTCCCAGGAACAACTTTGCAGTTCGGAGTTTCTGCGCAGGAACAGCCCTTCTAGGAGTTTTGAGCACAAGTCAGTTTTGACTTCAATTGACTAGTCTGACTTGCAGAGTTGCAGACTTATGTGACTTGCAGAGTTGCAGACTTGCAAAACTTAGCCGACTTAGTGAACTTGTAGGACTTGATCATAGTTGACTTGCAGAATTTGATCTCTGAGATGCGGGACCTGGAGTTTGATGACTTGCAGGAGATGACTTGTCTTGTCTAACTTGAGTAGTTTAGCTTGGCTTAATGGATTAAGCTTGAAAAGCTTAATCGATGAATTTCGTGGGGGGGGGGGAGCCGTTTTTTCCCAGGCGGCGAAAAATTCGGCAGCCCCTCTTATACTTCGTTGACGATTTTTTTTTAAAGACTATCAAGCTTCTTCTAAAGCTTATAAGCTTGAAGATTAAACTTTGGAAGAGAGGAGATATGGAGTTTCTCACTGTATATCCACGACTTGTTGATAGAGATGAATGAGTGGTCCTCCGCCTGTATTGCCTGGTCCTTCGCGATCTAATAATAGAAACAGGGGTTCTTGATCGTCAGAAGTCTACCTATATCGACGGTTCGCGACGAGATTGACTGTAGAGCCCGATCGTTCCAGGAGCTCCACCTTCGCACGAGATGGGTAGCGATTGGAAGCTCTTGATCTCAGCTCCGCTCTGATACCACTGTGCGCAGATCGGTTGCTGTATGCTCACGTAGTGAATCCCGGAAGGTCCCCAAGAACAATGAACTCTACCTTTTTGCACAAATTACAATGTAAAAAGCATGAACGACAAGAGCAAGAGACCAATTGGGTTCAATCTCCCCCCATGCCTTGTGTGAGCGCTTCACAAAGCATGTATTTTATGTATATTTCCATCTTCATGCTCAATAATAGCCCAATTTACAAAAATATATCAAGCTTTTAGCTTTTGAGTTTGCTTTTACAAAAATAGAAATAAAGCTAATGGACGGTGCCCATAGAGTCTGGCATGCCCAATCACAACGTCCAAATAGAAATAACATATCCGTGCACATAGGCGCATACAAAATAATGATAAATAATTGATGCCTCAATAGACATGACAAAATATAGGCGTGGCGCCTATCAAAATATAATCCATAGGTCGAATACTCGCTAGACTCCAATGCTTTCCTCCACCACTGCTGCTATCTCTACACATCAACTGAAGCATTCACAATCGTTAGTAAAATAATACAATTAAACCAACAAAAGTGAATACCTAACAGTCTTCAGCTATATAAATAAATCAATTGGTTAGAAATAAATCCTAACCTTAATTTATTACGAGTGCACACTCTAAACTCATAAACGTTTATTAATTTAATATGTATTTTGCGGAATCACCCGCTATGGAATCACCATTAGGGGAGTTTTGAGGTCTCGAAAATGCCTTTTAGGATGTGGAGAGAGAGTGCTCTAGACCAATAAGAGCAAAGCCTCCGTAACGGAACTTCTAATTTAAAAAAAATAAAAAATCATTTTACAAAAATATATAAATATGATAATATTACGAATTTGTATTTTTATTATGTATTTTTAGTCTCTTATATTCGTGATTATGACATATTTTGCATTAATGGCATAGAGTCTCGGCTACTTTTATTTAATGATGTTTCTAGATTAATGATAATGACTGATGTAATCGAAATTCAAATTGGTGAAAAGCATGGCACTCAGTTTTTTCCCTCGTTTCTTTTATTCCTCTATTGTTTTTCCCTCCGTTATGATAGCCTAGTCCTCTCTCTCTCTCTCTCTCTCTCTCTATCTCTCTCTCTCTCTCTCTCTCTCTCTCTCTGTGTGCATGTATCTCTCTCTTCTACCATGGATACAGAAATTCGACCTTCAACAAGGCGTCCAAGCTCCCAAATCACATCCATATCAGTGTTTAACTCATTCCAAACTGTTGGAAGATGGATTCCTACTATCATTAGCAAAGGTAGTTGGATCACCATGCAACAAGCAAAACGTGGAAAAAGGCAAAGACATGAGAGCTCGTTTATCTCTGCTTGGAAGGGCAGAATCCGAGATTTTAAGCTTGGAGCAAATAAGAATAGTATCAAAGAGGTACTAGTGCAACATGTGTTCATGCATAGAGAGCTGTGTTTGAAACCTGGATCTTCAAAGCTTCCAATGCATAGACCAAATTGTAAGAATTTGATTCTTAAAGTTTTTCCTTTCTTAAACATGGTTTAGGTTTTTCCATTATAATATTTGTTTGTCTTGTAGATGTCTATCCCTCTAATCTTGAGGAATGGCAACCAGTGGAATCTATTATTGATGTTATTGATGTTATACATGGTTCAATTGGAGAAGAAATGTATAGAGGTAGAAAGAAGACAGAGCTTGCAGAGAATGGAATATTCTTTTATGACCATTCTTATGTTATTCCTATGCGGTGTTGCCAATGGGGATCAATAAAACTCCTTCCTTTGCCAGATTTTTCAAGCTTTGAGTGGCCTTTGCCAAGTCCAGCTACTAGTGAGGGCTATAGATGTAAGATATTTTCTGAGATCCAGAAAGCACTAAAATCTAATATCTCAAGTAGGCTAAGCAAAGTTACTTTATTTATACCTATTAATATATTTATTGATTTCTTCTCTAATATGGAGATAAGAATAACAAAAACCATGCTTTCAGTGAAGAGACTAACATATGATCATATCATACAATTTGTTGATGAAGGATGGGATACAAGGACAGAAGGAAAAATTATATGTAAGATAGATCAAGACTCTATAGCTTGTAAATATATGATTGCTACTCAAAATTTTATCCTTAGCTTTTACTATAGTCGATGGCATTTTGTTGGTAGTAGTCTAGTTGCTTTAGACCAGAATCTTAATGATTTCAGCAAGGATCCTATTGTGGATCTTGATATTTGGTTCAACGAGTATATTATTGCAATCTTAAAGATCAGAAAATCATGTACGCTACATCAAGTGAGGATGGATTTACAAAATGAAGACATTGAACTACCATGCTCCTTTGTATTCCAACTTGACAAGAAACGAGTAAGTTTTCACATCATATTATATCTACTTAGATGTATATCAAGATCTCACTTTCTAACTAACAAACATTTGTAATTTATTTTTTGCAGATATCGAAAAGGAGAGAAAATAAAATACACTGCAATGACATTCAAGAAAAGATATCTTTACTATCAATATAAAATACATGTACAAATTTTGTAGCAGATGTCTATCTGCCATCTCTATGAGATATACAAGGGCTGAAGGGCAAATTTCTATATATGAAGGCCTACAAGGCGATATGGCAAAGCTATTTCTTTTTTGGAGAACTATCCTTTCTAGGAGTCCTTTTGCCTTTCTTTGATGTCTTGGGTATAGAAGGTGTTGAAGCTGTGGATTTGCCTTCCGTGGTTATAGGCACCGCATCTCCTTCATGGTGCAAATCCCCACCAATCTCTGTTGTTGGTTGTATACAATTGATTATCATATACTTCAAGAGCTTTGCTCTGATGTACCAAATATGCTCAGATGTATAGCAATCCTTCGAAAACTGTCACACATTTATAGAAAAAAGAGTTTTAGTTCATTATTGTTCTTACAATAGACTATATTTTTATCATCAATGGACTATTTGCAATTAATATCTATCTTAAAGTTTAGCATCTTTCATATTACCTTTACATGTTTATCATCATTAAGATAAACAAAGTTAACCATTCTTCTAGCATTTGCAATCACCCTCCAGCCACAAGAATGGCTATCATCCTGATGGGGACACTGCAACCACCAACACAAAGTAAAACTATAAAGAGGACAAATGGTAGTTCATAGAACAAACTCATGTTTCAATTATTTTAATGAATAACTTACTGCAACTTGTCTATATTGCATTGTTGCAAGCAAATCAGATGGCATAGGGGGTCTTTTCTCTAGCTCTTCAATTAATCTTTTGGCACCTCTGTATATAAAATATGTTGAAATTTAGAGTACTTACAAAAAAAAGAATTGAAATATCAAGGAGCCCTTGGATAATATCTCTTACAATTTAGCATTTCCATGGCTTCCTTTCATAGAGTTGATTAAAAAGCATTGCTTATCCACAAGATCTATTGCAATCAAGCTCCAATGAGAACTAAAAGCAATCATATCTCAACAAATTAGTAGGATAAAATCTCAAAAACTCTAATAGAATATTGAATCACTTACTTTTCATTATATGGAATTATAAGCAGCTCCAAAGTATCGAAGTCAATCAAATTGAGCCAGTGCTCAATAAAACTTGCATCAAGCTCATTCCTCATAAAGAATGAGATAGATGGATCAAAAACCTCAATTTTTTGTTGTATATCCAAAGGAAACTCATGCATTATACACCTAGAAAAGGCATAGAAATAGTGAGTATAAACAAGAAAAATCTTATTGCTAAAAAAATATCAAAAAGTATAAGTAATTATGGATGGACATACCTTAGGCCAGCAAGAATAAGACTGTCATTTACTTCTCTTCTTTTATCCTTAAGAATCTGAACACATGCAGCATCAAAGGAGATAACCTCAGTTCTTTTGCCTAAGTCACCAGGTAAGAAACAAAACACACTGAATCCTTTTGGATTAGTTGCTTCAAGAAGGGTGGCTAGCTCATTTTCAAAGGACTCTAGTTGCTCTATTTCCCTTTCTTCAACCCTTTGCCTCCTATACTCTCTCCATTTATCTGCTTGTTCCTCTTTAGCCTTCTCCTCTTTTTCATGTTGCCTTGTATCCTTCTCATGGGTGACATCCTCAACCCTGACACCAGAATCATCTTTCTTTCTTCTAGCTGGGGGCACATTAAGGATATTAAATGTCTTCATATCAGTGAGGGGAATTGGCTCAAGGACCTTTGAAAATCTATATCTTAGCCTCCTAAGAATTACCATGTCCTTGTCCATGAGTGTGAGCCTATGAGCATGAGCAGCACAAATGTAGGCATATTGGAAAAACTCAATTAGAAAATCCTCTGTGGCTTCTTGTATACAATTAAGAGCTGTTCTTGTCCATCTGAAACTATCCAAACTATATCTGTCACAAATTTCCCTGACAAGCCTCTGAAAAGACAACTTTGGAATTGCATTGTCAAGAGCATTTACTGCCTTCCTAATCTCCCTTAGACACCTGACATTTTGAGAAAACCTTCTCCTTGGCTTTGACTTTCTAGAGAGCTTCTGAGGCTTTGAATACTGATGAATCTTTGATGCTAAATCCCTAGGATCAATCTTCTCTTTTCTTGCTGTTGCCTTAGTCCTAGCCATCTGCCAAAAAAACATATGTTACTTCTTCTCCAGCATGTAAAGCAAAACGCGAGTCCCAGACAAGAGTTATCTATGCTGCATGGCGTTTTCTCGTATCAGCTGAATTTTTCTCGAGCTGTCTAGTGAAACGCGAGTGTCAAGCAAGGCGCCTCCTTGCAGCTGCTTCTTTTCGCGTTTCACCAGACTTGTTGTCCATTGTGTCCAGTGAAACGCGAATTTAAGCCAGGAAACCTGCTTGAAGTACCTTATTTTCGCGTTTCACCGGACAGCTCATGAATAGCATAAAAATTGACAAAACCAAGAAAAAAGAGCTTTGATCCAAGGAAAGATTTTAAGATTACTTAAAATATCCATAGAATTAGGGAGGAAAGAAACAGGCACCGAGAGCATGGAATTCTCAGATAAGTAATTATTTACAGCAGCATGGATTTCAGATAGCTCATGCAGATCACAGTAAGATTTTCTTAAATATCCACAATATTAAGGAATGCTTTCACTGTGGAAAAAATTCTTTTGTAGTGGTCATGAGCTAATAATAACATAAAGGATTAAGGAAAAATATCAAAACAATGCATTGAATGGAGCTTGTTATTGAAAAGCAAGATGCAGAAACCATACCTTCTTCTTAGCTTGTTCTTCACAATCTCAGCCTAAAGATGACAATATGCTTGAAGGTTTGCTTTGTTGGGGAAGCAGTGAAATGCTTGGAGATTGGAAGGAAATGCGTGGAGACTGGAAGGAACACCAAAAACAAAGATGGAGTAGCGATGAAATGCGATGAAAGCTGAAGGCGGTGAATTTGCATGGACTCAACGTTCTTCGCAAAGTGTTAATAACACACGTGTGACGTACTCTCGCTTATCGGAATTTTTTATTTACTTGGAAAAGGGTTATTTAACACACGTAAAACGTATTTTTGGAAAAAGAGAATGCGCACGTCTTCTGAGGAGTTTATTACGCTGTGTTAAGTCACACACGTGTATTTCCATTATTACACAAACTTTTTCGTTGGAACTATCACCACATGCTTAACGGTCGATATAAAAGCATTTCAAACCCATTTCTCCGACATTGTCTTCTTCTCTGCCAAAATTTCGTCTCGACTTCCCTTCAAGGTCCTTGCATCCTGTGTGGAGAGCAGTTCAACAATCTTTGATAGGTAACAATTTTTTTTATTACAAGCATTTTAACAAAATAAATTTGATTAATATAGAAAGAATGTTTTATAACACTTAAACAATTAAAGATGTTATGTGCTTTCTATCTTTCAAATGCAGCATATCTTTTCCAAAAATGATTATATCATCAATTTGTGTGTTTCCATAGAATTTATTTATTGTTCATGTTTCTTTTCTTCATTTGCAATTTTTGACAAGTAAAACGCGAGACAATGTCTCTGTTGATGATATTTTTCTTAGTATCGCGTTTCACCGGCCACATTTTAGAATAATTTTTGTCTTCAAGCTAGTGTCTGATGAAACGCGATTCCTTCACAGGCATTTGCCTTACACACTTGAATTTTCGCGTTTCACCGGTCAACTAAAAAAATTCTCCTGTTTTGATTTTTTTGTCTTGGAAAATCAATGTTGGGGCCTCTTTCCATGATATCATCTTGTTTTATTGGATATTGGTTCTTTTCTGCTTTTTTTTTTCAGGGATAAATATTTTTCTGGTCAAAATGACAAAGAGGAAGCTATCTCTGGAAGGAATGGATGAGGAGGAGATAATTGAGACATCTGATGATAGGCTCTTTGATTTTTTACACATCACTGGAAATTCTTCCAAGTTTTGCTATATCAGGGAAATTTTCAATGTTCCTTTTGATTTGAAGGAGTTATTAGAGGATCTTGATGATAAACTTAAGGAGTACAGATGTTTTTATGATAGACATGTGCAAGGTTTGGAAGTCAATGGATTTGTTCATTATAGTGATGTCATGGGAGCCACCAATACATCCAGGTCAACTTTGCTCGGCAGGTTCAACCTCATTGATGAGGAATTCAGAAAGAAAGAAACATGTTGCCCTTTCCACAGGTACCAACACCAATGCCTTCTAATCCACAAGGACGTTGGATTTATTGTGTATCTTTAGTACATGGAAAATTCTTCTCCAGATATAGACCAACAGAGAAATCTAGAGGATATTGCAAGTATGGATAAGGAGGTCGAAGAGAAGGAGGAGATGTTCCAAGAAGATGTTGAGAATCAACTTGTCCAAGGTTTTGATGTAGGTTTATTCAAGAGTGACAATATCACAATGGTGGAAGAAAAGGAGATTGAGCCAAGTGCACAGGTTGATGAAGAAGGTCCTCTTGCCTGTGTTCCAACATTTCCCACTTATCTTATCAACAAGAAGAGATATGTGTTGCTAAATGATATTCAACATCTTTTTGATCTTAGAGAAGATTATTGCTTAGCAATCCTTGCAGGTTGGGGCAAAAATGACATGAATTTTATAGGTTATGAACAAGAACCACTAGCAAGTCTTGATGTTGAGGGAGAGAATTTCCAAGATAGCTCTATAGCCTTACATACATGTATTAATCAGATCATAGAATACGAAAAGGGGGGGCTACCTACAGAAGAAGAGTTCTTGCAAGTCCAGAAGAAACTTCATATTGATGATGTAGGGTATGAAGAGAGATTGAAGTCACCATCAGATGAGAAGCCCAAGAGTTCAATAAATCTTTATGATGATAGTCTTCTTGAAGAAGATGAACACCCTAAGGTATGAAATATAATTCGAAGTTACCCATTGAGTTTATGTTAGACTTTATTATGCATTATAGATAAATATCTTATATCTTGTACTGTTGTGGTTTGTTCTATAGATTGAGATTGAAGATCTGGACAACTTTCTTGGAAGGGCCAAGGGCTCTAGGCCAATGAAGCTTGGAAAAAATCAAAGCCTTGGCCATTATATTGGAAACTTAAACAATCAAACAATTGTAATATATCATAGTAGATTGTCAAGCTCTCCAAGTCTACCAATGATGGCTTTGAGAGCTATCTCAAAGGTTATTGGATCTCAAGTTTTCAGCAGAGGTTTGGACAAGATCATTTTGGTGGAGAAGGAAGAAGCCATAAGAGTTTTTGGCTTTATGCCTGGATACAGTGGATCTAGAGCTGGATATTTTGGAGTTCTTGGCTCCTATTTGCTCTCTTATGTAGGAGATAGTAAGAATTTGAAGCTTCTTCCGGGCTATCGAAAACAAGAGTTTTTGAAATACAGAGGTCTTATTGAGTGGGATGAAACAAAAGATTCCTCTAGAGGCCCTGTCGAGCTACCTGAAACCAAGGACTCCACTGAAGGCCCTGTTGAGGTGCCTGAAACTAAGGACTCTTCTGCAACACAATCAGACTAGAAGATGCCAAAGATTAAGGGTTTCTTGAAACCCATCTTTTCCCAACTCTTTGTTTGGTTTGTAACCATTCTGTAAATCTTTGCTTTGCGCAAGAATTTAAATATCTATCTTTTCTTCTTTGGATAACAATTTGTATAGTCCTTGCTAAAGATGATGTATTGCTTGATGTGGTTGTATCTTTAAGCTTGAATTTATGCCAAATTTGTCGATAGAACCATTGAAAGGCCTCTAATAAACTGTTGGCTTTGTGTCTTCCACCTCCATGTCTTGTATGTCTGAAATATTTTGTTCTTGCTTGATAATGTGATTTTTCCATACCTTGGGTTGACCAGATAGATAGAGATCCATATTGTTTAATAAAGTATGGAGCATGGTTGTATAGAATATGCTGCATAGTCAACAAATAAGGAAAGTTATTAAAAAACATTATATGAGTTCGACAATGAAGAAACAAACATATACAAACTTCTTACCATATAGTGAGTAAAGTGTTGATCACCCCAAGCTTCTGTCATTGCCTTTTTGAAAAGGTTCAATTGGTTTTTAAAGTCTTTGAGATCATCGTCATTCCATTCAGTCTTATCACAATAAAAAAACACTTTGTCTAGTGTTTCCCAAACTTTAGCTTTTCTATTTCGAGCTTGTCCATTATCAGTGTGATCCTTAACTGCATTATGTAGGGATTTCCACTAATTAAATTTAATAGTTGAGCCACCATTTCTCGAGTTTATCTTGCCAAGTCTCCCATGAAAGCCTAGAAACCTTCTAGCCTTCACTCCACCAATAGATGGTTTTTTTGGGACACAATTACCATCCTTAGACTTTTGAAGATCTGGTTCAATAACAACATTGCCACCATGCAAACCAATTGCAGAGAGAACTTTTTCAACCTTTGTTATAGCATCTGTTCTAGTTGATAATGGCTTCAACTTCCATGCAAATCCTATATAGAGATGAACAAGCTTTTCGATTATCCTGCAAAGTGCATGAAGTGTACAAATATGGGCATTCGCTAAAGGAATGTCCAAGACTGGTTTAAACTGTGGATCCTTATTGTGCCTAGAGGGAGCTCTATTCCAATTGCTTGAGTTTAACTCTACAGCTGGTGACATGCAGTATAAGCAAGGAGATCTCGAGTTAGCTCCCTTTGATACATTATACATACATTTGAGTGTCTTTAGGTCACCAGCTATGTGCCACTCAATCCTGTAGTTCCCTAATCCTTCAACAAATAGCTCTTCTCCTGCTTGTTGCCTTTGAATAACATTAGGTATTGATGTTTGATGAAAAACCCAATATAGTATATCAAAATTCTCAGTATCTACCTCAAATGCTCCTAGCCACCAGATGTTATATTCAGATTGAACACTAAATGATGTTGAGTGATTGCAATGACTTGACGAAAGTGCTCTATTCATCAAGGTGATAGAGATTCTCTCCAATTTTTTACATTTCAGAATCTCACTTTCATCAAGTTTAATCACAAATCTAGCCACTCCCTGTGCCTCAACTACTGACAAGTCATAAAATTTGATCATTAAGCATTGTAGGGTGGGCAAGTCAAGGAAAATATTGTTAAATTCATTGAATGTAACCTCCTTTTTCTTGCCCTTGAAGCTAGCCTTGATATTGAAAGGCTCACCTAGAATCTCCATCACTTTGTTATTAACTCTCTGTCTGATAGTCCTAACCACAAATGGTTTCGGAAGTATGCAATTGTGTACCTGTCCTTGCTTCATATTTGATTGTAAAAGTTGGAAAAGTTGCATATAAGCATCTCGACTGATACCAATACTATCCAGTGTCTTCTGTACTAACTCAGAATCCAAAGAATGATCCTTCACAAATGACTCCAAGCATTGTTTCTTTGCCTTTTTAAATTTCTTCTTCTCCAAAATATCCTTTGAAACCACTGAAGGAAGAAGATGATAATAAAACTGAGCTGCTTTTAAAGAATCTCTTTCACTTGCATTTGGTTGTAGAAGAGATCTAAGCAAAATTAACATCACAAATCAATGCAAGTAGTTTAAATAAAGCCATATTTAAGATTTTTCAAGTGAAAAAAAATATACCTTGCTGCTTGGATTCTTTTACCACAGCCTCCTCCTCCTCGTTTGAGATTCTCAATATTTTTAAGAGCTCTTTGTTGATTTCGAAGGCCTAATAAAGTTTGCTTTTGTTGATAAGCTTTGATACGCTTTTCCAATGAATGAATTTTTTGTTGACAATCCTCTAGCTTCTGCAACAACTCTATATTGTGTTTCATCAAAAGATAATTCTCTAGTCCAAGGATATCCTTTTCTGCAACAAGATTAAGTGTATAACCTAAAAATCCATTGTAGCCATCGCCAATAAACCTCATTAATGACGAGCTATTATAGAAAGGAGGAGTGCTATTTCTGCTAGGATCTTTGGGATATAGCTTTCCATCTAACCAAAGATCAATATTCTTCTTTCCTTCAAACCTCAGTATATGTTTCATAGACTCTGTAACCGTGATAGATTTTGTTCTCTTTCTTATCGGTTCATACTCACTGTCCAACTCAATATGAAGATGATAGAGAGGTCTTTTATGAGAGCTACAGAGATCATTAGATGATTGATCCATAGCTGAGTTACAGAGATCATTGGGTGATTGATCCATAGCTAAGGATATGATTAGAAGCAAGAACGAAAACAAAGAAGAGACTAATAAGGAGGAGAAAAAAAGAAGAGAGAAACGATGGAGAAACGATGGAGGGAGGCAATCGAGTATCCACCAAAATTCAAATTGAATATTACTTTTCACTTTAATGAGGAGAGGTAAGATCTTCATTATGACAACCTTGCCAACTTTATGGCGACCTAGATTTCTAGGTTTGATGTGACCACGAGAATATCACGACAATGACTTATTAACGAATTTTGATATTTTAACTTACCAAAATATAAACCTTTTAAAAATTCTATAAAATGATTTTATTTTGTAAATTGTTTTCTCTCTCTAGGATCTCTTACAGGGCATTTTCGAGACCTCAAAACTCCCCTAATGCCATGTACACACTAAATTAATGAAACGCCCAAAAAGGATAGGCGTTCCCATCAACTTCTCGCACAAAGAATCCTCTTTGTGTATGAGTCCCGGTCATCAAAGTTTACGGAATCCACCATAAAACCTCACAGAATCCACCGTGGCATGGAATCCACCGTGAAATATGCCTCCTGGCATCAGGTTTCCCTCTCAAAGTTACAGAGGACGACAGTCTGGCGGTGGTCAGAGATCAGAGGTGGAATGTTATAGGTGTGGAGAAAAGGGACATATCTCCCTGAATTGACCAAACCCTAGACGATTTGTGGATTACAAGCCCTTATGCAACCGATGCAAGGGTGAAGGCCACACTGCAAAGGACTGTCCAAGCCCAGCCCCTGTAAAGGCCAATGGCACTGATCACCAAACAGAAGGTACAAGAGCCTGCCTCCAATTTGGTAGAGTTGGAAGTTGCCACTGTTACACATGCCAAGAAGAAGGAACCAGTGGTTCAGAATGAAAATAACTCTCTTGCACCAAGATTGTGAAGTTCAACATGCCAACAGAGGGACAGAGCAATACAGAACAGAACAGTGCAGTGCAGAGCACTATAGTGCCACACAGAGAGTTACAGAGACAGGACCAGAGGCCCAGGAGATAGATGATACAGAAGCACTTCCAGAAACAGAGGAAGTGATGATGCTGCAATCATTAGAAGAAAAAGGAAAAATAAAAATGGGTTAGTCCCATTCCCCAATAGGTTGGAGAAGCCTGTGGATCCTATCAAAGATTATGACTTGGTCAAAGACCTAGACAATTTTAAACCAAACTTAACATTCCGGCAGTTGCTAATGCTATCTCCTAGATGTCGAAAGAAATTCAAAAGCAACTTGACAAGAAGACGTGGATTAAGGATCGCTCCTTCAACCAGCGACCGAGACCAATAAGGCCCTGGAGCCTGTAAAGGAAGTAGATGTGGCTAATATCTTTCTAGATCCTAGAACCCCAGAGATTAGTGTATGGATAGAAGGATGCTTCATTTCAGATGCATTGATTGATGGAGGATCATCAGTAAACATAATGACGGATGTGACAATGAAGGACTTAGGGTTGCAAGGAATTCAACCTACATAGTGGCTTATCAGATTGCCAGACCAAAGCAGAATCAAACCATTGGGCATCCTCCCATATGTAAAAACAACCCTTGCAGGAAGAGATTATTGGCTGACATATCTGATGGTCAAACCAAATTCTTATGAGACCTCATACCCTGTGCTGTTGGAAAGACCTTGGCTTTTTGAAGCAAGAGCCAAGATGGCGTGGTTCAAAGGAACCTTAACCCTAGGCAGAGGACCTAACAAAGTGGTGTTAAAGATGTATGGATCGCAAAAAGGCAATGGATCCACATCCATCGAAGTCATAACTGACTCCTCCAATGAGGTAACAGATGGTACATCAGGAGATGAAGAGGCTCTTAAGCAGATCTTTCCTAAGAAAACAGAGGCACGGTCCCTAACAGTGGGCACTGTAAGCCAACTGCCAAGGGAAGTAAAATCCTTGTCCATGGGTGAATACCTCCTGCCTCAACTAGAATTAACTTTTGAAATCACAACTGACAGTGAAATAGAAGCATGGATGTACTATTCTCCCTGTTACATGATAGCAGAGACAGAGCAGAGACAGTACAGTTACAGAGTAGAGACAGTACAGAGGCAGAGCAGATACAAAGCGAATACAGAACAGAGACAGAACGGATACAGAGACAGTCATAGAGACAATAATAGATATAGAGCCAAAGCCAGATCTAGAGGTAGAATCGGAGTCAGAGGAAATGGCAAAAGCAGAAGCAGATGCAGAGGTAGAAGATCTGTTCTTGTCCTGTAGAGCCTCTACAGAAGTAGAGATAGAGCTTCCACAGGAAGAGGATGAAAATGATGAGGAAGAAAATGAAGTAGGCTATGAAAGTATAGATGAAGAATTCTCTCTGATAGGGGATGATCTTGTTGATGTCCCTACAGAGATCTCAGAGGCCGAAGATCTCTCGGTGCGGGATGGAATGACCATGGTTCCATTTGGGTTAACCAATGGACCACAAAGTATACAGAATCCGTATAAGCAATGGATTAAAAGCATAAAAATTAAGTTCACCGATAGCTCCTGGCGCCCTAACTATTCCCTAACTATTCAGTCCAGAGAAAAGATAATGATGATGCCCCCTACCAACAGAAGCCCAACAGAAGCCCAATCCCTCAGAGTCACGGCCCCTAGAAGGTCCGTGCTATGTGACATTCCTGGAGGCATCCTCTAAAGATGAATCCCTAAGTCCAGAAGAAATTACCACTCACATAGAAGAAAACAAAGCTCCAATACCCTTCCAGCAACCTAAACAGACAAATGAGTCATCTGTTCAGAAGGAGGACACTCGTTCTAGCGGAACATCAGACGAGGATACTACTCTCTTGAAAGAGTCACACCTCTATCCAGAAGCAATCTGTGGGACATTTATCTACAAAGTGAAAGGTGAAAGGCAAGTAATGTTCTTGGATACTGACGGTACTGAACGTCATGTGAAAGTGGGTCTCAATCTTCCAGAAGAAGAACTAGTGGTCCTGCGAGATCTACTAAAGGAGAACTTAGATGTGTTTGCTTGGTCATACAAAGACCTAAAGGGGATTGATCCCACAGTATGTCAACATCACATTGACCTAGAGCCCGATGCCAAACCTATAAGGCAAAGACAAAGGCAAATGAATCCTAATTACTCTGCTCTAGTGAAGGTCAAATTATTGAAACTTCTTGAAGTAGAGTTCATTTATCCCGTGGCTAACAGTGAATGGGTTTCACCCATTGTGGTAGTACCCAAGAATAATGGGAAACTTCGAATATGTGTCGACTTTCGAAAGCTCAATTTGAAGACAAAGAAGGATCATTTCCCTATCCCTTTTACAGACCAATTGTTGGACACTGTGGCAGGCCATTAGCTTTATTCCTTCTTGGATGGATTCAGTGGATATAACCAAGTCCAAATCGCAGAAGAGGACCAATCTAAAACAACCTTCACCACAGAATGGGGGACTTATGCCTATAGAGTGATGCCATTTGCGCTCTGTAATGCTCTGCCACCTTCTAATGAGTAATGATGGCTGCCTTCCAGAGTCATTTGCGTGATTTCATTGAGGTGTATCTTGACGACTTTTGTGTCTATAGCTTGATCCGAGAGCACTGGGGACACCTAGAGCAATGTTTTGACAAATGTCGAGAGTATGGAATTTCTCTCAACCCCGGTAAATGTGTCTTTGTCGTCTCCTCGCGAGTTCTTTTGGGCCATATTGTCTCTGCACAAGGGATTGCAATAGACCCGGCGAAGATTGAGAAGATTGCGGCCTTAACAACACCAACAAACCTCAAGCAATTGAGAGGATTTCTCGGCCATGTGGGCTATTATAGAAGATTTATTGCACTTTTTGCAATCAAGGCACACCCTCTGCACAAGCTTCTAAGGAAAGAAGCTGACTTTCTTTGGACTGATGATTGTGAAGAGGCCTTTAATACCCTAAAATAGTGCCTGATCCAAGCACCTATCTTACAGCCTCCTGATAGGACGAAGGAGTTCCATGTGCACACAGATGCATCAGTTGAAGGGCTAGACGCAATCCTATGTCAAAAGGGCCCTTCTAAATTAGATCAACCAATTTATTATGCAAGCCGAAAGGTCACTAATAGGGAACGGAACTATACAGTGACAGAGCTTGAGTGCTTGGCAATGGTGTTTGCATTGGAGAAGTTTTGACACTATCTACTGTCAATGCATTTCAAGTTCTATATGGATCATGAATCCCTATCCTTCCTGATGAACAAAGCAGATGTTAAAGGACGATTGATGAGATGGTTGCTACTACTCCAGGAGTTTGACTTTGAAGTGGTCACTACGCCTGGCCATTCCCATGCCCTAGCTGATCATCTATCATGGATCCCTCAAATAGAAGACGAGGAACAGGATGATCCAGACCTTCCTGATGCTTCCGTGTTTCTAGTTGAAACAATTACTCCCTCGTATGCAGACATAGCCAACCTCATAGCAACTCAACAATATCCTCCTGGCATCTCAAGCCATGAGAAGAAGAAGCTTCTGTTAGAATCAACCCCCTACACTTTGCTAGGCGGTGCACTGTACAAGAGAGGCAAAGATGAAGTGCTGCAAAGATGTGTTGCAGGAGATGAACTTGGCATAGTATTGAAAGCATGCCATGACGAACCATATGAAGGACACTTCGTAGGAGAAGTGACAGCCAGGAAGGCTTTGTTAGAAGGATACTGGTGGCCAACCCTCCACAAGGATGCATATGACTACTGCAAGAGATGTGATGCTTGTCAGCGAATGGGGAAACCCACCAAAACAAGTGCCATGCCACTGCAACCCATTATTCCCCTAAAGCCATTCGAGAAGTGGGGGAGTGATTTTGTGGGTCCTATTGATCCACCCACCAGACGGAAGCAGAATAGATACATCTTAGTATGTATGGATTATGTCACAAAGTGGTACGAAACTAAAGCTCTGAAGCGGGATGATGGTAACAGTGTAGCCATGTTCATGTACGAGAATATTATCACCCATTTTGGTAGTCCCCTCGAGCTGGTAAGTGATAGAGGTACTCATTTCCTTAACAAAATCATGTAGGAGCTAACTAAGCTGTATAAGATCCGCCATCGCAAGTCCACTCCTTACTATCCTAGAGCCAACGGCCAAGTTGAAGTCACCAATCACATCTTGTGCTCAATTTTGACAAGAACGATTGATGCACATCGTCCCGACTGGGATGATCGACTTACAGAGGCCCTCTAGGCGTACAGAACCTCTCATAAGGTAGCTACAGGACAAACCCCTTTCCAGCTAGTGTATGGTATAGGAGTTGTCTTTCTTGTTGAGCTGGAATTGCCCTCTTTGCGAGTGGCAGTTAAAGAACGTTTGGGAGATAATGAGTCACTTCAACGCCATCTCCTGCACTTGGAATGCTTGGATGAGATACGGCAGATGGCCCTACAGTGCATGGAAACCACTCAAGCGCGATGCAAGGCTTATCATGACAGTTTCATCAAGCACAAGGAGTTCAAAGAAGGTGATCTTGTTCTAGCCTATGATTCGAGATTTGGCAAGCTTCAACAATGGTGGATGGGCCCGTATAAGGTACTTGCTGTCAATCCTAATGGCTCTATTCAGGTGCAGACCCTTGATGCCTCTGATGATCCTTTCCTGATCAATGGCTATCGCCTGAAGAAGTACTTCCCTCCCTGGGGATCTTGACAATCACAATCGACCGACTCTTTCCCTTTTGGGCATCTCAGTGTCCTTCTTGTTGTGCTTCTGATAGCCCTTATGATTTACCTCATGAGGCGGTCTCATTCTGCTAACCCCTTGCAAAAACATCTCAACCCAACCTTGTTCTCTTCTCGTCTGATCCACCAATGGTGGCGAAGTTGGTCGTGACATATGGTATTTCTACCATTCTCTTTCTTACGAAAAAAAAAAGAAGAAAAGAAAAAAAAAGAAAAAAACAAACAAAAATAAAAAATAAACAAACTGTTATGCGAGAAAAGGAAGAAATTCCCTGTCATAACAGGCCTCGTTCCAAGAAAAGGTGGAAACACCCTTGGGCGGGAAGCTGACTGTGGAAAAGGTGGTAACACTTCATAGTTCAGGATAGCTGACTCACCAGTAGAACCTCTTCAGCAAGTAATTTAAAGCCATCTCCCTTGGTGCGCTGCCTCTACGATATCAGTCTGTCTGCCCTTCTTAACAGACAACTCTTCTTACAAGTCATTGAAGTACGAGACTTGTTGGCTGCCTCCCTGGGTATGCCTCCTCCTCAAGATCCTGATGACAACAACAGCTAACATAATCTTCATCTCCAACCCCTTGAGTGATGTGAGCTTTCATCCTAATAGGATGGGGACGTGAGTATGGGCTACCCTCTGTATCTATTAGAGCGTAAGATAGAGGATGGGGTGAGTGACCAGGTTTTCCCTTCAAATCAAATGAGAGGTGAGATGTGTGAACGAAGTGTTGCACGCACAGGATGGGCCTCTCAATGCACAACGCACGATCTATTCCTACGCACTGCACTATAAGGCTCCCTGGCCTTCCTTCTTGCACTCTATGCCAGCACAGGGTGGGATGCACAACTGCACCATCAATTGCACACAAGGCATACAACCTTTGCACAAAGTGACCGTGAGGATTACATCAATGGGTTTCAGGAATGGGCTGCCCTCTCTATCTTTCAACAGAGTGTGAGACAGAGGGTAGGCTGAGTGTGACTGATGTTTCTTTAATCAATTATTGAGAGGTGAGGATTGAGAAACGTTACGACCATTGGAGTTAGGTACGTTTCCATTTCCCTATGTACCCACAAGCTTGGTCTCTGCCATCAGTACAGGACACATCATTCTATTCTGTACACTTCACTGCAAGGCTCCTTGGCATTTCTTCTTGCACCTATGCCAGATGAGGTTGGACGCACTGATGCACCATCAATTGTGCACCCTGGCATACTCCCTCTGCACCATTCCTTTGTCGATTGCTAAACCAGATATGAGCTCTCATTTTTCATCATTATTTCCTTGAGTGATGTTAGTAATGGGGCGAGTGACTGCTCTTTCAATCCATTTGAGTGATTGTGAGTTGAGTGCAATATCCCTCGCCATCGACGAATTTCCTGTGATTCCTTCAACTAGCTACCTCCCTGGGCACTGTCGCGTGGTCCCTGCCACGAAGGACGAAGGACATGTGCTATGACGACACCTTGTTACCTCCTGCACAGTCGACAATGATACAAGATGCAACCTTGATAGTCGACACTCCTCCTCGGCAATATGGGCCAAGTTTTTCTAACCCTACACCTTCTATTTCTCAATGACGGTCATGCCTTAAGTGTGGGGACATTTGTGGTTGGTCTGATGTGAGGTACTAGGTCCTTGATGTTTGGGTTACCCTTCCTGCTAAGGTCTTAAGTGTGGGGACGCATCCCTACGCGTCGATGATGCATACCCCCATGCATATACCCTGTTCTGATCATGCATCCATGCCCTGACTTCATTTTACCCTGATGGGGTCCCTTTCCCACTCCTTCATTCTATTTCACCCTGTCCCCGAGGTTGTTCCTTGACCGTTTGCCCTTATTCTTGGTTTTGCGCTTCTTTCATACAAACAAACCTTACGTTCACTGGAATCTCAATCTGACTTTACAGTCCTGTTTATCCCTTTGAACTGCCTATTTTTCCTTTTAGCAACCCTTGCTTCGATAAACGGTTCTCAAGTCATTAATTTTTGAAGCAATTCCCGTAAATTGGACAATTTTCCATGTGAACACATCTTTATTGCTTTGGAACCCTAATCTGATGTGCCAGCCCTGTCCTACCCATTTCTCCTGCCACTTTTCCTTCTTACTCCCTGTCATTTTGATGCATGATTGATCCGTTATTAATTTTTACGAGTTTTCAAGCCTTTTTCGTGTCTATTTTTCACATTTTTTCATGTGAACCTGCCCTATCTTCACTAGAATTCCCAATTAATTTGATAGCCGTGTCCTGCCAGCCTTTCCCCCACTTTTTCCTTTTTCCTCCCCCCTCTTTCGACTATTGGATTTTTAGTTATTAATTTTTTCGAGTGTTTTCGGATGCGTTTTTTGTATTTTTTTCATGTGAACCCCTCCTAATATTCCCAAACTAAGTTTTGATGCACTAGTTCTATGAATTCCTTTCTTACTGACATTTTTCCTTTTTACTGTCCTTTATTCTGACGCACGGTTTTTCCCGTATTAATTTCCGAGTCTATTTTCGTGCTTATTTTTGGGGTTTTTTCCATGTGAACTCATCCTATCTCAATCAGAACTGTGTTTTATCATGATAGAGTTGTTGGAAACATTGTTCTACGCACTTTTCCTTTTTCGTGCACTTCATTACGATGCACGGATTTTTCAATATTAATACACATATGTGTTTTCGAGTTTGTTTTGTGCGTTTTTCCCATGTGAACACCCTGATTTTGCCCCGGAACCCATGTTGCATGCTTCCATCCTTTTCCCGTCGTCTCCCAACACGTTTTTCCTTTTTACGGATTTTCGATCCGACGAACGGTTTGGATTTTATTAATTTTTCTTCCTTTTTCCTATGTGATTGCATTTCTCGCCTCGCGCGTGAACGCGCCTGTTTTTTGTTTTACGCACCTCGGGATGCCTCCGTGGCATCCGTGGCTTGTGTATCACCATCCTTGCCCATTTGACCCCGTCACTACAAATTTTTTTACCCCTGCCCGCGCATGCGCATGAGCCGAGTGTGTGTTTCTTGCCCCTCCATTTTTCATTTTTCATTTATTTTATTTTTATTTTTCCATTTAAAAGAAAACACAAACATAGCAAAAGAAAAAAAAAAGAGAGAAAAAGAAGAAAAAGAAAAAAAACCCATCTCGAAAAAGAAGAAAAAAAACCAAAGAAAAAAAAAACAATACGAACACAAAAAAAAGAAACAAAAAAAAAACCCAACCTAATACATACTCCTAATAATACATAAATCCATATATATATATATATATATATATATATATATATATATATATATATATATATATATATATATAAACACAAAAGAGCATAAAGAACATAAAGCAAGAAAAAAAGAAAGAAAAAAGGAGAGAAAAAAAAGAAACAAAGAAAAAGAAAAAGACAAAAAAAAGAAAGAAAAAAAAATGCATGTTTGTCGTTGCGAGCCCGCATCTCCCCCTTCCTCCTTCCTTCTTCCTCCTCCATTTCTTCTTCCCCTTCCTCTCTCCTTCTTCCTCCTCCCTTTCTTCTTCCCCTTCCTCCCTACTTCTTCCTCCTCACTCTCTTCTTCTCCTTCCTCTTCTTTCCTCCTCCCCCTCCTTCTCTTCTTCCTTCTTCTCCTTCTTCTCTCCCCCCCCGACTGCCCAATGACTGTGCCATCATCTTCTCTCCTTCGGCCGCCGTGGACGCCCCTCCGTTGCTGCTCATGAACGCCGCCTCCTCGCCTGACGGCAGACGCCCTCTCGCCGTCCCCTCTGCTGCTTCGACACCGCTCTGCCCCTCGATGCCACCCGCCGTGCCGTCACTGCCATCGCGTCCGCCTCCTCAACAACCTCCAACCCCCTCCTCCTCCTCCTCCTCCTCCTCCACCTCCACCTCCACCTCCACCTCCACCTCCACCTCCACCTCCACCTCCCCCTCCTCCTCCTCCCCCTCCCCCTCCCCCTCCCCATCCTCCTCCTCCTCCTCCTTGTCCTCCTGCTCCTCCTTCACCCCCACCAGTAACCTCCTCCTCCAACTACCCTTCTAGTTAGTTTCAAGATCCTCTATGTCAATAGTTCTGACTATTCTGAAGGTGGTGGAGGAGGAACTGGATCAGATGGAGGAGGTGGTAGCACAACCTTCTTTAGGCCTGAGTATGTCAAGAAAGCATACAAGTTGGAACTATATGTGACATTTGTAACATTTCCTATGGTTACTTTGGCAAAATGTTGATCCATCTTTGTAAGTAAGTAAGTGCTCCAATAAATAGCCACTCCTTTTAACACCATCCTGGAAGCTATAAAGAGCTCTTTTGACAAGTAATGGGATGGTGCTTTGGCACGCATAAACTTGTCTTGGAGAAACTGGCAGATCAATTTCCACACAGGATCAGTGATCATGGAAAAAGAGACTTCTGAAGTGTTGATCACTTTCTTGACATCCAGAATTTCCTTAGTCTGCTTCTGTAACAGCTTGAAAATCTCATCATTGGAGAATAATTGTCTAGTTGTAACAAAGGGCTCTCCTTTATAGGGAAGAGATAGAGCCTTCCCTAACCCTCGGGGTGTCAATGTCATGGAAGCACCATGAACCAGTCCCGACTTCTTGCTGTATAAGGCAATGAACTCATCACACAAGGATGGATCATTTGGAATCAAGGGGAATGAAGCAACCACGAAATTCGCAAGTCCTGCTTTCGCTATAGGCTCAAAAGCCAGTAGGGAAGAATAATCCCTACTGACCAGCGAGACATACTGGATAGGAGGAGAAGCGTGAGGCACCATTCAGATGGAAAACACACACACCACAACTGATGCCAGGAGGCATATACCACGGTGGATTCCGTGAGGTTTTACGGTGGATTCCGTAAACTTAGATGACCGGGGCTCATGCACAAAGAGGATTCTTTGTGCGAGAAGTTGATGGAGACGCCTGTCCTTTTCGGGCGTTTCATTAATTTACTGTGTACATGGGTGATTCCATAGCGGGTGATTCCGCAAAATGCATATTAAATTAATAAACGTTTATGAGTTTAGAGTGCGCACTCGTAATAAATTAAGGTTAGGATTTATTTCTAACCAGTTGATTTGTTTATGTAGCTGAAGACTGCTAGGTATTCACTTTTGTCGGTTTAATTGTATTATTTTACTAACGATTGTGAATGCTTCAGTTGATGTGTAGAGATAGCAGCAGTGGCGGAGGAAAGCATTGGAGTCTAGCGGGTTTTCGACTCTTGGACTAGATTTTGATAGGCGCCATGCCTATATTTTGTTATGTCTATTGAGACATCGATTATTTATTATTATTTTGTATGCGCTTATGCGCCCGGATATGTTATTTCTATTTGGACATTGAGATTGGGCGTGCCAGACTCTATGGGCACCGTCCATTAGCTTTATTTTCCTATTTTTGTAGAAAGCAAACTCAAAAGCTAAAAGCTTGTCATATTTTTGTAAATTGGGCTATTATTGAGCATGAAGATTGGAAATATACATAAAATACATGCTTTGTGAAGCGCTCACACAAGGCATGGGGGAGATTGAACCCAATTTGTCTTTTGCCTCTTGTCGTGCATGCTTTTACATGGGTTTTTGTGCAAAAAGGTAGAGTACTTTGTTCTTGGGGACCTTCCAGGATTCACCACGTGAGCTATCTGCGATCGATTTGCGCACCAGTGGTATCAGAGCGGAGCAGAGATCAAGAGCTTCCAATCGCTACCAATCTCGGGCGAAGGTGGAGCTCCAGGAACAAACGGGCTCTACAGTCAATCTCGTCGCGAACCGTCGATACAGGCAGACTTCTGGCGATCAAGAACCCCTGTTTCCACTGTTAGATCGCGAAGGACCAAGCCCTGCAGGCGGAGGACCACGCAATCATCTCCATCAACAAGTCGTTGAAAAACTGTGAGAAAAGTCTTAATCCTCTTCACTAAAAGCTTAATTACAAAGCTTTAAAAGCTTAAAGGAAGCTTAAGCTTCCCCAAAATCTCCTCGGCGTATCAGAAGATAGGCCCGAAAATCTCGCGCGGCCAAAAAAACGGCCCCCCCTCACGAAAAAAAAACGGCGGCATGTTAGTCCTCCTTAAGCTTCATAAGCTTAAGCTTAATTACTAAAGCTTAAGGCTTTCTGCAAGTCACACAGATCGGACAAGTCGGCAAACTCTGGGTCTCGCACTTCTGAAGTTAAGTTCCGCAAGTCGACGGTAATCAAGTTCTGCAAGTTCTGCAAGTCGGCCTAAGTCCAGCAAGTCAACAACTCTGCAAGTCTGCTAAGTCTGCAACTCTGCAAGTCAGACTAAATCAGAACTGACTAGTGCTTAAAACTCATAGAAGACTTGTTCGTATGCAAAAACTCTGAACTGGAAAATTGTTCACAGCAAGCTGTTCTACTTATCTACAAGTTCCTTGAAGTACTTTCAGCAAACGGAGACAGAAATATTGCAGAATTTCTGAAAATTGAAGAAGAAATACCAAAAAATACATAGCCTTGTAACCCCAAATTTGAGCTACGCTCATCCCGCTAACTGATTTTGAAAGAGAAAGGTTTGTTGAGTTTTACAGGATGACTACCCCACATATGGATGATCCTATGGCTGAAGACGACCTACCTGAGCCTACCATGGAACAAAAGCTGGATCTTATCATGCTGCAATTGGAAGAAGAGCGAAGGGCTAGGCAAGCCTTGCAAGCGCAATTGACAAAGCTACAAAGAGCATCCACCGATAAAGAAGAACCTCAAGCTGAAGATTTGATTCGACGTACCATCGACGCCACTCTTGAAGCACAAACCATTCACAAGGAATCCAAGATAAGTAAACGAAGTTTCAAGTTCCGCACTTTCAATGGCATAAGAGAAGGAAAGACTGTTTTATCATTCATTAGCCAGTTTGATGACTATTTCCATGAGGAAACTTATCCCGAAAAAGATAAAATCAAGTGTGTTACTAATCATCTGATAGACAGAGCATCACTTTGGTGGACTGTAGTCCGCAAGAGTATAGAATGTCCTGCTACTTGGGAAGAATTCAAGAAGAAGTTCATGCAAAATTTCCTTCCACCGCAATTTCATGAGAAGGCTATCAAGCAATGGGATTTACTTCAACAGCGAGATCGTGAGCCTATTCCACAGTATATAGAGCGTTTTTGGAATGCACTCTTACAGTTACGCATGCTTGAAGACGTACCAGAGACGACACATAAGCGGAAGTATATGTCTGGACTTCTTGGACATTACTACGCTGAAGTAAACATGTTCAAGCCTGCTACCCTTGAAGACACCATCTCCTTAGCTCACGACACTGAAGATAAGTTACGCGGAAGAGATTGACGACCACAGCCATTCTAAGCCAACGGTAATTATGGATCTAAACAATTCAATTCCAATTTCAGAAGGTTTAATCCAGGTCGTTTCTCATCACCATCTTTCCGCAAGAATTGGCCTAAACCACCTGCATTACCATCCACTGTCAATTCAAATTCTAAGCCTATTCCACAAGCAAATCCAAATATACCCAGACTCTCAGCCATTGCAAATAATGTGACCAAAGCTAAGCCAATAGTATGCTATAAGTGTCACCAGCCAGGGCATCTCGCAACAAATTGTCATTCAAAGAAGCCATTAGCACATATTAACTACCTTGGAGCTATGGACGAAGACGAGCATGAGGATATGCCGGATTTCACTGAAGAAGAAGATGATCCTACTACTACTTCCGACACTTTACCAGGTATGCCTACTTCACATTCATTGTTGACTATGAAATGTATGGTGCATAGAAAAGAAAGAACTATATTGCATGATGACGGTAGTACCCATGACTTTATTTCAGCAAAATTGGTAAAGGAATTAAAATTGCATACTGTACCTACGCATTATCGCATAAAAGCTGCATTTTTAGGCACTAGATACAATGGCACACAAGAAGTTCAAGATTTAGAAATTCAAATTGGTCCATACATTGAAAGAAGAAATTTCTTAGTTGTCCCATTACAGTCAAGTGACATTATTCTAGGAATGCCATGGAGACACCAGCATAATCCAAACATAGATTATTCTACGCACACAATGAATATTAATTTTCAAGGAAAATCTATTATATGGTATGCATGCATCTCATATTTTTCCACTGCTTTCGCATACTCAAGCAAAACGTGCACTACGCAAGAATACTAAATCATATCTCATTTGGGTGAATGAATTGCATGCAAAGGAAAATCATATGCACCCTAGGCATAAGGAATTTCTCGCATATTTTAAGGACTGTTTTGTAGAAGACCTACCACCAGGTTTACCTCCATCACGTTCAGAAGACCATAAGATTGACCTAATACCTGGCACACAACCACCTTGCAAAGCCCCATATAGGCACAATCAAATAGAGCAAAAAGAAATCCAGAGTCAAGTTGAAGAATTACTAAATGGAGGCCTAATTCGACCTAGCAGTTCTCCATTCGGTGCACCTATGCTCTTAGTCAAGAAAAAGAATAATACTTATCGTATGTGTATTGACTACCGAGCATTAAATAAGATCACTGTAAAGAATAGGTATCCTATACCTAGAGTTGATGACCTTATGGACAAACTGCAAGGATCTTCTATATTTAGTAAAATTGACCTTAAGTCTGGATATCATCAGGTGAGGCTAGATAGATCCGACATATTTAAGACTGCATTCAAGACACAGTTTGGCCATTATGAATTCTTAGTCATGCCATTCGGATTAACTAATGCACCTACTACTTTCAGTAGAATGATGAACCGTATTTTTCTGAAATATCAATATTGTGTGATTGTTTTCTTTGATGATATTTTAGTGTTCAGTCAAAGTGAAAAAGAGCGTTATGAGCATTTATCATTAGTTTTTCAAATACTGAAAGAAAATCAATTGTTTGCAAATCCTGATAAGAGTGAATTCTTTAAGATAGAAATAGAATATCTAGGTCATATTGTATCAAAAGAAGGAATTAAAGTTGATCCTAAGAAAATTGATGCAATATTGCATTAGCCTGTTCCTAAAAATGTACATGAATTATGCTCATTCCTTGGTCTTGCTAGTTTCTATAGGAAGTTTGTACGTAATTTCTCATTACTTGCTTTACCATTAACAAAACTTCTTAAGAAAGGAATTGTTTATCAATGGACTGAAAATCAGCAGAAATCCTTTGATTTACTCAAACGTGCATTAACCAATGCCCCTGTTTTACAATTGCCTGACTTTAACAGACCATTCTTTCTAGTTGTGACCGATGCTAGCGGATCAGGAATAGGAGCCGTATTAATGCAAGACAACCATCCAATAGCATATTCTAGTTCTAAGCTGAAACCCTCTGAGCTTAAATATTCCACTTATGACAAAGAACTATTAGCAGTTGTACAAGCATTAAAACAATGGAAGCATTATTTAATGGGTTCAGAATTCATGATAAAGACCGACCAGCAAAGCATTAGACATCTACTTAGCCAACCCCAAATTTCTGACCGTCATATCAAATGGGCTTCCTTCATTCAAAGTTTCCATCCTATCATTCAATACCAACCTGGAAAAGAAAATGTAGTTGCCGATGCATTGAGTAGAAGACCTGCAATTCATAACATTTCCATTATATCTTTTGATTCTTTGATTGCTATGAAAGACACATATCACCAGGATATTACTTTTCATTCTGATTAGCAAAAATTAGTTCAAAATAATTTCATTCCTATTGATTCATTGTCATATAATGATGGATTTATGTTCTTTGAAAAGAGACTGTGTGTTACTATTCCATTCCGATCTTTTGTTTTGAATGAAATTCATTGTCCCCCATATCAAGGTCATAGAGGTATCATTTCTACATTACGCATGTTAACTGAAGATTTTTATTGGCCGCATATGGATGCAGATGTATCTAATTTCGTTTCTGAATGTTTGATTTGTCAAAGAATAAAGAGACATCATGGTAAACAGTATGGATTATTAATGCCTTTGTCTATTCCATCTAAACCTTGGGAACATATTTCTATGGATTTCATTACTGGTTTACCAAATACTAAATCTAATCATGACATGATTTGGACAATTGTAGATAGATTTAGTAAGCAAGCATATTTCATTGCATGTAAGAAAACTTTAACAGCATCACAAGCAGCACAGTTATTTTTGAAAACTGTTTTTACTAACCATGGATTGCCAAAAGTGATTATTTCAGATCGAGATTCTAGATTTTGTAATAATTTTTGGATTACACTGTTTGCAAATCTAGGCAGAAAGATTGATTTCTCATCTGCATTTCATCCAGAAACAAATGGACAAACAGAAGCCACAAATAGCACCATTTTAGATCTTTTACGTGCATATACTATCTCTAAACCTCAGACATGGGATGCTCATTTACATTTATTACAGTTTGCTTACAATAATACACCGCACACATCTACAAAGAAAGCACCTTTTGAAGTTATTTATGGATATAGATTATCTACACCTGTTGCATCTTTGTCTAATAGAATTCAGAGTACTGATGATATTGCTACTATGCATAACTCTATTTTTGATGAGGTAAAGGATATGATTGCTAAAGCCCAACAATCATATACCAAACAAGCCAACAAGAAAAGACAAGCCATGAATTTCAAAGTTGATGATTATGTTTGGCTTAGAATAGAAAAGCGTAGACTGCAAAGTGTAGATAGACATCCAATTGTCAAATTAGCTCCTAGATTCTATGGACCATTTAGAATTATTCATAAGATTAATGACAATGCCTTCAAGTTAGAACTGCCATCTCATTGGAAAATTCATAATACATTTCATATTTGTCTATTGAGACCATTTAGAGGCCAATTACCTATCCACCCTGTTTATGAAAACCCACCTTTACTAGAAGAAGAGACTGAAATACTTGAACCAGAAGCCATTATAGACACTGACTACATGACCACTAGAACTGGCCGAAGGTATTCTAGATATCTAGTGAAATTTAAGAACCATCCTGTAGAGAAAGCACAATGGATGCACGCTAGAGACTTAAATGCTTTCCCCACTCTGTTAGCTCCACATTGAGCTAATAGCAATTGAGGTCAATTGCTATCCCACCCCGGGGGTATGATGCCAGGAGGCATATACCACGGTGGATTCCATGAGGTTTTACGGTGGATTCCGTAAACTTAGATGACCGGGGCTCATACACAAAGAGGATTCTTTGTGCGAGAAGTTGATGGGGACGCCTGTCCTTTTCGGGCGTTTCATTAATTTAGTGTGTACATGGGTGATTCCATAGCGGGTGATTCCGCAAAATGCATATTAAATTAATAAACGTTTATGAGTTTCGAGTGCGCACTCGTAATAAATTAAGGTTAGGATTTATTTCTAACCAGTTGATTTATTTATGTAGCTGAAGACTGCTAGGTATTCACTTTTGTCGGTTTAATTGTATTATTTTACTAACGATTGTGAATGCTTCAGTTGATGTGTAGAGATAGCAGCAGTGGCGGAGGAAAGCATTGGAGTCTAGCGGGTTTTCGACTCTTGGACTAGATTTTGATAGGCACCACGCCTATATTTTGTTATGTCTATTGAGACATCGATTATTTATTATTATTTTGTATGCGCTTATGCGCCCGGATATGTTATTTCTATTTGGACATTGAGATTGGGCGTGCCAGACTCTATGGGCACCGTCCATTAGCTTTATTTTCCTATTTTTGTAGAAAGCAAACTCAAAAGCTAAAAGCTTGTCATATTTTTGTAAATTGGGCTATTATTGAGCATGAAGATTGGAAATATACATAAAATACATGCTTTGTGAAGTGCTCACACAAGGCATGGGGGAGATTGAACCCAATTTGTCTTTTGCCTCTTGTCGTGCATGCTTTTACATGGGTTTTTGTGCAAAAAGGTAGAGTACTTTGTTCTTGGGGACCTTCCGGCATTCATCACGTGAGCTATCTGCGACCGATCTGCGCACCAACAACACAGACAATCACAAAGATGCTTGCAAAACAACCAAAGGGCTATCAAAAAGAAATCAATCAAAAGAATGACACACATACACAGACGTAACTAACCCATTTACCACCCCAAATAATACACATCCTAGAAAAAAATCGGCATGACCTCTACACATATGCGATCAAAAACTTCATGCGATGCAACAAACAGGCACCCAAAACCGTGTATCAGGCAAGAAAGAAAGAAAAAACTACAAACTGTACCCGTAATCGTAGCACATAAACAAACCAGAATACCATAAAAATGTACATCAGGACCTAACCATAACCTTGACCATCAATTTCAACTAAGAGGACTTTACCCGTCCATTCCACAAAGCGTGTTTATTAATAGGGGGACAAGTGTAGTAAGGGAAAATTGTTTTAATGAAGGGTTCATTTTAAGAAATTATTAACAATAGGGAACATTTTATTAGGTTATAAACCTTAATAAGAAAATGGCGGTTCCTTCTTAAAATTGTAATTACAATTTATTAGGGTGAAACAGTGCTTTATCGAAACCCGGACTACGATTTTCCAGACTGGGTCTCTAAATGCAAATTTATTAATTAAAAATTAATGGTGATGTGGAGCACTTTTTTGCCAGCGCGTGCTTTTTTGTGACGGCTAGTTCATTTTTATTAACATTTAAGATGCCTCTTAAGCGCACGTAGCGTGTGCAAAGTGAACGGCTGGTTGATTTTTAAATTATTAAATTGTGTGTTTAGCGCGAATGCGCGTGGAAAAGGTGGATGAATAAAGTTCATTTTAGCAATTTATTGTGGTTAAGGGGATAATGAAAATAAATAAAGCTCATAAAATAAATACCTGGTAGGAGTGTGTATGCAATGGATGGAAGGCATACAGAGTAGTCCCCCAAAAGCAATGAATTCAGTCAAACAAAAACAAAGACCACTACTGAAAAAAATAAGGCACCTCAGTGTTTTTGTTTGATTTTTATTTTCTTTTTCTTTTTTATTCTTTATTTTGTTTGTTTTGTATTTTAGATGTGTTTGTTTTGTGTATATTGTTTGATTTGGTTAATTTGTTCTGTTATTTTTATTTTTTTATTTTTTTATTTTTATTCTATTGTGTTATTTTTTTAAAATAATAATTAAATCAAGATATATAACACATGGATATGTTATGAAGTGTAAGAATGAATTTTCAGCCATCTTGCAAGTGTCCACAATGTATGTTAATTCAGCCAGGATTTTCAGCTGATTTTTTAGGATTTGAAATGAATTTGTATGAAGTGTAGTATTAAATTTAGGGTTTTTTTTTCTTCAAATAATATTTTTTCCTTTTATGGATTTTTTTAAATTGAAAAATTAGTGAAAAAAGGGCAAGGGGATTTGTGGAATTTTTTGGGATTTTTTTGAATTTATTAAATTTTTTTAACTAATTTTTAATGAAAATTACTCATTTGTCATGTAAATTTGATGTAATTTTCAGATTTTAAAATTTTCAAAAAAAATTTAAATTTCCACCTTAAAAATATTCCAAATGATTTCAGCAATATTGGTAAATTTTCAAAAAAAAATCTACAAATTTTTTTAAAAAATAAATTTTTGGATTTTTGAATGTGTTTTCTATTTATTTTATGTATTTGTGGGTTGGAAAATAAAGGGCAGTACCCGGGCTGCGTGTGAACAACAAAGGATGATTGCGTTGTCAAAGAGTTTTTTGTTCATAATATAAATCATAGAATTCTTATGTTTGCAGAAGAACTTTATTAGGATTCACATGAGGAACTTTCATACATAATTCAGTCATTGTTTCCCGACAACCGACTTAGATATCACTTAGTTTCATAAGTTCTTTTGTAACTGTTATACAATTTTCAGTTGTACCATGTATATTGACAAAAATTAAGTATATGGGAACCCACAACTTGATCAACTGGAGGTAATTGACAGTTTGCAGGCTAAGTCACATTGATTCAAGAGGAAATTTTGGTTAGAAATTAAGAGAAGTGCCAAAAGTCCACTAGGTTTGTGTGGGACCTGAAATAATGGTCTTGTATGGCTTATAAGTGACCTAAATGGTCAAACTGAAGAGTGGGAGTTGAGGAGGATGCAGCCCGCATTTTTTGGCGCAAAAAACGGGCCTGCATACCTGTGGCAGATGGAGGATGAGTTGTGGGCTATGGTGCATGCTCCAAAGCATGCAAACTCAAGGCAAACTGAAGCTGAAGAAGGAGATACAAACAAGGAAGGTGAGAGCTCTTCTTTCTTGTCCATTTGGTATGACGAAAATGAGTGGTATGAGAGTCCATAAAAGGGGGAAACCTGAGAAAAAGTATCCAGCTTGCTCTTATGTACATCTTCTCTCATTCTTTTACCATATTCATGGTCCAATGAAGCCCGTCTTGTATCCAAGTACTTGAGTGACTTTGGGGGCAAGCAAAGGGGAGGATTTTGAAGGTGTATGGGCTATTTTGGACTGAGAAAACCATTCATAAAAAGGGCAGCCCATTGTTCTTGTCCATTTTGATGAGTAAATAAGTGATCTATGTGATTGTAAGAGAAGGAATTGACCTCTTAACATCAGGACTTCATTTGTGAATGATTAGAGAAGCTTATTTTTGGGATTATGTGCACTTTTGGAGCTTGATTATGGGTTGGAAATTACTGTTTTAAAATAGGGCTGCAGTAAAAATTATGCTTTGTCAATTAATTTCAGGAGTTTTTGATCTATGTCTTGGATGTAATTGAGTCTACCATCAAAATTATTGTATCTTGGAGTTGTTATCCATTCATGTTCATGAAATAGAAACCGTTTGAGCTTGCATTCGGAGTATGCATTTGGATTAAATCTGAGATTATCCCTAAATGTATTAGCTTATTATCCACATATGCGTTTAATGTGATCAAGACAAAGTCTTTCATTCCATTCATGTAAGCTAAAAGAAAAAGCTTGAGATCTTCTTCTTTAACTAAGTCATCTCAAAAAACCAAATCTTATTAAACCCCAATCTTTTCTCCTTCTTCTAACCTTGAATCCCACACTCCTCTTCTGCTCTAAACCCCGGTGGAAGACCTTCAACCCCCAACACGATGACAGTGGTGAACCCGACGTGAAGGTCAGCCATGGAAGAGGAAGTACAATGGGAGAATCATCAAGTTCGGCAGGAGATGCCTTGCAGCAGTTGGTTCATCTGATGCAAGAAAGCCAACAACAACAATTGCAATTTCAGCAGCAGTTGCAATTGCAACAACAGCGGAGACATGATGAAGAGTAGAATGATGCCGCTGCCATTAAGGCTTTGTTGGGCAAGAGCTCAAGCAATTTAATGGGCAAAATGCGTCCTCTTTTATCCGCCTCTATACTGACAAGATGGTCTTCTTTGGAGTTGATACTTTGCCCGTTTGGCCGTGCATGGCCTCTAGGACCGGATTCATGGTCTTTTTCAAAAAGATGCAGGATGGTCTGCATTCAAGAAGGCTCTTCGAGAAGAATTTTTTCTTGAAGATTCTGGCCTCATGACGAAGAAAGTCTTCACTGAATGGGTTGAAAGGCCCAATAAGGGACTAACCGCCACTGCTCTTCACTGCGAATTGGAAAGCAAATTTGCTCAACTAGATCCTAACGATTAGTAGGGTATGGAAAGCCAAAAGATTGAATTATTTCTAAAGGCTACAGATCCTTTTCTTCAAGAGAAGCTAAGTGATCGGCTTGAAGATCCTGACTCGTAGACAGGATTGAAGACTGCTTGGAGTGATGTCACTGAAGTAGTTAATATGATTGCTCGAAGAGAGCGGATGCGCCTAAGGTGGGGATCTATCTCTACACCAACTGAATCCATGAAAGAGCCTATTCATCTATCTCGACCTCCTGTCTCTATGGCCGAGCAACCAAGAAATCCTGCTGTTCCACCTCCAAAGAAGGATTTCATGGACGAGCTGATCAAGAGCATGCATGATCTCCATCTTAATCTAACGGAGATTAATTCCAAGGTGGAAAGGCTTGATGTGAAAGTGAAAGAAAGAGGACAGACAACTGCCCAAAGACCCGTATGAGAAGGCTTCAAAAGACGTTGTATCTGGTGTGATAGCCTACAACATGATAAGAGGGGGAGTGCAGTGCACTCCGTGAAGGTGAAGCACAAAAATTAGTCTTTTGGAAGGATGGTAAAATTCATGCAACCGAAACTGGGCTTCCTCTTGAGCCAAATTTCGATAACGGTGGCTGAAGAAAAGATTGGAGGATTTGGCAACAAGAACAGCCTATGCAGCTGTTGATGCAACTACCTATGGGCTGCAAATTGAGCCAACTAATGAAATTGTTAAAGCATGTAAAGCTGATGCAAAATCTAAAGTGTGGATGCAGGCCTTAGATCGCATGGAGCAAGTCAAGGCAACCAAAGATGATTTGACTACTACCAGTCAATGCATCCGAGGAAGAACCGGATGGACCGAGCCAGTTGATTCATTTTCAACTTTTGCTCGGTTGGCTGAAATTAATAATCATGAAGCTATGATAGAAGAAAAGAGAAGAAGAGATGAAGATGTTGCCGGTCCCTCCTCTTCAGGGCCAACTAAACATGTGACAAGAAGTAAATCGGATCAGCAGAAGGCTGCTGAAAATTCACCACCGCCAGAGCTTGATATGGGAAATGCCTCACAAGCAAAGAAGACGGAAGGAAAGAGAAAAGGCAAACATCTCGGTGACAGAATTGAATTCACATTAGGTGAAATTCTCGGAATTGCAAAACGAGGATTTCATGATGTAATAATTGAAGTAATTAAATGGAAAAGACAATATGTTGGTGAGGAAACTGAAGAATCTGTGCATGCTTTTTTGCAAGCACTTCATGTGTATTTGCAGGATGAAGAGAAGCTGAAAACTCAAGGGATTCGATTTGAGGCAATCAAAGAATTGATTGCAGCCATGGAAGCCAAAGATGAAGACATCTATAAAGTAGAAATTGAAGAAGCTATTGCAGAGAACGTTATGGTGGGATCTTCTCAATCCAAAGAGCAACACATGCATAAGAAAGAAGCTTGTCTTCACAACATGCAAGAAGAGAATGATGCTCATTTTATTCCTAGTAGTCACTACTCCCGTACCCATTGGGTAAGGGTGACCACCGAAACAGTTGTCAAGATTGGAGAAAGAGAGACTCCATGCATTGCCCTTATAGACCATGGCTCAGAAATCAATGTCATGTCAAGAAGTCTCTACGAGAATGGCGGATGGCCCATAGATGTGGACCCAGGATGGCGCATGAAAGCAACCAATAACTCCTCTGGCAATCTCTATGCGGCATGTCCTTATGTACAAGTTACTATTGGTAATGTAAAAGATGAATTTCATTTCTTTGTTCAAGATTCCTGCAACTATTCTATCATTCTTGGTCAACCTTTTATTTCTGAGTCTCGTTTGAAGACAAAGGCCCTTGATGATGGTTCATCATATGCTCGGATAAGAAGTAAGGATAATGACAAAGCTGTCCAATTTTTGACTGTATGTGTGAATCATCACTGGAATAGAGATCGATTGAGAGATCATCCTGTATCTCCTAATGCCCGAGAATTTAAGGGTTTTCGGGTAGCAGTGCTATAAGTGGAGGCTATGGCGGTGCTTCACGTCATAAAAATTTGCCTCCACATATAAAGAGGGATATGCCAAAAGCTGACTTGCAAGTTTTTACGGCCAACAGTGTGGGCTATTATAAACAGTTTTCAGCCATGAATAGGGCTGAAAGAAAGCATTTGTGTCATGTGGAACGAGAGCTGAAGCAAATTGATGTTTTGGAAGAAAATGAAGAAATTTCAGGGTTATTTCATGGGCTGATTTATAATGATACATTGGCTGAAATACATGCAGTTGTTCATGCAGAAAATCAAGTTGGAAATCAGTCCATACAAGTATGCACATTGGATATTTATGACATAATTCAAGAATTTGCAGATCAAGAAGCTTTTGAACAGCCAAACAAGGATGAGGTAAGAGTAGAAACAAAGTATAAGACAGTTGACAAGAAGGTCAAGCCAATGGCTACTCCACTACCTCTCGAAAGTGAAGGACTGGCAGAAAGGGCATCCAAACAGCCAAGCCTTCGTGATCCCAAAGATATTGGTCACCAATTTACAACTAAAAGTTTACAAGAGCTAAAAATTCATGAAGACACTTTTCTCTTGCCAACTGAAAAGAAAATATTCATGCAGATATTAAAGAAACATGGAAAAGTTTTTTCATTTCAGCCACATGAAATTGGCTGTGTGGATCTAAGTGTTGTGGCACCAATGGTGATTTTCACAGTCCCACATGTTCCTTGGAATCTTAAACCAATTCTGGTACCAAGGGCTCATTTGCCTAAGTTACTGGAGCTTTTAAATGAAAAGATAAAGATGCGAATATTGGAGCCATCTTCAGATTCGTATTCTAACCGATGGTTTACCGTGCCTAAGAAGAATGGATCTTTGCGATTTATTCAAGATTTACAACCAGTTAATAAAGTCACTATTAGAAATGTTGGTTCGGGGCCAATTGTTGACGAATTTGCTGAGGCTTTTGCAAGTAGAGTAATTTATTCTATGGGTGATTTATATTCGGGTTATGACCAATTTCAGCTAGCTTTGGAGAGCTGAGACATTACCACAATGAAGACGCCTCTTGGTTTAGTCCGCATGTGTACTCTACCTCAAGGAGCTACAAATTCTGTAGCTCACATGATGAATGCCATGCATAAAGTATTGAGAGATTATATTCCCCAACTAACTGTTCCTTTCCTTGATGATGTACCGATCAAAGGATGTGAAATTCATGAGAAGAATGAAGAACTCAATGAGCTTGGATGTCGCAAGTTTGTTTCCGATCATATTAATGCTTGTGCTCAAATCTTGTCTAAATTGGAAGAAGTCCATCTTACTCTTTCATGTGCTAAATCTGTTTTTGGAGTCGAAGAAGTTCTTGTGGTAGGACATATGTGTGGTCCATATGGCCGAAAGCCTTCTCCAACCAAGATTGATGCTATCAGCAAAATGCAGGAAATATGCACAAATATTTTGGAGGTGAGAAGATTTCTTGGAGCATGTGTTTTCTATCTTATTTGGATCCCACATTTCGCTCATGTTGTTGAAAATCTTTATCAATTGCTAAGAAAAGGCCAAAGGTTTATATGGGAAAAAGTGCATACTCAAGCTATTCGAAAATTGAAGAAATTGCTGATTTTTGCCCCCACCTTAAAGAGGGCTAATTACTCTAATGGACAACCTATCATTCTCATAGTGGACACAAGTCCTATTGGAATAGGATGGGCAGTTGGTCAAGATGACCTTGAGGGCAACAGATATGCAATTCGCTTTGGAGTGAAGTTCTTAATGAACATCAAAGAAGGTATGCTCAAATTAAAAGAGAACTTAGGGGAGTTGTAACTGCATTGAAATGTGACCAGGAGTACTTCATGGGCGCACATGTAATAGTTGAAACAGATTGTCTTCCACTCTTGGGCATGATTGCCAACTTCTCCACTCCCGACATAGCTATGCTAAGATGGATAGCCTATATTAAATCCTTAAATCATGATTTGAGACATATTGCAGGAAAAGATAATCCAGTTGCTGACATGCTTTCGCGTGCCAAATATAAGGATGAAGAAGAGATGATGGATGAGGAAGAATCAGAGTCTATATTTGCTAAAAATGATGCTGTAATTGCAGGTTCAGATCTGAAAACAGCAAGTACAGTTATACCTAATGACGGTTCAGCTGTAAAAAATGCAGGTACATCAGTAATTACAGTAAGTACAACAGGTTCAACTGCTGAAACAAAATTTACAGTAGCAAAGAAAGAAGAAACAACCATGGAAGGACAGTGGGTAGCTGAAAGACATCATGCTCAATGTTTTGTTATGATTTGTTCACACATTAAAGAAGAATATTATGCACGTGATTGGCTAAAAATTGGCCAATTTCTAAGCATTATGACAAAGAAGGAAGATTGGACTAATGAAGAGTTCAAGATAATTAGGAGAAAAGCTTATGGCTTCTTTCTCAAAGATGGCTACCTTTGGAGGCATGTGAAAAAGAAAGAAAGAGCGCCTGTTCATGTCTTAGGAGACAAGAAGACTCAAAGACATGTTATGCAAGAGTTTCATGAAAGCCTATTGGCTGGCCATAGAGGCATATGGGGCACTTTTGCCAAAATAAAAGAGAAATTTTTGTGGCAAAACATGTATAAAGACATCGAGCATTTTGTTGAGTCTTGTCATGTTTGTCAAATAATGTACTCTATGGTTAAGCATAGAGATGGGCTTCAGCCTACCTTTCCTTTATCCATTCATTACAGATGGGTTGTTGATTTAGTAACCATGCCTACAGGAATTTGGAACATGAGATATCTAGTACTTGCTAGAGAGGATCTCACAAATCAGGTGGAAGGAAAAGCCTTGACAACAAAGTCCACTCAAGCTGTTTGTAGATTTTTACTTGAAGATATCTAGTACTTGCTAGAGAAGATCTCACAAATCTAGTAATTGCTGATAGAGGAGAATTGGATGCCGATGAGGCTCGCCATTTCTTTGCTTAGTTGGGAATCAAGCTATCTCTTACATTAGCCTACAATTCGGAAGGCAACGGTAAGAGTGAAAGAGGTCATCAACCAATTCTCAAAGCATTGGCAAAATCTTGCAGAGGAAAGATGAGAGAATGGCCTAGAATGCTTCCATTCACGTTATGGGCTAATAGAACTACCCATAGTGCAGTAACAAGTTATATGCCGGCTGAACTAATATATGGGCAGCCACCTATTATGCCTATTGAGGAGTCAATTAACACATGGAGTATCTTGCCTTGGGATGAAGGCATAAATAGAGAAGAGCTGCTGATTTTGCGCATAAGGAAGCTTGAAAGAGGGCCAGAAGATGTCAAGACAGCCATTGAAAGGCTAAAGGCAGAAAGATTGAAGAATAAGAAGAGGTTTGACAAGCATCATCGACTCTGTCCAAGAGCTATACAAGAGAATGATTGGGTACTTGTCTATGACAGCAGCCTAGACAATCAATATAATGCTCATAGGAAGTTAGCCAAGCGATGGTTTGGACCATATGTGGTGAAAGTAGTACATGATAATGCTACTTATACTTTGGCTGAAATGGATGGGACCATGGTCAAGGTACCAATAGCCAGTAAACATATCAAGCTCTTCAAATGAAGAAAGTCTTCTACTTATGAGCTTGATGACTTGAAGACAATAAAGATGAAGAAGACTTAGAGGATGAAGATGAAGATATGTCAGAAGAAGAGCCTCCTTAACCCCCAATTTTGTGAAATGGCACATGCCGAAGGATGTGCAGGTTAGGAGGGGGTGAATGTCAAAGAGTTTTTTGATCATAATATAAATCATAGAATTCTTATGTTTGCAGAAGAACTTTATTAGGATTCACATGAGGAACTTTCATACATAATTCAGTCATTGCTTCCCAACAACCGACTTAGATATCACTTAGTTTCATAAGTTCTTTTGTAACTGTCATACAATTTTCAGTTGTACCATGTATATTGACAAAAATTAAGTATATGGGAACCCACAACTTGATCAACTGGAGGTAATTGACAGTTTACAGGCTAAGTCACATTGGTTCAAGAGGAAAATTTGGTTAGAAATCAAGAGAAGTGCCAAAAGTCCACTAGGTTTGTGTGGGACCTGAAAAAATGGTCTTATATGACTTATAAGTGACCTAAATGGTCAAATTGAAGAGTGGGAGCTGAGGAGGATGCAGCCCACATTTTTCGGTGCAAAAACACGCCTGCATACCTGGCAGATGGAGGATGAGCTGTGGGCTATGGTGCATGCTCCAAAGCATGCAAACTCAAGGCAAACTGAAGCTGAAGAAGGAGATACAAACAAGGAAGGTGAGAGCTCTTCTTTCCCGTCCATTTGGTATGACGAAAATGAGTGGTATGACAATCCATAAAAGGGGGAAACCTGAGAAAAAGTATTCAGCCTGCTCTTATGTACGTCTTCTCTCATTTTTTTACCATATTCATGGTCCAATGAAGCCCGTCTTGTACCCAAGTACTTGAGTGACTTTGGGGGCAAGCAAAGGGGAGGATTTTGAAGGTGTGTGGGTTGTTTTGGACTGAAAAAACTAGTCATAAATAGGGCAGCCCACTGTTCTTGTCCATTTTCATGAGTAAATAAGTGATCTATGTGATTGTAAGAGAAAGAATTGACCTCTTAACATTAGGACTTCATTTGTGAATGATTAGAGAGAAGCTTATTCTTGGGATTATGTGCACTTTTGGAGCTTGTTTATGGGCTGGAAATTACTGTTTTAAAACAGGGCTGAAGTAAAAATTATGCTTTGTCAATGAATTTCATGAGTTTTTGATCTATGTCGTGGATGTAATTGAGTCTACCATCAAAATACTTGTATCTTGGAGTTGTTATCCATTCATGTTCATGAAATAGAAACCGTTTGAGCTTGCATTCGGAGTATGCATTTGGATTAAATCTGAGATTATCCCTAAATGTATTAGCTTATTATCCACATATGCATTTGATGTGATCAAGACAAAGTCTTTCATTCCATTCATATATGCTAAAAGAAAAAGCTTGAGATCTTTTTCTTCAACTAAGTCATCTCAAAAAACCAAACCTTATTAAACCCCAATCTTTTCTCCTTCTCCTAACCTTGAATCCCACACTCCTCTTCTGCTCTAAACCCTATGGAAGACCTTCAACCCCCAACACGACGACAGCGTGTGAGCGACGGATTGCAATACTCCACCGCATGGACAAGTCGGAAGCGCGTCCTTGCGTGTGAATGCTCGCTAGCACACCCGTACTCAGCGGGAAAACAACGGAAGAGAAAAGATAGGAACGGGGGCTAACTGAGTAGATTAAGTGAATTATGTTAGCCCCCATTCCTGCCCTTTCTCTTCTGTTCTTTTTCCTGTTGAGTACGGGTGTGCTAGCGAGCGTTTACGCGTAAGGACTCGCTTCCGACTTGTCCGTGCGATGGAGATTGCAGACCCCCGTTCACACACAGTCATTCTTCGCTGTTCACACATAGCCCGGGTACCACCTTGTATTTTCTAACCCGCAAATATATAAAAAAACATTTTAAAATAACATAAAAAATTCCTTTATTTAAAATAAAAAAATTTGCATTTTTTTGAAAATGTACTAATATTTTTGTAATTATTTGAAATATTTGTAAAGTGAAACTTAAAACAAATAAATTGCAAAAAATTTAAAATCTGAAAATTACATTAAATTTACATGAAAAAGTAGTAAATTTCATTAAAAACTAGTAAAAATTTAAAAATAAATTCAAAAAAATCCCAAAAAAATCCACAAACTCCCGTGCCCTTTTTCCACTAGTTTTTCAATTAAAAAATATTTCCATAAAAGGTAAAAATATTCTTTGAAGTTTTAAAAAACCCTAAATTTAATCTTATACTTCATATAAATTCATTTTAAATCCTAAAAAATCAGCTGAAAATCCTGGCTGAATTAACATACATTGTGGACACTTGCAAGATGGTTGAAAATTCATTCTGACACTTCATAACATATCCATGTGTTATATATCTTGATTTAATTATTATTATTTAAAAAAACAACACAACAGAATAAAAATGAAAAATAAAAAAACAAAACAAATTAAGGTCATGCCGAATTTTTTTTAGGATGTGGCTTGTTTAGGGGTGGTAAATGGGTTCGTTACGTCTATGTAGGTGTGTCCTTCTTTTTGATTGATTCATTTTTAATAGCCCTTTGGTTGTTTTGCAGGTATTCTTTGTGATTGTCTGTGTTGTGGTGTGTGTGTTCTCCATCTGAATGGCGCATTACACTCCTCCTCCTATCCAGTATGTCCCACTGGTCAATAGGGATTATTCTTCCCTACTGGCTTTTGAGCCTATAGCGAAAGTAGGACTTGCGACTTTCGTGGCTGCTTCATTCCCTTTGATTCCAGATAATCCATCCTTGTGTGATGAGTCTCTTGCCTCATATAGCAAGAATTCGGGACTGGTTCATGGTGCTTCCATGACATTGACACCCTGAGGGTTAGGGAGGAAGGCTCTATCTCTTCCCTACAAAGGAGAGCCCTTTGTGACAGCTAGACAATTATTCTCCAACGATGAGATTTTCAAGCTGTTATAGAAGTAGACCAAGGAAATTTTGGATGTCAAGAAAGTGATCAACACTTCAGGAGTCTCTTTTTTCCATGATCACTGCTCCTGTGTGGAAGGTTGTATGCCAGTTTCTCCAAAACAGGTTTATGCCTGCCAAAACACCATCCCATTACTTGTCAAAAGAGCTCTTTACAGCTTCCAGGATGGCTATTGATTGGAGCACTTACCTACTTACAAAGATGGATCAACATTTCGTCAAAGTAACCAGGGGAAATGCCACAAACATCACATATGGATTCTACCTGTATGCTTTCTTGACGTACTCAGGCCTAAAAAAGGGTGTGCTACCACCTCCTCCACATGATCCAGTACCTCCTCCACCACCTTTAGAAGAGTTAGAACCTATTGATATAGAGGATCTTGATTCCCCTCCTCCACTGGTCATTCATTGAAAATTTTTGAAGCGTGTGGCAGATAAAGCTCCTTCAAGTATTCCTTCAGTTACAATTCCTGCTACATCTGGCAGTGACCTCCCTACTTATCTCACATGTAAAAACTTGTTTAGAGCACATAGAGAGGGTTCCTTGGACATATCACTCCCTTGACTGAGCAGTCTAGTGTCGAGAGATACCATTCCATTTCTTTGTAAAGACATCCAAAGTTCGATTGAACTTTCAGTGACAGCCTGTGCTCAACAGCTGTATGCTTCTTTTTGTGAAGAACTGATGCAGTTCCAAAGACCAGTTGCATAAGGCAACCTTAGAGTTAGCCTCTACTAAAGACACACTTATAGATCTATTTAAGCAGATAGAGCAGCAAATCCAAATGATTGAGACCTAAAGAGAAGAAATATCTTCTTTGAAGATTCAGTTAACAGAAGCTCAGTCAGAGGTCACTAAAGTCTCAGAGGAGAAGGAGAGAATGTCCAAAGAAGCTCAAGAGTTCTAGACTCTTTTAGATGCAAAACTGTTAGCTTTACAGACTGCTCATGACACAGTGGAATCACAAGCTTCCCAAATCAAGCAGTTGCAAGACCAACTGATGCAGTCACGATCTATTCCTCCAAGCCCCAATGTTCCTATTATTGCTTCTATCTCTAAGCAGGACTTGGTAGTTCTCTAGAGACAAGCTACATTGTGTCCTTTATTCCAAGATAAAGTGGAAAGATTGTAGTCCAGCATGGATTTGCTATGGTCTACATTTGAGCGAGTATATTCCTCCGGACCATTCTTTCTTTGTCCACTATCAATTGCAAAAGTTGGCCTTTTACATAAAGCTTTCAATGATGGATCTTCCTCTTCCAAAGGATGGTTGGAGTGGGGCTTGGTCTCCTGAGTTATTGACAAAAGTGGTCCGTATGGTGTTTGAAGATTCTGTGACGACGGATACCATGTTGCTATCTTATATGTATCTACGGGGAGATCTATTGATTCCAGATGAAGTAGATATGGCCTGGTATGTGGGTGATGTAGTTTTGCAAGCTGTTTTATATGTCAACTATTTGGAGTTGCAAATAGATGACATATTCCAGAGTTACTTTTCAAAAGTGGCTACTTGCCCTGACAATTCTTGGCACACAATGATTGATTCTGTGGTCCTATATCAACGTCAGAACACAGCTTCTACCTATGTACAGAGCATTAACCAACTGAGGGTGGATCTCTTAGCTCACCTTTCCAAAAACCATCCATTTGATTCAATTTTTTTTAATGCCTATCAGAGAAGATCTATCTTAGGTCCCTATGTTCCTAGCCTACTGTACTACCAACAAATGGCTCATCGTTATGATACCTATTTTTCCCTTTATCAAACCAATTCAATAGCAATCTTACCCCTTCTTTCCCAACCTCAATCTTTTCCTCAAATTCCCATATTTACCTATTGCTCTTTTATCGAAGATAGAGTATTTTCCCCTTCTCCACTATGCCCTTCTCCATCCATCCATATACCTTCTACTTTTCCTATTTATCAATTAACACCCTTCCTAACTGATTCCCTAAAATTTTCAGCCACTCCTTCTTTAACTTATTCCTCATTTTATGATTTTTCCTACCCATCTCTTCATCCACTTTTACTTATTCTACTTCCATCTCCTGCCACTTCTATTTCTCAACCCCCTGAGTTGGTTAGTGAATACGAAGGGTTTGATTAGCAGATTCCAAGAAGAAGAGGATGGAGCTCGACTGATTCTCTTATGGGACCTCAAATAAATTGGCCAATAATTCTAGGAGATTGGACAACTGACAGTCAAGCACACCAGAACTACCTTCATTTTGCTCACCAATATTCACAATCTCTAGATCCTTCTGTGAGATTGACAGCTCATTTTGCTTGGTATCTAGCATACATGCATAGGCATTCCCATAATGATCAAAAGGCCATTCCAAATCTTTGTATGAATGACAATGTGAACATTGATTCCCACCAGTTGGATGTCCTGTATTTTCATGCCCTATGTCTACCTAGCAGATACCTAGTTTTGCTAGAAAGGATGTGCTCCCTGCAGTTCTTTCAAAATCCTCCAAAGACATTTGTAGATGAATCCTTCTCTATGGATCATTTTCAAAACCACCAAGCCTTCAAAAGGGATCATCTTCATTGATGCCTTTGCAATGTATTTTGGATGATTGTTAATTATATATATCTCTATTTTTGGAGGTATCATTCAGATGGTTGTGTTAGTGTTTATGTGTGGGTTGTAATAATTGTATGTGATGAGTTCGTGCTGATTGAGAATAATTTATTCGAGAGCTCTTTTCAAACGATTGATGGTGGATGGAAAGCCTATGGTGAAAAGTTGAAGAGAACCTCTTATATCCTTTACAAATTTGTTATGGTTTTTTAAATGATTAATTAGATGAGTTAATGAATAATGGAAGTTTTCCTTTAGTAGTATTTTTCTATTAGATGCAGGTAATAAGTTGGGGTCGTGGTTTGGAAAGACTATTGAAGATCCTACAAAAGATCCAAATTGAGCTCTTTAATGAACTTATATTCTTATTTTCCTTAGGTCACGAGGACGCTTCCTTTCTAAGTGTGGGGATATGTTGAGAGTGGAAAAAGACTGAATTTTTGACTGATTTTTGTTGTTTTTGAGGGCTCAATGATTGATTTTTTATGGATTTAGAGTGATGTATGGTTGATGAAGGAAGTGTTTGAGAGTGTTTTGGATGATATTGATTATGTTTTGGAAAATCATGATGATTCTCAGTGGAGATATGAAGCTCTATGATGTTCTGTGAGGTTCTGATTGGTTCTGTATAGCTTCTGTTTTGTTTTGATTTTCTTCTGTATGAAGCATGGATTGATGATTGATGAAGATTGAGATCTTTTGGAAGCCTATTGAATAGTTTTTGATAGTGTGGAATGATTTGAGTATGAGTTTTGAGGTTCTGATGACCTTTTGTAACCCTCTGTAGACCTTGTGTCTCTGCTCTATCTCTGTACTGTAACTGTACTATAGCTGGTCTGGTACTGTACTGTAGCTGTTATGTAGACCTTCTGTAAGTGTTCTGTAGAATGTATGTGTGGCTTTGGGAAAGTTTTCTAATCTTTGGAAAGGATGAATCTAAGTTTAAAAGAGCTAAAACAAGTGGAAGAAGCAACTGCTGAAGACTAAGTGACAGTGACAATAGTGAGCTGTGAAAAGACACTGTAGTGGCTCTGGTGCCTCTTCATATCAAACATACCTCTTGGGAGGTGCATCCATGACCTAAGAAGGATTATTGAGAGTTATTATAAGGGCATTGTAGTGAGGAGATGATGTACTATTGAGAGAGAGAGAGAGAGAGAGAGAGAGAGAGAGAGAGAGAGAGAGATAGTCAAATCTATCAAAACAATGTAATTGTATATGAGAGATTGAGAGAGAGAACTATGAAGACATTGAAGATGAATACTATGTGATTGATTTCCATTCAAAGATGGTGTATTCTTCTATGTTATTTTTTCTATTGATGGATTCTATGAAGGTGTTGAAGAATATGGTTAATTTTATCAAATCCGTGGGAGATATCTACTATCATGCTACGTGAAGATTTGCTATTTTCTTTGTTTTGATTATCAAAATAATGAAATGAAAGCTTGTTGGTGTTACAAGATAGATTTTCTTGCAAGAGAATTCCCTTTTACTTGGTGTTCCTCTTGGGGCTCCATGAAGATATTATTGAGAAGTTTGGTTTGGGTTCTGCACATCTTGCTAGTACTCCTTGCCTAGTGAGCTCTACCAAAAACTCTTACTTTCTGTAGAGTGATAGACAATTAGCATTACATCAACCTTATGCTATTCTTGTTGGATGTCTTCAAATTTTTTTCTTAAATTCTTACCCTAACATTCTTTTTTCTACAAATGTTCTTGGACAACATCTTAGTTCTCCATGCCTCAAACATTGGATTGCAACTAAACAAGTTTTGAAGTATTGGACAGGCACTAAAGATTTTGGATTGGTTTATTGGTGTCAACAAAACTCTGATTCTCTACATTAACTTCAACTTTTGGATTATACATATGTAGATTGAGCAAGCTCTCACTTATCTATGCGTTCTACAAGTAGAAATTGTTTCTTTATCAATGGTTGACTTGTTTCTTAAACTAGAAAGAAACAATGTTGTGTTGTTATTTCCACTACAAAGGTTGAATATATAGCTACATCTTGAGTGGCACGAGAGTTAGTATGGCTTCGAAAATTTCTATCAGATATTGGCCGTCTTTCTCTCTCCAACACACCACTTCAATATGATAACAAAAGTGCTATTAGTCTTGCTAAAGACTATGTTCAACATAACAAGTCTAAATATATTGCAATGCATTATCATTATGTTTGATATGAAGTAAAGAAAGGCATGATCATAATTGAACATTATCCAAGTGATCAAATGACTTCATATATATATACCAAAGGATTGAATGAAGCACGCTTCACTCTAGTGCTCTTGGAACTTGGAGTTGTCTCAACTTAAATATTTGGGAATTAATCTACCATGACATTGTAGTGCGATTGTACATACTCCTTGTAGGCACCATACACATCACATGTGCACATACACCTCATACCTCTTGGTCATCTTTGTATATACATATTCAATTTCACTTCACATTCATGGATTCACTTTACATGGACACAATAGTTCTTCTTGATCATGTTTATATATTTGTATATACAAGCTCGGGGTTTTCCCTTGTGCTCCCCCAAGGTTTTTTCATCCACAGCTAGAGACCTTTTGTTTGAGTGGGGGTATTGGAGCTATATATACCTCACCCTATCTAGACTAGGTCTCACCTATATATATGTATATTTTGATCAATATGATATAGTCTTTGGGAGTGTATATGGTGTGTCTCTTCTCTCTCTATATTTCAAGACTCCTTTGCTGGAAATTTATTACATCTCTCTTGTACTTCAAAGAATACCTTTTAATCAACTATATGGCATCATGCAAAATTTTTGGTTATTGAGCTCCCACCTCCGATGATAGGGTAGGGTCAATTAAAAAAATATATTTATTCAGCTTAGCAAAATTTGAAATGCCTTCCACATACATGGAGAGATTCAAGTAGGTATTGGAGTACTCTCTAATGGACATCCATCTTTGAGCACATGCATACCATATTCTTTGAAGCCGTTCTTTTTCCAAAGGGAAAATAAAAACATCAATCATTGCTTTCTTGAACTCCTCCCTAGTGAGAAAGTCTTGCCCAATCTTGTGCATCTATCACCACCAAGTATGGGCATAATTTACAAGATGAAGAGCTGTAAAATAAATCCTTGTTTTTTCACTTAGAGGATAAAGGATGAAGTATAATTCAAGCTTGTTAATCCATTCCTCCCATTCCAAAGGTAAAGTGTTATCCCTATTTAAATTAGTGATTTTGATCTTGTCCTTATACTCATTTTCATTGTAAGATGGCTGTACATAAGAATGTTGCTTCCATGAATCTTTGTTCCAAGAGCATTTCCTAAAAATAGGTTGCCCAAAACCATGCGATGAGGGTTGACCATTTGAAACATGCTCTTTATTTGAAAGATCATGGGATAATATTCTCCCATCATTCGTTCCACCTTCACGTACTTGATTGTCAAATGCATTTCCTTTTTGCCCAATAGAGGGATGATGACAAAAGGACTTGTAGAAGGGGTCACAGCCATGATAATCATCATCCCATTGATTGATGTCTTGTTTCCCTTCATGTCTAAGACTATCTTTTGGGATGTTGAACTGAGACCTTGTGGTATGATTGCCATGAATTTGTGAAGAGTAGTGGTTACCCCTCAGGTGTACATAACTGGCTAAGAACTTTATTTGTTTTTATAGAATAAATTGTCAACAAGAGGAATCACATGTAGATCTTCAATAGTTTGAGGTTCCCTTTGTGGCTTACTACCAATTTCTTTTATGACTAAAATGAGTTCTTGAAATAAGGATTTGTTGCTTTGCAGTAGATTAGTGATACTCTTATTTACTTGTGTCATCCCTTGCAACAAACCTTGATTTGTATGCATTAAGAATTCATTCAATGTATTCAAATCCTTGGAAATTCCATCATTCATATGTCCCAGCTCTTTAGATGGTACCACGTAATCATTCCTTGCATGTAGTTCATGTGTATCCTCCATTTCTTGGTGTGTGCTATAAGCAACTCCAATGCTTAGTCTTCATCTATTTGGTCAAAATTATTGGCTTTATTTGTGTAGTTTTTATCCTCTTGGAAGTTTCTAACACCCTCATTGAGTGCTTCTGCAATAAGGTCGTCCTTCTTATTCCTAGCCATTAGAAAACAATGATGTAGTAGTAGACTATTTGTCAACAAATCCCTTGTTTCTCTTAGAATATAACTCAAATCCAAATGCCTAATAGCTCAGTGGAAATATAATATATTTGAAAATATTTCAACCTAGGTTGAAGACTTTAGGTAAAACAATGATAAGCATTATCACCCTATATGTTGTTCGGTGCTATCTCAATATACCTACTATCAGTAAATCAGCAATAACTTGATCTCTCGATATCAGATTGCAAACATTTTTAATTTAAATAAAAGCTTACAATCCCATCTTTTTAAACACCTATCAATCTTTAAATATGGATTAGAACAAAATTTTTTATAATAGGATCTTTAGTGTTGAATAGAAGTTCTCTACACCCTATCCACAACCTGTAAGTGCCTTGTTTGACCCTGTGGGAGTTTGCTGTGTGACAGTAACCCACTGTAACCCCTATAGAAACCTAGAGAGGTTATGGGACCCCTATAGGGCTCAAGAATGACCTGCAAAATGGTGGGTACTTGCTGTATAGACTCGTGAAAATTGTGACCACCTGTAGGTATCCAGAGAACATGAGATGCCATGCACCTATTCTAATATTATACCTATGGAATTTCAACCACCTGTAGCTCTCTAAATAGGGCTGATCACTAATTTGAGTAAGATTCAAATAACACCATGATGTGGATATTGACTTGTGTACTAGTGTGAGGTGTCCTCTAATGATGGTGATAGATTCCAAATCTTTGTGATGCAGACAGAATCCATGTGTAGTTGGAGGCTAGTCCTTTAAAAAATCTATGCAGTCACTCAACTCCTAGGTGTAATCCGTTTCCATCTTCACTAAGATAACCATCCCTTTTACCCTTTACATTGACATCCCTCCTAAGAACTTGTTCCCTCCATTTGCTAGAGTTATCATAATCGAGAAGCAACGTAGCATACCTAGTGCTTAAAGAGTAAACCCAAAGTGATATGGTAAGGATCTTGATAGGGGTTTGGGCCAAATTTTGTGGTAGAAATCTAGTTTGTAAAAAACCCAGATCACAAATCAAAGTGGCATAGACCTGCAAAGCATTTGTCCCATTAGTATGCTTATAAATAATAAGGTTTAATCTTGTTAAGTTTAACCTTATTCTTAAATTCTACCAGAGTAGATTTGCTAATCATACAATGGACTTATCTTTACCTATTCTAACTATCTTCTAGGAACAATCCCATTTAGGCTCTAATTTCCTAGGGAAAAGCAACCTACACACATCATAATATAAGACCAATTGCCCTTTTTAAAAGGTGTACTTCTTTGCTTTTATATCATGAACTTGTATTTTATACGAAGGCAGAAGGACTTAGACTATTGCTGAATAAGTTATAACCGTCTGATCATTAAGCAAAGTGGTTAATCACTTTGCAAGAGTTTGATTACGAGATTAAGAGCAAGCCACCGAAGCTAGAGGGCATTGTAGAATGTCTTGTGGATTTCAAAGGGCCAAAAGAGGTCTTAGTTGAAGGAAGCGACATGGAAACACTGTTTAAAATTGATACACCTTCTATTCCCCCCTGGACTATTTATCTATAGGAGAGACTAGAACTACTCTATCAAAATCCGAGAAGAGAAAAATCAAACAACAGGCTTTAAAACTTGTGTTAATCGCAGGAACCCTATATCGGCAGGGTGTCAATGCTATCTAGCGCTGATGTTTGATGCCTAAGGAGGTTCCATTTATCTTGGAAGAGTGCCATGACTTCGCTTATGGAGGGCACATTGTTGGGCGTTTGACGGCATAGAAGGCCTTAAGAGCTAGATATTGGTGGCCGTCCGTTTTCCAAGATGCATTTGAGTATGTTAAGAAATGTGATACTTGTCAACAGCATGGCAATAGGGAGATTAGGAAGCGACCACTTACTCTGATTATGGCTATACTCCCATTTGAAAAGTGGAGCATTGACTTTGTGGGTCCTATTACTCCATCTTCCACTGTACAAAATCAATATATTATCATGGTGAGACTGACTACTTTACAAAGTGGTCAAAAGCATGAGTGACAAGAAAGGACGATGCAAAAGAGACTGTCACTTTCCTATTACAATAGATTATATGTCAATTTGGTCCGCCAAGAGAATTAGTATCGGACCATGGAATCCATTTCTTAAACAATGTAACTAAAATCTTGATTGAGGTGTGGTAAATTAAGCACAAAAAGATGGTTCCTTATAACCCATAGGCAAACGGGCAAGTTGAAAGTACTAACAAGCAGCTTGTGGGTATTCTATCAAAAATAGTGTCTAAGAAGAAACGAGACTAGGATAAAAAACTATATGTGGTAGTGTGGGCATATAACACGACATTTAAACAAGCCACTAGCCACACCCCATTCAAATTAATTTATGGGGAGGAGTGTGACTTGCCCTTTTGAGTTGCCGACCATAAGATTTGCAATCAATCATTCTTTGGGTGATGAGGATGCCCTCTTTGAGCATTTTACAACTCTAGCCCACTTGGATGATCTTAAATTGCAGAGTCTATTGCACTAGGAAGTGTCCAAGCATTGGATAAAGCGGCTGCATGATCTAAAAGTGAAGAAATATACCTTTAAGAAGGGGAAATTAGTTCTTTATTATGATGCATGGAGAGAAATGTTTCTAGGAAAGCTTAAGCCTAAATGGGACGGTCCCTATAAGATCGTAAGAATAGGGAAGAATAAATCCATGGCATTACTTGCTGATCTTGAGGGAGTGGAATTCAAAAATAAGGTTAATCTTAATAAGATTAAACCCTATTATATCTAAATGCACTAAAAACAAAATAAATGCCTTGCAGGTCAATATTAGACTGATCAAGAACCTGCAAGAGATGTAAGAGATTGATGGGGTAGCTAGTCCCTTATTTTGGAACACCCATACTTGGAGCAGAGATACCATTAGGGGAAGCTTATCTGGTGGAGTAAAAGATATAAAGTGATTGAGCAAGAGGACAGATCATTCATTTGGGAAATCAAAGTCGTGTGTCATCACTGCTTATGGATCTTGACAAGCATCCTTGTTACATTCAATGAAGAGGGTGGGATGGAGCCTTTTGTACATCCTCTGAAACATGCTAAATTTTGACTATCATAATTATGAGTAGAGGTGATGATGGTTGGCTATGTGAACCCATTGTGGACATACACAATGTACTTTGATGGAGCGTCCAAGGGTCCCAACAAGAAGCGGAGTATAGGGGTAGTCATTAAAGACCCCCAACATACAGTTATAACAAAATTAGCAGTTTATCTCGAGGTTGGATTTACCAATAAAATGGCAGAATACAAAGCCTTAATCATGGGATTGAATATTGCTAAGAAAGGTGGTATCTGCCAGTTGTTAGTCAAGGGGGATTCGTAGTTGGTATTGAACAAACTAAATGGGACATACATAGTTTGAAATCCTATTATTTCTATGTATTATCGCATCGTTATGACCCTGCTCGACGAGTTTGAGAGAGTGTCTCTTCAGCTAGTTCCACATTATTGGAATCAATTTGCAGACTCGTTAGCAAATTTCACTTATGAAGAATAAATTTTCTTTAAATGTGGTCCTAGTTTGGATATCTCTATGGATGATGAGATAGGACCCAATCGATTATGGGGGCTTTTATCAGAACATGCCCTATATGGCAGGCGATGGTTAGTATGGATGATGCAAAGGGTGGCTGAGACCTATTTGCCTCTGTTATCTTGGACCCATAGGTTGGTTAGATGGCATGTTATGCATATATATCTTGCTATTTATGCACGAGGCATGGGTCATAATTTGATGCATTTAGTTTAGGGCAGGAGCCCTATTTTCTCCTTGGGATGGAGCATCTTGTTCTCATTAATAAGATTTTCCAAGGGGGGATGTATATGAGCTGCTTTGGTGTATTTCTTTAATAGGACAAGAGGGCCGGTTGCTTTAAGGGTTTTAAGGCTTGATTTCCATTAGGCTAAGAGGGCAAGTTTTGTCAAGTCTGACTATTTTATTTCTTTAGGCCAAGAGGGCCATATGTCTGTTTGGTGTAGGTATGTTTAATGGTTTTCTATTTTAGTGATTGCATCATATAGGTTGGCAAAGCCATTGGAGGGAGCCTTTGCTGTGGAGGAGCTTTTTGTGGCCATTCCATGTGGTTTTGTCCCTTTTTTTGAGTCTTTTCGCTTAAGTAGACAATGATATATGTGTGTGTAAGGGTTACTTTCTCTTTGTTTGTTGGAGACCGGTGATCAAGGCATGAAGTCCTAGGTTTAGGCTCGGTATGCCTTGGGAACCATGAGTAGTTTTTGCTTCCCGCAAAGGCATTGTCGGGCACTAAAATACCTATTTTAGAAGGCAGTCCTAGTGACCCTATTCTGCTAACCTACTAGGCGGCCATTCTAGAAGTTCCTATTAGTGTGAGGTAGTTAGAGAAGCTTGCATTTAAATATCAAGAGACAAGCAAGTTCTGAATCTATCTAAAAATAAATATACAGAGGTGTGTAAAAAGGGGTTCTAACCCTTATAAAAATAGAAAAGGAAAGAAAGAAACATCCTTTAGCAGTTGTTTATCACCTTGTGAAGGCCTCGATGCCTTGTCTTCCTTGGGGTGGCAACTAGATGAAAAGTAGAGAAAACTAAGGAAGGTTGGAGTGAAAATAAAAGTGAGTATTAGAAAATGATTGTGTTTCCTTGCAAGGGCTTAGTAGGTTCTAGGGTACTGAGACAAGACTTGAGGCCGAAGTCCTCCTTGGACTCATTTTCAACGTCCACTATACCTTTTGCATCTATAGATGCCTCTGCAATAACTGAAGTAATAATCTTCTCTCAAATTGAAAAGAATTTGGAGATCACACAATAATATGTACTCCTTGTCTTTAATTGGGAAAGTAGGCAAAGATGGAACGATAAAGCTTGAAGAAGTGTCAAATGGCTCATCAACCTCTATAGTGGTCCCTTCAATTACTGTCTCTGCTTTGAACTCAGCAACATCCAGGTCCTTTGCAACTAATGCTTCCATCTGGGTGTCTAGTTGCTCCTCAACATCAACTTCATCTACAATCTCTTTAAGAAGGCAATAGCTAGATAATATTGAGGTTTCTTTATGCTTTTTTTCATCAGATTTTAGAGAGTATTTCACAAGGGCAAATACAATGAATGTAGTAGACTTAAGCATAAGTCATATGCTCGAAATGGAGCCTTTCCAAGTGCCAATGGAGGGGGAGAGCTACTGTTGTGATTATCAATGCTGAAGACACATATGGGAGGGCTGCATGATTCCGCCAACTATAAATGCTGGTCCTGGGGCTGCAAAAAATGGTGGCCAAGCTTCGGAGGGGTCCGGTTAAAGCCAAGGAAGGCCTCAAACAAGCTCCAGTAAGTCTTGTTCAAAGGCAAGTGAGATATGAAGCAAGGGAGCTTCAATGGTGGCTGCCCCAATCTTGTTTACAGCATGTGAGACCTGAGAACTGAAGTAAACCTTGAACAAAATGATCAAATACCTCTAATGTAATGCCTTGAAGGTGCCCAACAATGCCAGGAAGGTGCTTAGGAAGCCGGGGAGTGACGGGAGCTCGAAGGAGTCGGATATGGCTGCCGGGAAGGAGACCCAATGCAAGTAGGGAGTCGATGGGATGCTGAGAATGCCACGAACCAAGCTCAAGAGTCAGAAAGCAAAGATCTGATACTAGTTAAAGGGAGCGACAGATCAAAGGTTGGACTCGAGAGCTATGGCGGGAGAGCAAGAGCAAGAAAGGCAGAGACTAGAAATAGGAACTCCAACAGTCACAATGTGTGACCAGGCCTTCCTTTATTCAAACTGTCACTAAAAAAAATAAAGAGCAAAGTGACGGTGATGGGTGCCCGCCACCTGCAGTGTGTAGTGGTGGTGACTGTCAGTGTAGTAATACACGGGTGGCTAGGCAAAGGCGCCTTTACCCCCAACAACAAGTAAGGCGCATGCCTTTTGAACAAAGGGATGGGCTGTTTGAGGAGCTACAGAAGCTACAGAAAGCGGGTTTGATCTTTCCTATTAAGCATACAGAATGGTGTTCCCCATTTGTGATCAAGAAGAAGAAAAATAACCAAATCTAGCTTTGCGTGGACTTTAGAGAGCTAAATAAGCAAACAATTAAGGACTACTACCCATTGCCCTTTATTGACCAAATTTTGGATCAATTAGCGGGTAGGGAAATATATTCGTTCATGGATTGTTTTGTAGGTATATCAATGCCCTGGCAGAAAGAAGGTTGCCACTAATGAACCTATTCTCCTTTAACTATTTGTTTGCATGGAGTGATGCTTGCAAAGTATCTTTTGATTATGTGAAGCAGGAGCTAGTAAAAGAACCAGTTTTAAAAGTACCTAAAAGGGACAAAGTATTCTATATATTTTTAGCAGCCACTATGTATAGTATCAGCTGCTGCTGCTTATCCCAAATGTAGGAAGAAAAGTGGTACCATTCGATACCCTTTGCTAGTCGGAAGTTGGGCATATCGGAAATCAACTATACCTATATGGAGAAGTTATGCCTTCTTGCAATGGTGTTTGCGACCAAAAAATTCAGGCACTACATTCTTTATGAGAAGGTGGTTTTTATACAAAGTCTGAAGGACTTAGACTGTTGCTGAACAAGTTACAATCGCCTGAGTGGTTAATCACTTTGTAGGAATTTGATTATGAGATTAAGAGCAAGCCACCAAAGCTACAAGGCATTGTAGAATGTCTTGTGGATTTCAGAGAGCCAAAAGAGGTCTTGGCTGAAGGGAGCAACATGGAAACACTATTTAAGATTGATATAGCTTCTATTCCCTCCTGGTATGAAGCTATAATGCACTATCTATCTACAGGAGAGATTGAAGCTACTCTATTAAAATTCGAGAAGAGGAAAATTAAATAGTAGTCTTTAAAATTCTTGTTAATCGCAGGAACACTATATCGAAAGGGTGTTGATGATATCTATTGCCGATGTGTGATGCCTGATGAGGTTCCATTTATCTTGGAGGAGTGCCATGACTCCGCTTCTAGAGGGCACTTTACTAGGTGGTTGACGACATAGAAGGCCTTAAGAGCTAGATATTGGTGTCCGTCCATTTTCCAAGATTCATTCGAGTATGTTAAGAGATGCGTTACTTGTCAACGACATGACAATAGGGAGAATAGGAAGTGACCACTCAATCCGATTATGGGTATACTCCCATTTGAAAAGTGGGGCATCGACTTTGTGGGTCCTATTACTCTGTCGTCCACTGCGCAAAAGTGATATATTATCGTGGCGACTGACTACTTTACAAAGTCTTCAGAAGCACAAGCTGTTGAGATATTAGCAATCATACCTAATAATGTAGCCTCTTTGTATGAGGCAGTTTGGGCTGAAGACATTCAAGCTGCAGGAATCCCACATGCACAGAAAGGGAAAACTATACCCATCCAACAACTATAAATTATTGTACTTGACTACCACTTTTATATCAATTAATGAATACATGATGGTGTTTTTCTTTATCACTTAGTGTTAGTCTTGTACTTGTCAGGCCTACACAAGATTGTGTTTATGAGTCCAAGCTTCCGTCTTGGATCCTAATTCACTTGTGTAACAGTTGTGGTCTTTAGTCAATGTCATCATGAGTTTAGTCTATGCTTACAAGCCGCCATAGCCATGCTCTAGCGACAAGGAAGGATGATGCAAAAGAGACTGCTAGTTTCCTATTAGAGCAGATTATATGCCAATTTGGTCCACCAAAAGAATTAGTATCAAACTATGGAACCCATTTCCTAAAAAACATGATTAAAATCTTGACTGAGGTGTGGAAAATTAAGTATAATACGACGACTCCTTATAAGCCTTAGGAAAATGGGAAATTTGAAAGTACTAACAAGTAGCTTGTGGGTGTTCTATCAAAAATAGTATTTGAGAAGAAACGTGATTGGGATAAAAAATTATATATGGCAATGTGGGCGTATAACACGATGTTTAAACGAGCCACTGGCCACACCCCGTTCAAATTAGTTTATGGGGAGGAGTGTGTCTTGCCCTTGGATATTTATTTGCCGACCATAAGATTCACGATCAATCATTCTTTGGGTGATAAGGATGCCCTCTCCAAGCATTTTACGACTCTGGCCCACTTGGATGAGCTCAAATTGCTGAGTTTGTTGCACCAGGAAGTGGCTAAGTGTCAAATGAAACAATTGCATGATCTAAAAGCAAAGAAATATACCTTTAATAATGGGCAATTAGTTCTTTATTATGATGTACGGAGAGAACTGTTTCCAAGAAAACTGGAGCCCAAATGGGACGGTCCCTACAAGATTGTAAGAATAGGGAAGAATAAATCCATGGCATTACTAGCTGATCTTGAGGAAGTGGAATTCAAAAATAAGGTTAATATTAATAAGATTAAATCTAATTATATTCAAATGCACTAACAAAATAAATACCTTGTAGGTCAATGCTAGGTTGATCAAGAACCTGCAAGATATGAAAGAGATTGATGGGGCGGATGATTTCTTATTTGGAATACCCATACTTGGTGCAGAGATATCATCAAGGGAAGCTGATCTGGTGGAGTAAAGGATATAAGGTGATTGAGCAAGAGGAAGGATCATTTGTTTGGGAAATCAAATCTTTTTTCATCACTGCTTACGAATTCTGACAAGCATCCCTATTACATTCAATGAAGAGGGTGGGATGGAGCCTTCAGTACATCCTCTCAACATGCTAAATTTTGATTATCATAATTATAAGTAGAGTTGATGATGGCTGGCTATGTGAACCCATTGTGGACATACACAATGTACTTTGATGGAGCGTCAAGGGGTCCCAACAAGAAGGGGAGTATAGGGGTAGTCATTAAAGATCCTCGACATAGAGTCATAATGAAATTAGCAGTTTATCTCAGGGTTGAATTTACCAATAACTTGGCAGAATACAAAACCTTAATCATGGGGTTAAATATTGCTAAGAAAGGTGGTATCCATTAGTTGTTAGTCAAGGGGGATTCCTAGTTGGTATTGAACCAACAAAATGGGACATATACAGTTCAGAATCCTATTCTTTCTATGTATTATCGCACTGCTATGACCCTGATCAACGAGTTTGAGAGAGTGTCTCTTCAGCTAGTTCCATGTTATTGGAATCAATTTTCAGACTCTTTAGCAAACTTCGTTTATGAAGAATACATTTTCTTTAATAGTGGTCCTAGTTTGGATATCTCTATGGATGATAGATAGGACTCGGTCGATTATGGGACCTTTTATCAAAACATGCCCTATATATGGCAGGTGATGGTTAGTATGGGTGATGCAAAGGGTGGCCGAGACCCTTTTGCCTTTGTTATCGTGGACCCATAGGTTGGTTAGACGACATGTTATGCATACACTTCTTGCTATTTATGTAGGAGGTATGGGCCACAATTTGATGCATTTGGTTTAGGGCAAGAGCCCTATGTCCTCCTTGGGATGGAGCATCTTGTTGTCTATTAATAAGATTTTCCAAGGGGGGATGTATATGAGCTAGTTTGTTTTATTTCCTTAGGCCAAGAGGGCTGATTACTTTAAGGGTTTTTAATGCTTGATTTCCATTAGTCCAAGAGGGTCGGTTTTGTCAAGTCTACATGGCTTATTTCTTTAGGCCAAAAGGGTCAGTTAGTTTGCATTGAAATGTGCTATTTCTTTAGGGCAAGAGGGCCATATGTGTGTTTGGTGTAGGTATGTTTAATGGTTTTCTGTTTTATTGATTGCATCATACATGTTGCCAACGTCATTGGAGAGAGCCTTTGCTACGGAGGAGCTTCTTCTGGCTATTCTAGGTGGTTTTGTCCCATTTCCAAGTCTTTTCCCCTTAAGTAGATAATGGGATATGTGTATGTAAGGGTTACTTTTGTTTCAGTTGTTGGGGACTAGCAATCAAGGCATGAAGTCCGAGGTTTAGGTTAGGTATGTCTATGGGAGTTTTGAGCAGTTGTTGCCTCCTGCAAAGGCATTGTCAGGCATAAAAGACTTGTTTTAGAAGGTAGTTCTAGTGACCCTGTTTTGCTGACCTACTAGGCGATCATTCTAGGAGTTTCTGTTAGTGTGAGGTAGCTAGAGAAGCCTGCACTTAAGAATTAAGAGAAGAACCAGTTCTAGGAGCTCCTGGTTGAGTTTTCCTTAGTTATATAGGTAGTTCAGACCACCACTTAGGATGACCTCTCTGATAGTTCTTTTTAGCTTAGCCATGTTAGAGCGATTGGTTAGTGACTAGCTTTAGGCTTTCTGTCAGATTATGCTAGACCTACTCCTCGTGGATTTCATGCCTTGGTTTTGACAGGGGGTACGGTGAGAGCTGTGATATATTTTGTTGAGTATTTTCTGTATCAGCTTGATGCTTTTTGTGGTTGTGTTGATGTGCAGCTTTGCTCGTGGGATTTGACGGGTTGAGTTGCCCTATCCCATGGTCGCCAATGAGCAGTGGATTTTTGCCCCAAGAAAGTACTCAAAATTTTCCCAAAAATTTGAATTTCAAGGGAAAATTGGATTCCATCGAAGGCAGCAGAGGCAATTTGGTTGATTTTTTAGAGTGTCAAAGGGGACTTTTGGAAGTGGTTGACAGTGGGGGACTTCGAGTCGGTCAGGCAGAAATTTTCGAGAGTCAAATGGGAGGTTGGGAAGACGAATTATGGGAGGCCGGACATGTCAAAACCAAAAAATGCCAACATTGGAATTAAATGGGCAAGAGTTTTGGGCATGCCCTTTAGGGGATTTTTAAGGGGCCCTTAATAAAAAAAACGATTTGTGGGAGGGGGGGCACCGTTTCAAAATGGCGGCCTGCAGTACATGCCACCCCCTCCATTTTGGCGATGTATTATTAGGGTCGAAAAACGTTAAAAATGACATTTTTGTTAATCCGTGGATTAAGGAAAGGGCCAAATAGATTTTGCCACGTGGACAAAAATATGGTATTCTTATCTCCTCTGCTTTTGAGATAGTAGAGTTCATTTTGTGGTTGTCCCCTCCTATGTAGTGGAAATCTTCAAACCCTAACAAGTTTTGGTAGTCCCAACGGCCCCTATTAACTAATAAAAGCTAACAAAACCTCTAACAAAGACATGACAAAGTTAAGTTAATTAAGAACGTTTTGAAAATCGGGAGAATTTTCAAAGTTTTTGGTGCTCTTAGTATTTCTAATTTGTCTCCTTGACCTCTTTCTTTAGTTTTCTTTCTCTACACATTGTCTACATACTCGTTTTCTTTTACATGGAGTCCACAAGGCGTCCTTCTCATTCCATAAACTCTTGCACCATATATAGCAAGAGCACAAATGGAGAATGGGATCCCAAAACATTTACTATAAACGATTGCGTTACAATGCTATCATCTTGCAGAGGCTCTCACAAAGTGAAAAAAACAAAATAAGGGGATATCAAATATCATTAGAAGGGACGTATCTTTGCCTTCAAAACCACGCCTCAAGGCTGGTTTGATTTGGGGCAACATATTTACATGGCTAGCGATATGCACTTGGATCCATGTGAATGTTTTTCCCAGCAAGCACACTGTAAGTTTCAGTTATAAAATATACGTGAGTATATGGTTTTATTTGAAGCATATGCTAAATAATGGATTGTTGGTTGTAGATATCTTTCCATCAACAAGTTTTGAGTGGCAACTTGTGCAGAGCCTCAACGGAACATTCCATGCGGCCATTCATAAAGAATTTCCAGGTATTATTTATGCTGATCAGACCACGATTTTTTTTAGCCAGGATACAGGGGTCGTGGGATACACTGACTCTAATTATGCAGGACATGCAGATGGTAGGAAGTCCACTTCCGGCTATGTATTCACCTATGCTGGAGGTGCTATTTCTTGGATGTCCAGGGTGCAGAAATGCATGGCCCTTTCTACTACAGAGGCCGAGTATATTGCAGCCACTGAGGCTTGCAAGGAGGCCATTTGGTTGGGTCGTTTAGTTGCTGACCTTGGTATTGATGCTATCCCTACACTGCATTCGGATTCTATGAGTGCTATTCAGTTAGCCAAGAATCTAGCCAAGAATCCGGTCTTCCATGCGAAGACAAGGCACATTGAGGTGAGGTATCACTTCATACGTATTGAGGTGAGGTATTGAGGTGAGGTATCTTTCCTCATCCTATTGTACATGTGTACATGTTGTACTGTCTTTTCTTTTTCTTTTTCTTTTCATTCCTCACTAGGGTAGATTCACCTTTAAGTGGGAGGTTGTTGGAGGTAAAGGTGCCTCTGCCTAGCCGCTCGTGTATTACTACACTGACAGTCACCGCCACTACATACTGCAGGTGGTGGGCAGCCGTCACCGTCACTTTATTCTTTTAGTGACAGTTTGAATAAAGGAAGGTTCGGTCACACATTGTGACTGTTGGAGTTCCCATTTCTAGTCTCTCCCTTTCTTGCTCTTGCTCTCCCGCCATAGCTCTCGAATCCAACCTTCGATCCGTTGCTCCCTTTCACTTGTTGACGTACGGGCCCACTTCCTTTCTTTAGAGGAATGGTATGCATAGCCAGGTTGGGAGGAATGCCTCTAAGTTCATCATAGCTCCAAGTGAAGATATCACAAAACTCATGAATCAAGAACACATAGTCCTCTCATTCTTCTAAACTAACAATGGATCCTAATTTGATTGGCCGCGAATCATTTAGTGTACCAAGGTCCAACTCAATAACGTCCACATCTCTTATACGATCTTGAGGCTCTATCAGCTCATTCAATGTTATCTAGTAGTTGTCTTCTATAGTGGATCTTTCTTTGGATTCATCACTCAATGACATCTCATTAGCAGATACATCTTCTAATGTCTCTAATTCTGTAGAGGATAGAGGAGCTCTCTTGCTTTGAGGAGACTCAGGATAAGCATCAATTACGATGCATCCGGCACCTCTACCAAATATCAATCAACCAATAGGTATATATACTTTTGACAATCTGCTTGTAAGATCCAGGGTTTACCTAGAAACACTTGATAGCTAGGACACCCTACAAATCTAATTACCCTAAAGTCCAGAAGGAATTCTACATTTGCAATGGTGACATGGACTTTAGTGATGCAACCTTTAGGCTAACTTAGACTATAGTCAACCATTCTAAGAATCGTGGAGGCGTCCTTTTGAATCATGAGACCCAACCTCTCCATCAATTCTGAACTCATGATGTTTACTGAGGATCCCGTATCTATGATAGCATGATCCACTAGTATTCCATCAATGTAGGCTGCAACCCTTGGGCAATGCTTTTTAGCATGTTCAAAACAATCATCTCCTACTCGTGCTATATCCAAAGGTTCTACGATATACCCAGTATGTAGGATCTTTTTAAATTCTTTGCATACTCCAAGAGACAGCTTGATCAGTTGCAAGAGATTCACATCGGGTCTAACTTCACAAAGAGAGCTTGCCAAATCAAATTCATGATAATTGGCTAGAGCTCTCTTCTCACGCCAGACCATTCTTTCCTTTGGTCTGTTGAATCAGCTTTGGCGCTTCCTTCTTGGTTTTTCCCTTCCTCCTTGGCAAATCTTTATCCTTCTTGGCATCATCTTTACTTTCTACGGGCTTTAGAGGTCTGCCCTCCCTATTAGGATTAAGGACTTGCATCCCTTTATCGTCTTGTTTAGGGTTTTCATCGACATGTTTTACATTGTCCTTGTCAACTTCTCTAGCCTTTTGACCCCTTGTAATAGCTCATAGACTAGAGGCTTCCGTTCCATTGACCCACACAGCCTCAATAAGGCTGACTCCACTACCACCAGGTAGCTCCTCTATAGTAGCCTTGCCTCTTTGGAGTATTTGCTTTGGCCCATCATCTCGCTAAAGATTGTTCCCTTGCACGCGATGGTTAACAGGACATGGTTTTCTACTACCTTCTTGGAGAGAGCTAATCTTACTCCAACAAGTGCACTACAAGATATAGACCTTATAGCGACATTTAAAGCGACGAAAATACAAACAACAAAATTTGCCCCCGTCGTCGAAAAAAGCGTCGTTATTGATGACGCCATAGAATCGTCGCTATATGCGTCGCATTTGCGACGTAAATAACGACGCATATAGCGACGGTTGCAGAGATTTTGCGACGCTGATAGCGACGACAATAGCGACGCGTGCAGTAAATTTGCGACGCAAATATCGACGGTAACAGAGAAATTTTTTTTTGTGGCAGGGCAGTAAGCTGCCCTGCCACATATAGCACTGTGTGCTGTACGAGAGCCATACAAAGTAGTTTCTGCACTGCTGCATACAAAGTGTTTGCAAACAAAAAGAATGTATACTGAAATCATAAAACTGATAGATGAAATAAATACATGATATCGCATAAAATGCGATTAGTACAATCATAAAACAATATCACTAATACATAGAAAATGTCTACATAGATCGGGCGACTAAAAACTAAAGGTATGTGAGTGCTAAGGATCCAAGGGCGAGCTACAAATCGTTGTCCCCCGAAAGCTCTTCCCGCTGTAAAGGAGCATCAAACGGATTCTGCAGAAAAAGAAACAACATATCAATCCACCATACAATAATGCATTCAAATATCTCATGGTAACTACGGACAAGAAAGATGAGTGACTTACTGGGCCGCCGCGTCTGTACAATCGGTCGATCAATGATCTGAGACCGTGCCTCTCTGCATATCGAGTCTCAAGGTCTTGCGGATCGCGATTTGTAATGGAGTGCTGCAAAGAAAACAAAATGCTAACTGTTAGAAACACGATTGTCAGTACAAATAATATCTCAAAAAAATAAATAAGCAAAACAAAAGAGAAACTTACAAAGTCCTCCAAATATGTCCTGTGGCCGCCACTCCCAAGATGATGTACCGATCCGGCCTCGATTCGTGCCCTCGCCGCCTCCCGCTGCTGACTCCAATGTCCTGGCGAATTTGTAGCCTCCTCCCTCAGTCGGCGCCAGTCGTCTACATCTAACCACTCGGGCTTTGGAGCCCCACTCTTGATTGCCTTGCGTGCGTCGGATCGTCTATGTGACATGTATGCACGCATGCAATCCATCATCCAGCCCGTAGAGAATCTATCCACTGCGGCTGGCACCGGGAACTCCTCGTGCAAGGATGCTACTATGTACTCCTTGCTCCCCTCCGGTATGTTCCTCCAATGATCCAGGACGTTGTGCCAAAAAACTTGTTGGCACAACTCCCTCATGCGAGCCATCACCCTCCTCCCCTCATCATTCATGATGATGGCTCCTGACCTGCCATCCACTAGGTATCCATAATCCCTAGGAGTGTGCCTCGTATGGGCCCTCTCCCATCTCCGTCCATGCTCCTGGGCATATCCAGGAGACCCCTGAACATCTGGTGTACCGACGGGGGTACCCTCTCCCGGAGTGCCACTCAAAGGGGTGCCACCAAAAGGCGTGACATCTGCCGATGGCTGCGCAAAAGCCGGAGTAACTAGAGTGGACGTCCCCACAGGTGTGACAAATCCTGGAGGTGACCGAGCTCCAGCTGAACGATGAGACAGAGACACCACGTCCGTGTCTCCATAGCAGCACCCCCCTGATCCTCCTGCAGTCGCAGTCCCTCCCTCTAGCCCAAGTCGCGAGCGTCGAGATCGTCTACTCGAAGCTGAAGCATCTGATCGCACTGAAGCTGATCTAGCAGAGCGCCCTGACGAAGAACGAGACAGCTCCTGATCTGCTATCTCTCTGAATCTCACGAGCTGATCTGGAGACATGCGTGCCATCATCTCCTGAAACTCCTCATCGCTCATCCCTCGACTCATCCTGAAAATATCGATACCTGCACAGATAAAAAATAATGTTAGAATAATCAATTTAAACTATACAAAGCACATTAATATAAATCATTTTTGAAAAATCCCTCTTAAAATGCATATCTTATCTACCTTTATGGAAGATCTAAACAACGAATTGAGTAATACAATTCTCCAAGAATGAAGTATTCTATGGTCCCATGTTAATCTCCTGACACAACTCTGCATACACTGGAAGGTCGATAGACATGTCACCACAAAAGAACGAGTCTGCCTCGTTCTCAAAAAATTCTACGACTTCTTTATTTCCATCATTGTTAGCCGATGCGAGCTCCAAGCTTGCGGTGGCCTCCACCCCTTGTAATTTCGATCCCTCTATTTGCATATTTTCTTCATCTATGCCTGGAACATCGCTTTGATCGTATACTCTCGCACCTCGAGGAGTTAAAGGTATAACATACCACCATCGAGGTTGTCAGGGATTTGGATAGAAGATTACCTGTTCAGAAACACTTACAAACCGTCGTCAAACCATTGTGACAAACCATGTCATATTACAATTAGCAAGCAAATGACTAGTTGTACCTGTTCACAATGTGCCGGCAACACAAAGGTGTCGCGCAAATCCATCCATTTTTTTTCGGAATCTATTTCGAGAAATCCCGATGGACCTCGTCGAACTATTGCGCCAGCTCCTCCAAGTACCACTTTGAACCACTGCACATCGAATATTATTATGGAGAAGCTACGGTAATCCACCGTAATAATACTTTGCAAATTCCCAAAATACTCCATCTCATCCACAACCGTGTTCGGATCCGTTGCTCGTCGCCGGCTCTCTTGCTCAAACCTTGCCATGACACCACAGTCCATTGTGGAGCGCATTTTGTCAATACGCTCCACCCGAAAATGCCGTCCGCGCGACCACGCTACATTATATATTTTGTACTGCACATTGAAACTCTCAAATTAGATGTAGCAAACAAATTCAGATACGACACATTCTAAACCCCTCATTACCTTTGGACTACATCCCCTCGAGAACTCCCACTCCTCCATTGAGACCTCTGTCCCTTCGCTGGATGCTGCGATCAAAGCTCCATGCAACCATCGTGTTGACATAAACCGCGGCATCTCCTCCATGCCTTCGGGATATCGAATCGGTCGGTGACGCATATTGCGTCGGAATTTAGCTCGCGCTTCCTCTCGATCTTGCCTTGCAATCTGGTACTTGGCGAGCCACGTTTCCATGGAGGCATGGTGCAACATACAAAAGCAATTCACCTTCTCTTCCATTGAGGCATCCATTCTTTTTTCTACCCCATTTCCAACCACCACATCTCCAGTCAGCCTGTCATCGTCCTTCAGCGTTCATAGCATTTCATTGTCTGGTTCCACCATTGGTAGCCATTGTGAGATATGCACTAACGCCTTTGACACCAACCAACCTTCCGCCATGCTACCTTCCGGACGAGCTCGTTGTCCACAAAGCCTTTCAAGGTTTTCATGAAGCGCTCCAGGAAGAACATCCATCGCGTATGGATAGGTCCAGCAATCTCCACTTCGTCCACAAGATGCACAAGAAGGTGAACTTGTATCGTGAGCATGCTAGTGGGCAGGTATTTCTCAAAGAGACAGACCGTCTCAACTGCTCCCCGCCTTGCGGATTCAATAGAGGACGTCTTAATCTCTTTCTGTGAGATCCATTGCACCAAAGTCTACAGCTTGTAAATGGCCCCGCGAATTTCTGGAGTTAGGCATCCCGCGATCGCGATCGGTAGGACAAACTGCCACAAATGAGAAAGCATTAAGAATAATGGTCACTTTTCAAATTTCAAAATGTCCACGCTAATTAAAATCCATTCTGTTCACAAACCTGACATATCTTATGCCAATCATGGGATTTTAGCCCAGACATTTGGTCATCTTTAGAAAATGCGGACTTGAGAGAACGCATCATACCCGTCGGAGTGCGGATAGACTTGATTACTTGCTTCACAATGCGCTCTTCTTTGGTAGACAAAACCCAGGGAGCGCGAGGAAGCTACACTCCCCCTTCAGCACTCGAATGCGGCCAAAGCGCCTCCATCTTACCTACCTCCTTTAAATCCATTCGTGACCCTATAGTGTCTCTCTTTCCTGTGATGTGGTCCCATAGCAAGCTGCCCACATTTTTGAAAATATGCATGGGATCCAACAAGTGGTTGACCTGTAAGTGGGTCCAATATGGCAACTCGTAGAAAACTGAGAACCGTCGCATTCCATTTGGATGTGATTCCGAGTTTACCATTTTCAGCTCGTACCAGCTTGCAACGTTCATACGTGCTGGAGGTCGTCCAAGAAAACCTTCCCTGAGTTCATGATCCTTCGGCAAGAAAGCAGCGTGTCCTTGATATACCATCTTCTTCATGGTTCTTGACCTTCGGGAGTTTAACTGTGGCCCACACAATGGACATGCATGATAACCTGAGGTAACGAGACTTGCAAGGCGATCCACGACCTAGTGAATGCTTGATTGAATGAAATAAAATATAGATATTACCGGCGTGAACAAAGGTCTGCTCACCTGAGCACTCTCCCAATCTCGGAAAGTCATGCATCATCTACATGAGAATGGCTCGAATGTTGGCTGACCGCCGACCATCGCGCCTGCTCATATCTTGCACCGTGACCCCCTCATCCCACAAAATCTTAAGCTCATCGACTAATGGACGAAGATACATGTCCATATTTTTTACTTTGTAGTGGCCCGGGACGAGCAAGCTAAGGATGAGATATCCTTTCTTCGTAGAAAGCCATGGAGGAATGTTGTAGTTGACAAGCACTATAGGCCACACACTGTAAGAAGTTGAGTGCAGACCGAATGGGTTCACACCATCCATGGCGAGACCGAGCCGAAGATTCCTTGGCTCTCACGCAAAGCCTGGGAAGGTAGAGTCAATGTGGCTCCATGCGCGCGAATCTGGTGATATTCTTTGCACTCCATCCGTAGACCTATTTTGCACATGCCACGTTGTCAAGCTTGCCATGGCAGACGTGCGAAACATGTGGTTTATGCGGGGGATGAGCGGAAAGTGTCTGAGGACTTTTTGAGGGATGGTCTGCCCTTGCAAGTCCTGTCGATACCTGTGAGCACCACACTTTGGACATGTCTCCATAGTCTCGTATTCATCTCGAAACAATATGCAGTCGTTGATACATGCATGGATGTTATTGTAGTCCATGCCAAGCTTCCATAAAACATGTTGCGCATCATCACGAGACTCAGGCATGGTGTTTGCAGGTGGCAATATATGATATTTCAATAACCTGAAAAAATCATAAAACACCTTGAAAAATCCATCCATGTTTGCAATAATACTGTTTTTAAAAAAAACAATGAAGTCTGTGTGCAAGGTACCTGAATAACTCAGTCACACTCGTATCGCTCCAACCGTATTTTGCTTGCACACTTAAGAGTGCAAGCAATGTCTTCAACCGAGATACTCGGCACCCATCATATAATGGTATGGATGCTTCCTCTCTAAGCGGGTCAGATGTCTCAACATCCATGGGAATCAATGCATCGATCATTGCCTCCCTCTCAGGCTCCAAGATTGTAGGCAAGTCGGGAAGGTTGTCTGTCTCCTCTGGCATTGACGATATAGATGGGCCTTGCGAGTGGTCGATTGGCTCCTGCCATCCATCCATTGCACGTCCACGAACTCTTCTAATTGGCCACAAAGGGTGCACTCCCCCTTGGGTCGAGACATCACCCCCCTGGATACAAAATTTGCCAACAAGACCCAATCTTATTGTGTATGGTTTTCAATTAGCTTGAGAGTACAATGCATGAAAAATGCTAACTTCAAATTACCGTTTGCTAAAAATTTGCAATCGCCTGATCAATGATCTCAGATTGAAACTCGCCAAATCATCGTATGTGTTCTATAGACAATCGGCGTTTTCGTCTAATTGCCAACTTGCATTGAGAGCAAGGACATGGGACACGCTGATTAAGATACGACTCGTGGTCTTGAACAATAGGACCTTCTTCGTTTGCCATCTTATCTACATTACAACAAATGAGGCTTAAATGGATAGCTTTATGGAGATGTACGTCAAGTTGCAAGTTGACCATAAACCTTGCATTGTATGGGTGTGTTATTTTTGCAAGCTTTTGATTTCGTGCTTTTGCAATTGAAATTGATTTTTAGAGCTTTTTGAAACAACCTTGGATGCTTTGTACAAATGACATGTCAAAAATATATTGCGCATCATGCATTACTAACCCATTCACAATAAAGGGAGCAATGGTGTTGAAAGGAGTACAATATCTGATCACAACAAATAATAACATTCCAAAGTTTTGCATTACCCAAAAGGAGTACAATATCTAGAAAGGTTCCAAGATCTTCATGTAACAAAAAGGACATGTCACACCCTAATGAAGTGCATGATGATGAGTCCTCTAGAACAATGAATGAGCCATGCTTACGTTGGGCTTCCTACATAACAGGGCATATCTTACGTGTTTGCCCTAACACAAAGGCAAGGTCTGTGGGGGTTAGTGCAGGCTGATGTATGACCATGTGCTCCTTGGGTTGAAGGCCAAGTATGTGCATGTACACATAATACATATGTTTGCAAGCAAGAAATGCCTTTTGGTTAGATTCTCTTTTTTGAAAATCAGGACAAGTGCACCTAGGCTCTTCTTTGATGTGCACATCATAACCACTCTCTGTCAAGACTCGAAATACTGAATGTTGTCTCTCAAGTTGCACTACCTCCTCCAAGAATGTCACAACCATGCAACCAGCTGCCTCTATTCTCTTTTGTGCATCTTTGGAAATTCCATGTCTCCACTTGCGTCTTCTCCCGCTTGAACCACATTCTGTAGAAATAGGAGGTTTGCTCTTCTCGTTCCTTGGTGGTGCTGTAAAGCTAAAGCAGGCAAACTTGAAACCAGCCTGTCTTAGGCTGCTACACTCTTCCTTCGATATATTTGTTCCTATATCAACTGGCCACAAAGATGGAACGATTGGTGATGCTATCACTTGTTTCTGCACAGCGTTTGTATGCTTGACATCATGATTACAAAACCATATCCATTGTGCAATGGCCTTGTTCTTATAGGCTCTCTCAGACCAAAAGCATGGGGCGACTAACCCCACTTGCCGACTCTGTAATTTGCTACTGCAATTCTTTCTACCCTCCATACCAAAACACCTTCTCACACAGTTAGGTGGTGTCCTTTGTAAAGCCCACTCCTCCTGTGCCACTTCTACCTCTTCTACGTGAGTTGACGTTTCCGCATTTGGTGCACTTACTCCACTTGCAAAGGGCTTGATTGGTATCTCCTCATCCTCTTGGATACATATCTCTTCCATCTTTCCATCGTCAAACTGTATACTCCGCGGCCTGCCCCTAATTTTCCTTTGCCTTGACTCCATCACGTATCCCGGTCTATGAGAACTTACAGTTGCTCCACCTCCCTTCTTTTTTCTTTGCACAGTCTCCCTATCACCTTGCATTATAGGCTCCTCGTACAAAGGACTTCCAGCTACAACACCTTGCAACGCCCGTGCAACAGAGGAGGGATTTGGGGATTCCCTTTTGCTGGCACTAGCCAACAAAGACTCCATAGAAGGCCCAGATCCAATAAACCTCCCCGTGGTATAGCCCAACCTCTTTGCACATTGAATATATGCATTCAAAACATCACTAACACATGCATCATAAAGTGATATCTTTCGTTTTCCACCCTCACCTGCTAACCAACTAGCATGGACACTTTCTGATAAGTTTATGCTTGGAATTTGAGCATGTTCCCAAGGACTTTTGTTAGCCTGTGGAGTCAAATCCAAAAATAGAATTAGTAGCTCTCCCCATTGCTACATTGTGCAACAAATATTAAGGACCTGGAAAAAATGTCACACTTACATGAGATTCAATTCCTCCCCAGTGGGCAATTCTTTGCTCCCACCATTTCAACCACCTATCCAAAGCCTTGATGTGTTCCTCGTTGACATTTCGTGCCCACCAATCTCGGATAGCAGAGGCCTGAAGTGAGGCTAGTTGAGTTGTCGTTGCTAGCCTCCATGCTTCACACAATTCAATGTGGTGCATTTGTTTATCCACAGGGACTAATTTCTTAGTATGCTTTTGCAAACTTTGCTCCCAATGAAAAAGACAAGAATGCTCCCTCCCTTCCATTATGTTATGAGGCCCTCCATTGTACACAGCCCTTATTGCCATCCAATTCGCACTTGCCTCATCGGACATAAATCCAGCAAAGTCAAGTGGATCATGGCCACATTGAACCATGACAGAATTCAAATTTCTCCAAAACAGGATTTGAGACTCTTCATCCTCCTCTTTAAATTCACATATTGCAATTACCTGCAATGCTCTCATGCTAGTTCATGATTGATACATTAGTATAGTGTTCATCAACAACAATTTAATTTCAATAAAAGCTTTCATTATGTTGCCACATACCCGTGATCATAAACTGAACAAGACATAGTTGCCCACCCATCAATCCTATGGGTATGATCAAAGTGCACCCATGCACGTCGTAAATCTCCAGTCCCAATTCGCCTCATACGATTCACTAAGTCCACCCCTGATGCTGGTCCCTTGGTGGACATTTTAAACAAGTAGCACTTCTCCTTGGCATCACCTTGTCCTGGAAATCTACTTCCATGGAAAAATGGGAAGACACAACGTTTTTGCAAAAGAAGTATGTTGTCATACCCATCACCAACCACCTGACCTTGTTTGGCTCTTTCTTGTGAAACAATGCCTTTGAACCTATGTGTTTATTAGAGGGTTATTTCAAATGCAAGACATACATTGTAAGCAGAAAATAATAATGCACAAGCCTACCCTTTATTCTGCACAAGTGGCATCATTTCTTCTAGAAAATGATTAAGATCCACCTCTGTCGCCTCCGACTTGTCTTCTTTTGTTAAAGATTCAAACAACATCTGCCGAGCGACTAGCATCTGTATTTTTCGTGGGCCTCCCTTTTCGATCTTTAGGACCGTGCTCACAAGCCTCCGCACCTTGTCAAGGGTTGCCCTCTTAGTGCCATGTTGAACACTGTGAGCATGCTCCCCAACATGGATCACCAAACGTGTCATTGTAGGATCCAGCGGCAACACATAATAGATCATGCATTTGCAAATGGCTACACAAGTAGCAACATTAAGACAATAGTGACATGTTATCTTGGAGTTTCCCTCACTTGCAGGATAACCCATGCTCACGGTTCTATCCAAGTGACCATGGAAAAAAACATCATTGTACTTTCCCTCTGTTATGTAGTAAGGACAAGTGATCCTAAGACATTGAAGACTTCCAAGACAATAGCTCAAGCGCACAGTGCACTCAATTGCCATATTTGTCTGTGAGGGCCGCGACCACAGGTGACCATCATATTTTTGTTCCATACCCATCATTCGTTTCTTGCTATCTGTGGCTGGAAGCTCAAAAGCAATTGTGCCATTATACTCGATTGGGAGCTCATCCACCCTTCGTGGAGGTCCACAGAGCGCTAGTAATTTTTTCAATCTACCTGTTCTAGCTTTCTCCTTAATGAAGGCTACAATCGAGTTATCATAGGAAGATAAGTCCTCGCTTTGGCTGCCCACACATAGGTCCTCCCCGACATTTGTGTCATCAACTTCCTTCTTGTTATTTGAGTGTACGTCAAGACACACTGGAGTTGATTTGCTACAACCTGGAGTACAATCAATGTAGTTGTCAATCTCATCTTCTATTGACTCAATACTGTTAGAGATGCACACATAGTTACTTGAGTGCCTGATAGAGTAGGTGGATGATAATGTACTATCAATCAAATAGTGTGCATGCCCTTGATGATCCCATCTTGGAGACACGGTGACATTGTTTGCTCCACCATCATTCTCTATGACGGCTTGCAACCCCTGGAATTTTTGTGTTGGAGGCAATAGATTCTGTAGGTAGTACTCACTCAAAAGAATCTCCCCATTTCTTAATGAAACCCTGTGCTCTAAGCAATCACTGGCTAGTCTCCATGTCAAAATAGCAAAACTCGACATGTCGTGCCCTCTGGTGGGTTAGTATTTGATGAAGAGAAGAAAACTCTGAATATAGCTCATAGTGTGTATTTGATGAAGAGAAGGCAACAGTTCACCGTCACTACAAGCGGAGAGAAATCAATAGAAAAATTTACGACTCAACCACCCACCATCCTTCACCTTTATGCACTCATAATTTATTTATGTTGTATTAATTATTTAACGGCCAACTAGTTACCTAATTACGCAATCAACGGCTAACTTCTTTATTAGGGTTATTAAGTCTCTCCTCAACTCTCTCCTCTCTTTGCTCTCACTCTCTCTCCTCTCCCTCTCTCTCTCTCCCTTCTCTCCCTTCTCCCTTCTCTTTCTCTCTCTCTCCCTTCTCTCTTTCTCCCTTCTCCCTTCTCTTTCTCTTTCTCCGTTCTTTCTCCCTTCTCTTTCTCTCTCTCTCCCTTCTCCCTTCTCCCTCTCTCTCTCTCTCTCTCCCTTCTCCCTCTCTCCCTTCTCCCTTCTCTTTCTCCCTTCTCCCTTCTCTTTCTCTTTCTCCGTTCTTTCTCCCTTCTCCCTTCTCCCTTCTCCGTTCTTTCTCCCTTCTCCCTCTCTCTCTCTCTCTCTCCCTTCTCCCTCTCCCCCTTCTCCCTTCTCTTTCTCCCTTCTCTTTCTCTTTCTCCGTTCTTTCTCCCTTCTCCCTTCTCCCTTCTCTTTCTCCCTTCTCCCTTCTCTTTCTCTCTCTCTCTCCCTTCTCTCGTTCTCCCTTCTCCCTTCTCTTTCTCTTCTCTTTCTCTGTCCTGCCTTCTCTCCCTCTCTCCGTCTCTCTCTCACAACGGTGCCCCACAACTCAAGACGGTGCAGCACTAGCGACTAACGACAGTGCCTCACGACGGTGACCTCCCAATCCGCGACTGTTTGTAACTCCTGCATCCACGTCTGTTCATGCCCCGTGGCGACTGTTCGTAACCTCGTCCGTGACGCTTCATCCGTCCCAGGTATTATCTTGAGCCTCCCAATCGTCTGCGTCCATGCAGACGATGGGTCATCTCGGGATATTTTTGAGCCCCAGGTCATCTCGGGATATTTTTGCATGAAGTTTTGGCATGTGCTAAGCCTCTTTATAAATTTGCATGATATTTTTGCATGAAGTTTTGGCATGTGACAGTTTTGCATTCAAATCTGATTCTTCTTTTCTTTTGAGGGGGGGGGGGGGGGCAACACCGAGAGAGAGAGAGAAGGGGGGCGCTTCGTGGCCCTTTCCCTTGTTTATTTCAATATTTCTTGATTCGTAGGTCGAACAATGCATATCCTAGTTGGTAGGTTGAATGCATGGTGACATGAAGGTAATATGATGACAAGTTGTTTCAATATTGTCTATGCACATCAATAAGAGCCTGCCGGGTTAAAGAGTAATATGATGACCTACTAGAAGTGCACCAAGATGTGTTTGTGTATGTAGAAACCAACAGGGCTGGAGGGAAAGCCCCACAACTAGCGACTAACGACAGTGCCTCACGACGGTGGCCTCCCAATCCGCGACTGTTCGTAACTCCTGCATCCGCGACTGTTCATGCCCCGTGGCGACTGTTCGCAACCTCGTCCGTGACGCTTCGTCCGTCCCAGGTATTATCTTGAGCCTCCCAATCGTCTGCGTCCATGCAGACGATGGGTCATCTCGGGATATTTTTGAGCCCCAGGTCATCTCGGGATATTTTTGCATGAAGTTTTGGCATGTGCTGAGCCTCTTTATAAATTTGCATGATATTTTTGCATGAAGTTTTGGCATGTGACAGTTTTGCGTTCAAATCTGATTCTTCTTTTCTCTTGGGGGGGGGGGGCAACACCGAGAGAGAGAGAGAGAAGGGGGGCACTTCGTGGCCCTTTCCCTTGTTTATTTCAATATTTCTTGATTCGTAGGTCGAACAATGCATATCCTAGTTGGTAGGTTGAATGCATGGTGACATGAAGGTAATATGATGACAAGTTGTTTCAATATTGTCTATGTACATCAATAAGAGCCTGCCGGGTTAAAGAGTAATATGATGACCTACTAGAAGTGCACCAAGCTGTGTTTGTGTATGTAGAAACCAACAGGGCTGGAGGGAAAGCCCCACAACTAGCGACTAACGACAGTGCCTCACGACGGTGGCCTCCCAATCCGCGACTGTTCGTAACTCCTCGTCCGTGACGCTTCGTCCGTCCCAGGTATTATCTTGAGCCTCCCAATCGTCTGCGTCCACGCAGACGATGGGTCATCTCGGGATATTTTTGAGCCCCAGGTCATCTCGGGATATTTTTGCATGAAGTTTTGGCATGTGCTGAGCCTCTTTATAAATTTGCATGATATTTTTGCATGAAATTTTGGCATGTGCTGAGCCTCTTTATAAATTTGCATGATATTTTTGCATGAAGTTTTGGCATGTGACATTTTTGCGTTCAAATCTGATTCTTCTTTTCTTTTGAGGGGTCGAACAATGCATATCCTAGTTGGTAGGTTGAATGCATGGTGACATGAAGGTAAACAGTCTAATCTTTGTGTCGCTTCGGTTAGGGTTTAGTAAGATGTGCTCACAAGTTCTTTTGCAACGTTAGTAAGATGTGCTCACAAGTTGTTTCAATATTGTCTATGTACATCAATAAGAGCCTGCCGGGTTAAAGAGTAATATGATGACCTACTAGAAGTGCACCAAGCTGTGTTTGTGTATGTAGAAACCAACAGGGCTGGAGGGAAAGCCCCACAACTAGCGACTAATGACAGTGCCTCACGACGGTGGCCTCCCAATCCGCGACTGTTCGTATCCTCGTCCGTGACGCTTCGTCCGTCCCAGGTATTATCTTGAGCCCCCCAATCGTCTGCGTCCACGCAGACGATGGGTGGGCTTAAGCTTCGTCTTGCTTCGTGTGGGCTAAGCCGTTGTGTTAATTTGGTCATGCTTCGTGTGGGCTAAGCCGTCGCGTGGGCCTCCAAGGTAACACCTTGAAGCCCCCCAATCGTCCGTGTCCACGCGGACGATGGGTGGGCTCATGCCCCATGGCAACTGTCTCGTATGTCGTCCCATCATTTGGTTATGCCGTCCCGTCGTGTGGGCCTCCAAGGTAACACCTTGAAGCCCCCCAATCGTCCGCGTCCACGCGGACGATGGGTGGGCTCATGCCCCATGGCAACTGTCCCGTATGTCGTCCCATCATTTGGTTATGCCGTCCCGTCGTGTGGGCCTCCAAGGTAACACCTTGAAGCCCCCCAATCGTCCGCGTCCACGCGGACAATGGGTGGGCTTATGCCCCATGGCAACTGTCCCGTATGCCGTCTGACGAGCCTCCAAGGTAAGAGATTGAACCCCCCATGGATACAAGCGTGTGGCTTCGTCCCATATGCTTCGTGAGAATAAGGTAAGAGATTGAACCCCCCAATCGTCCGCGTCCGCGCGGACGATCCGTGGGCTTATGCACAAGCATGTGGCTTCGTCCGTGGCTTTGTCCCGTGACCTTAAAGAGATTGATTGTGTTGCTAACCTTAAATAGATTGATTGTGTTGTTAATCTTAAAGAGGTTGATTGTGTATCTATTTGTAAGTGTGTAGAGAAAGTTATGGCACCTAAAAGAGTGCTTAGAAAGAGAAAGAAATGTGTGTCACCTCATAGTAGCCGTGAAGTCTGTATGAAGCTACGTTCAGGATGTGTTCCTGGGCGGATCTTAGAGCAAGAAGCATCATCACGTTTGAGATCAGTGGACACTCCTTCAACAAAGAAAGGACGTGGTCCAAAAAGATGTGTCTACATTGATGACGAAGCACAAGTGGATGGGGACTCCAATACAATTGACGGGGTTGCGGAGCACACAGGTAGTCACTTATGTGTCCATTTCATTTACATATGACGCTTTGTTCAGTGTTATGTATTAAATATGATTGGTTTAATGCTACTTTTGTTAATTTTTACTTATTAATATCTGCTCCTACAGAGACTAATGTGCAGCATGATAGTCTAGATGACAAAGAAGAGGTGAGTGGTGATAGTGATCAAAGGGAGAATGATGATGAAAAAGAAAAGAAGCACTCAAGGAACTTAGGCAAGAAAGTCTCTCTAGGACTGATGAAGGATGTGCTGAGTCAATTTTATATAAAAAAGAGGACGCTACCTCCTCTTGTGCCTCTTTGCAGATTAGTGGCTCATGAGGCAGTCAGATTTGCTACGGATGATGCCCAGTGGTTGATTCCTTCCTTTGATTCCACTGGTTATCTTGAGACTATGGGACACTTCCTTGTGTCAGTTGAAGGTCCGAGAGGGGAGACCATGTCTGTGACAGCTAGCAATCTAGATGAATGGGGTCCAATATGGCGTCAAAGAAATGAGGATTTTGAGAGGGCTCTTGGAAGAGAGTGGCAAGACCTTAAGGGTAAAAAGTTCTTGGTTTGGGATGGAAACCACAGGCTTAAAACGTGGTGGAAACGCATCAAGGAAAGTAAGTTGTCCACTATACATGCAAGTATTGAATGTTCGTATCCCATTCTTATGTTTGTTGGTTTTCAATTACAGAGTACTCCGACTGTGCTCACTACCATGTTAGTGTACGGTGCCAATTCATTGAGGTGCCCAAGGCAAAGGAAGCAGAGCTACTACTTGCACTAGACACCACCAACGCGTAAGTCTTCTTCCTTTAACTATGCTCCTCTTTGTAATATGTTACACTTACATTCTCATATTATGCTTTTGTTCGTTTTCAATAGTATTGCCAGAGCTCATGTTACTCCAAATATTGCGCATGAGGTGTATATGTTTCAAAAGTTTGGTATTGTAAACAAAGACTCCATTCTAGATAGATTGAGTCCGGCCATGAGGAAGTGGGCTGAGGTTGAGATGAGTATAGAGGCAAGGTATTATCATGGTGTTGCTCCATGGTATAACTCTCCTTGCGGTTTGATATCTCAGCTTGTATGGAAGGTGATTTTCTTTCTATGGCTCACTTGTATGAGATGTGCTTTTCTATCTCTAATTTAGTTTTTTTTTGGAATGATAGGATGAATTTCATGTCTTCATCTCAAAAGAAACTGCTAAGCTTGAGGCTCTTGGTCTAGATGAGGTAGAGAGGAAGAAACGTTTGGAGAAGGCTACAAGGGTGGAAGAGGAGCGCCTTAAGGATAGGGGTTACAAATACCTATCCATTGCTAATCCCCAAAATGGTGATGAGTTCTTTAAGTTGTTATTTGGGCTGAAGTGGGATGATGCAAGCATGCTCAAGATCACAAGAGACAAGCTGTATTGTCTCACAAGCTCAAAAATCCCTGCGGAAAGGTAATTTGTATATATAACGCAAGGTGTGTGTATGTGATGCTTTTTTCTTCAATGCTTTCTATTTGTGTATATTGTTGTGCATCACAGGAAAAAAATATTGTTGCATCTTATGAGTCTCACAAAGGCCAAAGACCCCCAATACCCGCATTTTGGTGATTATAAGCTCTTTCGGGTTTACATGAAGAAAGAGACATATTGGGCTCACTTGCATTCGGAGGCACTACTTCAGATTGATAGGATACAAGTAGAAGGTCCACAGCTACCAGATTCATTTGAGGAGTTCTTTAAGCTTAACATGAAGAATCATGTCATGCAGGTTGACTCAATGCAGTGCCAACATATTGCTTTCTTAAGTTCTTTCTTAAAATGTATATGTGCTAATGTTAAGCGCTTGTGAAACTTGTGTAGGCTTTTGTACACCTCTTGGATGGAGTGAAATCTTCAGATGTTGCAGAGAAGATGCCGGAGCTTACGTTTTCAGCCAAACGTGTGATTTATAGGTTAGCATGCATTTTCATATTAGATTGTGTGTCTGATTTTCATATTAGATTGCATGCATTTGCTTGCGTAATTGGCAAGAATGTTGCAGGTGGATACTACAATGTGTAGAAGAGAAGAGGCTAGATGTAGCTCCGCAATTCACAAGAGAGTGGATTGATGTTCGTGACGAGAACACTATGTATTCTCCATCATTACGTGATAGAAAATTGACGGCATGGGAGGCAAGTGTTTGCCCTTGGTGGCTAGATTACCCTGTGGGGGTTATCCCTAAGCAAGAGAAAGATCTGCATGACAGTAAGTACTTCAATCTATGTAAACATCTTGTCGCTTTTGTAGCAATAGTTTTTGTGCTCATGCATGGGAGTCTAAGGGTGAATGATACTATGTAGGATTCAAGGAGGGAGTTGATACTCATGAACCGCTTATCGCACCCACCACTGTAGAGAAGCAAGCAACCAAGGCTACCAAAGGTGCCACCCAGGGTACTCAAGGTAATCCAGGGAGAAAAAATGTGCCAGAGTCCTCTATGGCACCCACCACCTCCTTTGTTGCAGATTCATCTCTTGGTCGAGAGAATTGGGAGAGGCGACCTATGACCCGTTTAGTAGGTGAGAAGTCTTATATTAACTTGAAATTCGTGTATGATTATTAAAAATAAATTACTTTGAGATAATTGTTGCAGGGTTCCAGTATCAAACATATGTCGATGCTCTATTAGTGGATGTGACCCAAATTGATAGATTTGCCCTTGATAGGTAGACATGACAACTACATATTGCAAGAACATCAATTTACATGTTGCATATAGCATTGCATCATCGGTTACTTTGCATTAATGACTATGTTGTTTTGTGTATAGCATCAACAAGTTTTTGGCAACACAAAAGATGCATCTTTATAGCAAAGATGGAGTTCCATGTCAAGAGGTGGCTCGATTGATATTTGCGGATTTTCCTACGAGCTTGCTTGTGGATGCTCTAGGTCCCATCCCTTTGGGTAAGTTATGCTTTCTATCACACAAGGTTTACATCAAACTCACTTCTCATATATCATAATACCAATGTTGTTTGTAGAGGGCATGACTATTCCCAAGTGGAACACGTTCTCAAAGGGTCTAGTTATGGGTTGTATGGACCTTGCTCGCGAGTATTTGGCCGACCAGGGATTCTTAGTCACTATGTGCTTAGCAGAGCATATAGGTGAGTTTATTACGGATGCAGCAAGGGTGGGGTTTGTGCTTCACCGCACTTGGACACTCATGTGTGACTCCAAGGCTTATCGACATCCCGTTACTAGAGAGGCGGTAAGATAACAAAGTTGGATACGTTGAACGTACGGTTGTATGTTCTAAATAAAGTTTATGTTACATGCTTTAAATAAAAACATGGATCACTTATTCTAATTCCACTCGTGAATAGGTACTTGATCTTACTGTGTGTCTTTGGCATCGTGCTGGTCATGTTGTGCCTTGCTACGACAGAGAGGCTGGGGAGAAGATTTCAGAGAGATTGTTTCCAGCGTATCGTAGCTACATGATGGATGATTGTGTCTTTCCCATGGACGTTGATGGTGTCATTGTCAGAGGCGGAGCAGAGAGGTCTCATCTTTTCTTTCGGTAAGTAGTCTTGCATGTTTTTGCTCTCAGGTTACCTTGTATGGTATTTTCATTGTTTCTACTTGCATGGCCGCAAAGATTCTGTATCTTGATTGGTGATATGTGATTGGTGATATGGTTAGGTGGTTACTAGCTACATTTACGAAACGCTACGACTATGTTTTGGATGTGTTTGCGGGGTGTGGTGGTTTGGCGTGGGCCAGTGCAGAGGAGATGAGACATTGCATGTGTCTAGAAATAGATGATGTGCTCTATGGGGAGTGTTTGTCCACCATAGTGTGTGGACCGGTACCATGCTGAGAGAGAGTGTGTTTTTTTTTTCGAGAGACTCTAGACATTTCATTTTGTTACTACTTTTATATATATGTTTATTATACACTTCGTCATGTGACTATGCCCGATTTTGTCTAAGAGATTACATGCATTGGGATCTTTGATTTGTTTTTAGGAAGAGTGTACCTTGCAACTATTTGACACGAATATATTTTACTAGTTTTCCGTTGGTTTTGTTTTTTTGATGTGTGTGTGTTCATGTAAATGCAATGTGTCGTACTCCTTAAGTAAGACTATCTATATGCAGAATGGATATGTTGCACGAAAAAGCTCGAAAAAAAGAGATTGATTAGAAAAGAACGAAAATGAACGCCCGCAAAAATAAAATCCCCGCATTGTATATAGTAGTCGAGAGATTTTCCGATGTTATATCTCGACCTTGTATCATGCTCAACGATTTGTTTGTCCCGGTAGATAATTTTTTGTTATATCTCGGCTTTGAGTATAAGTAATCCATTTTAAAATTAATGCGCGCCATCTATGAAATTTTATAACTATAGTAATAAAATTTATTTCAATCAATTCTACTCATAGTCATAAGACCTGAGAGAAATTATCCTATACTCAATTTAAGGGTTTCTTCTTCTATAACAATAATTTTGGGTTCATTTTGATGAAGTACGTGGCTGTATGCAAAGCATATTGCATACCATTATCAATACGTATATTATCTTAAATTTCCTTCCCTTCCCTCTCCCTCTCTTTCTCTCCCTCTCCCTCTCTTCCTCTCTTTCTCTCACCCTCTCCCTCACCCTCTCGTTCTCTTTCTCTCCCTCTCTCATTTCCTCCCTCCTCCTTCCTCTCCCTCTCCCTCCCTCTTTCTCCCTCTCCCTCTCCCTCTCCCTCTCCCTCTCCCTCTCCCTCGCTCCCTCTCCCTCCCCCTCCCTCTTTCTCTCCCTCTCTCATTTCCTTCCCCTCCCCCTCCCTCTCCCTCTCCCTCTCCCTCTCCCTCTCCCTCTCTTTCTCTTTTTCTCCCTCTCCCTCTCTATCTCTCTTTCTCTCTCATTTCCTAAACAAGCAAAAAATAAAGTGATTTAAACATCCTCCAAGAAAAAGGGAGAGGGAGAGATACAATGCACTCTCCCTCTCTTTCTCTTTCTATCCCTCTTTCATTTCCTTCCCCTTCCTCTCCCTCTCACTCTCTTTCTCTCTCATTTCCTCTCGTAAACAAGCAAAAAATAAAGTGATTCAAACATTAAACAAGCAAAAGGGAGAGGGAGGGAGAGAGAATGCACTCTCCCTCCTTCTCCCTCTCTTTCTCTTTCTCTCCCTCTCCTATTTCCTCCCCCTCCCTCTCCCTCTCCCTCTATTTCTCTTTCTCTTTCTTTCCCTCTCCCTCTCCCTCTCCCTCTCTTTCTCTCTTACTCTCTCATTTCCTCTCCTAAACAAGCAAAGAAGAAAGTAATTTAAACATTAAACAAGCAAAAGGGAGAGAGAGAGAGAGAATGCACTCTCACTCTCTTTCTCTTTCTCTCCCTCTCTCTCCCTCTCCCTCTCCTTCTCTTTCTTTTCCTCTCCTAAACAAACAAAAGAGAACGATTTAAACCTTCAACAAGTAAAAGAAAGAGAGAGGGAGACTCACCAATGAGATATGGCGAGCGTGGGCGGCTTCTCTTTGCAACGAGGGCTCCTCCTCTCCTTCGCGAACAACGACGGTGGCGGCGGCGGTGGCAGCAAGTCTCTTCCTCCTCTTCTCTCACAAAGCCTTGGCTCTCTCCCTCGCTCTCTCCCTCGCTCTCTCTCTCAAAAGGCGAAGAAAAGAAAATGAAAACGGCGCTCTGGTTTCGGCCGCGCTTTTTTTCCCTGTGGCGTCGCTATTGGCGTCGCTATTTGCGTCGCAAATGCGACGCATATAGCGACGCCAATAGCGACGCCGATATCCACCGTCGCTAATTGGCGTCGCTATTGTCCCATTCCCTTGTAGTGGTGGCTTCCAAATGGCCGGACTTCCCACAAATATGACATTTGATGTTGGGAAAATTTTGAGGGTAATGCTAGCCACCACAACATTTACAACTAAATCTTGATGGGCCATCCTCTTTAGGGCGTCGACTCCCTATCAAATTTTGTTGTTTTTTAAGAAAATTAACATCAACGGCTATTTGTATAAATTTCTTAGAAATCATATCAGCGTAGTGTTGCATCATGTCCTTAACATCGCTAAGGATGTTGTAGCAACACGTAGGGTTGAAGGTCACCACAGGAGTTTGACAAGAAAAATGGACAAGATAGATGGAGATGTGTCTTCAAGAGATAAGTATATTATAGTGAATGCTCAAAGTATTAAGAGGTATTTCATGGTCAATCATAGGGGTTTGAGAGAAAAGCTTAGACTCGAGAGATAGTAGAGATAAGAGAAGGGTTGAAGGTCTCAAGCCAAGCTTGAAGCTATTAATAGAGCTTCCAACTACATATTCTTAGCAAAGATCACAAGAGTATTATCTCATAAGATCTAACTCAAATCAAGCTTGTTTTCTTGACTATAAGAGCAATCACTATTTATAAAATCAAGTACAATATGCTGTCATGTATCATAAACAACTCTACATCACATCATTCATACATGATACCATAGCATGAATCAACTTTGCATGATTACATTCAATGTAGACTGTTAGGGATAAAAGCTAATAAGTCAATTACAAGGCTCGTAGGGCAAAGGGACTTGCTTCAAGAAAGCTTCAAATTGAGCTCCTAAAAGGATAAGTTACCACAACCAAGAAATAAGAGAAAAAAAACTCCTCTTAACTCAACTCTAAGCATCTATGAATGATCTACAAACATTGCCCTGCCATAGGGGCACATAATGCTTGCATAGTTTTACAGGATATCTTTTGTAGAGTAAGAAATTAATTAAAAGAACACTGTTGTAGCTAATTCTATGAATATGGCTGAAGATATTAGCCCCAAATCAGCCCAAATATCTTCCAAAATTCACCTCTGATGATAGCATAAACTTCCCTAACTTGGTGTCAGAGTGTTTGGTTTCAAAAGTCCACCATGGGGGTAAGAGACAGCAGTTTGAAGGGAGATTCAGGGAGAGGAGTAGATGGAAGAGAAGGGGTTTGAAGAAATAGAAGAATACTCCCAAAAATGAATAGAAAATGAAGAAGACTACTAACAAAGATGAAGCATGTCAGTTTATTTCAACATTATGAGAAGATAAAACTCTAATAGATTAAAAAAAGTATAAAATAATACCTTCATCTATGCTTCTCAGATCGCCAATCTGATGCTTCCATTGGCTCTGAAAAGGGGGGTTAAATACCAAGACACCTTGCCAAAATTCTGTCCGATCACTCCTTCTTCATCTCCCTCTTCGGAGTGTTATTCATTGCCTGAAAACAGCGATTGGGATGCACGTGATTTCATCCATCTCTCTTTTTACATAAAATCCTCTCAAAATAGCTGAAAGCTACATGCTTTCTTTTACATATTATCCTACTCTAGAAGTTGTCTACAATTTTATGGATTTTTACAAGAAATAATATCTAAAATAATATAAATTGGCTAAAACTTGTCCAAAAATTTAATATTTCTGAGCCGTGGACACTAAGACTAATTTCTAAAATGGCATTGGCTCTCTAAATCAATAAGAAAGCCGCACTCTAGGATTTTTCACATGATGTGTGCATAGTGGCACAATAACATTTGAGGCACTTGACTGATAGCCTTGATCGTCTATCCGTCAATCCATTGGCTTAACAATTTAATTGGGCATTGGCTATTGCTGACTCATATGAGCAACATTGGAGTTCAATACTTGGCCTCTAGCATTCGGTGGAGCCATCTGACTAGCCATGCGTAGTCATAGTGGGAGGAGCAAGCAATAATAAAGGTACATTTTGGACCATGCTTCCTCTCCCATTCAGGTTAGTCGTAGCTATCCCTTGATTTCCATTGCCATTGGCCAATGCCAAATTATTTCCTGGAACCAAACCATATTAAGATTGGTTCAAGAGGCATAAGCCGCTTGTAGTCGGGATTCTACTTCTTGTGCTCATCTAATGGCAGTGTCTACATCCAGCAAAGTGACACTACTCAACTGCACCTGAATATTGAAATCTAGACCATGCAAGAAATATTGCAGTTGGGCAGTTTCTCGAATAGGGATAGAGGCTTGGAATTTGTGAAAGACCTCTTTTAACTTATTGGCATATGCTCAAATATCCTCATGTGGCTCTTGACATGTCACGTTTAATACACGCAGCCAATATTGACCACCCCTTTCAGGGGTAAACTCCCTTTGAAAAGCTTCGAAAAAAAGATCAATGGTGGTTATGGTTCCGGTCTCTAGGATGTTATACCATATGGTAGCTCTTCATTTGAGAGTCATATTAAAGAACATCATTAGATGTCCCTCATCTTGGATGCGACAATTAAACATCAACTTTTGGAACTCATTAATGTGCAGTTCCACATCTTCCTCCACTAACCCATTGAGGATGGGTAGGGGGAGACCTAGAGCTAGCAAATCTAGCATTCCATCAGGTATGGAAATGGGTTGTGCTGCCATGATAACAATCAGATTCGGTGCTACTACAGGGATTTGAATAACTGGAACTAGAGGTCTACTCGAAGTGGAGGAACTGATTGGAGGGGGGAAAGAACTAGAGCTTGCTCCCCCTAATGGACTATGTGTCGAGCCAGGGTATATGATGTGCACAAACAAAAGATCATACTTTACTTTATTTTCTACACTTAAACACTTCCACAACCCTTCTTTCCCCCTACTGCTTATGTGTTGCATCGTTGCAAAGGTGTAGGGTTTTTTTTTAATCATTTTCAATGTATAAAGTAATAAAAACGCACTAAAACATACAAAAAAAGGGTGAGCTAAGGCTATACCTCATGCCTCAACCTTGCCAAACATTCATGGACATTACTCATATTTTTTATTAATTTTCAAAGCACGAAAACCTATTTTTTCTCATTTTTTGCTATTTTTACTATTTATTTATTCATAAAAATAGGTTTTTTTAAATCTATGATTACTAACTGATTATGATAGCTAAAAGATGTTTTTTATCAGAATTTTATTCCATGCACATCTCTTTTTCCCACCTAAAACCAACAAAATCTTCATTTTTACTCTAAAAATGCGCTTTTTGGGTTGGAATTTAATTATTACGACTATTTATCATTATGATTTTGCATTTCTTTTATGTGCAGGCCTCAATTTGATGCAAAAAAGATCCAAACAAACTTTTGTTCCAGATAAATTTCATTTAGACCATCAAGCATCGAAAAGAAGCAAAATTTCTTTGTAAAAATGAGGCATGCCGCTTATGCGTGTGTTGCGGGTTTTTTGATAATTAATGCAGACTACCAATGGACCACCCAGTGATCGTTCTTCAATGCTAAACACCTTGCCTCAACCTCCTCTTGATCTTGGAGCAATCCGATCACCGCCGAACAAGCATCCTTCAGCCCCTCTTCTTCTTGATTTTCCCCACATGAATTGCCATTTGGAAGAGAGAGAGGGAGGAGAGAGAAAGATTGAGTTTGAATCTCAGCAACCAAGTAGTCATTGCACAAGCCCGAGGCAGGGATTGAGAGTGAAGAAACCCCAAAATTCACTGATGTGGTCTACCATGCCCATTGTTCTTTAGCCCTATAGCCCCTTCTCCACCATACGTTACCAAAAAGGTGGGGGGCGGCATGTACTGCAGGCCGCCATTTTGAAACGGTGCCCCCCCCCCCCCCCCCAAAATCGTTTTTTAATTAAGGGCCCCTTAAAAGTCCCCTAAAGGGCATGCTCAAAACTCTTGCCCATTTAATTCCAATGTTTGCCCTTTTTGGTTTTGACATGTCCAACCTCCCGCACTTCGTCTTCCTGACCTCCAATTTGACTCCCATAAATTTTTGCCTGACCGACTCAAAGTCCCCCACTACCAACCACTTCCAAAAGTCCCACCTGACACTCCAAAAAATCAACCCAATTGCCTCTACCGCCTTCGATAGAATCCAAATTTCCCTTGAAATTCGGATTTTTTGGTAAATTTTGAGCACTTTCCTGGGGCAAAAATCCACCGCTCATTCAACATCTTAACTTTGGTATTGGTTTTGTTGAATTTATAGAAGTGGGCCATATAGCTACATGCCTTGGGTTGGGTTTAGTTCATAAACCTCAAGAACTTATGTACATATGGCTTTCGTGATACTTTTTGGGGCATACTAGATCACCATACTAAAACCTACATATTGAATTGCTTAAAATTTACCTAGTCTCGGTGCATATTGAATCAATAAAAGTATTAAAGTTTCGATGCATTTTTCATCAATTGGCATGCTAGTAATTGCAAACATGGATAATTTTCATGCATTTCTAAGAAGATCACAAGGTTATCGTAGAACAAAACCAGTAGTGAGTTTTTTTATGGATGTTATTTAGCTAAAAAAGAAGTGTTCCTCATTATAGTAGTTCCACTATCATAAAATTTTTATCATTTCATGTTCAAGGTTTATAGCAATCCAGTTGATAAGAATGTCTCTAATCAAGTCATAATAGGTTTATTATCAAAGGGGTTGAAAGGCTATTTCTCCACAAGAAGGTTGCTTCCAATTGCTGAGTATGTTCATCCTCAAACTCCTTTGCTAATGTTTGTGCGACCACCATCAAGACTTGACACTTCTTTCTAGTATATTAGACTTTCCTTCTATTCACATTCAACCAAAGAAGATATGCTCATACTCTTATTGCAATAAGAGAGGGCCTCTCCTTGTTGGATCCTTTACAATGGTTCTGTCTAGGCTTGTGGACTTAAATGTATATGCTTAAATTCTCCACGATGATTTGTTCAAGTGTCTACTACAAAGAACTCATGCCTAAATGTTGAACAATGTATGGTCCCCATTTGGTTCATGCACACTTATACTTTGTGCTTTTGTGTGTGTACATGACGCATGCTGGGGATCGTGTATATTTCAAGACTAGTATACGTGAACTACCAAGTTTTTGGTCACGTGGGCTTGCATGAGTTGCATTACTTCTTTGCTCAATTTTAAAGATAGTAATGCTCTTGCATATAAGGCAAGCTTTTCTTGTGTTCCATGTGAACAAGAAGAAGGGTGGCAGTCCACATGCATGCTTCCTTTTTCTTTGTTTGTTTCCCGCATGTCAAAAGATGAAGACAATGGAAATTACGATGATAACTTGTCAAATACAAATTTCTAATTGCCAATTATTTATGAAGGCCAAAACATCAGTATTTTTAGGAAGGGTCAGTTGCATAAGATTTTTTAGGGTTGCAACTTGCATATATATGTATCTGAATTTGTAAGTTGGCTACAGTCGACTATAGTCAATCCCACATTGCTTTAGTAGAAGTAAGGTTTTTTATATGTTGGGTTTGCCTATCTCCCAAACATAGCACTATTTCAGGGTGGGAATATAGATCTTTTGAAAGCCAATCATTGAGTGTGGCATCACTACTACAAATCCCTGAATGATGCCTAAGAGATCAAGCTTCTTTAAAACTATGGTTTACATATAATTCCTCATGGTGGCCTCCAACCCCATCACCAGGCTTTTCACCTTCTCCTAGAGTAATGGCCACTTTGACCCTTCACTCCTTTCCCCTCTCTCTTATACCCTCTTCACCCCCATTCCTAATTGTGAGTAGTAATACCTATTGTAGTAGCATGCCTGCTAAATATTCCGCTATGTATAGTGGTTAATGTCCTGTACCTCCAATGGCTTCCATCAAGGTGAAGCCCATGGGATTTTTTTGGCTAGTGTTCTAAGTTAGCCCACAGTTTCCAAAATATAACCCTATTCTTAAGCTAAAGTTTCTTACATATTTTGGGGAACTATTGCTTCTGTCACCTTCTCTTGATTGTTTAATGGGTTAGTGAATCTCAACCATCTATCTTGCTCACATGATTGTCCAGCTCATCTCAACAAACCAAATCTATGCTCTAATTTTGGCATTGCATGGCTGCTACATGTTGTTAACGCTTTTGAGGAACTCATCCACTATTTATCAACCAAAAAGGCTTGGTTTAAGGCCACCGCAGTAATGATCGTTGTGTTCCACATATTGTGCCATCGGCACTACTAATTGATCACTACAGATTTAATCTCGTTCTCCCTATCATACTCTTTGGTTCCACCAATCCCACTCTATTGACTTTCAATTTGAGGTTTATTACTATGATCAAGCTCCACCTGTGCCACATTCTATCTATTTCAAGGGCGAAAAAGGGGAGAAAGATCCCCCCCATCATCCATGTCCACGTAGACGATGGGGGGTCTCTGTCCCCCATTTTTTTTGCCCTTGAAATATGACAAAGGGTTTTAATGATGCCTAATGCTCCAAATGGAGCCTACATGGCATCCACATTTGCATGAATGATGGGGGACTACCCCCCCTTTTTGGCCCCAAAATAGGGTAGAGTGCTCTAATACCTACAAAGCCCCCCCATTCTCCGCATCCACACTGTCGCAGCATGTAGGGTTGAAGGTAACCACATGGGTTTGGCAAGAAAACTAGACAAGATAGATGGAGATGTGTCTTCAATAGATAAGTAGATTATAGTGAATGTTTAAAGGCTCAAGAGGTACTTCACGGTCAATGAAAGGGGTTTCAAGCCACGTTCTTGAAGAACTTTAATAGAGCTTCCAACTGCATGTTCTTAGCAAAGATCACAAGAGTATTATCTCATAAGTTCTAACTCAAATCAAGCTTGTTTTATTGATTGTAAGAGCAATCACCAAGTATAAAATCAAGTACAATATGCTGTCATGTATCATAAAAAACTCTGCATCCCATCATTCATAGATGATGCCATAGCATGAATCAACTTTGTAGGATTACATTCAATGTAGACTGTTAGGGATAAAAGCTTATGAGTCAATTACAAGGCTTGTAGGGCAAAGAGACTTGCTTCAAGAGAGCTTCAAATTGAGTTCCTAAAAAGATAAGGTACCACAGCCAAGAAATAAGAGAAAACGCTCCTCTTTTCAAATCAAAGCATCTATGAATGATCTACAAACATTTCCCTACCATAAGGGCACATAATACTTGCATATTTTGACAAGATGTCTTCTATAGAGTAAGAAATGAATTAAAGGAACAATGGTGTAGCTAATTCTCTGAATATGGCTGAAAAATTCAGCCCCAAATTAGCCCAAATATCTTCAAGAATCCACCTATGATGATAGCAGGTCAGAGTGTTTGGTGTCGAAAGTCCACCACAGGGGTAAGAGACAGTAGGGTGAAGGGAGATTCAAGGAGAGGAGTAGATGGAAGAGAAGGGGTTTGAAGAAATAGAAGACGTAGAAGAATACTCCCAGAAAGAAATAAAAAATGAAGAAGAATACTAACAGATATGAAGCCTGTCAGTTTATTTCAGCATTATGAGAAGATAAAACTCTAATAGGCAAAAACGTGTAGAGAATAATACATTCCTCTATGCTGCTCAGATCGCCAATCTGATGCTTCCATTAGCTCCAAAAGGGAGGTTAAATACCAGGACACTTGGCCAAAATTTAGCCAGATCAGTTCTTCTTCATCTCCCACTTCGGAGTGTTGCTCATTGCCTGAAAACAACGATCGTGACGTGTGCAATTTCATCCATCTCTCTTTTTACATAAAATCCTTCCAAAATAGCTAAAAGCTACTTGCTTTCTTTTACATGTCATCCTATTCTAGAAGCTATCTACAACTTTATGGACTTTTAAAAGAGATAATATCTAAATATCATAAATTGGCTAAAACTTATCCAAAAATCTAATATTTTGAATCATGGACACTAACACTAATGTCTAAAATGGGATTGGCTCTCTAAATCAATAAGAAAGCCGTACTCTAGAGTTTTTCACACGATGTGCACGTAGAGGTAGGACATCCACCCCCTTCTAACCTGCACATCCTCTGGCATGTGCCAAAGCCTTACATATTTGCAGTGTCAAAAGAAGTATCTTCTACCATGTCGATGTCTTCATCTTCTACCTCTTCTTCTTCCTCTATGTCTTCATGCACTTGAATTATATCAAAGTCTTATAACTCGTATGTTGAACTTTCTCTTCATTTGAAGAGCTTGATTCTTTTTCCAGCTATGGCCACACTTGACTATCTTCCTACTAGAAGCACTGTATTGATTATCTAGGCTGCTATCATAGATAAGCACCTAATCATTTTCTTGGATAGCTCTTGGCCGAAGTCGATGTCACTTATCAAATCTTATTTTGTTCTTTAGTCTTGCTGTCTTTACCTTCTTAATAGCTGCTTGAACATCTTCAGGCCTTCTTTCTAGCTGCCATATGTGCAAAGTCAGCAACTCTACTCTACTAATGCCTTCCTCCCAAGGTAGAAGACTCCATGTGAGAATAGATTATTCAATTGGCATAATTGGTTGTTGTCCATGCATAAGTTCAGCTGGCATATAGCCAGTCATTGTACTTTGAGTAGTTCGATCAGCCCATAATGCAAAAGGTAGCATTTTAGGCCATTCTTTGATCTTTCCTCTGCAAGAATTTGCTAGAGCTTTGAGAATAGGCTGATGCCCTCTCTCACTTTTCCCATTGCCTTCAGGGTTGTAGGCTGATGTTAAAGCCAACTTAATACCCAATTGAGCAAAGAAGATGCATGCCTCATCAACATCCAACTCTCCTCTATATGCAGTTGCTTTAACCCACACAACCATATCTACAAAACACTTCTTCAAGCAAAAAATGACAAATAGCTTGAGTGCTCTTGGTTGTTAAGGCTTTGCCTTCAACTTGATTGGTTAGATCCTCTCTTGCAAGCACTAAATATCGCATATTTCATATTCCTGTAGGCATACTTATAAGATCAATAACCCATATATAATGTATAGAAAAAGGATAAGTTGGTTGTAACCTATCTCGATGCTTGACCATCGAATACATCTGACACACATAACAGGTTTCAACAAAATGTGCTATGTCCCAATACATGTTTTTCCACCAATATTTTTCTTTGACTTTACTAAAGGTTCCTCATATGCCTCTATGGCCAGCCCACATGCTTTCATGAAATTCCTTCATTACCTATTGTTGCAATCTTTTGTTACCTAAAACTCGGATAGGTGCTCCTTTCTTCTTCTTTGCGTGCTTCCATAGATGCCCTTCTTTAAGAAAAAATCCATAAGATTTCTTCTTAATATGCTTGAACGCTTCATCGGTCCAAGACTCCTCCTTCTTCATTGTGCTCAAATATTGGCCAATTTTCAGCTAATCTTCTTCATAATCTTCGTCAAGGAAATAAACTAGAACTTGAGCAATGCAATGAGCATGTTGGCTTCTAGTTGACCACCCTTCTTCCATAGATAAATCTTTGATCTTTGTTTATGTATGCTAATTTACAACAGTACCTTTTCTTGTTCTTACTGTACTTAATGATATACCATTAAAAAGATCAGCTTCACCTGCAAGATTCAGCTTTGGGTTTGTATATGCAGCAACTGAAAATGTACTTTTAGTAGCCATGGAATGAAATTCAACAAGTATAGATTCTTCAGCTTCATCTTCTTCCATCAGCTCTTCTTCATTGTCATATCTTGCACGTGATAGCATGTTAGCAACTAGATTCGCCTTTCCTGCAATATGCTTTAATTCAGGGTTGAGAGAGTTAATATATGCAATCCATCTTAGCATAGCAATGTTAGGTGTAGAGCAATTGGCAATCATGCCCGAGTGGAAGACAACCAGTTTCTAGCACTACGGAATCACTTATAAAGTATTCACAATCACACTTTAATGATGTTACAACTCCCCACAATTCCCTTTTTACTTGTGCATACCTTCTTTGACGTTCATTGAGAACCTTTGCTACAAAATGAATTGCATACATGTTACCTTCAAGATCCTCTTGGCCAACAACCCATCCTATCCCAATGGGACTTGTATCCACAACCAGGATGATGGGTTGACATTTGAATAATCAGTGCTTTTGAGAGTGAGGGCTGAAATTAACAGCTTCTTTAATTTACGCATAGTAAGAGTATGCTCTTTATTCCATGAGAATCTTTGTCATTTTCTTAATAATTGATAAAGATTTTCGGCTACATGAGCAAATTGTGGTATCCATATGAGATAGAATACACATGTGCTAAGAAATCTTCTCACCTCTGAAATATTTGTGCATTTTTCTTGCATTTTACTGATGGCATCTATCTTGATTGGTGAAGATTTGCGTCCATACAGGCCACACAGATGTCCGACCACTAGGAGTTCTTCAACTCCAAGGATCGATTTAGCTCCAGAAAAAGTAAGGTGAACTTTTTCTAGCTTTGTCAAAATCCTGTCACAATCATGAATATGGTTGATTAGAAATGTCCTACAACCACCTTCGTCAAGCTCCTCATTCTTTTCATTGACTTCACATCCCTTTGATAGGTACATCATCAAGAAATGGAAGAGTAAGTTGTGGAATAAAGTCCCTTAAGACTTTGTGCATGGCATTCATCATATGGGCTACAGAGTTTGTTGTACTTTTGGTAGAGTGCACATGCGGACCAATCCAAGAGAAGTCTTCATTCTGGTAATGTCTTGGCTCTCTAATGAAAGGTGAAATTAGTCATAACCAGAATATAGGTCACCCATAGAATAAATTGCTCTACCTGCAAAAGCTTCAACAAACAGGTCAATAATTGGACCCGAACCACATTTCGGATTGTGACACGATTAAAGGCTATAGATCTTGAATGAATCGTAAATATCCATTTTTCTTGGGCATGGTAAACCATCGGTTCAAGTAAGGTGTTGAACAAGGTTTTAAAATCTTCATTTTGATCTTTTCATTTAGAAGTTCCAGTAATTTGGGCAAATGCACCCTTGGAACATGAATAGGCTTGAGGTTCCAAGGCACATGTGGGACCGTAAAAATGACCATAGGAGCCACAATGTTTGGATTCACACAGCCTATTTCACTTGGTTGAAATGCAAAAGCTTTTCCATGTTTCATTAGCATTTGCATAAAAGAGTGTTTTTTCAGCCGGTGAAAGGAAAGAATTTTCACATATTTTGAGCTCTTTTATACTTTTAGATGTGAACTTATGACCAATATTGGAAGGATTACGAAGACTTGGCTGATTTGCTGCCCTATCAACCAGCCCTTCACTTTCAGGAGGAAGCAGTGGGACATGCTTGACTTTCTTATCCACCGTCTTGCATTTTGTCTCCACTTGCACTTCAGCCTTGTTGAGTAAACCAATGTCTTCCTGCTCAACAAATTCTTGAATTGTTTGATAAAAATCCAATGTACATACCTCTACGGATTGATTTTCTGTATGAGCAACTGCATATATTTCAGTCAATGTGTAAGTAGTAATCTATATGATGCAGTCGATACCAGTTTCGATGATGGTTAACACACACAGTAAGAAATTGGAAAGCTCGTTCATTATCCTTGCTTCGGATTCGATCATAGGAAGAACCATCCTCAAGAGCTTTTGTTTCCAAGCGGGCTTTAGAAATATAAGGTTACCCAAGAATGATAGGGTAACTACAAGAGTCTTGAACAAAAAAGTGAAATTTATCTTTTATGTCTCCAATAGTTACTTGCACATTAGGACATGCAGCATGTAACTCTCCAGAAGAGTTTTTTGCTTCTCTCATTTGCCAACTTGGATCAACATATATGGGCCATCCACCGCTTTCATAGAGACTCCTTGCCATGACGTTTATCTCAGAACCATGGTCTAAGAGTGCAATACATGGTGTTTCTTTTTCTCCAATTTTGACGATGTCTCCATTGTTGCTCTTTCCCAATGTGTACGAGAGTAGTGACTGCTTGTAATGAATCGGGCTTCTTCCTCATCATGCATGTGCTGTAGATGACCTTCTTTTTGAGAGGTGGGCTGCCCAACTGGTTTGGGCCAGTCGACCATTACATTTTCAGCCTTCACTTCTTTAATTTTTGCATCCATGCTTTCTTTATCTTCAAATTCAATTGTTGCAATTAACTCTTTAATTGCTTCAAGTTGAATTCCTTGTGTAGTCAGTTTCTCTTGATCCTACACAAAGACTCGAAGAGCTTGCAAAAAAGCATGCACTATTTCTTCAGCATCATCAACAACATATTGTCTTTTTCTTTTGATTACATTAACAATTACATCATGAAATTTATGTTTGGCAATTTTGAAAATTTCACCTAAGGTAAATTCAATTTTTCTTCCCAGAATTCGTTCTTCTAGGACTCGTTTGAGATCGGTTGCAGATTCTATGTCAGACTGAAATTTGTAGCCTAGGTGCTTGCCTTTCTTCTTTCCTTCGATCTTCTTTGTTTGTGGCACATCTTCCCTCTCTTGATCTGGGGTTATATTTTCAGCAAGATTTGGTATATATATCATCTCTCACTTGACTTGGGTCTCACCTATATATACTAACTCTACATCAATATGAATCATTCTTTGGGAGCATGTCTTGTGTATCTCTCTCATACTCTCTCTTTCTCTTAACATGGTATCAGATCTATGGATGCATAGCAACAAGATCCACGCTGGCCTTGTATATTTGTGCCATGCCAAGCATTATGTCTCGATGTTGTCCATAAGCATTTTGAGTGTCTCCTCGACCTCAAAAAGAGCCACGGCCTCTATTGCCTCTACCACGTTGGCTAGAGTAAAGAATAATGTCTTTGCTTTGAGACGTACTAGAATATGTATTCAGCCCAAGCTTAACTTCCTCATGCAGCAGCAAATTAATTAGCTCATCCCAATCAAGGGATTGAGCTCTCACAGAAATAGACGTATCAAATGCTTTATACTCTTTGCCAAGTCCATTCAATGTCACTACAATCATATCATCCTCAAACACTGAAGATCCAATGGTGGCAAGCTGATCCGCTATGTTCTTGATCTTTGTAGTGTAGGCCTGAATGCTTTTGCCATTCCTAGACATGTTATTGAACTGTTGCTTTAGCTAAATCTTTCTTGCATGTGTTACGTTTCCATAATTCTTCATGAGTATGTCCCATGCATCCTTTGGGAAACTCCATCTAGTAATCTATATAACCATAACATTTGATATACATAAGGAAAACCAATGTAACACCTTGCATGCTCTCTTAGTCCATAGCTTATGAGCCCTTTTCTGATCATTTATTGGATTCCTTTCATGTATTTCAGGTTTAGCTTCATCACCTTTACATAAGTCCCAATAACCTCTACCAACCAAAAAATTCTTCATACGGAACTTCCATAAAGAAAAATTGTTGTTCTCTAGCTTTTCTCCCACAATTTGAGTGATGTTGTCAGTGCCTTGAGCATTTTCCATAGTTGCAACTTAGGTATTCAGTGATGTATACAACATGTAAGTATCTGACTCCTTTTCTTATAGTTCAGAACCAGCTTCTTGCTATTTGGGACAGTTTCCTGCAATCCATGATAGTTTTTCTGACAACCTGCTTGCTATAAATTGTATTCCAACAATAACACAATATTAGTGAGTTTGGAAATCTCCCAATTTCCATTTTTTGAATATTAAAAAGGTGCCTCTCGGATAACATGCCCATAAGTTTCTCAAAACCATATGATGTGACCTATCATTGGAACGCACTTGAAAAATGGAATCTATTGAGCTATAGAGCGCTCAATTTGGAGTTATAGTGTTTAAGATATGACAAATCCAAAGTTTTGACCACGTGTCCCAAACTTATGGAAATTTCCCATATTCCCCAATATGGTGTTTAATGAAAAAACATAGTCAATTGAGCATAAACCAAGCTCAAATTAGTTCAAAACATTCTATGGTAGTGGCAAAAAATCTAATGGGACCTAAAATGGGCCGACACTGGCTATGGCACTAGCCAGACCTCATGCATATGACAGAAAACCCCACCACACAGCCTCCCGGGCCAGGAGCATCTAAAACTCACTTTGCACTAAATGCTTATGAGGATTTTGCGTTTGTATCCAATATGTAGTTCAACGTTCACCTTCCCTTCTCCTAAGAGGGAGATCCCATAACATATAGGCATAATGCCTCGTAATACACACATAGGGAAGCACCTCTTGGCTGATTGCCGTGGCTCCACTGCGACTCTCCTACACCTCGGGGATTAGCCCCAAGATGTGTCGCTAACATCTATAACATTTGCACAAACTCCACTCTTTCATAATTCAGCGTTTCAAGAGATTTTGATTTTCCTCACAAAACTTTCCCCGACGGAAACACCTGTCTAACCTGCGGCTTGGGTTTCCTGTCCTCTCAGCGCTGGTCAAGGTTTATTAAACAAGTGCAATGCATTCCAAGAGATACCACATGGCATGCTTGATGCAAGGTGTATGACAATTGTGCACAACCATTTTATGATTTAAAAAAACCAGCCATGTGAGGTGCGGGAAACAACCCTTTCATGAATTTTAACTAAGCATTATGTGCTAAACTGGTTTAGGGACTAGCACCGAAACTTTCGTGCTACTAGTCCTTATATTTAATTATGGAATGATCCCTAAATGCTATGCACAAAGAGGAAAATTGGAATTTGTATCTTTTAGCAATTAGATCCTCGCACAAACTTCATCCCCCCCTATCGTTTAGGTGTTGCTACTGTGCATAGGGATAAATGGTTGTTTTGTATCATTTCTGTATGTAAAAAGCAATAAACACGTATTAAAACACAAAGGACGAGGAAAAAATGAGATTTGATCTCATGCTTTAACCTCGCCAAACATTCACACACATAAATCTTATTTTTCCATATTTTCTTCATTTTTTGCTATTTTTTCTTTATTATTCATGAAAAATAGGTATTTTTTTTATTTATTTGTATTAGCTTATCCTTTTGACTGAAACTTAACATTTGCTTTGATTTTTTCCCATTTCCACCCCTTTTCTCCAACTCAAATTTAAAAAATCACTAATTTTCATTAAAAATGACATTTTGCGGGTTTTAACAAATTAATAACGGCTCTAAATCATTACAAGTTGTATATTTCTATAGTCACAGCCCTCAATCATGATGTAAACAAGGTTCAAACAAAATTTCATCGCATATGAACAACATTTGGACCATGAAACAACAAAAACAATCAAGTTTCTTTGTAAAATTGAAGCATACCGTGTGTTTTGCGTGTTGCAGATTTTTTAATAATTATTTTAGACAACCCACGGGCTGACCAACAACCATTCTTCAATGCTGAACCTCTTTCCTCAGCCTCCTCTCCATCTTGAAGCAATCCGATCATAGCCGGCAAGAATTCTTCAACCCCTCTCCTTCTTGATTTCTTGCACACGAATTGCCTCTATGCAGGAGAGAGAGGGAGGAGAGAGAAATACTGGTTTTTGTTCTCCACAACTAGGCAGCCCATTGAGAAGCAGTCTGGAGCGATGGAGGGCGATGGTTGAATGTAGATCAAGCATTTGGCCAGTTGGGGGGTTTGTTCACAGCCCCCATCCTCCATCTCTCCCTGAATTCATGATGATGGCGCCCTCTTTTTTTATCAGTGAAAAAAATGCAACCCCCCCTCCCCCCCCACGTTTTTCAAATTTTTGGGCTCCCAAGGAGAGACCCAAAGGGTCACACCCTTTGGGCTCTCCTAAAGTCCATTTCCACCTTTGGCGTTTCGGGATTGGCCTCCCAAGCATTCCCTTTTCCACGTCCGGTGTCTGATTCTTGGTTTGAAAAATCCTGGGCGTTCATCTTGAAGTCCTCCTTTGCTGGGCATCTCCATGGTCTTTTCTCGCACTCCAAAAAAACATGAAAATTCTTCGACCGTCGTCAAGTGGCTCTTTTAAGTATTTTTGGGGCATTGCCGCTTAAAATCATACTGATTGCCACCGCTGCCTTTGACGAAGTCTGTTTTTCCCCAAATATTTGTAATTTTTGGCTATTTTTAAGTACTTCTTGGCATCAAAATTCATCTATCATTAGCGACCACCCCACGGGATAGGGTGACTCAGCCCATCGGACCCCACGATTAGATCTGCACATAAACAACCAAAAGGAATATCAAGTTGATCCAAAAAGTACACAACACAACACATCATAGTTCATACCCGACCCCTTGATAAAACCAAGGCATGAAATCCACAAGGAGTAGGCCTAGCATAATCTGATAGAAGGCCCGAATCCAGTCACTAACTGACTGCTGCAACATGACCAAACTAAAAAGAACTATAAAAGAGGTCATCCTAAGTGGCGGCTTGAACTACCTACCTAACTAAGGACAACTCAACCATGAGCTCCTACTAGGCAAGGACTCCTATAGCCTGATAGAAAAATAGTTTCTGCTAGCATAATTTCTTCTTTTAGGTTTTTATTTTTCCATACTCGGGCATGTAAAAAGGAGGGAGCTGAGCATAGTGACCCAAGGAAAACAAGGCATCGGCCTCAGGTCCTGTCTCGGTACCCAAGAACCTACCAAGCCCTTGCAAGGCGATAAACAATGGCTCAAGGATTTTTCTTTCTTTCCTTTTCTATTTTTATAGGGGTCAAACCCCTTTTTACACACCTCCATATATTCATATATTGTCTTCTAGATCTTTATGGTTTGTTGGTCTCTGCCCATCATTATTTTAGTAGGATTCTCTAACTATCTCACAACTAGTAGGAACTCCTAGAACGGCCGCCTAGTAGGTCCGTAGAACAGTGTCACTAGAACTCCCATCTAAAACATGTCTTTCAATGCCTGACAATGCCTTGCACGAGGCAATGACTACTCGTATATCCCCCAAATATACAAAACCTAAACCTGGGACTTCATGCCTTGATTGCCAGTCCCCAACAAGAAAGAAAACCCTCACTTGCACATATATCATTAATTGCTTAAGGGAAAAAACTGGAAAAGGGAACAAAACCACTTGGAATGGCCACAAGAAGCCTCTTTGCAGCAAAGGCTTCCTCTAGTGACTTCGCCAACCTGTATAGTGCAATCACTAAAACAACAAAACATTAAATATACCTGCACCAAATAGAGATAGGGCCCTCTTAGCCTAAAGAGATAGATTATTAAAACCTGAAAACAACTGGCCCTCTTGGCCTGAAGAAATCACACATTAACTACTTAAAGTAACTAGCCCTCTCGGCCTAATGAAATAAACAACTAGCTCATAGAAATCCCTCCTTGGAAAAATGCAAAAATGCGCAACTACACTCCATTCCAAGGGGAAAAATAGGGCTCACAGCCCTAAACTAAATGCATTAAATTATGGCCCATACCTCCTGCATATATAGCAAGAGACGTACACATAACATGTCGTCTAATCAACCTATGGGTCCAAGATAATAGTGGTAGATGGGTCTCGTCTACTCTTTGCATTGTTGAGATATCGAGCTCCACTCGTGATACGCCAGGGTGACCGTTGTGTATTTATGTCACGGACTTGTCAGTTGTTGCAGACGCGGTTGGTACACCGCCCATGAATAATAGCTACATGATAGCTATCCTTATCTACTCTAGTTCGTGGCTCAGTTAGTATGCCACCTTAGTTAGTTGAGTTTGGTTTGAGGCCCATATATAGGTCTATTTCTTTGTATGAGAGTTCTTTTGGCTTACACAACTAAGAAGAGGAAAACTGTTTTCAGCCTCCACCCTTGTATGTATTCCCCCATTGTGCAAGCAAGAAAGCTACAAGTGAGACTCCTTCCTTCTCTCCCACAATCTTGACATGGTATCAGAGCCTTGTTCGTGGTAAGGAGCTCAAGAAAGCAAGCCAAGCTCGTGGTGTTCTGGTAAGAGGAGCAGTGTTGCTTTCATTTTCTGTTTTGGGAGCAGATCTTTGCAGGTAGCACAGCCGGAAAGTGCAGGAGTGCATTGTCTCAGGTTGAGACGCTCTTCGTGGTGAAGCAAGAGGGCAGTATATGCTGCGGGACGGGGCTTTAGCCCTTGGCGACCTTGTTTTTTTGATTTGAGGCCATTTCGGGGCCTGTTTTGGAGGCGGAAGTTTTCTGCACGCACTTATGAAAAGGCCCAGTTTTATGCTGTGCAACCACTGTTCTACAGGTCGGTGAAAAGTTACTGTAGAAATTGCATTGTATGCTTGTGCACAGAGACATTGGGAGTTACAGAATCATCCCTGTTGCATGTTGATGCAAAATCGTCACTAGGAAGTGACTGTGTGATCAAATACCACTTTCGTCAGTTTTGCAGATTTGCCTTTGTGAGGCTGAAGCTGTGTTCTTTGCAGTGACATAATTTTTTGCAGTGTTCTGTAATGGCGTCTGATTCTCTCTCACAGATTGTCACCGAAAAGCTTGACAAGAACAACTTCCAAGCATGGAAGTTTAGAATGATGAATTTCCTTATGGGAAAAGGATATTGGAAATTTGTTGTAGGAAATGAAGAAGAACCAGTTCTTCCTGATGTTCCCAATCAACAGTAAATGCAGGCATTTAAAGCATGGCATGAGAGAGCCAGGAAAGTTATGTACTGGCTATCTATCAGCATTTCAGACTCTATGATTGTGCATATTCAAGATGCAAGTATGCCAAAGGAGGCATGGAATACTTTGTCAAAAATGTATAGCACAAATATGCAAGCCAGGAAAATGCAGCTCAAGCAAGAGTTGCATAATGTGCAAAGAGAAAATATGAGCATCAATGACTACCATATGAAGGTGAAGAAGATTGCAGATGCACTTGCTTCCATTGGATCGCCAGTGGAAGATGATGATTTAGTTTCTGTGACCTTGAATGGTCTAGGAAAGGATTATGCACAGTTTCGGACATCCATTTCAGTTTGTGAAAGATTTCCTGATTTTGAGGAGTTGATTGCTCTTCTAATTTCTGAGGAGCAGAGAAATGGTGGTGCATCTTCTTCAGGAGGAACTTCAAAGGAAGCTGTCTTCTACTCAAATGCTGGAAGAGGTAGAGGCAGAGGTAGAGGAGGCCGATTTGGAGGCCGTGGTAGAAATCAGAATATGCAACAAACTCAAGAAAACCAATCCTATGGAGGAGGACGTGGTAACTCTAGAGGTAGGGGGAGCCAAAGAGGTCGTGGTGGATGGCAAAGAGGCCAAAATGCAAACAATAATATTGAATGCTACTAATGTGGTAAAATGGGTCATATGGCTAAGGACTGCTATAAAAAGCAGAATGACATCATGAATGGAAAACTACGACAAGGAAATTATGCATCTTCTAGTAGACAGGGTGATGACAGAAATGAGCATTTGTTTATGGTGCAGCACATGAACAATTCTGTGACAAGTGCAGAAGAAAGCAAGGATGTATGGTATGTTGACTCAGGTGCGTCAAACCACATGACAGGTCATGCAGAATGGATGGAGGATGCAAGGAAAATAGAAAAACCAGGACTTGTGGAGACTGGCGATGATACTACACATCCTATTGTGCAGATTGGAAAAATTCCTTTATCTATGCAGGATGGGAAAAAGAAATACCTGTCTGATGTATTTCATGTCCCGAATATCACCAAGAATCTGGTTTCTGTTGGTCAAATGGTTGAGCAGGGCTTGCAGGTCAGATTTAATCCTCATGGATGCTTTGTTGAGGATATGAAAAATAAAGGTCGCTTGATAGCAAAAGGAAAGAAGAAGGGCAGAATGTTTACATTGGATGCAGACATGTCTGAATTGAGTGCAGCAATGTTTGCACATGGGACCGGTGTAGTTGCAGATATTGATATCTAGCATAAACGCATTGGTCATGTTAATGTACAGCGACTTAAATCAATGCAGGTCCAAAATATTGTTGCAAGTTTGCCTAAATTCAAGGTTGCAGAAATGCATAAGGTATGTGAAGCTTGTCAGTTTGGAAAACAGGCAAGGAAACCATTTCCTAGACATGTTCAAGAGAGTGAGAAACCATTGGAATTAATCCACTCTAATGTGTGGACTACTAGAGCTGCATCTCTTGGAGGCTGTCATTATTTTGTCACTTTTATTGATGACTATAGCAGAAAAGTTTGGGTGTATTTAATGAAAAAGAAAAGTGAAGTTTTTGGGCATTTCAAAACTCTTAAAGCTATGGTTGAAAAAGAAACAGGCCTGCAGATAAAATGCCTAAGGTCAGATGGAGGGGGAGAGTACCTCTCAAATGAGTTTGCAAGGTTCCTGCAGGAGCATGGCATAAAGCAACAATATTCATGCAGTCATACCCCACAACAAAATGGAATTGCAGAAAGGAAAAATAGGCATATTGGAGAGGTATCTCGTGCCATGCTCAATGAAAAAGACTTGCCAGATTTTTATTGGGTTGAAGCAGTTGCTACAGCAGTCTACATAATGAACAGGACTCCCACTGTAGCAATACATGGAATGACTCCAGAGGAGAGGTATACTGGTAGGAAACCAGATATTTCTCATTTGAAAATTTTTTGTTGCATTGCCTATGTACATGTGCCAGATGAGTTGAGATCCAATTTGGATCCAAAAGCTGAGAAGTGCATCTTTATTGGTTACTCTCTGCAGCAAAAAGGGTATAGATGCTATAACCCTTCTACTCGTAAGTTTACAGTGAGCAGAGATGTTGTTTTTGATGAGATGAGTAGCTGGTATAAACCAGTAAATGTGATTGATGATGTAGATGCACAAAATGGTAATGCTGCACAGAATTCACAGCAGCAGTCACAAAATATTAGTGGACCTGGAGCGTCCTCTAACAGTGGTTCACATTCTTCGCCATGGACAGGCAGATTGAGATCAGGAGAATCTTCTCAAAGCAATGCAGATAGTGGTATGCAGGTATCATGAAAAGGAAAAGAGAAGGTTGATCAGCCCATGTTTGATGTGAATGCAGGTCACTCTTATGTGGATGGTGAATCCAGTGGCTCAGAATAGAGCATTGATGATGAGTTGGGTATTCCTTCTATTGTTACACCTGGAGTAAGGAAGACCAAGGATGTTTTGAGAGCACCTGGGAGTGAACCTACTTTGCGCAGGTCTACGAGAGCTAGGTATCCTGTGGATATGCTGAAATATGATGGATTTACAGCCATTCACTATGCATATATGGTTAAAGTGATACAGGAACCAGAACCCACTTCTTTTGAGGAAGCCATGGGAAAAGAAAAATGAGAGAAAGCCATGGATGAAGAAATGGATGCCTTGGAAGCAAATGCTACATGGGAGTTAGTACATTTGCCTAAAGGTAAGAATGCAATTGGCTGTAAGTGGGTTTATAAGGTGAAGCACAATGCAGATGGTTCTGTGAACAGATACAAGGCAAGATTAGTAGTCAAGGGGTATGCACAAACATATGGCATTGACTATGAAGAAACATTCAGTCCGGTTGCAAGGATGGCAACCGTAAGAGCAGTCATTGCTATGGCTGCATCAAAGGGATTGTCTTTACATCAGATGGATGTAAAGAATGCCTTCTTGCATAGTGATTTGCAAGAAGAGGTTTATATGGAGCAGCCACCAGGTTATGTGCATGCTGTTCATCCTGAGTTTGTTTGCAGGTTGAAGAAAGCCTTGTATGGCTTGAAGCAACCACCTAGAGCATGGTCTGACAAGATAGGACAGTATCTTGTCACTATTGGCTTTCAGATTTTCAAGGCAGATTTCTCACTTTATGTGAGAAAAACAGAGAAAGGTATTATGCTAGTTGTCATTTATGTTGATGATTTGATTATGACAGGTGACAGTGATGAAGATATCCTTCATGTGAAAATGCTATTGAAGCAGAAGTTTGAGATGAAGGATTTGGGAGAGCTGTGTTATTTCTTGGGCATTGAGGTGATTAGATCACCAAGTGGGATACAGCTCTTGCAGAGGCAGTATGGATTGGACATGCTGTCCAAATATGGGATGACAGGCTGTAAGCCTATTTCAGTTCCTTTGGAGTAGAATGTGAAGCTGAGCGTAGATGCAGGTGAGCTTCTGGAAGACCCTACTATGTACAGACGCATAGTAGGAAGCTTGATTTATATGACCATTACCAGGCCAGATTTGAGCTATGCTGTTGGATTGGTAAGTCAGTTTATGCAGGCTCCAAGGAAACCGCATTTGGATGCGGCTAGACGCATACTCAGGTATGTGAAGTCCACATTGCAATATGGACTATTTTATGAGACTGGGGTTCAGATATAGTTGCATGGATACACTGATGCTGATTGGGCTGGTAGCATTTCTGATAGACGATCTACCAGTGGATATGTGTTCTCTTTTGGGAGTGTTGCAGTCACTTGGAGCAGCAAGAAACAGCCTACAGTTTCCTTGTCCAGCACAGAGGCTGAGTACAGGGGTGCAGCAATGGCTGCATGTGAGATAGCTTGGTTGCATAAGCTACTTTATGATATGCATCAGCCTACAGATGGGCCAATTGTCATTTATTGTGATAACATGAGTAGTATACACTTGGCAAATAACCCAGTCTATCATGCTAGAACAAAGCACATTGAGGTGCATTATCACTATGTGTGGGTGAGGGTTTTACCATGAGTAGTATACACTTGGCAAATAACCCAGTCTATCATGCTAGAACAAAACACATTGAGGTGCATTATCACTATGTGCGGGAGAGGGTTTTACTAGGTCTTATTGATCTAGTTTATGTCAGCACAGAGGATCAGGTAGCTGACATATTTACGAAGGCATTGGGCGCAGAGAAGCTGCGCAAGTTCAGAGACCTGCTTGGTGTGCAAGAATTGGGATTGAGCTCGAGGGGGAGCGTTGAGATATCGAGCTCCACTCGTGATACGCCAGGGTGACCGTTGTGTATTTATGTCATCGACTTGTCAGTTGTTGCAGACGCGGTTGGTACACCGCCCATGAATAATAGCTACATGATAGCTATCCTTATCTACTCTAGTTCGTGGCTCAGTTAGTATGCCACCTTAGTTAGTTGAGTTTGGTTTGAGGCCCATATATAGGTCTATTTCTTTGTATGAGAGTTCTTTTGGCTTACACAACTAAGAAGAGGAAAATTGTTTTCAGCCTCCACCCTTGTGTGTATTCCCCCATTGTGCAAGCAAAAAAGCTACAAGTGAGACTCCTTCCTTCTCTCCCACAATCTTGACATGCATCACCCATATCAACCATCACCTGCCATAAAATGCGTGGTCCGATAACATCCCCCACAAGCGACCAGGTCCTGTCTCATTATCAATAGCAATATCCTGACTAGGACCACAATTGAAAAGAGGTCCTCTTCATAAGCAAAATTAGCTAAGGAATCTGCAAACTGATTCCAATAACGTGAAATCAGCTGAAGAGATATGCTCTCAAATTCATCAATTAGGGTTATAGCAGTTTGATGATACATACGAAGGAGAGGATTCCGGGTTGTATATGTCCCATTGAGTTGATTTAAGATCAGTCGGGAATCCCCTTTTATTAACAACTGCCTAATACCACCTTTCTTAGCAATATTCAATCCCATAATTAGAGCTTTATACTCGGCCATGTTGTTAGTAAATCCTACCCCGAGATAAGCAGCTAATTTCATTGTAACTCTACGTCAAGGGTCTCGGATAACTACTCCAACACTCCCTTTTCTATTAGGGCCCCTGGATGCTCCATCAAAATATAATATATACGTCCATAATGGGTTTACACAACCAGCCATCAAGAACTCCCCTATTTATAATTATGATAGTCAAAGTTCAACATATTTAAAGGATGAACTGATGGCTCCATCGCACCTTCTTCATTAAACTCAACAGGGATGCTTGTCAAGATTTGTAGGCAGTGATAGTAGAAAACAAAACTTTCCACACAAAGATACTATCTTCTTGCTTAATCACCTTATACCCCTTGCTCCACCAGATAAGCCTCCCCTCATGTTATCTTTGCTCGAGATATGGGTGCTCCAAATAAGAGATTAACTGCCCCATCAACCAATTTAAGCTCGCTTGCAAGTCTCAAATCAACCCCAACATAAACCTGCAATGCATTTAGCATGTTAGCATATTTAGAAATAATAAGGTTTAATATTATTAAGATTAACCTTATTCTTAAATTCCATCCCTTGTAGATTAGCTAATAGAAATGTGGACTTACTTTTACCTATCCAAACTATCTTATAAGGGCCATCCCATCGAGTTTTCAACTTTCCTGGAAATGTCTCCCTATGTGCATCATAATAGAGAACTAATTGTCCCTTTTTAAAAGTATGTTTCTTCGCTTTGAGATCATGCAATCATTTCATCCGACATTTAGCTACCTCCTAGTGCAACAAACTCTGCAATTTGAGCTTGTCCAATTGGGCTATAGTCATAAACCGCTCAAATAGGGCATCTTCATCACCCAAAGAATGATTGATTGCGAATCTAATGGTTGGAAACTCAATTTCTAAAGGCAAGACACACTCCTCCCCGTAAAATAATTTGAATGGGGTGTGGCCAGTGGCTCGTTTAAACGTCGTAGTATATGCCCAAACCGCCACATATAATTTTGTATCCCAGTCCTGCTTCTTTTCGGAGACTATCTTGGATAGGATAGCCACAAGTTGCCTATTGGTACTTTCGACTTGTCCATTTTCTTGTGGATTATAGGGAGTCATCTTGTAATGCTTGATTTGCCAAGATTCGGTCAGACTTTTAATCACTTTATTTAAAAAGTGAGTTCCACGGTCCGATACTATTTCCTTTGGCGGACCAAAATGGCAGACAAGTAGGAAACTGTTGTCTCTTTTGCATTGTCATGCCTCGTCACCCGTGCTTCTGACCATTTTTTAAAATAATCAGCTGCTACTATAATATACCTCTTCTGCGTAGTAGACGATGGGGTGATAGGACCCACAAAGTCAATGCCCCACTTCTCAAATGGAAGGATATAGGCGTAAGTGGATGCTTCATATTCTCTTTGTTGTCATGCCTTTGACATGTATCACATCTCTTCACATAATCAAAGAAATCTTGGAAGATGGACGGCCACCAATATCCAGCTCTTAAAGCTTTCTGTGCCGTTAACCGCCAAACAAAGTGCTCTCCACAAGCGGAGTCATGGCACTCTTCCAAAATAAATGGAACCTCGTCAGACATCACACATCGGCGATAAATATCATCAATACCCTGTTGATATAATGTGCATGCGATCAAGGAAATTTTCAATGCCCGCTGTTTAATCTTCCTCTTCTCCGATTTTGATAAAGGAACTCCAATCTCTCCCATAGAAAGATAATGCGTTATAGTAGCATACCAAGAAGGAATAGATATCGTATCAATCTTGAACAAAGTTTCCATGTCACTTCCTTTAGCCAAGACCTTTTTTGGTTCTCTGAAGTCCACAAGACACTCTACAATGCCCTGAAGCTTCGGCGGCTTGCTCTTAATCTCATAATCAAATTCCTGCAAAGTGATTAACCACTTTGCTAAATGGTCAGGCAGCTGTAACTTATTCAACAACAATCGAAACCCTTCCGTCTTAGTATAAAAAACCACCCTCTCATAAAGAATGTAGTGCCTAAACTTTTTGGTCGCAAATACCATTGCAAGGCATAACTTCTCCATATAGGTGTAGTTAATTTTTGATATGCCAAACTTTCGACTAGCAAAAGCTATCGGATGGTACCACTTTTCCTCCCAAATTTGGGCCAAACAGCAGCTGATACTATACATGGTTGCTGCTGAAAATATATACCCCTTTTTTATGCTTTTAAAATAGGTGCTTTGGCAAGCTCCTGCTTCACATCGTCAAAAGATACTTTGCAAGAATCACTCCATGTGAGAGTGGAGTTTTGAGCCCAGGATGTGTCTAAAATTTGATAAAAAATCCAAAATTTAGGGGAAAAATAATTAACATCGAAGGCAGCGGCTATAGCTAGGACGAATTTAAGCCCCAAGTAAAAGACAGCTTTTAAAAGGCGCCCGAGCGACACCTGTGGATTTTTTATAAATTTTTTGACTGCCATGCGGGATGCCAGGAGTTGCCAGTCAATGCGGGATGTCAAGCCAGACGCCCAGGATTTTTCAGAGCTTGAATCGGAGTCCGGACAAGGAAGTGGCCACAAAATGGGCAAGATTCGAAGAGGTGGACAACTTTGAGGACCAAAGGGGGGGGTGCCCTTTTCGGACCTTTGACCCCCCCCCCCCCCCCCCCCCCCAAAATTTCATGCAATTTTTCATGAAGCATGGCGTGAAGAAAACGTGAAGGAACAGGGCGCCGATTTTTTCGCTTCATCCTCCCACATGGAGATTCCTGGCTGTGAGCAACCCATCCAACCGACATTGGGGGCCATCTTCTCCCTCTTGGCTGATGCTATCACTGGTCTTTGCACGAGGAATGGCTGCCCGGATGAAGAGAATAGATTCTAGTCTTTCTCTCTCCTCTCTCTCTCTCTTCTCTATGGGTCATTCATGTGTACCATCTTGATGAAGGAATCGGGGAAGGAGAATGAAGGAAATGGTGATGAAGATTGATGGAGATGCTGAAGATTAAAGTACAACATTGGATAGAGAGCAATGGAGTCTCCATTTGCTAGTTATGAAGTCATTCAAGGCGTCTTGGGTTACGTAAAAGCACGGTATGTTCATTTTTATTTAAAAAAATAAGGATTTTTTATAGTTTATGATGATAATTATGTTCTTATTGGATATAAATTTATTTCTGTGCTATTTTCATTATGAGTAATTGCTAAGTATCAAAAAATTCTGGTTTTGCAATGATTTACATGCTTTATTTAATACCCAAAAACCCGAAATGCGGTTTTTAAGTGGTAAAATGGTAGTTTTTCCATTTTAGGTGGGTAAAAAGTGTTCCCATGGGGGGAATGTGGAAGATTAATTGAATGATAGTATGCTGAAGTGATTGGAATAAGAAAAATTGGGAAAAAGAATATTTTATTGCTAAATAAATCAAGAAAATGGAAAAAATAAAGGGAAAAATAGAAATACGTCTTGTAAAAATAAGGAACAATATAATGATTGTTTGTGGATGTGTGGTAGTGGCAAAGCGTGAGGTTTGGCCTCAGTTTGCCCTATCTCCTTGTCAAATTTTGTGATTTATTGCTCTTTATACATCAGAACATGACAAAATAAACCTCTACACCTATGCAACGAAAGCAATACCTAAATGTAGGGGGTTGGGAGGTTTGAATGGTGTGATTTGCATGCTGATTGTTGCTGATTTTCTGATACACATCATGACATAGAGTTTGTGGTATGTTAATTAAGAGGATAGTAGCACGAGTGTGGTCTCAATGTGCTATCCTTTACATCGCCGCAACGGGTTAGTAAATGCATTGGAAAGACTGCTTGTGCACCACATGTTTCTTATTTAAAATTATGTTTGAGCACTTTAGAATCATTCACTTTGCATGTGCATGTCGATCATGGTATCGGAATATAAAAAACCTAGATACATAGCACCTATTTTCAATGACAATGACCCACGTTGAGTGTGGAAAGGCATCCTAAGCCGTAGGATAGACGTTCGTTTCTTGGGGAATTATTTGGAAAGGACACATGGTATATCTCTTGGATTCAAAATGAAAGAGTGGAGTTTGTTCGTTTGCTTATATGTTGAGCAATTCATCAAGGGCTAATCCCTGCGATGTAGGAGAGCTGCAGTGGGGCCGCGGTGTTTCTACCGAGAGGTTGCCTCCCATGTATGTGATTATCGTGGTATTTATTGCCAATGTGTAAGGGTTATCCCTCTGAGGAGTTGATAGAAAGGGAAACATTGGACTACAAAACTATAAAACTATAAACGCATAGATTAGGCTTTAGGGCAGTTGGTCCTTTAGCATTAGATAGACGCTCCTAGTCCAAGAGGCCGTGAGGGTGTGTTTGTATGTTATGAGCATGAGGTCCGAGTAGTGCCATAGCCAGTGCCCACCCATTTCAGGTCCCATCAGTGGTGCGTCTGCCGGGAGCTGCCAATAAGTGGTAGTTCTTGAATCTAGGGTTTTTAGGGACCAAAAAGTTGGTTTATGTCCTTTGACAAGGACTGTCAAGTCGAAATACAAAAAGCAGAATGTTCTGAGAGGGCTAGACGGTGGTTGGAGATTGTAATTCGCTATTCTCCTCAAAGGAGTAGCCCGATACGCATAAAAGGGAGTGGTCTTAGTAACCCAACTACTGCACATAGTCCTTTAGGTGCAGGAGGAAGCGCAAGTTCTTCCTCTCTTCCACCAAGTCAACCCACTTTAAGGGGGGTTGTGATCCCGTCAGTCCAAAATTCGATTGTCGTCATGGCACAACCCATTGCAATTCTTGCAGGGACGCCGAATCTGCCAGCTTTAGGAGTGCCTTTGCCCATTTTTAATGGGTTAGCGGAAGAAGATGCAGAGTTTTACATTTGTGAATTCCAAAGACTAATGTTTAATTACTGCATCCAAGATTAGGGACATCTCATGATGTTCTTTAGCATGACATTAAAAGGAAGGGCTATGGTATGGTATCATAGCATAGAGAGGGAACCATCACCACAATTGACCAATTTTATGCAGCTTTCCAAGGAGAATATGCCCCTGAAAGAGGTGGCCAATACTGGTTGCGTGTTTTGAATGTAACACGCCAAGACCCCCATGAGAATGTGAAAGCCTATGCCAATAAGCTTAAGGAAGTATTTTGTAAGTTATAAACTTACATTCCTATTCTGCCTGCTGCCCAATTGCAATACTTTTTGCATGGATTGGACTTCAATATTCAGGTACAATTGAGCAGTGTGGCTTTGGCTAATATAGACACCGCCAATACGCAAGCAGAAAGAGTAGAGTCACGATTACAAATGGCCTACTCCTCTCAAATAAATCTTAATGTAGGTTTAGTACCTGGAGGCAATTTACCATTGATAAATGGAAGTTAAGGGATGCTTATGAATAACCCTAATGGGAGAGGAAGCATGGTTCAAAATGTACCCTTGTTGCCAACTCCTCCCAGTGTGACTATGCCTATGGCTAGTCAATTGGCTCCACCAAATGTTGGAGGCCAAGTTTTGAACCCTAATGTTGTTTCTCTGAGTCAACAACAAATGGCCAATCAAATTGTTAGACCAATGGAATGACGGATAGACGATCAAGGCTATGAGTCAAGTGCATCTAATGTCCTTGGCGAAGTTAAGGATATGATGAAGCACTACACTGACATGATTTCTAAACAATATCAGCAAATAGCGGTTGACGTCAATTTCTTGAAGAAGTAGCAGAATCTGATAGGGAGTCGACGCCAGCAAGATGATGGACTAAGACAAATATTGCAAAGGGGAAAGACCACTATAGAGGAGTTGCCACAAGGCAATGGAGTTAGCCTTATTGAGGCTGTATGCATTGTCAAGTGTTTTTCTGAAAACTGAAAAGCCCTAGTTAAACTGTAGTTAGGTTTGATTTCTGCTAGCTTAGTTGTTTGCGTGACAGTTTTGTTTTGTTATTTTGTAATTGGATTTCTTATGTTTGTCTAGCATAGGATTTGTTTCTATCATTTTGTTTGATTTGTTAGTGTGAAACTTGATAGCCTTGGTCGAGCTTGGTATTTTTTTGGACAGGTTGAAGTTGGATTTTGCTATTAGCTATCGAACATTGAGGAGCTAGGTATGCTTTCTTGTCAAGACTTTTGCACATCACAGGGATTATAGGTTCACGAGCACTTCATGTTGCACTTGTTAATGCACTGCACTCGGGGGTCATCTCCTGTTCCTATCAAATATTTCCATGCCATGGGTTGGGATTATGCACTCTTGCACCATCATTGAGCATTAGCACGGCATGAGGTCTGCTGCAACTATATGCAGTAAATTTTAGATGCATGTGTACATGAGAGAGCACATGTCATTGAGCACGCACATTTCTTGCACGTACCATTTGGGATGTTCATCACAAAGTTAGGAACTTCTGGTTGAGAGTGTAAGGTGGTTGGGTAGGTTAGAGGGTCGTGAAGAACGCCATCAATTATAAGAAGGGTTGTTCATATTTGGTCAACATCTTGAGGATCATCATTTTTTAGAGTGATTGTGAGATTTTGGATGGGTGGAGCGGAATATATCATATCTTTTTTATGAGAGTTAAGAGGTGAGGATAAGGAATTTTTAAATTAATCAAGGAATTATGTATGCATTATGCATGACGCACGATCACATCTAGATAGGCTAGGCACAATTCTTCCAATGCATCCATATTTTTTTGTGTGAGCATTGTTTGAATTGTAGCATGTCATGGACTCGATCAATTGCATGTTTTCTCAAATCATGAATGATTGGACACGAAGTTCATTTAAAAGAGCATATTCTTGCTAGGGCACATTGCATAAAAAATAGGTTCATATCCAGAGAATGCTTATTTTGAAGACTCGAGGATCAAAGGAAAAGATCGTACATTTTATATCGTCAACGAGTATTTCTTAAAGAAAAGAGGACATGTGTGGTGAAAGTGTCTACAATGACAACAACAATAGGCCAAGGAAGGGAATAAGTTGTCCAAGATAAAATATGGAGAAAACTAATGCGATTTACGAAAATCAATATTTTTGCTCATATTTGATAGATTTTCCTAATTTTGCCCACGATGGCTTGTCGACCAAATGCGTTCCAATCATTTTGAGTACCCGACAACTATATTCGGAGTTCAAATGATGAAGTTATGATCCAAACAAGTTGCAAACATGCACAAAGTAGAAAAAACAAAAATAGTAAAAAGCAGTAGAAAAGTAAAAACCAAAAGCTGAAAGCAAAAAGCATATGAGTGTGGATAGAAAACTATATAAAGAGAGGAGATTGAAGAGTTAAGGGCCTTCCCCCTTGATAAGAATTGTATTTTGTGAGAGAGGAGAGTGGAGGGTCGCATGTTAGAGTGAGCTCTTATCATGCCAATTTGGAAGTTGGAGCTTTTGGATGTCAAAGCGCTGAGCATCGGTTCAAGGTTGTTAAGGTATGAAAATATATCTTACTTGGTTTGTTTTTTAATTTTTGGTATTTTCGTTAAGTGGTTATGTGATGCTCTACCCACATACAGGTTTTTGATTTTTGAGTTTGATGGGACCTAAAATGGGCCGGCACTGCCTGTAGCATTAGCCGGACCTCATGCTCATGACACACAAACACCCTCACGGCCTCGCGGACCAGGAGCATCAATCTAATGCTAAAGGACAAACTGCCCTAAAGCTTAATTCCTACGTTTATAGTTTATAGTCCAACGTTTCCCTTAAACTCCTCAGAGGGAGAACCCTTACACATTGGCAATGCCACGATCACACATATATGGAGGCACTCCAACGACTAATAGTCGGAGCCTCACTGCAGCTCTCCTACATCGCAAGGATTGGCCCCTTGATGCATTGCTAAACATATAACACAAACGAGCACCAACTCCTCTCTTTTACATTTCTTGAATCAAGGAGATATACCATGTGTCCTCACTTAGCAGACCCTTAGGAAACCAACCCTCTATCCTACGGCAAGAGATAACCTCACACTCTCAATCGTGGGTCAAAGTCCTAAGAAAACAATTGCTATGCAGTCCAAGAGATTTTTCCTTTGATACCATGAACCATGCATATTGCATAATGTGAATGGTTTAGTGCACAAACAACAAAAAATCAGCATTGTGCATCGTGCGAAACCAATCTTTTCATGATTTCCATACTAACTTTTATGTATTGAAACGAGGAGAGACACCGAGCCTTACGCTCATGCTGACTTTTCCTTGATTTTAAAACAACGACCTATAGGCATGATGCAACACATAAATTAGGTTTAAGATTGTACTTTGACGCTTAACCTCCCCCCTCACCCTACCATTTAATGTTTTGCAATCGTTGATAGGTATAAGAGTCATTTTATGTGTATTTTTTTGTAGAGAAAGCGATAAACACGGACAAAAACATAGAAACGAGGGTAAACCGAGGCTAACCTCGTGCTCTACCTTCATTATACATTACACAAATACTTATGTAATTTTCTTTTTATCGTTTCCTAATTTTTTCCCCTTTAAAATCCATTTTTCACCATTTTTTGTATTTTTTTCTATTTTCTTCAATAAAAAATGACTAGAAATTAAGATTGATTGTGGCCTGTGGCCCTCAAGTTTTTTGACAGCAAAATTTCAGGTTTTATTGATATTAAATCTCATATTTCTCCTTTATCTTGAAAAAAAAACCCCATTTTACCCCTTAAACGTGTGTTTTACGGGTTTTATACCATTAGTTTCATCCATATCACTTATGATTTTCTAATTTTCTGAGCATAAACTGATCAAACTCATAGCAAACAATAACATAATGCATATTCAGCCCATGGGAACAATATTTCATCAACCAAGTAGCATAAACACTCATTTTTTCTTCATAAAAATTGAATTATCGCTTAGGCTTCATGCCTCAGGATCTCGGTTTTGCTACGGGACTACGTGTCAGCCCTCATTCAATGTCCAGAACCTTCAAGATCAGCAATCTTCATGTCTTCATCCATCCAGAAGCAATCTGGTCTCATCCGAATAAGCTTTCCTTCACCATTTTTCATTTTCCTCTTACACACAAGAACAACCCCTTAAGGGAGAGAGAGGGAGGAGAGAGAAAGACCAGATCTGGTTCTCTTCATTCCCACAGCCATTTCACGAGAAAAGACAGGCGATAAGACCAGCAAAGAGGGAGAAGATCGGGGGTATGATCGATTAGGTGGGTTATTTGCAAGCTGCAATAATGATCTCCATCTCCACATGGCACATTTTTCGGCGTGAAGATGGTGCTTTCTTTCTCCATTCTCTCCCCACGTTTTTTTATTGCCCCCAAACTCAAAAATTAAAGGGGGGTTAAAACTCCCCCAAAGGGCACCCCTTTTGGCCCTCTCAAATGTCCACCTTTTCATATCTTGCCCCTTTTGTGGCCATTTTCCCATCATGGCTCCGATTCAAGTGCTGTAAATTTCTGCATGTTCGACTTTACATCTCGCATTGACTGGTAACTCCTGACAACCCGTACGACAGTCTGAAAAATAATGAAAAATCCACAAGTGTTGCTTGGGCCCCTTTTAAGAGTCGTATTTCACTTGGTGCTTAAAATCGTGCTAGTTGGAGCCGTCGCCTTTGATATTCAATATTTTTCCCCTAAATTTTAGATTTTTTGAAAAATTTTAGGCACATCCTGAGCTCAAAACTCCGCTCTCATTGGCGACCACGGGATAGGGCGACTCAGCCCGTCAAATCCCACAACAGTTCTACACAAAACAACCAAAGGAAGCATCAAGCTGATACAAAATAGAGACATACTAAATACAACATAATACTCACCCTACCCCCTGACAAAACCAAGGCATGACATCCACAAGGAGTAGGCCTAGCATTATCCGATAGAAGGTCCGAAGCTAGTCACTAAGCGACTGTTCCAACACGGCCAAACTACAAAGAACTATCAAAGAGGTTGCCCTAAGTGGTGGTCTGAACTACCTACCTAACTAAGGACAACACAACTAGGAGCTCCTACTGGGCGAGGACTCCTATAGCCTGATCCAGAAGTACTTTCTTTTAGCACATTTCCTCTTCTAGGGTTTTATTTTCCCATACTCGAGCATGTAAAAAGGAGGGAGTTGAGCGTAGTGACCTAGGGAGAACAGAGCATCGGCCTCAGGTCATGTCTCGGTACCTAAGAACCTACCAAGCTCTCGCAAGGCGACACTTAATCCTTTTCTGATGCTCACTTTTATTTTCGCTCCAACCTTCCTTACTTTCTTCTTTTCTAGCAAGAAGCCACCCTTAGGAAGACAAGGTATCGGCCCCAGGTCGGCTAACTCGTCCCCAGGAACCTACCAGGCCTTTGCTAGGTGATGATCAACTGATTATAAATTTTCCTTTCTTTTATTTTCTACTTTGACTAGGGTTAGAACCCCTTTTTACACACCTTTGTATATATTTATTTCCTTTTAAGATATTTCAGGGTTTTTTCCTTCTATCATTAGTATTATTCTTTGACAGGCTTCTCTAACTGCCTCACAACTAACAAGAACTCTGAGAACTGCTGCCTAGCAGGCTAGCAGAATAGGGCACTAGAACTACCTTCTAAAACAGGCTTTTTGATGTTTGGCAATGTCTTTACAGGAGGCAACGACTACTCAAACCTCCCTCAGCCATACCTAACCTAAACCTGAGACTTCATGCCTTGGACGCTGGTCCCCAACAAGAAAACAAAATCCCCTACAAGTACACAGACACAAATAGCATAAAAACCACGGTACTCATAAAGGAGGGATATCAACTGGATAGGGCCACAAGAAGCTTCCACGCAACAAAGGCTCCTTCCAAGCTCTTCTTTGAACCTATCTAGCACAAAACTAAAACAAGAAACCATTAACCGCACCTATACTAAACAGACAACTGACCCTCTTGGCCTAATGAAATAAATCACTTCACTACAAAAACAGATCGGCCCTCTTGGGCTAACGAAATCTGGACGTAATATCCAAAGCAACTAGCCTTCCTAGCTTAAACCTAGATAGTTCATTTTAGTCCACATAATACTGATGTCCTTGGCATATACATCACACCCTATCAAACTACCCAGGGTGCCAAGGATAGCATATCATAGGTCGAGTAACCCCATGCTACTCATGCCAGTTAGCTAACAGCTTGATCTTGTATTTTTTGATCTTAGGTTTTTTTTTTTGTAGAGCTACAAGTCCAAGACTTTCCACAAATAACTCATCAATAAGGTCGATCCCTTCTTGGGCACTATGAGCTGAATGAACGGCCTCACTGGGCTCGCATGTCCCACATTTATTGTAATTCGAATAAATCGGTCATTCAAGCGACTAAGTGGCTCCTTTGGGAGAAACAATCATAGCTTTGTACTCATTCGAACCTCCCCTATTTGGGTTTTCACATAAATCAGTATTGCGACCCAAACTAGGTAGAGCTTCAAGCCTAGGCACATCAAATGGGTGTATCCCAAGGCAGTGTATATTGTCAGATGTATACCCAGTCTTATCCTCTGGGGGGTTCAACAGAATATATCCAGATGGGATCCTTGGCCTTGCATCTGACACTCTGGCCATACTTTTGGAGATTTTGGGTCTTCAAACCCATCTCCCATTTCCCTTAATATTCTTGCATTCCCTCAATTTGCTGCACTGGTCTAACGAACTCAATGCAAACTTATCCCTATGGCCAAATGGCCTCACATCCTTATGACCTTTGTGAAGCACAAGTGGACTTTTAGCATTTTACATCCTCTTTACAAAAGATGTCTTTACTTGTTTACGTCCACACTGTAAATTTTTCCCCATAAGAACCATGCTTTCACTGAAGGGAACAACATCCACCCGGAAGCATGATTCCGATACCAAAGGTCTCTCAAGAGCCTTACTAGAAACAAAATTAGAACCACACACAGAATGCTTATCAACACTCATAGGCCCATTGGTTCTATCCATGTTGCCATCACAACTACCTCTCGTGGAAGTGTTGCAAGCCCTAATGGGACTTACATGGATTGGCACCTATTCACTGAGAGGCATGTCATTACTACTCATAGGATGGCTATTTTCTACTTTGAGATTTTGGCCACCAAGGTTCCCCTCATAGGCTGTCTTTGTATCAATAAGTGAGCTGTCTTCTTGCAGAAATGATTGGAAGCTAGGATGCACTTGTACTGAGCGGGGAAAACTCCAAAAGTTTCTCCAACATCTCTAAATATGACCCTCATAATCAATGGCATACATCTTTGCTTCCCTTAAGGACTTAGGATTCCACAGTCCCACTTGGATTTGCGTATTAATCTCTAAGCCATTCAGAAAGAGCTCACATAGCACATCATCTGATAGTGCACTGGCTCTTCTTGGACAAAGCCTAAGAGTACTATCAAAGGCTCTAGCATACTCTTTAACACAAGGATAAGACTCCTATCTAAACTGCATAAGCTGCCCTAAGACCTGAATCATAGGGAGCTTCTTTTCATACTCATCTAGAAATCTATCACAAGACTCCTCAAATGATTTGATCGACCCTCTTGGGAGGCTCTAGTACCATTTCCTTGCCTCTCCCTTTAGGGTACTTGGGAATACGAGCATCTGGTGTATATCGTCAAACCCACTTGCAATGCAAGTTAGGTCATATTCTCTTAAATGAATCATCGGATCCTCATTTGGCAACCCATAAAACACTGGGAGATCCCTATAAAGAGGAGGACATTTAGTCCTCTCCTTTGTGATCAACACCGGGTCATTACAATCTTCATATATCATGATCTGGGTCTAGCCTCTTAGGATCTTTAACCTCTTCCATCCCCACCCTTTTCGGTGTAGGGAGGTTGATATCCTCATTGACATCCTTTTCTGCTAACTCACTGAGTGGTCTAGGGAGTCCTCTAAGTTTCAACATGTCATTTTGATCCCCTCTTAGAGGGTCTTCCATACCTTTCCCTTTAAAAGGAAAGTCCATAACGGTTTTATATAAGAGCTTTTGGTCCTTATCCAAAGTAGATTTATCATTATCACTTCTTAAAACTTGGGAACCGTGCCTTTTAAGCAATGGTTTCCCCTTGACAGCTAGGGCTTCTAACATCCCTGTGATGCCTACTATGTCATCATGGTGGCCCATTACATGGGATGTCTTAACCACAAGCATATTCCATCGTATATCAGAACTTTCCCATGGCATTATGGCTTTAGCATGATGACCTGTTTATGCCATAACTACCCTAGTTTCCAACATGCTTATTTTATGCCCTCTAGGTTGATGGACGTTTAAACATGATTTCTCTTGGGTAGAGACCACACCAAGGCGAACCTCGGCCCATGCCATCGTACTAGAGGATGGGCTAACCACTGATTGGCTACTCTTTTCATCACATAAATTATCTTCTGCAGAGGACTCATGCTCTACATAACTAACTAAGTCCATTCGTAAGTTTTGTATAGGAAAAGCCAAGTTTTTCCATCCTTGAACAAACCCCATTTTATGGATAATTTAGGGTCCCTTGAAACCCTAGATTCAAAAACCGCCACTTATAGGCAGCTCCGAACAGACGCACCACTGATGGGACCTAAAATAGGCCGGCACTAGCTGTAGCACTAGCCGGACCTCATGCTCATGACACACAAACACCCTCACGGCCTCGAGGACCGGGAGCGTCAATCTAATGCTAAAGGACAAACTGCCCTTAAGCTAAATTCCTACGTTTATAGTTTAGAGTCCAACGTTTCCCTTAAACTCCTCAGAGGGAGAACCCTTACACATTGGAAATGCCATGATCACACACATATGGAGGCACTCCACTGACTAATAGTCGGAGCCTCACTGCAGCTCTCCTACATCGCAAGGATTGGCCCCTTGATGCGCTACTAAACATATAACACAAACGAACACCAACTCTCTCTTTTACATTTCTTGAATCCAGGAGATATACCATGTGTCCTCACTTAGCAGTCCCTTCGGAAACTGACCCTCTATCCTACGGCAAGGGATAACCTCACACTCTCAATCATGGGTCAAAGTCCTAAAGAAAACAACTGCTATGTAGTCCAGGAGATTTTTCCTTTGATACCATGAACCATGCATAGTGCATAATGTGAATGGTTTAGTGCACAAACAACAGAAAATCAGCATTGTGCATTGTGTGAAACCAATCTTTTCATGATTTCCATACTAACGTTTATGTATTGAAACGAGGAGAGACACCGAGCCTTACGCTCATGCTGCCTTTTCCTTTATTTTAAAACAACGACCTATAGGCATGATGCAACACATAAATTAGGTTTAAGATTGTACTTTGATGCTTAACATCCCCCCTCACCCTACCATTTAATGTTTTGCAATCGTTGATAGGTGTAAGAGTCGTTTTATGTGTATTTTTTTGTAGAGAAAGCGATAAACATGGACAAAAATATAGAAACGAGGGTAAACCGAGGCTAATCTCATCCTCTACCTTTATTATACATTGCATAAACACTTATGTAATTTTTTGGAATTTTCTTTTTATCGTTTCCTAATTAATTTCTCCCCTTTAAAATCTATTTTTCACCATTTTTTGGTATTTTTTCCCTATTTTCTTCAATAAAAAATGACTAGAAATTAAGATTGATTGTGGCCTATGGCCCTTAGGTTTCTTGATAGCAAAATTTCAGGTTTTATTGATATTAAATCTCATATTTCCCCTTTATCTTGCAAAAAACCCCCATTTTACCCCTTGAACGCGTGTTTTACGGGTTTTATATCATTAGTTTCATCCATATCACTTATGATTTTCTAATTTTCTGAGCATAAACTGATCAAACTCATAGCAAACAATAACATAATGGATATTCAGCCCATGGGAACAATATTTCATCAACCAAGTAGCATAAAAACTCATTTTTTCTTCATAAAAATTGAATTACCGCTTAGGCTTCATGCCTCAGGATCTCGGTTTTGCTACGGGACTGCGTGTCATCCCTCATTCAATTTTCAGCACCTTCAAGATCAGCAATCTTCATGTCTTCATCCACCTGGAAGCAATCTGGTCTCATCCGGACAAGCTTTCCTTCACTGTCTTCATTTTCCTCTTACACACAAGAACAGTCCCTTAATGGAGAGAGAGGGAGGAGAGAGAAAGACTAGATCTGGTTCTCTTTATTCCCACAGCCATTTTACAGGTGAAGACAGGCGATAAGACTAGCAAAGAGGGAGAAGATCGGGGGTATGATTGATTAGGTGGGCTATTTGCAAGCTGCAATCATGATCTCCATCTCCACATGGTGCATTTTTTGGCGTGAAGATGGCGCCTTCTTCCTCCATTCTCTCTCCACGTTTTTTGATGGCCCCCAAACTCAAAAATTGAAGGGGGGTTAAAATTCCCCCAAAGGGCACCCCTTTTGGCCCTCTCAAATGTCCACCTTTTCGTATCTTGCCCCTTTTGTGGCCATTTCCCCATCATGGCTCCGATTCGAGTGCTGTAAATTTCTGCTCGTTCGGCTTTACATCCCGCATTGATTGGTAACTCCTGACAACCTACACGATAGTTTGAAAAATTATAAAAAATCCACAAGTGTTGCTCGGGCGCCTTTTAAGAGTCGTATTTCACTTGGTGCTTAAAATCGTGCTAGCTGGAGCCGCTGCCTTCGATGTTGAATATTTTTTCCCTAAATTCTGGATTTTTTGGCAAATTTTAGACACAACACGAGCTCAAAAATCTACTCTCAGAGTTATAAGAGGCATTTTCTTTTGTTCTGTTTTCATGTGTGGCTTGTGGTGTATTGTCGAATATTTGAATTTTTTAAGTTGTGTTGTGTATTCGACAAAGTCATTTACCCCAACTGGCACTTCTTAACATCTCGTTATTGGGTTGTGAGAGAGGCTTGCTCTCGATCACCGCTCGCGTGTAACAGCGTCAATGGCGATTGAAACCTCTAACCTACGAGCCGTGACAAGAGGCAAAAAGGCTAAAGAGGGCGATAAATTTAATGTAAAACAGGTTGAGGAGAACCCTAAGCAAGGGGATAAGGGGACGCAAGTCCTGAATCCTGGCATGGAAGGGGGACCTCTAAGGCCTGACAGAAAAGTCGATCCTAAGAAGGATGAGGAAGTGCTAAGGAAGAAGGCAAGAGTTAAAAAAGAAGCACCAAAGCCGATTCCGAGACCAAAAGAAAGAATGGTTTGGCGAGAAAAGAGAGCTTTGGCTACCTATCATGATTTTGATTTGGCAAGTTCTCTTTGCGAAGTCAAACCAGATGTAAACCTCTTACAGTTGATTAAATTATCTCCAGGAGTACGCAAGGAATTCAAGAAGATCCTGCGTATTGGGTATATTATAGAATCTTTGGGCATAGCACGAATAGGAGAAGATTGGTTTGATCATGCTGAAAAGAATTGCCCTAGGGTTCCAACATACGTGGATGGAATATTAGTAGAGCATGCCATCGTAGACACAAGGTCCTCCGTCAATATTATGAGTTTAGATTTGATGGAGAGGTTGGGTCTAGGCATCCAAAAAGATAGCTCTACCCTTCTTCGAATGGCTGATGATAGTCTAAGGCAACCAAAAGGTTGCATTACTAAGGTCCATGTTACAGTTGCAAGTGTAGAATGCTTCTTGGACTTTAGGGTGATAAGATTTGTAGGACATCCTAGCTATCGAGTCTTGCTAGATAGGCCTTGGATCTTACGAGCAGACTGCCAAGTCGATATACCCGTTGGTCAAGTTGTTCTAGGTAGAGGTGCTAATCGAGTAATAGTTGATGCTTACCTTGAGTCTCCTTAGAGTGAGAGAGCTCCTTTATCCTCTACTGAATTAGAAACACTCGGGGGGTTCACTATATATATATTCTCTATATAATGTGCGTTCATGGACTATTTATAAATATCCTAATTTGTGAATTTTTCTTGAATAAAACACAACCCTTTTCTATTCAATCTATAAGTGACCCCTTTATATCACACCCTTATGTACATACAAAATGTATAAAATTTGTATTTTAAAAACCCCTTATTTTGAACTCACATTATATATACATATATTCATGAGTGACCCCCCCGAGTAGAAACAACAGATGATCCATCTGGTAGTGAGACATCATCCAGTGATGAATCTAAAGAGGGATCCACTACAGAGGATATTTATCAGATAACTCTAAATGAGTCGATAGAGCCGCAAGATATGATAAGAGACGCGGATGTGATTGAGTTGGACCTTGGCATGCCAGAAGATTCGCGGCCAATTAAATTAGGTTCCATGCTCAGTTTAGCAAAAAGGGAGGACTATGTGTCCTTGATTCAAGAATTCCGCGACATCTTTGCTTGCGAGCTGAGAGGCATTCCTCCCAGCTTGGCTGTTCATACTATTCCCGTAAAAGAAGGCAGTCGTCCTTTGCGTTAGAAAGTAAGACGTATGCCTTTTGAATTGAGGGACGGGCTATTTGAGGAGTTACAAAAGTTACAAAAAGCTGGTTTAATCTTCCCTGTACAGCATACAGAATGGTGTTCACCAGTTGTCATCAGGAAGAAGAAAAACAACCAGATCCCACTATGTGTAGATTTTAAAGAGCTGAATAAGCAGACAGTTAAGGATTACTACCCATTGCCATTTATTGACCAGATTTTGGATCAATTAGCGGGTAGGGAAATATATTAGTTCATGGATTGCTTTGCAGGATACAACCAGATGGCAATTGCAGAAGAGGACAAGTTGAAAACGACTTTCATTCTATCTTTGGTACTTTTGCGTATCATGTGATGGCCTTTGGATTGTGCAATGCACCTGGATCATGGCAAGGAACAGCAGACAAGACCTTTGGTGACATCTCCCCAGATGAGTTGAAAGTATTTATCGATGACCTGGGGGCAGCCACTATAAGGGAAAGGATGTTGATTATTTTAAGAAAGTGCTTTGAGACTGCAGACAATTTTGTATCGCTCTTAACACACGGAAGTGTGTCTTTGGAGTGCCTTATGGGCTATTGCTAGGCCATGTGGTCAGTTCAGTACAAATATCAATTGACCCTGAGAAGATCAAGGTTATAGTCACTATGAGTCCACCACGCACTCCAAAATAGGTACATAGCTTTCTGTCATCGATAGGGTACTATCAGAGATCTATAAATGCCTTGGCAGAAAGGACGTTGCCATTAACGAACTTATTATCCTTTAGCTGTCTATTTGTATGGAGTGACCCTTGTAAGGTAGCTTTCGAGGATGTGAAACAGTAGCTAGTAAAAGCACCATTTTTAAAAGCACCTAAAAGAGGTGAGGTATTTTTTACATACTTTCAACAGCCACCATGCATAGTATCAGTTGCTGTTTAGCCCAAATATGGGAGGAAAAGTAGCATCATCTGATAGCTTTTGCTAGTCGAAAATTGGGCATATCAGAAATTAACTACACCTACATGGAGAAGTTGTGCCTTGCGATGGTCTTTGCGACTAAAAAATTTAGGCACTACATTCTTTATGAGAAGGTAGTGTTCTATATGAAGGCGGAAGGGCTTAGATTGCTTATGAACAAGCTGCAACCGCCTGATCATTTTGCAAAGTGATTGATCACTTTGTAGGAGTTTGATTATGAGATTAAGAGTAAGCCACCGAGGATGCAGGGGGTTGTAGAATGCCTTGTGGATTTCGGGGAGTCGAAAGAGACTTTGGCTGAAGAAAGTGATATTGAAGAAATGTTTAAAATTGATACAGCTTCTATCCCATCTTGGAATGCTGCTATCACGCATTATCTATCAACAAGAGAGACTAGAGCTAGTTTATCAAAATCAGAAAAGAGGAAAATCAGACAACAGGCTTTGAAGTTTTCCTTGATCGCATGAACACTATATCGCCAGGGTGTTGATGATATCTATTGTCGATGTGTGATACCTGACGAGGTTCCTTTCATTTTGGAAGAGTGCCATGACTCTGCATGTGGAGGGCACTTCGTTGGACCGAGCTTTAAGAGTTGGATATTGGTGGCCGTCCATCTTCCAAGATTCTTTTGAGTACGTTAAGAGATGTGATACCTGTCAAAGACATGACAGCAGAGAGAATAGGAAACACCCACTTACGCATGTTATGGCTCTCCTTCCATTTGAGAAGTGGGGCATTGACTTTGTGGGTCCTATCACCCCGTCGTCTATTACCCAAAAGAGATACATTATAGTAGCAACTGATTATTTCACAAAATGGTTAGAAGTGCGGGTGACGAGGCAGGACAATGCAAAAGAGACTGCAAGTTTTCTTTTAGAGTAGATTATCTGCTGTTTCGGTCCACCGAAGGAACTAGTGTCAGACCGTGGAACCCACTTTTTGAATAAAGTGATCAAAAGCTTGACTGAAGCTTGGCAAATCAAGCACATTTAAACGACCCCCTATAATCCACAAGCCAATAGGCAAGTCGAAAGTACTAATAAGCAGCTTGTGGGTATCTTGTCTAAAATAGTCTCTAAGAAGAAACGAGACTGGGACAGGAAGTTGTATGTGGCAGTATGGGCATACAATAAAACGTTTAAGCGAGATACCGACCATACTCCATTTAAATTAGTGTATGGGAAAGAGTGTGTGTTACCCCTCGAAATTGAGTTGCCAACCATACGGTTTGCAATTAACTACTCTTTGGGAGATGAGGATCCACTCTTTGAACGTTTCACCACCATAGCCCACCTGGATGAACTAAAGTTGCAGAGCTTATTACACCAGGAGATAGCTAAACGTCAAATGAAGAAGTTGCACAACCTTAAAGCAAAGAAGTATACCTTTAAAAAAGGGAAATTAGTTTTATACTACGATGCGCGTAGGGAGCTATTTCCAGGGAAGCTGGAACCTAGATGGGATGGCCCCTACAATTGTTAGACTAGGAAAAAATAGGTCTACGGCTCTACTAGCTTATCTGCAGGGAGTAGAATTTAAAAATAAGGTTAATCTTAATAAGATTAAACCTCATTATTTCTAAGTATGCTAACACGGAGAAATACATTGCAGGTCCATGTTGGGGCTAATTTGAGACCTACAAAAGAGCTTAAAGATAGTTGATGGGGCGGTTAATTCCTTATTTGGAGCACCCATATCTGGAGCAGAGATACCATCAGGGAAAAATTATCTAGTGGAGCAAAGGATACAAAGTGATTGAGCAAGAAGACATAACCTTTGTGTGGGAGATCAACGTATTCTGCCGTCACTGTTTACGAATGTTGACAAGTATCCCTGTTGAGTTCAATGAAGAAGGTGGGATGGAGCCGTCAGTTCATCCTCTAAACATGTTAAATTTTGACTATCATAATGATGAATAGAGGTGTTCGTGATGGCAGGCTATGTAAACCCATTATGGATGTACACATTATATTTTGACGGAACGTCCAGGGGCCCTAATAAAAAAGGGAGTGTTGGAGTAGTAATCCGAGATCCCCAACGTAGAGTTACGATGAAGTTAGCTGCTTATCTCGGGGTAGGATTCACTAACAATATGGCGGAGTATAAAGCCTTGATTATGGGGTTGCATATTGCCAAACAAGGTGGTATTCAGCGGTTGTTAGTAAAAGGGGATTCCCAATTGATTTTGAATCAGATAGATGGGACATACCAAGCGCTGAATCCCATCCTTTGTATGTATCATCGAACTGCGATGACCCTGCTTGAGGAGTTTGAGAGAGTGTCTCTTCAGCTGATTCCACATTACTGGAATCAGTTTGCAGATTCAGTGGCAAATCTTGCTTATGAAGAAGAACTTTTCTTGAACTGTGATCCTAGTTTGGATATTGCTATCAATAATGAGATAGGACCTGCTCGCTTGTGGGGGATGCTATCAGAGCATGCAATATATGGCAGGCAATGGTTGATATGGATGATGCAAAGAGTAGCCGAGACCAATCTACCGTTGTTATCCTGGACCCATAGGCTGATTAGACAACATGTTATGCATATGACTCTTGCTATATATGCAAGAGGGATGGGTCATAATCTTATGCATTTAGTTTAGGGCTGTGAGCCCTATTTTTCCTCCTTGGACAGGAGCATACTATTGTATATCTGTACTATTTCAGGAAGAGATATGTAGATGTTATTTTGTTTTATTTCGTTAGGCCAAGAGGGCCAGTTTTGTGAGGTTTTAAATGCTTTATTTCATTAGGCCAAGAGGACCGATCAGTTTTTTGTAGTGAAATGTTTTATTTTGTTTGGCCAAGAGGGACGATCAGTTTTTGTAGTGAAATGCTTTATTTCATTAGGCCAAGAGGGCCAGTTGTCTGTTTAGTACAAATGCCGTTAATGGTTTCTTATTTTAGTCCTGTGCCAAACAGGTTCAAAGAAGAGCTTGGAAGGAGCCTATGTCGTGCGGAGACTTCTTGTGGCCCTATCCAGGTGATATCTCTCCTTTACGAGTAATGTGTTTTTATGCTATATGTGTCTGTGTACTTGTAAGGGATTTTCTTTTCTTGATTGGGGACCGGAGTCCAAGGCATGAAGTCCCAGGTTTAGGTTAGGTATGTCTGAGGGAGATTTGAGTAGTTGTTGCCTCTTGTAACGACATTACCAGGCATCGAAAGACCTGTTTTGGAAGGCCATTCTAGTGACCCTGTTTTGCTAGCCTACTAGGCAGCCATTCTAGGAGTTCTTGCTTAGTTGTGAGGCAGTTAGAGAAGCCTGTCCCAGAAGGAAAAATGATAATGATAGAATAACCCTTCCTATTTCAAAGAAAATAAATAGATACAAAGGTGTGTAAAAAGGGGTTCTAACCCCCTATAAAAATAGAAAAGAAATGAAAGGGAAATTTCGAAGCAGTTGATCATCACCTTGCGAAGGCCTGGTAGGTTCCTAGGGACAAGTCAGACCTAGGGGCGATGCCTTGTCTTCCTAGGGGTGGCATCTTGTTGGAAAAGAGGAAAGTAAGGAAGGTTGGAGCGAAAATAAAAGTGAGCATCTGAAAAGGATTAAGTGTCGACTTGTGAGGGCTTGGTAGGTTCTTGGGTACCGGGACAAGACCTGAGGCCCATGCCCTATTCTGCTTGGGTCACTACGCTTAGCTCCCTCCTTTTTACACGCCTGAGTATGGGGAAAATAAAAACCTAAAAGAAGAAATGTGCTAAAAGAAAATACTTCTTGATCAGGCTAGAGGAGTCCTCGCCTAGTAGAAGCTCATGGTTATGTTTTCCTTAGTTAGGTAGGTAGTTCAGACCACCACTTAGGGCAACCTCTTTGATAGTTATTTTTAGTTTGGCCATGTTGGAGCAGTCGGTTAGTGACTAGCTTTGGACCTTTTATCAGATTAGGCTAAGCCTACTCCTTATGGATGTCATGCCTTGGTTTTGTCAGGCGGTAGGGTGAGCAGTGTGCTGTGTTTTAATATGTATCTATTTTGTATCATCTTCATTCTTCCTTTGGTTGTTTTGTGCTGATCTGTTGTGGGATTCGACAGGCTGAGTCGCCCTATCTCGTGGTCGCCAATGAGAGTGGAGTTTTGAGCCCGGGATGTGCCTAAAATTTTCTTTAAAAATCCAAAATTTAGGGAAAAAATATTCAACATCGAAGGCAGCGGCTGCAGCTAGGATGATATTAAGTACCAAGTGAAAGACGGCTTTTAAAAGGCGCCCGAGCGGCACTTGTGGATTTTTGATAATTTTTTTGACTGCTATGCGGCATGCCAGGAGTTGCCAGTCAATGCAAGATGTCAAGCCAAACGCCCAGGATTTTTCAGAGCTTGAATCAGAGTCTAGACGAGGAAGTGGCCACAAAATGAACAAGATTCAAAGAGGTGGACAACTTTGAGGACCAAAGGGGGGGTGCCCTTTGGGACCTTTGATCCCCCCCCTAAAATTTCATGCAATTTTTCATGAAGCATGGCGTGATGGCGTGAAGAAAACGTGAAGGAACAGGGCGCCGATTTTTTCGCTTCATCCTCCCACATGGAGATTCCTGGCTGTGAGCAACCCATCCAACCGGCATTGGGGGCCATATTCTCCCTCTTGGCTGATGCTATCACCGGTCTTCGCACGAGGAATGGCTGCCCGGATGAAGAGAACAGATTCTTGTCTTTCTCTCTTCTCCCTCTCTCTCTTCTCTATGGGTTGTTCATGTGTACCATCTTGATGAAGGAATCGGGGAAGGAGAATGAAGGAAATGGCGATGAAGATTGATGGAGATGCTGAAGATTGAAGTAAAAAATTGGATTGAAAGAAATGGAGGCTCCATTTGCTGCTTATGAAGTCATTCAAGGCGTCTCGGGTTATGTAAAAACACGGTATGACCATTTTTATGAAGAAAATGAAGGATTTTTTATAGTTTATGATGATAATTATGTTCTTATTAGATAAAAATTTGTTTGTGTACTGTTTGCAATATGATTAATTGCTGTGTATCAGAAAATTTTAGTTCTACAATGATTTACATGCTTCATTTAATTTTTGAAAACCCAAAATGCGGTTTTTAAGTGGTAAAATGGTAGTTTTTCTGTTTCGGGTGGGTAAAAAGTGTTCCCATGGGGAGAATATGGAAGATTAATTGAATGATAGTATGTTGAAGTGATTGGAATAAGAGAAATCAGAAAATAGCATATTTTATTGCTAAATAAATCAAGAAAATGTGAAAAATAAGGGAAAAAATAGAAATACGTCTTGGAAAAATAAGAAAAAATATAATGATTATTTGTGGATGTGTGTTAGTGGCAAAGCATGAGCTTTGGTCTCAGTTTGCCCTATCTTCTTGTTAAAGTTTGTGATTTATTGCTTTTTATACATCAAAACATGACAAAATGAACCTCTACACCTATGCAACAAAAGCAATACCTAAACGTAGGGGGTTGGGAGGCTTGAATGGTGTGATTTGCATGCTGATTGTTGCCAATTTTCTAATGCACATCATGACATAGAGTTCATGGTATGTTAATTAAGAGGATAGTAGCACGAGTGTGGTCTCGGTGTGCTATCCTTTACATTGCCGCAACGGGTTAGTAAATGCATTGGAAAGCCTGCTTGTGCACCACATGTTTCTTATTTAAAATTATGTTTGAGCACTTTAGAATCATTCACTTTTCATGTGCATGTCGATCATGGTATCGGAATATAAAAAACCTAGATACATAGCACCTATTTTCAATGACAATGACCCACGTTGAGTGTGGAAAGGCATCCTAAGCCGTAGGATAGACGTTCGTTTCTTGGGGAATTATTTGGAAAGGACACATGGTATATCTCTTGGATTCAAAATGAAAGAGTGGAGTTTGTTCGTTTGCTTATATGTTGAGCAATTCATCAAGGGCTAATCCCTGCGATGTAGGAGAGCTGCAGTGGGGCCGCGGTGTTTCTATCGAGAGGTTGCCTCCCATGTATGTGATTATCGTGGTATTTATTGCCAATGTGTAAGGGTTATCCCTCTGAGGAGTTGATAGAAAGGGAAACATTGGACTACAAAACTATAAAACTATAAATGCATAGATTAGGCTTTAGGGCAGTTGGTCCTTTAGCATTAGATAGATTCTCCTAGTCCGCGAGGCCGTGAGGGTGTGTTTGTCGTTATGAGCATGAGGTCCGTCTAGTGCCATAGCCAGTGCTGGCCCATTTCAGGTCCCATCACCATGTAAACTGACAATTAAAGGACAATAGGTTGGTCAGCGGAAACGTTCTTTCTGCCAAGGCATTGATAAACCTCTGATAATACCCTACTGATGACAGAAATCTATGCACTTCCTTTGGAGTACCTGGCGGACTCATGGCGACTATGACTTTGATCTTTTCAGGATTAGTCGCAATCCCTATGGAACTGACCACATGACCTAACAATAGCCCATAAGGGACTTCGAAGACGCACTTCCGTGGGTTAAGAGCTATGAAAAATTGTCTGCAACACTCAAAACACTTGCGCAAAATGATCAACTGTCTATCCCTTACGATGGCTGCCCCCATATCGTCAATGAATACTTTTAGCTCCTCTAGGAGATGTCACCAAAGGTCTTGTTGGCTGTTCTTTGCCAAAAATGAGGTGCATTACACAACCCAAATGCCATCACATGGTATATAAAGGTACCAAAGACTGTAATAAACATCGTTTTTAGCTTGTTTTGCTCAGTGATCGCCATTTGGTTATACCCTGCAGCAATCCATGAAAAAATATATTTCCCTATCCACTAGTTGATTCAAAATTTGGTCAATAAATGGCAACGGGTAGTAATCTTTAACAGTTTGCTTATTCAGCTCTCTAAAGTCTACCCAAAGAGGAATTTGCTTGTTCTTCTTCTTCCTGATCATAACTGGTGAATACCATTCAGTATGCTGAATAGGGAAGATCAAACCCGCTTTTCACAACTTCTGTAGTTCCTCGTACACCCCATCCCTTAATTTAAAAGGCATACGCCTTACTTTCTAACGTATAGGGTGGGTACCTTCCTTTACAGGAATAGTATGCACAGCCAGACTAGGAGGAATACCCCAAAGTTCATCATAGCTCCAAGCAAAGATATTGCAAAACTCTTGAATTAAGGACACATAATCCTCTCTTTCTTCCAAACTGAGCATGGACCCTAATTTAATTGGCTGCGAATCATTTAGTGTACCAAGATCTAGCTCAATAACGTACGCATCTCTTATTCGATCATGAGGCTCTATCGGCTCATTCAAGGTTATCTGATAAATATCCTCAGTAGTGGACCCTTCCTTAGATCCATCGCTCGATGACGTCTCACTACCAGATGGATCATCTACTGTTTCTAGTTCAATGGAGGATAGTGGAGCTCTCTCACTTTGAGGAGACTCAGGGTAAGCATCCACTATTACACGATGGGCACCTCGACCTAGAATCACTTGACCTGAGAGTCTGTCCGTAGAATCCATGGCCTGCCTAGCAAAACTCGATGGCTAGGACATCCTGCAAACCTTATCACCCTAAAGCCTAGATAGCATTCCACGCTCGCAACTGTAATGTGGACCTTAGTAATGCAACCTTCTAGTTGTCTTAGACTATCATCAGCCATCCTAAGAAGTGTGGAGCCATCTTTTTGGGGTCGCATGACTAGCCATAGGCATAGTCATGCTAGGAGGAGCTGGTAACATAGACAAATTCGACATAATACTCCCTCTACCACTCGTATTTAACATGGGGTCCCCTTGAATCCCATTGGTCAAGGTCGAATTATTACCATTCCAATTTATCCTTACTGCATAAGCCGCTTGCAAGCGCGACTCTACTCCTTCTTCTTGGGTAATGGCCGTGTCAATGTCGGCCAAAGCAACACTACTCAGCTACACTTGGATATTAAAATCCAATGCATGTAGGAAATATTGCAACTCTGCAGCCCGCTGGAATAGGAATATAAGCGTTAAGTTTGCGAAGAACTTGCTTTAGTTTCTTGGCATATGCATGGACATTATCATTTGGCTCTTGGCGTGTTACATTCAGAACATGCAACCAATATTGTCCACCCTTCTCACAGGCAAACTCCCTATGGAAAGTCGTAAAGAATTGGGCACTGCTAGTTATGGTTTCGGCTTCTAAGCCGTGATACCACACTACCGCTCTTCCTTTTAATGCCATGTTGAAGAACATCATTAGGTGTTCTTCGTCTTGGATTTGATAGTTGAACATGAGCGTTTGAAACTCCTTAATGTGGAGTTCTCCATCTTTTTTTGCTAACCCATGGAAAATGGGTAACGGTGCTCCTAATGCCGGTAAATCTAGTGTACCTACTGGAATTGCAATAGGTTGTGCCATGTGGCTACAACCGGATTGACAACAAGAGCATATGTAGGCAACACTACACCCCCACTTGTTATGGGTTGATTAACTGGAAGTAGGGAAGTACCAAGACTTCCACTTGCACTCGAAGAGCTACTTGTAACACCTAGGTTACTAGAACCACTGCCACTTATGCGTAACGAGATGCTCCTTTGAGGAGAATAGCGTCATACAATCTCCAACCGCCGTCTAGCCCTCTCAACACGTTCTGCTTTTTGTATTTCGGCTTGACAGTCCTTGTCAGAGGACATAAATCAACTATTTGGTCCCTAAAAACCCTAGATTTGAGAAACACCACTTGTTGGCAGCTCCCGGTGGATGCACCAATGATGGGACCTAAAATGGGCTAGCATTGGCTATGACACTAGCCAAACCTCATGCATATGACAAAAAACTCCACCAGAAGGCCTCACAGGTCAAGAGCATCTAAAACTCACTTTGCACTATATCCTTATGATGATTTTGCATTTGTATCCAATATATAGTCCAACGTTCACCTTCCCTTCTCCTCAGAGGGAGATCCCATAACATATAGGCATAATGCCTTGTAATACACACATAGGGAAGCACCTCTCGGCTGATTCCCGCGACTCCACTGCGACTCTCCTATACCTCGGGGATTAGCCCCAAGATGCGTTGCTAACACATATAATATTCGCACAAACTCCACTCTTTCATAATTCAGCGTTCGAGGAGATTTTGATTTCCCTCACAAAACTTTCCCGAACGGAAACACCCGTCTAACCTAGGGCTTGGGTTTCTTGTCCTCTTAGCATTCGTCAAAGTTTATCAAACAAGTGTAATGCATTCCAGGAGATACCACATGGCATGCTTGATGCAAGGTGTATGACAATTGTGCACAACCATTTTATGATTTAAAAAAACCACCCATGTGAGGTGCAGAAAACAACCCTTTCATGAATTTCAACTAAGCGTTATGTGTTGCACTGGTTTAGGGACTAGCACCAGAACTTCCCTGCTACTAGTCCCTATATTTAATTATAAAACGATCCCTAAATGCTATGCACAAAGAGGGAAATCAAAATTTTTATCTTTCAGCAAGTAGATCCTCGCACAAACTTCATCCCCTCCCCCCCCCCTACCGTTTAGGTGATGCTACGGTGCATAGGTGTAAATGGTTTTTTTGTATCGTTTCTATATATAAAAGCAATAAACACATACTATAACACAAAGGAAGAGGAAAAAATGAGGCTTGACCTCATGCTTTAACGTCACCAAACATTCATGCACATATATCTTATTTTTCCACATTTTTTGAGTGCGCAAACCCCAATTTTCTTCATTTTTGCTATTTTTCCTATTTATTATTCATGGAAAATAGGTATTTTCTAATTTTTTTTGTATTGGCTTATCCTTTTTATTAAAACTTAACATTTTCTCTAATTGTTTCCTATTTTCATCCCTTTTCTCCAACTCAAAATCGAAAAAAACCACTAATTTTCATTAAAAATGACATTTTACGAGTTTTAACAAATTAATAATAGCTCTAAATCATTACGAGTTCTATTTCTCTGTAATTATAGCCCTCAATCATAATGTAAACAAGGTTCAAACAAAATTTTGTCACATATGAACAACATTTGTACCATGAAACAACAAAAACAATTAAATTTCTTTGTAAAATTGAAGCATACCGCGTGTCTTGCGTGTTGCAGGTTTTTTAATAATTATTTTGGGCAGCCCACGGACTGAACAACAACCATTCTTCAGTGCTGAACCTCTTTTCTTGGCCTACTCTCCATCTTGAAGTAATCTGATCACAGCCGGATAAGCATTCTTCAGCCCCTCTCCTTCTTGATTTCTTGCACACAAATTGCTTGTATGCAAGAGAGAGGGAGGAGAGAGAAAGATTGGTTTTTGTTCTCCACAACCAGGCAGCCAATTGAGGAGCATTCTGGAGCGATGGAGAGCGAAGGTTGAATGTAGATCAAGCATGCGGTCAGTTGGGGGGGTTGTTCACAGCCCCCATCCTCTATCTCTCCCTCAATTCTTGATGATGGCGCTCTCTTTTTTGATAAGTGAAAAAAATGCCAAACCCCCCCCCCCCCCCCCCTCCCATGTTTATCAAATTTTTGGGCTCCCAACAGGGCCCCTAAAGGGTCACACCCTTTGGGCTCTCCTAAAGTCCATATCCACCTTTGGTATTTTGGGCTTGGCCTCCCAGGCACTCCCTTTTCCACGTCTAGTGTCCGATCCTTAGTTTGAAAAATATTGGGTGTCCATCTTGAAGTCCTCCACAATTGGGCATCTCCCATGGTCTTGTCTTACACGCCAAAAAATTATGAAAATTCTCTGACCATCGTCAAGTGGCTCTTTTAAGCATTTCTGGGGCATTGCCGCTTAAAATCGTACTGATTGCCACCACTGCCTTCGACGAAGTCTATTTTTGCCTAAATATTCGTAATTTTTGGCTATTTTTAAGCACTTCTTAGCATAAAAAATCATTTATCAACATGCCAGTAACAAACTATGTCCATACAAGTATCAATGTTTGTACTATATGCAAGTAGCAGTACCAAGTGCAGCAAGTCCAGTGCTATAACCAGTAGTATTTTCTCTATTAAAAGAAGAGTATTTAGACCTCAAAACAGCCCCAAAACATCTCATTTAGTTGCCACTCTATGCATGAGTTCAACCGGTCAAAATATTTTGCATGTATGTCGGTGAAGATGATAGATATCCTTCTTGCAGACAATAACCAGTCATTATCCTAGTATAACTAGCAACAAATCAGTCCAAACTTTGGACTTTCAGCACTCACAATATCCCAAAAAGCATCTACCACTCAAGTGGTATGATCCAAGCATTTGTCACTAGCAAATGAGTATCACAGATACTTCAACCCCGTAGGTATATTGTTTCCAAATTCAGGACAACAACCAGTTCAATATTTCCAGCCTACAAATAAGCTCCAAAACCAAGCATTTAACACTCCAATATCATGCTCAAATTCATGATAATAAGGGCATATACATTGTTAGGATGAAAGCCACCAGTGCCCTAGAATCACCTGTTGTTTACTGTAGTAAACAGCTAGTTTGAACAAGTATGTGCTGAATATCTCAAAATCTATGAGAAACTTGAAAAAACTTTCTTCTGTAAAGTTGTAGGCCACACCAAAATGGTCAAGATTAATGGGCCATTTCTCCAAAAACCATTTCTGTAGCAAGATATAGCTTCTGCAAAAAAACAGCTTGGAGGCACAGTCTCCTTTGATGACGTTTTCTTTAAATTTGATGTCTTGATGTCAAATGGCCATTGCCAAGCCTTCAGGTTTCAGGCGTTCAGGCTCTGATACCATGTTGGAAGAGAGGGAGAGAGATAGAGTGGAGCGAAAGATGAGCCTTAGCTCATTGTTGTTATTCTTTCATTATTCTTCCATCATACTAGCTGAAAGAGACTTACACACATAGGTATGACTAACCAAGACTAATTGTGGTTAAGTCATTGACTACACTGACTTATTGAATGTCACACACATGTACAATTGTATCCAACTAATGTTGGTCACATGCATAAAGATAGATTGAATAAAGAGTAATGGGAGCTTGATATTCTAACATTGCCCATGATACACCACAGTTTTAGCATGAAAACATGTAGTTAGGACAACCTGAACTATCAGGATAGCATGCTAGAATTTCAGGACAGCAACCTATACATGCTGAATTGCAGGCTCATATTTCATGCAACAATCTATACTTGCAATATTATAGGCCCGTATTTCAAGACAGCAACCTGTAAATGTAGATTTGCAGGCCCCAATGCTGAGCCTTCACTGTGTAGGTCGACTCGACCATCGAGGCCACTTGACAGTTTTGTTCCTAGTGTGTAGTATACTATAGATTATGTCATGGTTACTGATTGTGGGTGAGCCATCATGCTTCAAGGAAGCAATGACTAGACCGAGACAATAAGAAGTGGTTCAAGACCGTGCTATCGGAAATGGAATCACTTGATAAGAATGGTACTTTGGACTTGGTGCAGCTGCCTAAAGGGTAGAAAACTCTTCCATGCAAGTGGGTTTACAAGATGAAGGCCACTTCTTATTCTTCATCAAAGTACAAAGCATGGTTAGTTGCAAAGGGGTACAAGCAAGAACATGGAATTGACTTTGATGAGATCTTCTCTCTCATGGTCAAGGTGACTACTCTAAGAACCATTTTGGGCTTAGTTGCAATTGAAGATATGGAGCTCATACAAATGGATGTAAAGAATGCATTCTTACATGATGATTTTCATGAGAACATATATGTGCAATAGCTAAAAGGTTTTGTTGGTAAGGGGAAAGAGACGATGTTCTATAAATTGAAATGGAGTTTGTATGGGCTGAAATAGGCACCAAGGGAATGGTATCATAATTTTGATACTTTCATGTAGTCTCAAGGATTTCAAAGAAGTCAAGTTGATCACTACTTGTACACCAAGATGGCAGCTTGATTATCTTGGTTTTGTATGTTGAGGACATGCTAATTGCTGGTAGGGATACTCATGCCTTGGATTCATTGAATTAAAGTTTTTATGGAGCCTTTGACATGAAGGATCTTGGTGATGCCAATCACATTCTTGGTATGTGGATACTTAGAGATAGATCGAAGGGGTTACTCTATCTATCTCAGCAGGAGTATGTATCCAAGATTTTGCAGCGTTTCAATATGGAGGGGGAAAAGCAATTGGAGTTCCATTGCCTCCATATGTGAAACTCAATGCACAGGACAATCCTACATCTGATGATGAGTAGGATGAAATAGCCAAGATTCCATATGCTTTAGATGTTCATAGTTTAATGTATGTTATGGTTGCTACTTGTCTTGACATTACCTTTGTAGTGTGAGTGGTTAGCAGGTACATGGAAAACCCTAGCAAGAAGCATTGGGAAGCAATGAAAGGTATTATGAGATACCTCAAGGGACAAATGATTTGTGCATCTGATTTGGTAAACAGAAGACATATGTCATTCGATTTATAGATGCAGACTATGCTGGACATGTGGACTCCAAGAAGCTCACTACAAGGTATGTGTTTAACTTCACAGGGGGATCTTCTCTTGGATATCTAGGCTATAAAAGTGTGTTGCACTGTCTACTATGGAGGCAAAGTATGTGGCTACCACTGAGGCATGCAAAGTGGCCTTATGGCTATCACATTTGGTTGCTGAGCTTGGGATTACTGAGATTCTTGTCCTCCACTGTGATAGTCAGAGTGCTATCATGTTGGCACGGAACCTGATCCGAGGAAATCACAAAAAAATATTTGTCTAACACTTTGTTGATTTTTTGTACATTCGGAGCTTTGAAATAAAGAAACTCTAAATCCGGCCCAAAGAGCTGAATGGGAGGGATTGAAGGCAGCTTTCTTGCAGAGATTTCAACAAACTAACTCAGCTGAAGAGTTATGGCAACGACTTTTGGCCCTCCATCAAAGTGATCCTTATGGTTATGAAACTTATGAGGAAGGGTTTTTGAAGCTTTGGGGCAGTGGTTAGACTCACAGAACCCTGGAGAGAGAGCTCCAAAGTGCCTTCAAAAAGGATTGATTTATTTCAGGTTTGTACCCCTTGCTCAGGGAGAAGGTAAAGGTGAAATTTCAAAACACTTTTGAAGATGCTTTGAGAATCACAAGGAAAAAGAATCAAAAGATTCTCTACCAAGCCCATGCTAGCCAAGCAGTTTTGGGAAATAACATTACAACTATGGAGGCCTCTCAAGTTCCCCCAAATGTATCTAATGCACCAGGCCTTGTTAGAGGTCAAGAAGACATGATCCAACAAATAAACAATCTTACTAATCAACTAGAGGGTTTGAGAGTGAATCTTATGTAAGGTGCAAGAAGACTTATCGAGGGGAATGGTGGGAATCGACCACAAATGTGACGACAAGCAAGGGAGATGTTGTGTGGCAACTGTGGAGAAAATGGACATGGCATGTACAATTGTCCTCACCCTAGAAGATATGATCACCCTGCCAGAGGTTCTCGACAACAAGTAAGCCCTCCTCGTGCTAGGACTCAAGAGCAAGAGCAGTCATGACTTGCAATTTTACAACCACCTTATGTTCAAGCTGAAACCCCTGTTGTTCAACCAAATGTTAATGTCATAAAAATAGAGGAGGTGGTCAGGGATAGAAGGCTCCAAGAAGAAATAGCGAGAGGTAAGATGAAGGTAGATGTAGTAGAGACCATGCTTATCAAGTAGGTACGTGTCCAAACTGAGGCAAGCAAGGAAGCAATCAATGAGGCAAGTACATCACGGCCACCTAGAGATGAAGGGAAGAAGAGAAAGACTCGAGCTAGGTCTAAAATTGATATCTCCGACTTCCCTTTGGGTATGATTTGGTAGCATACGTGAGCTCTCAAGGGCCAAAAATTACTTGGCCACAACTACTTCAACCCTCTCCAAAGCTATGACGACAATGGTAAAAAATGGTAAGCACAATGGTGAGGCAAGGTAAAATGGTTAGTGCAATCAAGGCATATGGCCTCAAAGATATAGTGCCTTTAGTGGAGCCTCAAATCAAAGGTCAATGGATTCGAAAACATACATCAATAGTGGAGCAGAGGTTTGTGTCATGACAGAAAATCTTTTGCATCAATTAGGTTTAGAAGTAATGGAACCCTCAACCTTTAGGGCAAAGATGGCCAACAATGATGCGGTCACATGTGTGGGTGTAGTGAAAGCATCGCAACTAGGCAAGATTGGGCAATAGGAGATCTGGAGTTGAGGCCACGTAAGGTGGGTGGCCACAATCAAAAGCTGTTTTACAACTTGAAGAGTGGGCGTCAAGAGAACCTTGAACTAGAAACATCTGTTGATGAGTGGAGCTCAAGTGGATGTTCCTCATCGGTAGAAGAGGAAGAGAGTTCAAGTGGAGAGAGTGATAGCACTCTCAAAGTTATGGGCGTCACCTTAAAGGAACCTACCTCATCAGAAGACAACCCAAGAATCCAATGAGAAAATGTGTGGGATGATAGCCTAGAGAAGATGATATCCAAGGATATAAAGGATGAAGAAAGGGAGGGTTATGTGAATGTTCTCAAGAAGCATGCATCATTGTTTATTTCTGATTATACTCACATTACATGTGTCACTGTAGTGAAGCATCACATCCAACTGAAAGAAGGAAGCAAACATGTAGTACAAAGATTGAGAAGACTAGGAGTTGTGCAACAGGATGCACTGTTGACGGAGGTGAAGAGACTCTTGAATGCATGATTCATATACCCAGTGGAAGATTCAGAATGGGTCTCCCCAGTAGTAGTGAGGCCAAAGAAAAATGGTAAGTGGCAAGTATGCATAGATTACAAGCCACTAAATGCTTCAACAAAGAGGGACCACTTCCCTCTCCCATTTCATGATGAAATCTTGAATGAAGTAGCGAGACATGAGCGGTATACGGTGTGTGATGGCTACTCTGGCTACTTCCAAATTCGCATTGCGGAGGAGGATCAAAAGAAGACCACTTTCATCACACCATGGGGCTGTTTTGTCTTTCGGGTCATGCCCTTTGGTCTCACAAATGCCCCAGCAACCTTTCAACGATTCATGAATATGGTTTTCCAACCTTATTTTGGTAAGTCCATAAGGGTTTTCATAGACGACTTTTGTATTTACAGCTCAAGGAGCATACATCTATGCAAGATTGATGAAGGATTTACTTGCTTAGCTAGGTTGGGTGGACAACTAAATAAGGATAAATGTCACATTGGGGAAAGCAAGGTTACACTACTAGGGCATGTAGTGTCAATTGAAGGAATTGAGGTAGATCCAAATAAGGTAGAAACATTGCTAGCTCTACCTTCCCCAACCTCCATCAAACAATTGGTCTCCTTCTTACAAAAGCTAAGATATTTGGGTAGATTTATACACTTACTCTCTTAGGCCATATATTCCCTGCAGCAACTAACATGCCAAGAAACACTTGTATGGAGTGAACAAAGTGAAGGACATTTTAAGGAGATAAAGAAAATGTTGGGGTCACTTCCTATAATCCTCTATCCTTGTTGGGAAGAAACATTCTTTATAAACCCTAGTTTGGGAGAAGAGGCCATTGGTGCTTCTCTCCTACAAAAAGATCCAAAAACATCCTTCATGAGGCCTGTGTATTTTGCCAGCCGCCTCATGAAAGCCTCAGAGAAGGCTTACACCTCCATGGAACAACTAATGTTGGCCCTCATGTTTGCAGTAGCCAAATTTCGGCCATATTTACTTCCAAAGAGGTTTGTGATCATCACTGTGGAGGATATTTTTCTCTATGCACTACAACATATGGAAATCTCTGACAAAATAGCAAAGTGAGTGGTCCGACTTCAAGAGTTTGATTATACATTGCAGGTTGAAAAAACAACTCGGGCATGCTTGGCTGATATTTTGACAAATAGGTGCTATGAGAAAAATCTCATGGTGAAAAGAAAGTACCTTCCACCACCCCCATCCATAAAAACTCTTGTAGATGCTTATAGCCTCTACTTTGATGGTGCATATAAGAGAACTAAGGATAAGGCAGCCAAAGGCATCGTTGTTTTCTCTCCTTTAGGAGAGAAAATATATGGTGAAGGAATCATCTTAGAAGGTATCCACTCTAACAATGAGGCAGAATATCAAGCTTTAATTCATGGTCTTTATTGGTGTCTTAGTAATTCAATTGAGAGATTGAATGCTTTTGGAGACTCCATGCTATTGGTAAGCCAAATGCAAGGTACATGGGCATGCAAAAATACAAACGACTCTAGTAAAATGAGAGAGGCCAAATCTCTTATGAGAAGATTTAGGGAGGCACAATTACATCATGTGCCAAGAGACTAGAACAAAGATGCCGACCATCTAGCATCATCAAAGCTGAATGAGTCAATGGTGGGAGCAGTGGCTATCAAACCCCCACTTCGACAAGGCAAGGAAGACTTAGAAGATATTCTACATCTCTTAGAGCAAGGAGAAGCTCCCAAACACCTGACTAAGGGAGAAAGAGAGTGGCTAGCTCAGAAGGCTACAAGATATCGCATGGTAAATGATAGTTTGTATTGTCTTGGTAAGGATGGTGTGCTTAGGAAAGTGCCTTCAAAGTGGGAAATTGAAGAAATCTTAAAAGCTTGCCATGATGATGTGTGTGGAGGCCACTTTGCACATGACATCACAAGTAAAAAGGTTCTACAAGCCAGCTCTACTTTGCCCAGTCTACACCGAGATGTCAAATATTGGTGTCAAACATGTGAAGAATGTCAGAAATCAGGACCACGATGGCTCATAGCAGAACCCCAAACCCCAATCAAGGTCTATGGACCCTTTGAGAAGTGGGGAATTGATGCCATAGGGCCTCTACCACGCACTCCATTAGGAAAAGAATATATTATCATGGGGGTAGATTACATGACTAGATGGGCCGACGCTATGCCAACTAGAAGAATCACTGCTAAGGAAGTGAGTAAATTCATCTTTGGCCACATTTGTTGTAGGTTTGGTATCCCTCTTGAAATACTATCAGATAGAGGACCAGGGTTTAGAGCTAATGTGGTGGGTGAACTCATACAAAAGCTAAATATTCAACGACAACACTCTACCCCTTACTACCCTCAATGCAATGGATTGGTGGAAAAGATAAATGGAATGATTTGTAAAATCATCAGACAAACAGGTACATTCAAGGCCCCGGGATTGGGACAAGCACCTTAGTGGAGCTCTATGGGCTTACAGAACCTCCTTCAAAACCATGTAGGGTTCACACCTTTTCATCTAGTTTATGGACAAGAGGCTCTTTTGCCTATTGAGGTGAAATTAGCTAGCCTTCGGGTATTAGGTGGCACAGTAGGCTCTCAAAAGGAGAAGTTACATCAAAGATTACTGGACCTAGAGAGGCTACAATTGGATCGTGAAGAAGCCATCAACCACTACTCCCAGGAAGCTGAGAAGCATAGAGAAAAGTTCAACAAGAAGTTAATAAATAAAAACATCAAGGAGGGATCTTTAGTGCTTCGATATGACAATCGCTTTGATAAAAGAAAGGATGGCAAGTTTCTCTACCGGTGGGAGGGACTGTTTTGGGTCACAAAAAAATTCAACAATGGCTCCTACAAACTTCAAGACATTGAGGGAAAAGTTCACAAGACCAGGGTAAATGGATGGCGCTTAAAACCCTATCACATCAGGGTGGGGTCAGCTCAAGATACCAAAGAGTGTCTAGAGGCATAAATACCTCTAGCCAGGTTGGGGGGGCTATATGATCTGAGGAAATCACAAAAAAATGTATCTAACACTTTGTTGATTTTTTGTACATTCGAAGCTTTGAAATAAAGAAGAGGGTGAGAATAACCTCTTGGGAAATCTAAGAAATCACTAGATGAAAATATTTCATGGACCGGTTTACCAAGGGGGGGTGAAGAGTAAAGATCAATGGAGGAAGGTGAAAGAAAAATATATAATGTGAAAAGAAAAGATATGAAATGGATTTGGAGCCATCCAAAGGGCATGTGAGGTTCATAATGTCATGACTTTGGAGCCTTATGATAATTCAACCAAATGGGACCCTTCTTGGAAGCATTAGTGGAAGAAAAATCAGGCACATGATTTTGTAAGATTTTTTAAAAATACTTCCACTCCAATCCAAAAAAAACTTTTCGACATGAAAGTTGTAGCGCGTGAGTTGAAGTTTCGGCTAGTATTTTTTTATAATTTTTTGGAGCTACGAGTCGAGAGAATGGCCAAAATGGTGGATGCCAACTTTTTCCAACTGCGATGGAGACCACCTCCCAATTTTATACACACCCACACTTTCTTCCCCACACTTAACACTTCCATAAAACATCATTCATTAGACTCCCAACCCTTTCCCCTCTCTTCTCCTATCTCTCAATCTAATAAACCATTAGAATTATCCTCCTAAATCACCCTCAAATCATCCTTAATTGTAGTAGTAATGTATGAATTCTCACTACTCTCTCTCCATTATTGCTAGATATGATCTTATTTTATGAAGATTCTCGATATTTTTTTATAGGAGAGCTTTTGGACTCAAGCTATGGGGGGAAGAATGGAGACAACTCACCTATGATGGAGCTTGATTAAGTACAAATTAGTCAACAAAACATCTAGATGGAGCTTCCACATTGGTGGAACCGCCTTAATGTAGCTTTGGTGGTGATAATTCCTATCATATCTTAACCTCCTCCCTAAACACCCTCAAGGCCTATATAAAGAGGCCTTCTTCTTTGTAATTTGCAAGAAGAGAGAGAGCCAAGAGGCCTTCTTCAGTCCTATTGAGCCTTCCCCATTCTCCCTCATCATCTTATGCAATTCCTTCCCTTACTATAGCTTATGTATGCTCTACAATGTGATAAGCCCATGATATTGGTGTCCATATTGTGTATATTGGTTATGTCCCGAGGGTTCTCCATCTCTTAAGTTTATTGATTCATCTATTTTTTTGTAGTTCTCTCTCTCTCTCTCCCTCTCTTAGTTTTCCTCTCTTCTCCCTCACAATCTCTTCTCCCTCTTGCATAGCGTCCTAGTCCGCTCTTCCATGACTAGGTGGTGCCCTTACCTCATTCACTTTGTGGCAGAAGGGAGTTTGGCATAGTATAGAGGTTGCCATATCAAATTTCCTTCATCAGAACCCTGTCTTTCATGCAAAGACAAAACATATACATGTGAAGTATGATTTCATCAGAGAGGTACTTGAAAGCAGTAGCATTGAGCTGGTCAAGGTGCACACTAATGATAACCCTGTAGACCTTCTCACAAAGGGTCTTCCAACAGAGATAGGTTTTCCTATTGCCAACAAATGATGGGTATTGGATAGGTATAGTTTTTTCAGCTTTGTACAAACTTAAACTTGGCTGATTATTTTCCTTAACCTTTGGGCACCTTGCCTTTAGGGGGGAGGCTGTTGGGATAAAGGGTAGTGCCCGTGTACACCCGTAAGAGTCAGGTTGTACATAGTACGTATACCTATCTAAAATCATTATTGAGGAACACTCTTCAGTACCACAAATCGTGTGTCTCTATCTCTTCTCTCTCTCAACCTACATCTCTACATAGAAGCTCCATTGCAGCTAACTCAACATTTTGTAATTTTGTCAATTCCTTGAATATCCCATCCCTTAGTTCAAAAGGCATGCGCATTACTTTTTGACACACATGATGGCTACCTTCCTTTAGGGGAATGGTATGAACAACCAAGGCTGGGCGGAATACCTCTCAAATCATCATAACTCCAAGCAAAGATGTCACAGAATTCGTGAATCAAGGACACATAGTCCTCCCTTTCTTCCAAACTAAGTGTGAACCCTAATTTAATTGGTCATGAATCATTCATCGTCCCTTGGGCCTAATTTGAGCCTCTATCCTAATTTGAGCCTCTATCAGTTCATTCAAAGATACCTGACAGATATCCTCTATAGTAGTGGACCCCTCTTTGGATTTGTCACTTGATGACGTCTCACTAGCAGATGGATCCTCTAATATTTCTAACTCTATAGAGGATAAAGGGACTCTCTCACTTTGAGGACACTCTAGGTAGGCATCTACTACTACACGTCTAGCACCTCTACCAAAGATCAATCGACTAGCAAGTATCTCAACCTCACAATCTGCTTGTAAGATCCATAGCCTACCTAGCAATACTTGATAGCTAGGCTGCCCTTCAAACCTCATAACCCTAAAGTTAAAAATGCATTCCACATTAGCAATAGTCATGTGGACTTTAGTGATGCAACCTTCTAGTTGTCTTAAACTATCATCAGCCATTCAGAGAATCGTGGAGGTATCTTTTTGGATTTCTAACCTTAGTCTTTCCATCAATTCTAAACTCATGATGTTGATAAAGGATCCTGTATCTACAATAGCATGATCCACTAATATGCCATCAAAATATGCTACCATCCTTGAAAAATGCTTTTTAGCATGCTCAAACCAATCATCTCTTACACACATTACGCCCAAGGGCTCCATGATATACCCAGTGTGAAGAATCTTCTTAAACTCTTTATGCACTCTTGGAGATAACTTAATTAACAGCAAGAGATTCAAATCAGGCTTAACCTTACAAAGAGAACTTGCTAAATCAAATTCATGATAGCTAGCAATGGTTCTCTTCTCCTGCCAAACCATTCTTTCTCTTGGTTTTTGAATAGGCTTTCGTACCTCTTTCTTGACTTTTCCTTCTTCTTTGGAAATTCATTATCCTTCTTGGGGTCAGCTTTAACAGCTTTTAGGGGTGTGCCCTCCATATCAAAGTTAAGGACTTGCGTCCCCTTATCATCTTTCTTAGGATTTATCTCAAGAGGTTTTACATTATCCCTATCACCTTCTTTAGCCTTTTTTCCTCTTGTAATGACCCATAGATTAGAATCTTTAGTGCCATTGACATGTATAACTTCAATAAGGCTGACTCCGCTACCACTGGGCAACTCCTCTATGGTATCTTTTCCTCTTTGCAATATTTTTTTCAATCCCTCATCTTGCTGGAGATTATTCCCTTGCACTCGATGGTTGATTAGGCCTAGCTGTTTACTTCCTTAAAATTTATGTTTTTTCAAGGTGTTTTATGATTTATTTTTAGTTACTAAAGTGTCATATATGACCACTTGCAAATACCATGCCTGAGTCTTGTGATGATGCGCGACATGTTTTACGAAAGCTTCGCATGGACTACAACAGCATCCATGCATGTATCAACGATTGCATACTGTGTCGAGGAGAACACAAGACTAAGGAGACATGTCCAAAGTGTGGTTCTCACAGGTATTGATAAAACTTGGAAGGGAAAACCATCCCTCAAAAATTTCTTAGACACTTTCTGCTTATCCCCCGCTTAAACCATATGTTTCCTATGTCTGGCATGGCGATCTTGACAATGTGGCATGCACAGAATAGGTCCACATATGGAATTCAATGAATATCAGTGGATTCACACACATGGAGCCACATTGACTCTACCTTCCTAGGCTTTACCCGAGAGCCAAGGAAAATTCGGCTCAGTCTTGCTATCGATGGCGTGAACCCATTCGGTTTGCGCTCAACTTCTTACAATGTGTGGCCTATAGTCCTTGTCAACTACAATATCCCTCCATGGCTTTCTACGAAGAAAGGACATCTCATCCTTAGCTTGCTCGTTCCCGAGCACTACAAAGTAAAAAATATGGACATGTATCTTTGTCCATTAGTCAACAAGATTAAGATTTTGTGGGAGGAGGGGGTCACCATGCAAGATATGAGCAAGCGTGATAGTCGACAATCCGCCAATATTCGAGCCATTCTCATGTGGACCATGCATGACTTTCCGGGATTCAGAGAGTGTTCATGCAATTAGGATTCTGTTCTCGTTGGTAATATCTATTATAGCTTGTTCAAGTTTGTATTCACTCGATAGAGGTGTTGGGACATGTTTGGTTACCTCAGGTTATCATGCATGTCCATTGTGTGGCCCACAGTTAGACTCCCCCCGAAGGTCATGAACCATGAAGAAGATGGTATATCAAGGACACACTGCTTTCTTCCTAGAGGGTCATGAACTCAGGGAAGGTTTTCTTGGACAACCTCCAGCACATATGAATGCCCAAAGCTGGTATGAGCTGAAAATGGTCCACACGAAGTCACATCCAAAGGGAATGCAATGGTTCTTAGTTTTCTACGAGTTGCCATATTGAACCCACTTACAGATCAACCACTTGTTGGATCCCATGCATATTTTCAAGAACGTGGGCAGCTTGTTATGGGACCACATCACATGAAAGAGAGATACTGTAGGGGCACGCATGGATTTGAAGGAGGTAGGCAAGATGGAGGCGCTTTGGCCACACTCGAGTGCTGATGGTCGCTTGCAGCTACCTCACGCTCCTTGGGTTTTTTCCACTAAATAAGAGCGCATTGTGAAACAAATAGTCAAGTCTTGATGGGTATGATGCGTTCTCTCAGGTTCATGTTTTCTAAAGATGACCAATTATCAGGGCTAAAATCCCATGATTGGCATAAGATATGTGAGGTTTGTACTACGAATGGATTGTAAGTGGCATGTGCATTTTTCTATTTGGATTGTAGTCGTTGTTCATAATGCTTCCTTGTTTGTGGCAGTTTGTACTACCGATTGTGATTGCAGGATGCCTTACTCTAGAAATACACCGAGCGATTTATAGGCTATCAACTTTAGTGCAATGGATCTCACTGAAGGAGATTAAGATGTCTTGTATTGAATCTACAAGGCAGGGAGAAATGGAGACGGTCTGTCTCTTTGAGAAATACCTGCCTACCAACATGCTCATGATACACATCCACCTTCTTGTGCATCTTGTAGATGAAGTGGAGATTGCTAGACTTGCCTATATGCAATCATATGTTCTTCTTAGAGTGCTTCATGAAAACCCTGAAAGTCTTTGTGCGACAATGAGCTCGGCCACAAGGTAGCACGACTAAAGGTTGGTTGGTGTATGAGGCGTTAGTGCATATTTCACAATGGCTACCAATGGTGGATTCAGACAACAATATGCTATGGTCGATGAAGGATGATGATAGACTTACCAGAGATGTGGTGGTTGGAAATGGGGTAGAAAAAGGAATGGATGCTACAATGGAGAGAAAGTGAATCCCTTTTATATGTTGCACCATACCTCTATGGAGACGTAGCTTGCTAGGTACCAGTAAGCTAGGAAAGATCGAGAGGAAGGGCGATTTGAATTTCGACGTAGTATACGCCATCAAATGATTTGATATTCCGAGGGCATGGAGAAGATGTTGCAGTTTATGTCAACGTGATGGTTGCATGGAGCTTTGACTGCAGCATCTCGCAAAGGGGCGGAGGTCTCAACTGAGGAGTGGGAATTCTTGAGGGGATAAAGTCCAAAGGTGATGACGTGTTTAGGGTTTGTCATATCTATATTTTATATGCGACAAATAATTGAGTGTTTCAATGTACATTACAAAATATATAGTGCACTATGGTCGCGCAGATGCGGCATTTTCACGTGGAGCGTATTGACAAAATGCGCTCCACAACAGATTGTGCTATCATGGCAAGGTTTGAGCAAGAGAGTCGATGATGAGCAATGGATCCAAATACGGTTATAGATGAGATGGAGTATTTTGGAAACTTTCAAAGTATTGTCATGATGGATTACCGTAGCTTCTCCATGATCCTATTCGATGTGCAGTGGTTCAAAGTGGTACTTGAAGGAGCTGGAGCAATAGTTTGATGAGGTCCATTTGGATTTCTCGAAATAGATTCTGAAAAAAAATGGATGGATTTGTGCAACACGTTTGTGTTGCCGGCCCATTGTGAATAGGTGCATGAACTCATGTATTTTTTAATTGTATTACGACATGGTACATGTCACAATAGTTAAATCTCTCTTGTACGTGATTGTGAACATGTAATTTTCTATCCAAACCCCTAAAAACCTCAATGGTGGTACGTTATACCTTCAACTCCCCGAAGTGCAAGGGTATATGATCAAAGCAATGTTTGGAGCATAGATGAGGACAATATGCAAATAGAGGGGTCGATATTGCAAGGGGTGGAGGCCACCGAAAGTTTGGAGCATGTAGAGGAGCGACAATGATGGAAATACAAGAGTTCAAGAATTCTTTGAGAATGAAGTGGACTCATCCTTTTGTGATGACATGTCTATCGACTTTCTAGTGTATGCAGAGGTTTATCAGGAGATTGATATGGGATCATAGGGTAGTTCATGCTTGGAGCATCCACCTACTCAATTCATTGAGGAATCGATTATAAGGGTACATAAGATATGCATTTTAAGTAAGATTTTTTTAAAAGATTTATATTACCATGATTTTTATGATTTATATTGATTATGCTAACATCAATTTTTGTTTGTGCAAGTCACCTTTGTGGATATTTAGATCATCATGATGAGTCGAGGGATGAGCGAGGAGGAGCTACGAGAGATCTTCATGCGTATGTCTCCAGATCAGATGGCGAGATTTAGAGATATGGCAGACCAAGAGCTGTCTCGGACACCATCAGACTGTTCTATTAGATCTACTTCGATGCACTCTGATGCTTCAATTTCTAGTAGACGAGGTTGACGCTCCAGAGTTAGGCCACACGGAGGGATTGGTTCAAGGGGATACTGCGAAGATCTAGATGTAGTGAGCCCACAGTCGGCTTGGGATATAGGTGCTACTCCTCGTTCTCGTGGCAGTTCGAGAGAGCCTGGCTTAGGTGGTTACTGTGGAGGTACCGACGTAGTGTCTCCGTCTCGTCGTTCTATTGGAGTTGTGTCACCTTCGGGATTTGTCACATATATGGAGACGTCTATACCAGCCACTCAAGCTTTTTCTTAGTCGTCCGCGGCAGGTGGCACCCCTATGGGTGCTACTCCAAGAGATACTACCCTTGTAGGTACACCAGATGTACAGGGGTCTCCTGGATATGCCCAGGAGCATGGTCACAGGTGGGAGAGGACCCATCTTAGGCATATCTTAGAGGGTTATGCCTACCTTATAGATGATAGGACAGGAGCCATCATCATGAATGATGAGGAGAGGAGGCTGATGACTCCTATGAGAGAGTTGTGCCAACAAGTTTTTCGGTACAATGTCTTGGATCATTGGAAGAACATACCGGAAATTGCTTTTCCCCCTCCATATTGAAACGCTGCAAAATCTTGGATACATACTCCTGCTGAGATAGATAGAGTAACCCCTTCGATCTATCTCTAAGTATCCACATCCCAAGAATGTGATTGGCATCACCAAGATCCTTCATGTCAAAGCTTCCATAAAAACTTTAATTCAATGAATCCAAGGCATGAGTATCCCTACCATCAAATAAGCATGTCCTCAACATACAAAACCAAGATAATCAAGCTGCCATCTTGGTGCACAAGTAGTGATCAACTTGACTTCTTTGAAAGCCCTGAGACTACATGAAAGTATCAAAATTATGATACCATTCCCTTTGTGCCTATTTCAGCCCATACAAACTCCATTTCAATTTATAGAACATCGTCTCTTTCCCCTTACCAACAAAACCTTCTAGCTATTGCACATATATGTTCTCATGAAAATCATCATGTAAGAATGCAGTCTTTACATCCATTTGTATGAGCTCCATATCTTCAATTGCAACTAAGCCCAAAATGGTTCCTAGAGTAGTCATCTTGACTATGAGAGAGAAGATCTCATCAAAGTCAATTCCATGTTCTTGCTTGTACCCCTTTGCAACTAACCATGCTTTGTACTTTGATGAAGAATAAGAAGTGACCTTCATCTTGTAAACCCACTTGCATGGAAGAGTTTTCTACCCTTTAGGCAGCTGCACCAAGTCCAAAGTACCATTCTTATCAAGTGATTCCATTTCCGATAGCATAGTCTTGAACCACTTCTTATTGTCCCGGTCTAGTCATTGCTTCCTTGAAGCATGATGGCTCACCCACAATCAATAACCATGACATAATCTATAGTATACTACACAGTAGGAACAAACCTGTCAAGTGGCCTCGATGGTCGGGTCAACCTACACAGCGAAGGCTCAGCATTGGGGCCTGCAAATCTACATTTACAGGTTGTTGTCTTGAAATACGGGCCTGTAGTTTTGCAAGTATAGATTGTTGCATGAAATATGAGCCTGCAATTCAGCATGTATAGGTTGTTGTCCTGAAATTCTAGCATGCTATCCTGATAGTTCAGGTTGTCCTAACTACATGTTTTCATGCTGAAACTGTGGTGTATCATGGGCAATGTTAGAATATCAAGCTCCCGTTACTCTTTATTCAATCTATCTTTATGTGTGTGACCAACATTAGTTGGATACAATTGTACACGTGTGTGACATTCAATAATTCAGTGTAGTCAATGACTTAACCACAATTAGTCTTGGTTAGTCATACCTATGTGTGTAAGTCTCTTTCAGCTAGTATGATGGAAGAATAATGAAAGAATAACAACAATGAGCTAAGGCTCATCTTTTGCTTCACTCTATCTCTCTCCCTCTCTTCCAACATGGTATCAGAGCCTGAACGCCTGAAACCTGAAGGCTTGGTAGTGGCCATTTGACATCAAGACATCAAATTTAAAGAAAACGTCATCAAAGGAGACTGTGCCTCCAACCTGTTTTTTTGCAGAAGCTATATCTTGCTACAGAAATGGTTTTTGGAGAAATGGCCCATTAATCTTGACCATTTTGGTGTGGTCTACAACTTTACAGAAGAAAGTTTTTCAAGTTCCTCATAGATTTTGAGATATTCAGCACATACTTGTGCAAATTAGCTGTTTACTGCAGTAAACAACAGGTGATTCCAGGGCACTGGTGGCTTTCATCCTAACAATGTATATGCCCTTATTATCATGAATTTGAGCATGATATTGGAGTGTTAAATGCTTGGTTTTGGAGCTTATTTGTAGGTTGGAAATATTGAACTGGTTGTTGTCCTGAATTTGGAAACAATATACCTACGGGGTTGAAGTATTTGTGATACTCATTTGCTAGTGACAAATGCTTGGATCATACCACTTGAGTGGTAGATGCTTTTTGGGATATTGTGAGTGCTGAAAGTCCAAAGTTTGGACTAATTTGTTGCTAGTTATACTAGGATAATGACTGGTTATTGTCTGCAAGAAGGATATCTATCATCTTCACTGACATACATGCAAAATATTTTGACCGGTTGAACTCATGCATAGAGTGGCAACTAAATGAGATGTTTTGGGGCTGTTTTGAGGTCTAAATACTCTTCTTTTAATAGAGAAAATACTACTGGTTATAGCAATGGACTTGCTGTATTTGGTACTGCTACTTGCATATAGTACAAATATTGATACTTGTATGGACATAGTTTGTTGTTGGCATGTTGACAGATTATTTTTGATGCTAAGAAGTGCTTGAAAACAACCAAAAATTACGAATATTCAGGGAAAAATAGACTTCGTTGAAGGCAGTGGTGGCAATCAGTATGATTTAAGCGGCAATGCCCCAGAAATGCTTAAAAGAGCCACTTGACGACGGTCAGAGAATTTTCATAATTTTTTGGCGTGCAAGACAAGACCATGGGAGATGCCCGATAGTGGAGGACTTCAAGATGGACACCCAGTATTTTTCAGACTAAGGATCGGACACTAGACATGGAAAAGGGAGTGCCTGGGAGGCCAAGCCCAAAATACCAAAGGTGGAAATGGACTTTAGGAGAGCCCAAAGGGTGTGACCCTTTAGGGGCCCCCTTGGGAGCCCAAAAATTTGATAAACATGGGGGGGGGGGGGGTTTTGCATTTTTTTCACTGATCAGAAAAGAGAGCGCCATCATCACAAATTGAGGGAGAGATGGAGGATGGGGGCTGTGAACAACCCCCAACTGACCGAATGCTTGATCTACATTCAACCTTTGCTCTCCATTGCTCCAGAATGCTCCTCAATTGGCTGCCTGGTTGTGGAGAACAAAAACCAATCTTTCTCTCTCCTCCCTCTCTCTTGCATACAAGCAATTTGTGTGCAAGAAATCAAGAAGGAGAGGGGCTGAAGAATGCTTATCCGGCTGTGATCAGATTACTTCAAGATGGAGAGTAGGCTGAGGAAAGAGGTTTAGCACTGAAGAATGGTTGTTGTCAGTCCGTGGGCTGCCCAAAATAATTATTAAAAAACCTGCAACACGCAAGACACGCAATATGCTTCAATTTTACAAAGAAATTTAATTGTTTTTGTTGTTTCATGGTACAAATGTTGTTCATATGTGACGAAATTTTGTTTGAACCTTTTTTACATTATGATTGAGGGCTGTAACTATAGAAATATAGAACTCGTAATGATTTAGAGCTGTTATTAATTTGTTAAAACTCATAAAATGTCATTTTTAATGGAAATTAGTGGTTTTTTTCGATTTTGAGTTGAAGAAAAGGGATGAAAATAGAAAACAATCAGAGAAAATGTTAAGTTTCAATAAAAAGGATAAGCCAATACAAATAAATTAGAAAATACCTATTTTTCATGAATAATATATAGAAAAAATAGCAAAAATGAAAAAAATTGGGGTTTGTGCACTCAAAAAATGTGGAAAAATAAGATATATGTGCATGAATGTTTGGCGACATTAAAGCATGAGGTCAAGCCTCATTTTTTCCTCTTCTTTTGTGTTATAGTATGTGTTTATTGCTTTTATATATAGAAATGATACAAAAAAACCATTTAGACCTATGCACCGCAGCATCACCTAAATTGGTAAGGGGGGGGGGGGGGGGGGGGAGGGGATGAAGTTTGTGCGAGGATCTAATTGCTGAAAGATAAAAATTTTGATTTCCCTCTTTGTGCATAGCATTTAGGGATCGTTTTATAATTAAATATAGAGACTAGTAGCACGAAAGTTCTGGTGCTAGTCCCTAAACTAGTGCAACACATAACACTTAGTTAAAATTCATGAAAGGGCTGTTTTCCGCACCTCACATGGGTGGTTTTTTTAAATCATAAAATGGTTGTGCACAATTGTCATACACCTTGCATTAAGCATGCCATGTGGTATCTCCTAGAATGCATTGCACTTGTTTGATAAACTTTGACCAATGCTAAGAGGACAAGAAACCCAAGCCGTAGGTTAGACGGGTGTTTCCGTTTGGGAAAGTTTTGTGAGGAAAATCAAAATCTCCTGGAACGCTGAATTATGAAAGAGTGGAGTTTGTGCGAATGTTATATGTGTTAGCAACGCATCTTGGGGCTAATCCCCGAGGTGTAGGAGAGTCGCAGTGGAGCCACGGGAATCAGCCGAGAGGTGCTTCCCTATGTGTGTATTACAAGGCATTATGCCTATATGTTATGGGATCTCCCTCTGAGGAGAAGGGAAGGTGAACGTTGGACTACATATTGGATACAAATGCAAAATCATTATAAGCATATAGTGCAAAGTGAGTTTTAGATACTCCTGACCTGTGAGGCCTTGTGGTGGAGTTTTTTGTCATATGCATGAGGTTTGGCTAGTGCCATAGCCAATGCTAGCCCATTTTAGGTCCCATCATTGGTGCATCCACCGGGAGCTGCCAACAAGTGGTGTTTCTCAAATCTAGGGTTCTTAGGGACCAAATAGTTGAGTTATGTCCTTTGACAAGGACCGTCAAGCCGAAATACAAAAAGCAGAACGTGTTGAGAGGGCTAGACGGCGGTTGGAGATTGTATGACGCTATTCTCCTCAAAGGAGCATCTCGTTACGCATAAGTGGGAGTGGTTCTAGTAACCTAGGTGTTACGAGTAGCTCTTCGAGTGCAAGTGGAAGTCTTGGTACTTCCCTACTTCCAATTAATCAACCCACAACAAGTGGGGGTGTAGTGTTGCCTACATATGCTCTTGTTGTCAATCCGGTTGTAGCCACATGGCACAACCTATCACAATTCTAGTAGGTACACTGGATTTACCGGCATTAGGAGCACCGTTGCCCATTTTCCATGGGTTAGCAAAAAAAGATGGAGAACTCAAACGCTCATGTTCAACTATCAAATCCAAGACGAAGAACACCTAATGATATTCTTCAACATGACGTTAAAAGGAAGAGCGGTAGTATGGTATCACGGCTTAGAAGCCAAAACCATAACTAGCAGTGCCCAATTCTTTACGACTTTTCGTAGGGAGTTTGCCTGTGAGAAGGGTGGACAATATTGGTTGTGTGTTCTGAATGTAACACGCCAAGAGCCAAATGAGAATGTCCATGCATATGCCAAGAAACTAAAGCAAGTTCTTCGCAAACTTAACGCTTATATTCCTATTCCAACGGGCTGCAGAGTTGCAATATTTCCTATATGGGTTGGATTTTAATATCCAAGTGCAGCTGAGTAGTGTTGCTTTGGCCGACATCGACACTGCCATTACCCAAGAAGAAGGAGTAGAGTCGCGCTTGCAAGCGGCTTATGCAGTAAGGATAAATTGGAATGGTAATAATTCGGCTTTGACCAATGGGATTCAAGGGGACCCCATGTTAAATACGAGTGGTAGAGGGAGTATTATGTTGAATTTGTCTATGTTACTAGCTCCTCCTAGCATGACTATGCCTATGGCTAGTCAAGCGACCCCAAAAAGATGGCTCCACACTTCTTAGGATGGCTGATGATAGTCTAAGACAACCAGAAGGTTGCATTACTAAGGTCCACGTTACAGTTGCGAGCGTGGAATGCTATCTAGGCTTTAGGGTGATAAGGTTTGCAGGATGTCCTACCTATCGAGTTTTGCTAGGCAGGCCATGGATTCTACGGACAGACTCTCAGGTCAAGTGATTCTAGGTCGAGGTGCCCATCGTGTAATAGTGGATGCTTACCCTGAGTCTCCTCAAAGTGAGAGAGCTCCACTATCCTCCATTGAACTAGAAACAGTAGATGATCCATCTGGTAGTGAGACGTCATCGAGCGATGGATCTAAGGAAGGGTCCACTACTGAGGATATTTATCAGATAACCTTGAATGAGCCGATAGAGCCTCATGATCCAATAAGAGACGCGGACGTTATTGAGCTAGATCTTGGTACACTAAATGATTCGTGGCCAAATTAAATTAGGGTCCATGCTCAGTTTGGAAGAAAGAGAGGATTATGTGTCCTTAATTTGAGAGTTTCGTAATATCTTTGCTTGGAGCTATGATGAACTTTGGGGTATTCCTCCTAGTCTGGCTGTGCATACTATTCCTGTAAAGGAAGGTACCCGCCCTATACATTAGAAAGTAAGGCGTATGCCTTTTAAATTAAGGGACAGGGTGTACGAGGAACTACAGAAGTTGTGAAAAGCGGGTTTGATCTTCCTTATTCAGCATACTGAATGGTATTCACCAGTTATGATTAGGAAGAAGAAGAACAAGAAAATTCCTCTTTGTGTAGACTTTAGAGAGCTGAATAAGCAAACTGTTAAAGATTACTACCCGTTGCCATTTATTGACCAAGTTTTGAATCAACTAGTGGATGGGGAAATATATTCGTTCATGGATTGCTTTGCAGGGTATAACCAAATGGCGATCACTGAGCAAGACAAGCTAAAAACGATATTTATTACAGTCTTTAGTACCTTTGCATACCATGTGATGGCATTTGGGTTGTGTAATGCACCTCATTTTTTGCAAAGAATAGCCGACAAGACCTTTGGTGACATCTCATAGAGGAGCTGAAAGTATTCATTGACAATCTGGGGGCAGCCATCGTAAGGGATAGACAGTTGATCATTTTGCGCAAGTGTTTTGAGTGTTGCAGACAATTTTGCATAGCTCTTAACCCACGGAAGAGCGTCTTCAAAGTCCCTTATGGGCTCTTGTTAGGTCATGTGGTCAGTTCTGTAGGGATTGCGACTAATCCTGAAAATATCAAAGTCATAGTCGCCATGAGTCCGCCAGGTACTCCAAAGGAAGTGCATAGCTTTCTGTCTCATCAGTAGGGTATTATCAGAGGTTTATCAATGCCTTGGCAGAAAGAACGTTGCTGTTGACCAACCTATTGTCCTTTAATTTTCAGTTTACATGGTGATGGGACCTGAAATGGGCCAGCACTGGCTATGGCACTAGACGGACCTCATGCTCATAACGACAAACACACCCTCACGGCCTCGCGGACCAGGAGCGTCTATCTAATGCTAAAGGACCAACTGCCCTAAAGCCTAATCTATGCATTTATAGTTTTATAGTTTTGTAGTCCAACGTTTCCCTTTCTATCAACTCCTCAGAGGGAGAACCCTTACACATTGGCAATAAATACCACGATAATCACATACATGGGAGGCAACCTCTTGGTAGAAACACCGCGGCCCCACTACAGCTCTCCTACATCGCAGGGATTAGCCCTTGATGCACTTCTCAACATATAAGCAAACAAACAAACTCCACTCTTTCATTTCGAATCCAAGAGATATACCATGTGTCCTTTCCAAATAATTCCCCAAGAAACGAACGTCTATCCTACAGCTTAGGATGCCTTTTCACACTCAACGTGGGTCATTGTCATTGAAAATAGGTGCTATGTATCCAGGTTTTTTATATTCCGATACCATGATCGACATGCACATGCAAAGTGAATGATTCTAAAGTGCTCAAACATAATTTTAAATAAGAAACATGTGGTGCACAAGCAGGCTTTCCAATGCATTTACTAACCCGTTGCGGCAATGTAAAGGATAGCACACCGAGACCACACTCGTGCTACTATCCTCTTAATTAACATACCATGAACTCTATGTCATGATGTGCATCAAAAAATTGGCAACAATCAACATGCAAATCATACCATTCAAACCTCCCAACCCCCTACGTTTAGGTATTGCTTTTGTTGCATAGGTGTAGAGGTTCATTTTGTCATGTTTTGATGTATAAAAAGCAATACATCACAAACTTTGACAAGAAGATAGGGAAAACTGAGACCAAAGCTCGTGCTTTGCCACTAACACACATCCAAAAATAATCATTATATTTTTTCTTATTTTTCCAAGACATATTTCTATTTTTTTCCTTATTTTTCGTATTTTCTTGATTTATTTAGCAATAAAATATGCTATTTTCTGATTTTTTCTTATTCCAATCACTTCAACATACTATCATTCAATTGATCTTCCATATTCTCCCCGTGGGAACACTTTTTACCCACCCGAAACGGAAAAACTACCATTTTACCACTTAAAAACCGCATTTTGGGTTTTCGAAAATTAAATGAAGCATGTAAATCATTGCAAAACTAAAATTTTCTGATACACAGCAATTAATAATATTGCAAATAGTACACAAACAAATTTTTATCTAATAAGAACATAATTATCATCATAAACTATAAAAAATCCTTCATTTTCTTCATAAAAATGGTCATACCGTGTTTTTACATAACCCGAGACGCCTTGAATGACTTCATAACCAGCAACAAACGGAGCCTCCATTGCTTTCAATCCAATTTTGTACTTCAATCTTCAGCATCTCCATCAATCTTCATCACCATTTCCTTCATTCTCCTTCCCCGATTCCTTCATCAAGATGGTACACATGAACAACCCATAGAGAAGAGAGAGAGGGAGAAGAGAGAAAGACAAGAATCTGTTCTCTTCATCTGGGCAGCCATTCCTCGTGCGAAGACCGGTGATAGCATCAGCCAAGAGGGAGAAGATGGCCCCCAATGTCGGTTGGATGGGTTGCTCACACCCAGGAATCTCCATGTGGGAGGATGAAGCGAAAAAATCGGCGCCCTGTTCCTTCACGTTTTCTTCATGCCATCACTCCATGCTTCATGAAAAATTGCATGAAATTTTTTGGGGGGGTCAAAGGTCCCAAAGGGCACCCCCCCTTTGGTCCTCAAAGTTGTCCACCTCTTCGAATCTTGTCCATTTTGTGGCCACTTCCTCGTCCGGACTCCGATTCAAGCTCTGAAAAATCCTGGGTGTCTGGCTTGACATCTTGCATTGACTGACAACTCCTGGCACGCCGCACAGCAGTCGAAAAAATTATCAAAAATCCACAAGTGTCGCTTGAGCACCTTTTAAAAGCCGTCTTTCACTTGGTACTTAAAATCGTCCTAGCTGCAGCCCCCGCCTTCGATGTTAAATATTTTTCCCCTAAATTCTGGAATTTTTAGCAAATTTTAGGCACATCCCGGGCTCAAAACTCCACTCTCATTGGCGACCGTGGGATAGGGCGACTCAGCCTGTCGAATCCCACAACAGATCTACACAAAACAACCAAAGGAAGCATCAAGATGATACAAAATAGATACATATTAAAACACGGCACACTGCTCACCCTACCGCCTGACAAAACCAAGGCATGACATCCATAAGGAGTAGGCCTAGCCTAATCTGATAAAAGGTCCAAAACTAGTCACTAACCGACTGCTCCAACACGGCCAAACTAAAAAGAACTATCAAAGAGGTTGCCCTAAGTGGTGGTCTGAACTACCTACCTAACTAAGGACAACATAACCAAGAGCTCCTACTAGGCGAGGACTCCTCTAGCCTGATCAAGAAGTATTTTCTTTTAGCATATTTCTTCTTTTAGGTTTTTATTTTCCCCATACTCATGCATGTAAAAAGGAGGGAGCTAAGCGTAGTGACCCAAGCAAAACAGGGCATCGGCCTCAGGTCCTGTCCTGGTACCCAAGAACCTACCAAGCCCTCGCAAGGCGACACTTAATCCTTTTCAGATGCTCACTTTTATTTTCGCTCCAACCTTCCTTACTTTCCTCTTTTCCAACAAGATGCCACCCCTAGGAAGACAAGGCATCGCCCCCAGGTCTGACTTGTCCCTAGGAACTTACCAGGCCTTCGCAAGGCGATGATCAACTACTTCGAAATTTTCCTTTCGTTTCTTTTCTATTTTTATCGGGGGTTAGAACCCCTTTTTACACACCTTTGTATCTATTTATTTTCTTTGAAATAGGCAGGGTTATTTTATCATTATCATATTTCCTTCTGGGATAGGCTTCTCTAACTGCCTCACAACTAAGCAAGAACTCCTAGAATGGCTGCCTAGTAGGCTAGCAAAACAGGGTCACTAGAAGGGCCTTCCAAAATAGGTCTTTTGATACTTGGTAATGTCGTTACAAGAGGCAACAACTACTCAAATCTCCCTCAAACATACCTAACCTAAACCTGGGACTTCATGCTTTGGACTCCTGTCCCCAATCAAGAAAAGAAAATCCCTTACAAGTACACAGACACATATAGCATAAAAACACATTACTCGTAAAGGAGAGATATCACTTGGATAGGGCCACAAGAAGTCTCCGCACGACATAGGCTCCTTCCAAGCTCTTCTTTGAACCTGTTTGGCACAGGACTAAAATAAGAAACCATTAACGACATCTGTACTAAATAGACAACTGGCCCTCTTGGCCTAATGAAATAAAGCATTTCACTACAAAAACTGATCGTCCCTCTTGGCCAAACAAAATAAAACATTTCACTACAAAAAACAGATCGGTCCTCTTGGCCTAATGAAATAAAGCATTTAAAACCTCACAAAACTGGCCCTCTTGGCCTAACGAAATAAAACAAAATAACATTTACATATCTCTTCTTGAAATAGTACAGATATACAATAATATGCTCCTATCCAAGGAGGAAAAATAGGGCTCACAGCCCTAAACTAAATGCATAAGATTATGACCCATCCCTCTTGCATATATAGCAAGAGTCGTATGCATAACATGTTGTCTAATCAACCTATGGGTCCAGGATAACAACGGTAGATTGGTCTCGGCTACTCTTTGCATCATCCATATCAACCATCGCCTGCCATATATTGCATGCTCTGATAACATCCCCCACAAGCGAGCGGGTCATGTCTCATTATTGATAGCAATATCCAAACTAGGACCACAGTTCAAGAAAAGTTCTTCTTCATAAGAAAGATTTGCCACTGAATCTGCAAACTGATTCCAGTAATGTGGAATCAGCTGAAGAGACACTCTCTCAAACTCCTCAAGCAGGGTCATCGTAGTTCGATGATACATACAAAGGATGGGATTCCATGCTTGGTATGTCCCATCTATCTGATTCAAAATCAACTGGGAATCCCCTTTTACTAACAACCGTTGAATACCACCTTGTTTGGCAAAATGCAACCCCATAATCAAGGCTTTATACTCTGCCATATTGTTAGTGAATCCTACCCCGAGATAAGCAGCTAACTTCATCGTAACTCTACGTCGGGGATCTTGGATTACTACTCCAATACTCCTTTTTTTATTAGGGCCCCTGGATGCTCCGTCAAAATATAATGTGTACGTCCATAATGGGTTTACACAGCCTACCATCACGAACACCTCTATTCGTAATTATGATAGTCAAAATTTAACATGTTTAGAGGATGAACTAACGGCTCCATCCCACCTTCTTCATTGAACTGAACAGGGATACTTGTCAACATTCGTAAGCAGTGATGGCAGAAGACGTTGATCTCCCACACAAAGATTATGTCTTCTTGCTCAATCACTTTGTATCCTTTGCTCCACTAGATAAGTTTCCCCTGATGGTATCTTTACTCCAGATATGGGTGCTCCAAATAAGGAATTAACCGTCCCATCAACCAGCTTTAAGCTCTTTTGTAGGTCTCAAATCAGCCCCAACATGGACCTGCAATGCATTTCTCCGTGTTAGCATACTTAGAAATAATAAGGTTTAATATTATTAAGATTAACCTTATTTTTAAATTCTACTCCCTGCAGATCAGCTAGTAGAGCCGTAGATCTATTTTTTCCTAGTCTAACAATCTTGTAGGTGCCATCCCATCTAGGTTCCAGCTTCCCTGGAAACAGCTCCCTATGCGCATCGTAGTACAAAACTAATTTCCCTTTTTTAAAGGTATACTTCTTTGCTTTAAGGTCATGCAACTTCTTCATTTGACATTTAGCTATCTCCTGGTGTAATAAGCTCTGCGACTTTAGTTCATCCAGGTGGGCTATGGTGGTGAAACGTTCAAAGAGTGGATCCTCATCTCCCAAAGAGTAGTTAATTGCAAACCATATGGTTGGCAACTCAATTTCGAGGGGTAACATACACTCTTTTCCATACACTAATTTAAATGGAGTATGGCCGGTAGCTCACTTAAACGTTTTATTGTATGCCCATACTGCCACATACAACTTCTTGTCCCAGTCTCGTTTCTTCTCAGAGACTCTTTTAGAAAAGATACCCACAAGCTTCTTATTAGTACTTTCGACTTGCCCGTTGGCTTGCGGATTATAGGGGGTTGTTAAAAAGTGGGTTCCACAGTCTGACACTAGTTCCTTCGGTGGACTGAAACGGCAGATAATCTGCTCTAAAAGAAAACTTGCAATCTCTTTTGCATTGTCCTGCCTCGTCGCCCGCACTTCTGACCATTTTGTGAAATAATCAGTTGCTACTATAATGTATCTCTTTTGGGTAATAGACGACGGGGTGATAGGACCCACAAAGTCAATGCCCCACTTCTCAAATGGAAGGACAACCATAACAGGCGTAAGTGGGCGTTTCCTATTTTCTCTGCTGTCATGTCTTTGACAGGTATCACATCTCTTAACGTACTCAAAGGAATCTTGGAAGATGGACGGCCACCAATATCCAACTCTTAAAGCTCCGTCCAGCGAAGTGCCCTCCACATGCAGAGTCATGGCACTCTTCCAAAATGAAAGGAACCTCGTCAGGTATCACACATCGACAATAGATATCATCAACACCCTGCAGATATAGTGTTCATGCGATCAAAGAAAACTTCAAAGCCTGTTGTCTGATTTTCCTCTTTTCTGATTTTGATAAACGAGCTCTAGTCTCTCTTGTTGATAGATAATGCTTGATAGCAGCATTCCAAGATGGGATAGAAGCTGTATCAATTTTAAACATTTCTTCAATATCACTTTCTTCAGCCAAAGTCTCTTTCGACTCCCCGAAATCCACAAGGCATTCTACAATCCCTTGCATCCTTGGTGGCTTACTCTTAATCTCATAATCGAACTCCTGCAAAGTGATCAATCACTTTGCCAAATGATCAGGAGGTTGCAGCTTGCTTATAAGTAATCTAAGCCCTTCCGCCTTCATATAGAACACTACCTTCTTATAGAGGATGTAGTGCCTGAATTTTTTAGTCGCAAAGACCATCGCAAGGCACAACTTCTCCATGTAGGTGTAGTTAATTTCTGATATGCCCAATTTTCGACTATAGCAAAAGCTATCGGATGATGCTACTTTTCCTCCCAGATTTGGGCTAAACAGCAGCTGATACTATGCATGGTGGCTGTTGAAAGTATGTAAAAAATACCTCGCCTCTTTTAGGTGCTTTTAAAAATAGTGCTTTTACTAGCTCCTGTTTCACATCCTTGAAAGCTACCTTACAAGGGTCACTCCATACAAATAGACAGCTAAAGGATAATAAGTTCGTTAATGGCAACGTCCTTTCTGCCAAGGCATTTATAAACCTTTGATAGTACCCTATCGATGACAGAAAGCTATGTACCTCTTTTGGAGTGCATGATGGACTCATAGCGACTATAACCTTGATCTTCTCAGGGTCAATTGATATTCGTACTGAACTGACCACATGGCCTAGCAATAGCCCATAAGGCACTCCAAAGACACACTTCCGTGGGTTAAGAGCGATACAAAATTGTCTGCAGTGCTCAAAGCACTTTCTTAAAATAATCAACATCCTTTCTCTTACAGTGGCTGCCCCTAGGTCATCGATAAATACTTTCAACTCATCTGGGGAGATGTCACCAAAGGTCTTGTCTGTTGTTCCTTGCCATGATCCAGGTGCATTGCACAATCCAAAGGCCATCACATGGTACGCAAAAGTACCAAAGACAGAATGAAAGTCGTTTTCAACTTGTCCTCTTCTGCAATTGCCATCTGGTTGTATCCTACAAAGCAATCCATGAACGAATATATTTCCCTACCTGCTAATTGAACCAAAATCTGGTCAATAAATGGCAACGAGTAGTAATCCTTAACCGTCTGCTTATTTAGCTCTCTAAAATCTACATATAGTGGGATCTGGTTGTTTTTCTTCTTCGTGATGACAACTGGTGAACACCATTCTGTATGCTGTACAGGGAAGATTAAACCAGCTTTTTGTAACTTCTGTAACTCCTCAAATAGCCCGTCCCTCAATTCAAAAGGCATACGCCTTACTTTCTAACGTAGAGGACGACTGCCTTCTTTTACGGGAATAGTATGAACAGCCAGGCTGGGAAGAATGCCTCTCAGCTCGTCATAACTCCAAGCAAAGATGTTGCAGAATTCTTGAATCAAGGACACATAGTCCTCCCTTTCTACTGAACTGAGCATGGAACCTAATTTAATTGGCCGTGAATCTTCCGGCGTGCCAAGGTCCAACTCAATTACATCCACGTCTCTTATCATATCTTGCGGCTCTATCGACTCATTTAGAGTTATCTAATAAATATCTTCTGTAGTGGATCCCTCTTTAGATTCATCACTGGATGATGTCTCACTACCAGATGGATCATCTGATGTTTCTACTCGGGGGGGTCGCTCATGAATATATGTATATATAATGTGAGTTCAAAATAAGGGGTTTTTAAAATACCAATTTTATACATTTTGTATGTACATAAGGGTGTCATATAAAGGGGTCACTTATAGATTGAATAGAAAAGGGTTGTGTTTTATTCAAGAAAAATTCACAAATTAGGATATTTATAAATAGGCCATGAACGCACGTTATATAGAGAATATATATATAGTGAACCCCCCGAGTGTTTCTAATTCAGTAGAGGATAAAGGAGCTCTCTCACTCTGAGGAGACTCAGGGTAAGCATCAACTATTACTCGATTAGCACCTCTACCTAGAACAACTTGACCGGCGGGTATATCGACTTGGCAGTCTGCTCGTAAGATCCAAGGCCTATCTAGCAAGACTCGATAGCTAGGATGTCCTACAAATCTTATCACCCTAAAGTCCAAGAAGCATTCTACACTTGCAACTGTAACATGGACCTTAGTAATGCAACCTTTTGGTTGCCTTAGACTATCATCAGCCATTCGAAGAAGGGTAGAGCTATCTTTTTGGATGCCTAGACCCAACCTCTCCATCAGATCTAAACTCATGATATTGACAGAGGACCCAATGTTTACGATGGCATGCTCTACTAATATTCCATCCACGTATGTTGGAACCCTAGGGCAATTCTTTTCAGCATGATCAAACCAATCTTCCCCTACTCGTGCTATGCCCAAAGGCTCTATAATATACCCAATACGCAGGATCTTCTTGAATTCCTTGCGTACTCCTGGAGATAATTTAATCAACTGTAAGAGGTTTACATCTGGTTTGACTTCGCAAAGAGAACTTGCCAAATCAAAATCATGATAGGTAGCCAAAGCTCTCTTTTCTCGCCAAACCATTCTTTCTTTTGGTCTCGGAATCGGCTTTGGTGCTTCTTTTTTAACTCTTTCCTTCTTCCTTAGCACTTCCTCATCCTTCTTAGGATCGACTTTTGTGTCAACAGGCCTTAGAGGTCCCCCTTCCATGCCAGGATTCAGGACTTGCGTCCCCTTATCCCCTTGCTTAGGGTTCTCCTAAACCTGTTTTACATTAACTTTATCGCCCTCTTTAGCCTTTTTGCCTCTTGTCATGGCTCGTAGGTTAGAGGTTTCAACTGCCGCCATTGACGCTGTTACACGCGAGCAGTGATCGAGAGCAAGCCTCTCTCACAACCCAATAATGAGATGTTAAGAAGTGCTGGTTGGGGTAATTGACTTTGTCGAATACACAACACAACTTAAAAAATTCAAATATTCGATAATACACCACAAGCCACACACGAAAACAGAACAAAAGACAATGCCTCTTATAACTCTGAGAGTAGAGTTTTGAGCTCACGATGTGTCTAAAATTTGCCAAAAAATCCAAAATTTAGGGAAAAAATATTCAACATCGAAGGCAGCGGCTCCAGCTAGCACGATTTAAGCACCAAGTGAAATACGACTCTTAAAAGGCACCCAAGCAACACTTGTGGATTTTTTATAATTTTTTAGACTGCCATGCGGGTTGTCAAGAGTTACTAGTCAATGCGGGATGTAAAGCTGAACGAGCAGAAATTTACAGCACTCGAATCGGAGCCATGATAGGGAAATGGCCACAAAAGGGGCAAGATATGAAAATGTGGACATTTGAGAGGGCCAAAAGGGGTGCCCTTTGGGGGAATTTTAACCCCCCTTCAATTTTTGAGTTTGGGGGCCATCAAAAAACGTGGAGAGAGAATGGAGGAAGAAGACGCCATCTTCACGCCGAAAAATGCGGCATGTGGAGATGGAGATCATGATTGCAGCCTGCAAATAGCCCACCTAATCAATCATACCCCCGATCTTCTCCCTCTTTGCCAGTCTTATCGCCTGTCTTCACCTATAAAATGGTTGTGGGAATAAAGAGAACCAGATCTAGTATTTCTCTCTCCTCCCTCTTTCTCCCTTAAGGGACTGTTCTTGTGTGTAAGAGGAAAATGAAGAATGGTGAAGGAAAGCTTGTCCGGATGAGACCAGATTGCTTCCAGGTGGATGAAGACATGAAGATTGCTGATCTTGAAGGTGCTGGAAATTGAATGAGGGATGACACGCAGTCCCGTAGCAAAACCGAGATCCTGAGGCATGAAGCCTAAGTGGTAATTCAATTTTTATGAAGAAAAAATGAGTTTTTATGCTATTTGGTTGATGAAATATTATTCCCATGGGCTGAATATGCATTATGTTATTTTTTGCTATGAGTTTGATCAGTTTATGCTCAGAAAATTAGAAAATCATAAGTGATATGGATGAAACTAATGGTATAAAACCAGTAAAATGCGCGTTCAAGGGGTAAAATGGGGGTTTTTTGCAAGATAAAGGGGAAATATGAGATTTAATATCAATAAAACCTGAAATTTTGCTGTCAAGAAACCTAAGGGCCACAAGCCACAATCAATCTTAATTTCTAGTCATTTTTTATTGAAGAAAATAGGGAAAAAATACCAAAAAATTGTGAAAAATGGATTTTAAAGGGGAGAAATTTAGGAAACGATAAAAATAAAGTGTTTGTGCAATGTATAATAAAGATAGAGCATGAGGTTCCCTTGGTTTACCCTCGTTTCTATGTTTTTGTCCGTGTTTATCGCTTTCTCTACAAAAAAATACACATAAAACGACTCTTACACCTATCAACGATTGCAAAACATTGAACGGTAGGGTGAGGGGGGAGGTTAAGCATCAAAGTACAATCTTAAACCTAATTTATGTGTTGCATCATGCCTATAGGTCGTTGTTTTAAAATAAAGGAAAAGGCAGCATGAGCGTAAGGCTCGGTGTCTCTCCTCGTTTCAATACATAAACGTTAGTATGGAAATCATGAAAAGATTGGTTTCACTCAATGCACAATGCTGATTTTCTGTTGTTTGTGCAGTAAACCATTCACATTATGCATTATGCATGGTTCATGGTATCAAAGGAAAAATCTTCTGGACTACATAGCAGTTATTTTCTTTAGGACTTTGACCCATGATTGAGAGCGTGAGGTTATCCCTTGTCGTAGGATAGAGGGTCGGTTTTCGAAGGGACTGCTAAGTGAGGACACATGGTATATCTCCTGGATTCGAGAAATGTAAAAGAGAGGAGTCGGTGTTCGTTTGTGTTATATGTTTAGCAACGCATCAAGGGGCAAATCCTTGCGATGTAGGAGAGCTGCAGTGGGGCTCCGACTATTAGTCGGTGGAGTGCCTCCATATGTGTGTGATCATGGCATTTCCAATGTGTAAGGGTTCTCCCTTTGAGGAGTTTAAGGGAAACGTTGGAATCTAAACTATAAACGTAGGAATTAAGCTTTAGGGCAGTTTGTCCTTTAGCATTAGATTGACGCTCCTGGTCCTCGAGGCCGTGAGGGTGTTTGTGTGTCATGAGTATGAGGTCCGGCTAGTGCTACAGCCAGTGCCGGCCTATTTTAGGTCCCATCAGTGGTGCGTCTGCCGGGAGCTGCCTATAAGTGGCGGTTTTTGAATCTAGGGTTTCAAGGGACCCTAAATTATCCATAAAATGGGGTTTGTTCAAGGATGGAAAAACTTGGCTTTCCCTATACAAAAATTACTAATGGACTTAGTTAGTTATGTAGAGCATGAGTCCTCTGCAGAAGATAATTTATGTGATGAAAAGAGTAGCCAATCAGTGGTTACCCCATCCTCTAGTACGATGGCATGGGCCGAGGTTCACCTTGGTGTGGTCTCTACGCAAGAGAAATCATGTTTAAACACCCATCAACCTAGAGGGCATAAAATAAGCATGTTGGAAACTAGGGTAGTTATGGCATCAACAGGTCATCATGCTAAAGCCAAAATGCCATGGAAAAGTTCTGATATACGATGGAATATGCTTGTGGTTAAGACATCCCGTGTAATGGGCCACCATGATGACATAGTAGGCATCACAAGGATGTTAGAAGCCCTAGCTGTCAAGGGGAAACCGTTGCTTAAAAGGCACGGTTCCCAAGTTTTAAGAAGTGGTAATGATAAAGCAACTTTGGATAAGGACCAAAAGCTCTTATATAAAACCGTTATGGACTTTCCTTTTAAAGGGAAAGGTATGGAAGACCCTCTAAGAGGGGATCAAAATGACATGTTGAAACTTATAGGACTCCCTAGACCACTCAGTGAGTTAGCAGAAAGGGATGTCAATGAGGATATTAACCTCCCTACACCGAAAAGGGTGGGGATGGAAGAGGTTAAAGATCCTAAGAGGCTAGACCCAGATCATGATGAATATGAAGATTGTAATGACCCGGTGTTGATCGCAAAGGAGAGGACTAAATGTCCTCCTCTTTATAGGGATCTCCCAGTGTTTTATGGGTTGCCAAATGAGGATCTGATGATTCATTTAAGAGAATATGACCTAACTTGCATTGCAAGTGGGTTCGACGATATACACCAGATGCTCATATTCCCAAGTACCCTAAAGGGAGACGCAAGGAAATAGTACTAGAGCCTCCCAAGAGGGTCGATCAAATCATTTGAGGAGTCTTGTGATAGATTTCTAGATGAGTATGAAAAGAAGCTCCCTATGATTCAGGTCTTAGGGCAGCTTATGCAGTTTAGATAGGAGTCTTATCCTTCTGTTAAAGAGTATGCTAGAGCCTTTGATAGTACTCTTAGGCTTTGTCCAAGAAGAGCCAGTGCACTACCAGATGATGTGCTATGTGAGCTCTTTCTGAATGGCTTAGAGATTAATACGCAAATCCAAGTGGGACTGTGGAATCCTAAGTCCTTAAGGGAAGCAAAGATGTATGCCATTGATTATGAGGGTCATATTCAGAGACGTTGGAAAAAATTTTGGAGTTTTCCCCGCTTAGTACAAGTGCATTCTAGCTTCCAATCATTTCTACAAGAAGACAGCTCACTTGTTGATACAAAGACAACCTATGAGGGGAACCTTGGTGGCCAAAATCTCAAAGCAGAAAATAGCCATCCTATGAGTAGTAATGACATGCCTCTCAGTGAATAGGTGCCAAGCCATGTAAGTCCCATTAGGGCTTGCAACACTTCCACGAGAGGTAGTTGTGATGGCAACATGGATAGAACCAATGGGCCTAAGAGTGTTGATAAGCATTCTGTGTGTGGTTCTAATTTTGTTTTTAGTAAGGCTCTTGAGAGACCTTTGGTGTCGGAATCATGCTTCCGGGTGGATGTTGTTCCCTTCAGTGAAAGCATGGTTCTTATGGGGACAAATTTACAATGTGGACGTAAACAAGTAAAGACATCTTTTGTAAAGAGGATGCAAAATGCTAAAAGTCCACCTGTGCTTCACAAAGGTCATAAGGATGTGAGGCCATTTGGCCATAGGGATAAGTTTGCATTGAGTTCGTTAGACCAGTGCAGCAAATTGAGGGAATGCAAGAATATTAAGGGAAATGTGAGATGGGTTTGGAGACCCAAAATCTCCAAAAGTATGGCAAGAGTGTCGGATGCAAGGCCAAGGATCCCATCTGGATATATTCTGTTGAACCCCCAAGAGGATAAGACTGGATATACATCTGACAATATACACTGCCTTGGGATACACCCATGTGATGTGCCTAGGCTTGAAGCTCTACCTAGTTTGGGTCGCAGTACTGATTTATGTGAAAACCCAAATAGGGGAGGTTCGAATGAGTACAAAGCTATGATTCTTTCTCCCAAAGGAGCCGCTCAATCGCTTGAACGACCGATTTATTCGAATTACAATAAATGTGGGACATGCGAGCCCACTAAGGCCATTCATTCAGCTCATAGTGACCAAGAAGGGATCGGCCTTATTGATGAGTTATTTGTGGAAAGGCTTGGACTTGTAGCTCTACAAAAAAAAAAACCTAAGATAAAAAAATACAAGATCAAGCTTTTAGCTAACTGGAATGAGTAGCATGGGGTTAGTCGACCTATGATATGCTATCCTTGGTACCCTGGGTAGTCTGATAGGGTGTGATGTATATGCCAAGGACATCAGTATTACGTGGACTAAAATGATCTATCTAGGTTTAAGCTAGGAAGGCTAGTTGCTTTGGATATTACGTCCAGATTTCGTTAGCCCAAGAGGACCGATCTGTTTTTGTAGTGAAGTGATTTATTTCATTAGGCCAAGAGGGCCAGTTGTCTGTTTAGTATAGGTGCGGTTAATGGTTTCTTGTTTTAGTTTTGTGCTAGATAGGTTCGAAGAAGAGCTTGGAAGGAGCCTTTGTTGCGTAGAAGCTTCTTGTGGCCCTATCCAGTTGATATCCCTCCTTTATGAGTACCGTGGTTTTTATGCTATTTGTGTCTTTGTACTTGTAGGGGATTTTCTTTTCTTGTTGGGGACTGGCGTCCAAGGCATGAAGTCTTAGGTTTAGGTTAGGTATGGCTAAGGGAGGTTTGAGTAGTCGTTGCCTCCTGTAAAGACATTGCCAAACATCAAAAGGCCTGTTTTAGAAGGTAGTTCTAGTGCCCTGTTCTGCTAGCCTGCTAGGCAGCCGTTCTAGGAGTTCTTGTTAGTTATGAGGCAGTTAGAGAAGCCTGCCGAAGAATAATACTAATGATAGAAGGAAAAAAACCCTGAAATATCTTAAAAGGAAATAAATATATACAAAGGTGTGTAAAAAGGGGTTCTAACCCCTGTCAAAGTAGAAAATAAAAGAAAGGAAAATTTATAAGTAGTTGATCGTCGCCGCCTGGTAGGTTCCTGGGGACGTGTTAGCCAACCTAGGGCCGATACCTTGTCTTCCTAAGGGTGGCTTATTGCTAGAAAATAAGAAAGTAAGGAAGGTTGGAGCGAAAATAAAAGTGAGCGTTAGAAAAGGATTAAGTGTCGCCTTGGGAGGGCTTGGTAGGTTCTTAGGTACCGAGACAGGACCTGAGGCCGATGCCCTGTTCTCCCTGGGTCACTACGCTCAACTCGCTCCTTTTTACATGCCCGAACCCTGGAAGAGGAAATGTGCTAAAAGAAAATACTTATTGATCAGGCTATAGGAGTCCTTGCCTAGCAGGAGCTCCTGGTTGTGTTGTCCTTAGTTAGGTAGGTAGTTCAGACCACCACTTAGGGCAACCTCTTTGATAGTTCTTTTTAGTTTGGTTAGTGACTAGCTTCGGACCTTCTATCGGATAATGCTAGGCCTACTCCTTGTGGATGTCATGCCTTGGTTTTGTCAGGGGGTAGGGTGAGCATTATGTTGTGTTTAGTATGTATCTATTTTGTATCAGCTTGATGCTTCCTTTGGTTGTTTTGTGCAGATCTGTTGTGGGATTTGACAGGCTGAGTCGCCCTATCCAGTGGTTGCTAATGAGAGCGGAGTTTTGAGCTCGGGATGTGCCTAAAATTTGCCAAAAAATCCAAAATTTAGGGGAAAAATATTCAATATCAAAGGCGGCGGCTCCAGCTAGCACAATTTTAAGCACTAAGTGAAATACGACTCTTAAAAGGCGCCCAAGAAACACTTGTGGATTTTTGATAATTTTTCAGACTATCGTACGGGTTGTCAGGAGTTACCAGTCAATGCGGGATGTAAAGTCGAACGCACAAAAATTTACAGCACTTGAATCGGAGCCATGATGGGGAAATGGCCACAAAAGGGGCAAGATATGAAAAGGTGGACATTTGAGAGGGCCAAAAGGGGTACCCTTTGGGGGAATTTTAACCCCCCTTTAATTTTTGAGTGTGGGGGCCATCAAAAAACGTGGAGAGAGAATGGAGAAAGAAGGCACCATCTTCACGCCGAAAAATGCGCTTTGTGAAGATGGAGATCATGATTGCAGTCTGCAAATAACCCACCTAATCAATCATACCCCCGATCTTCTCCCTCTTTGCTCATCTTATCGCCTGTCTTTGCCTATGAAATGGCTGTGGGAATAAAGAGAACCAGATCTAGTATTTCTCTCTCCTCCCTCTTTCTCCCTTAAGGGACTGTTCTTGTGTGTAAGAGGAAAATGAAGAATGGTGAAGGAAAGCTTGTCCGGATGAGACCAGATTGCTTCCGGATGGATGAAGATATGAAGGTTGCTGATCTTGAAGGTTTTGGACATTGAATGAGGACTGACACATAGTCCCGTAGCAAAAGCGAGATCTTGAGGCATGAAGCCTAAGCGGTAATTCAATTTTTATGAAGAAAAAATGAGTGTTTATGCTACTTGGTTGATGAAATATTGTTCCCATGGGCTAAATATACATTATGTTGTTGTTTGCTATGAGTTTGATCAGTTTATGCTCAGAAAATTAGAAAATCATAAGTGATATGCTCAGAAAATTAGAAAATCATTAGAAAACACGCGTTTAAGGGGTAAAATGGGGATTTTTTTTCAAGATAAAGTGGAAATATGAGATTTAATATCAATAAAACCTGAAATTTTGCTGTTAAGAAACTTGAGGGCCACAGGCCACAATCAATCTTAATTTCTAGTCATTTTTTATTGAAGAAAATAGAAAAAAATACCAAAAAATGGTGAAAATGGATTTTAAAGGGGAGAAAATTAGGAAATGATAAAAAGAAAATTACATAAGTATTTGTGTAATGTATAATGAATGTAGAGCACGAGTTTAGCCTTGGTTTACCCTTGTTTCTATGTTTTTGTCCGTGTTTATCGCTTTCTCTACAAAAAAATACACATAAAACGACTCTTATACCTATCAACGATTGCAAAACATTAAACGGTAGGGTGAGGGGGGAGGTTAAGCGTCAAAGTACAATCTTAAACCTAATTTATGTGTTGCATCATGCCTATAGGTTGTTGTTTTAAAATCAAGGAAAAGTCAGCATGAGCGTAAGGCTCGGTGTCTCTCCTCGTTTTAATACATAAATGTTAGTATGGAAATCATGAAAAGATTGGTTTTGCACAATGCACAATGCTGATTTTTTGTTGTTTGTGCACTAAACCATTCACATTATGCACTTTTTAATATATTAATAATCTATCACTAATAATTCCTAATCACTTTCCCTCCTCTCTCATCTCTCCCTAATCTTTGTTGTCACTTTCTAGCCTCCTTTTCCAAGTTCAATATAATAACCTACTACTATTGCTCTAGTAGCATGCCAGAACATGACAAGTCACTAATCTCAAATCTAAGTTTTCATTTAATAGTATTAATAAAAATGAGTTTTACCAACTATGTAACTTAACAAATAACTATTCAAAAGTAACAAGCTAATAACTTACTTGATTGGACAGAGTGTGTGCTATTTTTGCTTGATGCCGATTGCTCGTCTCCAATGTTTTATCTCCTCAACTCCTCCAGTATTTATAATAACATAGAATTGGGCTTATATTGTGACACTTCCACACTATATAACTAGCTTTTAGCAAATTACAACAGTATCCTTACACTTTTGAGTGAGGTTCGGGAGTTTTAGCATCTCTATACTAGCTCAAACTCATGTGTTGTCCTCTATTAAGGTAACATAAATTGGAAAGTGAGGCTCAATATCAAGTGTGGCTTGAGTCTATGTATGAGCCTCAACAACAAATTGTAGGTATTAAGGGATCAAACTAGCCCAAATATAAAACCTAACTTTGAATCTACCAATCTAACTAGTTTATAATTGCAAGTCAAAGTTCAAGCCTCACTCCATATGCTGGTGGAACCCTACTAAGTGAGCCACCTAAGTTAAAGCCTCACCTTCAATTGTTAGTGTAAAACTAGTAAATGAGGCTTGTCCAACCTCAACTTCATATGCAAGTGTAGAATCAACAAGTGAGGCTCAAAGACTTACCTCCATATGCTAGGGTAGCCATACCAAGTGAGGCTCAAACACATTCATGGTCAAGGGTAGAGCCAGAAAGTGATCCTTGGCATATTTTTTTCTTCATGTGCTAGTGTAGCTCTAGCTACTAAGGCACGAACTTAAGTTTGGGCATCCATTCCCTCTACTAGTATAGAGAAATTAAGTCATATTCAGAGCTTAAGTTCAAGCCTCACCTCCTATTCTAGTATAGAGCTAGCAAGTGAGCCTCGAACATGGAGCCTCACCTCCATGTTCTATCATAAAGCTATCAAGTGAGGCTCAAACAAATTCAGATCAAGTCTCACATCCATATGCTAGTGTAGCAATAGCAAGTGAGGCTCAAGCTTAAGCTTGAGCCTCACATTCATGAGGGTAGAGCTAGAAAGTGAGCCTCCATAGAGCATTCTTTTTATGTTCTTGTGTTACTCTAGGAACTAAGGCATGAACTTGAGTTTGGGCCTCATCTCCCTCTCGAAGTGAGGCTGATTGAGCCTTAGCTCCGTGTGCTACACTAGAGCTTGCAAGTGAGGCTCGAATGTGATTTTGAGCCTTACCTCTACATGCTAGTGTAGATGTAGTAAGTGAGGTTCAAACCTCATCTTCATGTGCAAAGATAGAACTAGAAAGTGAGGCTAAATCTTAATACTAGATAAACCTACCACATACAGAACATGCCTAAGCTTAAGCTCCTCATGAGTTGTAGCGTGCATTGAAGTTGTCTATTTTTAGATTTCCAAATCAATTAGAGAGTTTTCATAGACAATATTATTTGTAAATACTCATTTCTTTTCACAATAATGGATCGGAGAAGCAACAAAATGGCTACCTTATGGAAAAGTCTTTACATTGGATGATCTTCAAACAATGTGTTAAGTCAAAAGCACCACTTCTAGAATCAAGGTGGATAAAAATTATGAACTGACTAAAGAAGAAGCAATGAAGTGGTTTGTGGATAGCTATGATGTCATTGGAAACTTCAAAGGTGACCTTCATCTCTACCTTTCTCAACCTGATATGATATATGGAGATATGGGGATTGTTGTTGCTGCCAAGGATGGTGTGGATGGGAAATCAATCCCATGCTTTACATGTTGTGTATTATGAGTAAGAGAGACCACAAGAGAAAACAAGTTTTGTTTATCATTGGACACTTTCAGTCCAACAGACATGAGTGGTAGTAGACAAGGGAATAAATATTCTATAGTAAAGTTATGATTGAAAATCAGTAACATCTCCGATGAAGAAGATTCAAGGGTCAATAGTTTGGAAGACATAGTGAAAGTAGTGAAGCAAGCAAAGTGAGCCTCAAATCTTTCAAAAAAGAATGCTCTTCCCAACAAGAAGACCACAAAGACTCAGGCTAAGAAGGATGTGGAGAAGAAAGGCATAGCAAATGCAACTACTGCACTCTCTTCAAAGCATGGTGAGAAGGAAGGTGAACAAAACAAGGTGCCTAAAGCCCTTTATGCAAGTGAAATTGAAGGTGATGGAAAAGCAGGCTCCCTACAGCAAGAGGTGCAAGTGCTCACGATTAATAAGAGAAAGGAAAAGGGTTCTTCTAGTATTAAACATGTTCAAGAAAAGTTATGAAGTAGGAAAAAAGCCAAGAGTGCAAGTGATTCAAAAAATCAGGTCAAAGAGAAGTTATCAGAGAGACAAAGAGCCAAGAGTACAAGTGGGTCAAAAGATGTTGAGGTTTTTGATGAGGAGTTACTAGTAGTGGAGACTTCAAATCAAGATAACAAGGCAATGAATTCCTTAGAAATCAAGCAAGCCTTAGAAATTGTGAGGGAAATTGTGAGGGAATAGATATGTTTACATCTTTGGAGATTTCAAAGTCAATGCAAAAGGAGCCCTTTGTCGATCAGATGATGCAATCATGAGCACAATGGAATGCAAATGGTTGTCCTTCTATACCTCCACCTTATGTGAACCAAACCCAGAGAGACTTTGAATCTTGGAAAGTACTCTTTTGGCTCTTTGCTAAAGCTTAGGAATTCATGTATACATGTTGTTTCCTTACTCTTCTTAATGTGTGCAATAAAGTAATATTTGCAAACTTAAATATAAGGCTCTCTACAACTAATCCTAAATGTAAAGAAAGTGTTGAAACTCAACTCCATATGCTAGTTTAATACTAGCGAGGCTCAGGAGCCTCATTTCTATATGATGTTGTAACATTAGCTAGTGAGCCTCAAACTAAAGTTTGAGCCTCACTTCCATATCTTATTGTAGCACTAACAATTGATCACAAAAACCATAGACACATGTTATTACATTTTATATTTAGTAACATGAGATATCCAATTTGAAACCCTACAAAGATGAATGCTAATCACTGTTAATTTGATCTATACTTGGAAGTGATTTTGTATTTTTCAATTTTGCAAGCCTTTGTGGAGATCATAGAGCGCATATTGTAAATATTTTTTGTTAGAAATGATTTGTATTTGCTTTTATGTGAGGATGACATATGGAAGAATTGGGTAAAGATCATGAGGCTATATGCAGAAGACCAACTTCCAAATAAAAAAGAAGAAACTCAACTAGAAAGTCCAAATGAAAGTTCAAGAACCCAAACTCTAAAGGGTGGGCAAATTTAACAAGCACCAAGAATAGTAACGTTAGGGTCCATGTTGTTCCAGTGCATTTTAGGCCTTGAGAAGAGTAAAGTTCTAGAACTACAAGCAACACTCCTCAACAAGGAAATCTTTCTTAAGAAGGAAAGACATGCTCTTCAAAGAATCGACATGGAGGAGATGGCTTGGTAGTTGAAGATAGATTGGGTACTAAAAAGATGTAATAATTGCATTCTTTTCTTATCTAACAAGGGAAAATCTAGATTAGGAATAGGTGTGCGAGAATTATAAGCTAGGGGATTGTGAGTACAATCTAACGATAAGCTATACCTAGTCCTTTGATAGGGACTCTCTCAACAAATCAAAAAATAATCCCTCCCTTCCAAAAAGTGTATTGACCTTGCTCAATCACGTATATAGAGCAGCTATGGGCATTATATCCGAGCAGGAGTTTATTCATTGGACAATCCAAGGATAGGATGTGATATCATAAAATGTAAAGATTTTTGCACTAAAGCACATGTACCATTCCAATTAGTAGTGCTTGATGTATATGGTACAGAAGAGGAACTCCATGGAATTTTTCTCTAGCTTGGCACTTTCCCTCAACACACTCAATTCACAAAATGAATATGTTCTAGTATGCTTTATCGATTTTATCAACATTGGGATGTTTGTTGAAGGAGTTCTTAGCTAATCAACAAAGGTGCAGTATGAATTTGGTATGCTACACACACAAAAACATGATGCATGGACATCTAGAAAAATTGAGATTGCAATTGTGGGTTTTTTGCAAACAAGGTTGAAAAGTTTGAGGCCATTGATAAGGTCGTGACATAAAATGTGTCTATATTAGGCTTTGGGAGTCAAAATCAATACTTACTAGATAGAAGCTTCATTGATGGCCACATTATAGGATTTTGACCCACAATACAACTATGTTCTTGAGATGTATTGTGGTGGAGTTATGTTGGAAAAAAGCCTACAAAAGAAACAATGGTGTATTGCTCTTTGCAAATATGATTTTGAAGCCATGGCTTTAGAATCAAAATGCTATATTCTTCTAGATAGTTACCCTTCCTTACAAGAGTGGTGTGCTGCAAGTAGAGCTTTTGCAAAGCACATAGTAGAGCTAGATGATGCAAAAAAAGGAGATCTAGACAATCTTGAGATTGATGAATAGCCAAGCAGAGAGGATGAAGATGCAGATGATGTAGATGATAATGAAAGTAACATGCATGATGAGAGAGAAATTGGAGATGCTAAAGATAATAGAGATGATGTGGATAATAAGAATGTAGCAAAAAAATGTGAGGATAGTGGGAACCACACTAGAGCTATTGGGGAACATACAAATGCTGAGTAAGGTGGAGTTGTTAGAGGTGATGCTATGGATACTATAGAACCTATGGATGTTGGGAGTGTCGAGGTTGCTAGGGATGTTGAGATTGTTGGGGATATAAGGGTCAAAGATTCTTTCTAGGCCCATGGCCCATCAAAATTCAAGAGTGAGAAAGGTTGCAAAGTGCCCTCTCATGCTAGTATGTAGAAGAAGATTTTATCAAAACACGCTTGCTAGATAATATCATCATATATCTTCTTCAAAGTTTAGATTGCCAAATTAAGTCTATAGTATTTTGAATTATGATTTGTTGGCTTACTTGCATTCATTTTGGTTCTTGTTATGTTAATTGAATTCTTCTTGTTCCATACATCCTAACAACTAACACCAAGTTAATCAATATGGGACTCAATATTGAGTTAGAACCCTTCTTAAGCAAATGCTTGCAAAATGCTCAAACTTGAGTTTGAACACTCCAACATTAGTTCATTTGAACTTCACCCACCACAATTTAGCTATCTGGAAATGAAAAATTAAGGCCTCTATAAACCTAATACATGCATGTGAGGCTCAAGCTTCACATCTATATTCTATTGTTAGCACTAACAAGTGAGACTTGAACTTAAACTTAATCCTCCGATCCAGAATCCCTAGTCATTGTTTTAGTTCTCCATTGAAACTAAAGTTCAAGTTAGATATTCCTTAGATTTCTCCATCAATAAGTAGATATAACATCTAGAATAATGCAAATATACATTTTAATTGAACAATCATAAGAGAGATCTCAATGTAATTTATAATTACTCAAAGTTATAGTTAATAGACTTTTATTTTGTCTCACAGAAAAATATGAGAAAATAGGGGAGAGATGCGATACCCTTCAAATAGAAAAATAAGTGCCACCTATAGTGGAGAAGCTAAGTGCCATGATAGTGATGAAATAATTAATGAAGAAGAGGTGGGACAGGTGAAACACAATGGTGAACTTGTTCAACAAGCATCTCCAAAACCTTCAATTGATTTAAGTAGAGAGATTGAGAACATGCCTCTGAAGAGGGTTGGTGCACAGGGTATTGAGAACAAGGATAAAGGTAGTGAAGAGCTTCAACAATAAATTTGTGCAACCAACAGGACACAAGAAGTAATTGGAAAAGGGACAGAAAAAGCTACGTAGGAGACAACAAAAGAAGACAAAATAACTCAAGGAAGGGAGTAAGTAGTGAAAGGCTCCAAGGAAAATGAAGGTACATATTTTTCCAATATAATCCATTTTTGCAATATCATCCATTTTTTATACAATTTTGTTTGCCAAATGTAAAAATTATGAGTAAGATTTGTGTTTGCACGTGTAGCTCCTATTGAGAATGAGGGGTCAAGCATGCAAATATTAAAGCAATGTGTTAAAGAGTTACGTTCATACACATGAAAAAGTAGGCCTCTAGGAAGCTTATATTCTTTTGAGAGAGATGTAGATAGACTAGTTTTTGAATCATCACCACTTAATAGAGATATTAAATTAAATTTAGGAGAAATTATTATAGATGAATATGAAAATATATTGTGATACTTTTGGTAATGCAAATTTGTATTAGTAGTCAAGAAATTTTTGGAATATTTACAAGCCAGCCTAAAGCCACAAACCCTTTCAACCTTTCCAAGTAGCTTATTAAAGGCTACTTTGCAAAATTGATACTTATTTTTTTATTTTTAAAAAAAGAAAAATAGTTAGACTTATGATGCTTTTAAATGCTTAATGATTGTGCCTTTGCCGAAGTGGAACCTAGGCTATGACTAGGCTAGACCCACACACAAACCACTAGGCTACAACCCCATAACTTGTGCTACTTTCGATTGTATTCATTGCTAATAATTTTTAAGAAGAGAAAAATCAAAATATTATCACCCTTGTGTACCATATGAAAAAAATATTCCTTAGGAAATCATCATAAAGAAACATGCACTTATTCTCGATCTTAATGGAGTTTTACTCAACAAAGAAGACAAAAGACATCCATGCATAGATTGTGCTAAAATTGACATTGGTCACACCAAAGTTGTAGTTTGACCAGGGTGTTTTGAATTTTTGGATTAAATTTATAAGTACTTTTATGTTGGCATTTGGTTAACCATGCTACATATGAATGTTTCGACTTATGTGAATAGTCTTGAAAAGCATGCACATAAATCATACCCTTTCCTTATGGTCTGGGGATAGGAAGATTGCGACATTCATAACCCCCAAAAAGGATAATGGCCAAATAAGCCTAACTTTGAATCTATGTTTAAGCCTTTGTTGAGGGTCTCGTACCAGTGCAAAAATATTTGCAATAGAAGAGTGTTCTAGATAAAATGGGAAAATCCCATATTATTGGAAAATTGAAATTACCAAGGTCAATATTTGTTGTAATAAGTTTGTCTAGTATCATGAGTTTAGGAAGGGATAATAGGGTTAAGAAGTAACATTTTTAGTATGTTTATTCTCCTTTGATTTTGAGCTTGGCCATGCAACCAGGCCTTAAATCTATGCATTAAATATGGTTAGCCTACTTGAGTACTATTAATGGCTAATATTATTAATTTGTGGAAAATATTGATATTGACAAGGTCATTGGTGATAGCCTTCGGGAGTCTAGCTATAAAAAACCATCTATATAGCGTGAGTTCAAAGGATATTAAGAAATAGCCTTTCTTTACATGCTATAAGGCCTTAAAACGATCCCTTTTACTTTACTAAACTTACAGTTTATTTTGAAATTGTAATTTAAAAATCTATTTTATAAATTTAATCTTATAAATTTTACTAAATATAATATCCTTTATTTTGAACTTGCGTTGTATCTTACATGTTCTATAAGGCTCCGGGGGGCGATACATATGATGAGAAGTGTGTTGGACCGGTTAGACTTGGTTACTTTGTCTTTAAGTAATAAATCTCAAGAAAAATACGTGATGTTTTAAAACACTATTGAAATCCTTCCAATCAATCTCAAGTATTGGTTTTGGGCTAATTACTAGATTATGTCATTGCGAATTCTTCCCGAGGAGACAAAAGATCAAATAGAGCTTGCAAAAAAAAACCAATAAATTTAAATGAAAAACAAACTATATTTAATAAAATTTTAATGTCATTGTAGTTAAAAGTTAATTAATAAAATATAATTTAATAAAATGTGATATTGAAATTTAGTTAAAATATATCCCAATATGAATATATACTAGAGAATCTCCTTGGTTTTACATTGTTACTCACCTTTGATGTGCTTGTGGACTAGAGCTGCATGGTCCATAAGCTTGATTGTGCCATCTGAATATGCAACCTTTTGTATCTTCACTCTTTTATTTTGAACTTTTCCATTTGGTTTCCATGCCAAAAAAATTGAATCAACATGTTCCCATATATTTGGGTTTGCCTTATTCTTCATCTAATGTTTATTCCAACAATCATAACAAATCTCTACATCAGCCATACCCTTTCATTTTGCACATGGTGCCTAGTACTAGATGAAAAATTTTTGGTAGCTTGGTGATGTCCTATCTACCTCAACATTTGACTTAGCAACTGCAAGCCAAATGGGATAGATGTTGATATCAATTGGGTGTAGTAGGAGGAAGTCTCCATGCTACACATCAAAACATGACTTGAAATATTCATTTGGTTTCAAAGTGCGTAGCCCAAAATAGTGTTCATTCCATTGCTCAAATCCTAACCATTTTTCATCTTTTTTGGAGTCTCCATTTTTTGACAGGATACTAAAATCATCTATTTGACATGTCCTTAGTCAAAAGTCTACATAGGATGCCAAATTTTGCTTTGCTTCACTAATAGGACTCTCTATCTCTTTGGTAACATAGTTCTAATAGTCAATAACATGCTTGAAGTACAAAGGGATGTCATGATCCTTTCCTTTGCTCTCCCAAAACCTCATATGAGCCTTTATTCTAGATATAACTATATCATAATCTTTGACAAAACTAGCCATTGGCAACAAAAGGATTATTTGAGCATATGGATAGGACAATGTCTAGTTTTAGCAAAAAGTGGATAATAATATGATCCAATTCCATTCTAATATGCAATCCTTGTTTTTGTAGGTTGAAGAAAACCATAATTGAGGGCTAAACATGCATCTTGAATCTTCATGGGATCTTCGCAAACATCAAGAATTTTTGCATCTATATCATTTTGCAGCCAATTTGTAATGAGAAGAAGGACATAAACTTGTTTTGGCCAGAACAATGTGTAGTAACTTTGCTTAATCACCTACATAGGGCAAGAGGTGGTGTTGTTAATGATACTCATTTTAATTGTTATCCTGGTGTTTCTTAATACCAGGCTCTTTTGAGATCCCAATTCCTACCTTCTTATTTAAACCCCTCAAGGTTTGGGAGGCTTTGATATATCTCCAATATCACAAAGGAGAACTAGACATCTAAAGTTCCTTTTCCATATCAAATAACAATGTTAATTTATAGAGCTAGGTTAAAGTTGAAGGGCATGCTCCAATGGTATCATAGTTTTACTTTTGTGTGTGTGTGTGTGTGTGTGTGTGTGTGTGTGTGTGTGTGTGTGTGTGTGTGTGTGTGTGTGTGTGTGTGTGTGTGTGTGTGTGTGTGTGTGTGTGTGTGTGTGTGTGTGTGTGTGTGTGTGTGTGTGTGTGTGTGTGTGTGTGTGTGTGTGTGTGTGTGTGTGTGTGTGTGTGTGTGTGTGTGTGTGTGTGTGTGTGTGTGTGTGTGTGTGTGTGTGTGTGTGTGTGTGTGTGTGTGTGTGTGTGTGTGTGTGTGTGTGTGTGAGCTTGTGCCCAAAAAACATCTCAGTGATCATATACCAGATTAGAGGCCCATTACCTTGATGCCTGTGCTTTATAAACTTATTGCCAAAATGATTGTGCATAGGCTACAGGGGATAATGCATGCAAGATTTCATCCTCATCAGTATGGGTTTGTGCCGAGAAGACAAATCCATGACAATATATCCAATGCCTTGACTACAATTGAATATGCTAAATACTTGCATCAAGAAGTACTCATATTGCAGGTGGATATTACTAAGGCCTTTGATAATGTCCAATGGGATTTTATTTTTCAGATCATGATTAAGTTGGGCTTTGGTCCCAAGATGGCAAATGTTGTTTACTGGCTTTACTTTGACTCTACTGCTCAGTGCATTTTGGGGGGGCATTTGTCTCACTCATGGATATTGGGTCAATCAGTCAGGTAGGGCTGTCCTCTTAGTGCTCTTTTCTATGCAATTGTGACTCATCCTCTTTTGGTATCTTGATCACTTAACAAACATAGGGCAGATGATTGGTCTTCAAATCCCAGGGGCTACATCATTTTTGGCACAAGCGTATGCTGATGATTCTTTTTTCATGCCACAGAATTCTCCAAGAGACCTTCGCATGCTTATGGCCACTCTTTCACTATATGGTCTGGCAGCAGGATTACATGTTAATTTTGACAAATCTAAAGTGCTTCCCCTCAAACAATGTGACTGGAACTCTATTCTATGGCTTGGTCAGGTGGTGCTTTCCACAGATATTGTTAGGCATCTGGGATACCCCATAGGATGGCATATCACCAGGAAAATGCAACTGAAATGGATTTTCCAAAGATTGCAACATAAACTGGATTATTGGAAGATTTCTACTTGGCCCCTTCATGTCAGGCTCAGAATAGTACAATCCATTGTGATGTCTTATGTCCAGTTCTATTTGCCTTTGCTGCATTGGTCATCCAGGGATATCTTCGCTTTTATGTCTCAAGCTATGGAGATGCTATGGAAGACAAAAGCTGCTGTGAAAGCATTGAGACTCATGAGGATGGAAATGGTGTGCTCTCTAAGGATGCATGGTGGACTAAATATCGTCAATATAAGATATTATGTCCTTGCAAGGAAGGCTACCATGTTGCATACTTTCTTCCGTCAGCAAGAGCCGTGGACTTGTATGCTAGCATCCATGTGTGCCAGCATGAGCACTTCTGCATATGGTCATTGGATTACGGATTTCTGGGAGATTGTCATTGGCAGATTTGTGGGAAGAATACCTGGCTATCCTTTCTCTACTGCTTTGATACTTGATCGAAAACAGGTTCTATCTAAGGTCAAATGGGCTTCTGATAGTTATTTGGGGACAAACTCCATGCGAAAAGAAAGCATTCATTGGAGTGCCATTTTTGACATTCCTCTTGCTTTATAGGAACCTGTTTGGGCATACAATATTATGAAACTAGGAATTAGGTACATACAGGATGTGGTGGATGATCGGGGATATACTTTATCCTTTCCTCAGGCCATGACCTCTTATGCATTGGGAATGCATCATAGGTTTATATGGAAGAAAATTGCTGATTTACTACATCCCTTTCTCCCAATTCCACCTATGCTTGATATAGACAGGATTATGGATTGGCAATTACACCCATCTACTACATGCATTCATCTTTTCTCTCTTTCTACTATAACTTCCATCAACGTAGACAAGCTTCTTCAGCCTGCCCCATGGATTCAGAAGCATGCTAATTCTCTGTGGCACTTAACGAAGTCTCTTGCATGGTGGCGGAAGAATCTTAGGATGCTTTGGAAGTGTAAAATGCCACTAAAACAAAGGCTTTTTCTTTGGAGATGTTTGACAGGCACTCTGTTAGTGGGGGTCACACTTGCTAAACATCACATTGCATCATCCACATGTTTGAGATGTTTGGCTCCCTCAAAGACTGGTTCCTCATTTATTTTGGCATTGTCCTTGTTCCAAGATCCTCCTTAGGAGAATTTCAAATTCGCTTCGGCTTTGTTTCCCAAGTCATAGCTTTGGGAAACATTTCTGGCTCTTTGGCAGATTTATGTATTCTTTGTCTCAATATTCACTCTTTCTTTTTTGGGTGAGATATTGGGCTCTTTGGACAATCTAGAGTGATCATAATTTGGCATACTTGGGTCGCCAAAATCACTAGCAATATGAATCCTTCCGAGCCTCACTGCGGCAATCTCTATATGATGCCAGCTATGAGGGTGACATGGACGCTTCCTGCATAGAGATTTTATTTTTATGTTTCTGATAGTTTGAGATAGCCCCCCTTTTTCGGGGGTCCCCAGCTTGTAAATTTGTGAGCACATAAATATACTGCACTAGATATTACCCAAAGAGAGAGAGAGAGAGTGTGTGTGTGTGTGTGATCATGACTGTAAGGCTTGTATTTGTAGAGATAAATGTTTGTATGGCACAACATTTGATAGATCAAATCAAACAAAAAAAAAAATTTCATGTTCATTTTTTAAAAATGAGACTTGATTGATTCCAAATTTCTTAAATGTGTATTCTAGATAAGAAACTAGTAATGGGAACCACCTCAAACTTGAGGCCGGATAGACTAATTGTATAGTAATGAAAGATATAACTAGGATAAAAAAGCATACCAAACAAACACACAAGTTTAGATTTCAAACACTAAGCTCAGCCTATCTATACATGAGACACTCTATATCCAAAAGCAAAGTCCTGAGCTAGAGCTACTATTGGAGAGTACAATGATTGCCTCAAGGTTATCCTCCATCAAATGGTAACAAAAAACAATTCAATAGGTAAAGTCTATTTTTAGCTACTATTTTTATTATGCCCCTCTTCTTCTTACCTTGGTTCCATTTCTTGATAGTAAAGTGGTTCCTTTTTGTCAAATTTACTGCATGATCCCACCACCAACCTACTACTAGTGGCTTATGGCTTGGTTCATGATGTCTTAGTATCTTTTCTCCCTAACATAATTGAAAGTATTCTTTCTATAAAAAATCCTCAATGGGAAAGAGGGACACTCAAATACATGTAGATATATCATTATGGTTCAATTATTTTTTGAGATTGATACATTCAAATTGCAATCAAATTAGGATATAGTTGAGAAATCCTTAAATGTGATTATCAAGATCATTTTGGTAAATCTCAACTTAGGAATTATTGAAAATGATCCCCAAGATCATCTTGGAAGAACTCAATACTAACTTGGACCTATTTTAAGATATTTTCTAGGAGAAAGGTCATCTCTTGCCATTATAATTCTCTGATTAAGCATTCATTGAGGACAAACACATTTATGCCTTCTTGGCCTTGCATGTTACCTTTGTTAGGATTGTTATGTTATAAAAGGTTGTTGTCCAATATGTCATTTTCATCCAAGATTCGACAAGATAATGGTCCTCATATATCATGTCAAAACAAGAGAAACCTTGATGAATATAGCCACCTTTTATCCATATACTTTGTAAAGAACATATAAGTACACATCTCCTATGGCATTGAGGACTTGACATCACTTGATCTTTCCTATAATAAAGTATCTAGGAAAATATCTAATATAGGGCTTAAGAGACTATATGAGCTTGTATAATTGAATATATCTAGGAATAGCTTCTCAAGGCCTCTTCCTTATTATGATCTAGGAGATCTTGGAAGTTACTAGTTGCTACCCATGGATTTGTCCTTCAATAAGCCCCATGGTACTATTCCATCTAGGTTTGAAAAATTTTCAAAGTTGGTAGGTTTTAAGGTCTTCTACAATGTAGGGTTGGCAAGGCCCATCACATAAAATTCCTCATAAGTCAAGTTTAAGTCAAGTTTAAAATGAGCTACATGGGAGACCTAGACTTGCGTGAGCAACCCGTTTGTTGAGCATGCAATTCACCTAGCCATGAAGAATCTTAGAAGACCACATTAGACACCATACTTACTTGGGTTGATGAGTGGATTTGCATGCTTAAATATTGTTTAGGTTTTATTGTTGGTTTCCTAGAGTTTTTATGAGTTTTAAAGCACTTTGATTTGCATTTGTAACTTGGTTTCATCCACTTGCAAAATTTTGGGATTGCAAAGCCACAGTAAAAATATTGCTTCAAAAATCCATGCTTGTAAACCAAAGCCTCAATGTATCACAATGAACATGATGAGATTATGGTTTGTATTGGTTTCTTGTTGCACTCTTTTGATCATACAATACACATCTACCTCCTTTAGTAAGAAGAAACTATTTCTAAAAGATTACCCCCCATCCTCAATATGATGCTATATTTGTAAATACTTTAAAGATGCAAGAACATTTATGCTTCTTAGCTTTTGATGTCATTTAGAGCTTATTGAGATCTCATGCACATATCATAAGGAACATTTGATGGTAGGTCATTAATGCATTCAATTGACCTTGCAATGGGACAAAGTTATATTTATATGACAATTTTTTTTCATATTCTCTATGTTTCTCTCACTCCCTTCTATAAGAATTTTAGACAAGATCTTGTTGTCCAAGGTAAAAACTACAATCTTTGTTCTTTAGTAGTGGATTATCTATGACTACAAATGATGGAGATGCAAGAGGGAAATCTTATTGAATGACTTATTAATCATGAAATTGGCCTTTTTTTTGGCATTGATGTTTATGAAAAATGTGAATTTTGTAAACATAGAAATAACTTTTATTGCAAAAGATTACAAAGAAGCTCAACACCTTGGTACCAAGAATTTCCCATGTAAATGAAATCTCAATGTACATTATAGGCATACATAAGGTCCATGTTTACAATGAGTCATAAGACCTATCTCGGGTAAGTTACTCATGAATATATGTGTGCATCATGTGAGTTCAAAAAATGTATTTTTAAAATATCATTTTTATACATTTTTTACATATAGAAGGGTGTAATATAAAAGTGTTATTTACATATTGAGCAGAAAAGGGCTATGTTTTATGTAGGAAAAATTCATAGATAAGGATATTTATAAATAGGCCTTGAATGCACGTGATGTAGAGAATATACATATAATAACTTCCTCGAGAGACCTATCATGAGTGAGTCCATTATTTCATGACTTGTGATACAACCTCACAAATTCTCCCATGTCCAGTGCAACTTAGACTTGTTAAGCACAGTTCTTAAGACTTAGACTATGCTTTTTGGTATTATCTTGACAACCTATGTGTGACTTGTTTAGAAGCCTCCTTAGTTATTATGAAAATTTTCATCACATTTATTTTGACTAATCTTAAACCCTTGTAAAAATTATGCTTTTCCAAATAGATATATGAGATCCATGTACTTCAAGTAATCTCTTAGGACTTAAAAGAGCCTAAATTTCCTTGGAAAGTCATTCATGCTTAGCTATGTAAGATATTGTTTCTAGAACTAGGTCATCAAGCAAAATATGATACTAGAACTTTGAGTGGATAGTCAACAAAATATATACTATCTATGACCATTGTGAGTCTATGGAAACAAGAAAAGAATAGATAAGAGCTAAGGATATTGTGATTTATTGATCAATCAAGATGAAGAAGAAGACACACATATAAAGAGAAACAATGTCTCCATACACAATTTGATAATCCTTTTTAACTTTTGAGCACACTAATTTTGAGAATTTAAAATGAATTTTTATGAAGTGAAGTATTAAAATTAGGGTTTTTGGCTTCAAATAATATTTTTTCCTTTTATGGAAGCATTTTTAATTGAGAATTTAGTGGAAAAAGGGGCAGGGGATTTGTGGAATTTTTTAGGATTTATTTCTCATTTTGCATAGTCAATACGAATCTCTCATTGAGCTTTTGTTTTTTCAAATCTTGAGTCAGACGACCTCAATGTTTTTTAATATAATTCATAATTTCTTTAAAAATGTGCATACTAGAAATATATGCTCATTACAACCAATGCTAGTTGGTGGACTATGCATGATCTATTTTTTTTTCTTCTACAAAAATGGTGAAATGTCCATTTAATGGCTTCTCTTTGGTCCAAACATATGTGATTGTCAAAGTTGTAGGACATTTCTAAAATTCTTAAATCTTGTCTAAAGTTATACTTGACTACAAATAGAAAAATGGCTTGCACCTCTAATCTTTTCCACATGTTGTTTTGTAGATACTTTTTGTGTTAATAAGAGCCATGTATAGATTTCCAAACATCACATACTTTTTATTTCATTAGGTCATAGATGAGATGGAAAAAGTGTAAGGATTTAGCACTCTCTATGCCATTCATGGAGTTTGTGACCTTTAGTCTAGGGTATCATGTGATGGAAGGGAGTTAGAGGTGTAGCTATGCTTGCCCTCTCAAGGTAAGCACACCCTGATGTAGACTAGGAACCACAAGAAGCTTACCTCCCTCAAATCCACATGAAGTAGGCTTGCCTCTTGTACTTAAAATGCAATTCCAAGTTCCATTGTTGTGCCAACTCAATCATCCATCATGTCTTGCTGCTTTTTGCATTAAATAAGGAGCAAAGAATAGAACGGAATAAGAAAATGAAGGAGAAACTCTCACACTAATACCTACTTTCTCACTCTCTCATAGTCACTCTCAACCTCTCTCACACACTCCACATCCATAGAGAGATGAACAACAAAACATATCAAGAATCTAGCAATTGCATTAGCAAATGGGATGAAAAGATATGTAAAATGCAAGGCTAGAACATTAGTGTCTATAAGGGTGGTTCACACTTGATATTCTATGATGGTAGTTGATTAGTGTATACAAGACTCATATGGTTAGCCCATCAATTAAGTTAATAAGGTCCTTCAATCACATCTCCATAGAGCTTGCATGGCATTCATGGCTAGTCTATTGGCTTGGTATATACTCTTTCTAGTCCCCTAAAGGAACCCCCATACTTTAGTTAGGATTTATCCCCTACTATTTACTACTAGACCCTTGATACTCATCCTTGGAGGTAGCATGCAAGGCTACTCATTGTAGACAAGGGATGTTAGAAGTCTAATGTGATACGTTTGAAGAGATGGGATTCATGTGATATGGAGGATGTTTAGTGATAATTGAAGTTGAGGGTGGTAGCACTTGCTTCTTGGGTTGGAAGCTAGCCAAGAAAGCCAAATGAGTGATGAGGAATCATAGGAGAATAAATGGATTATTGCTAAACAATTTGCCACTTTTGATGATACTTAATGGTGGTATGTCTGACTTGGTATCTCTAACCATGAAGATAGGAAAGTCAAGTCACTAGAAATGAATAATGGAAATGGGATAAGGGATGGAAAGCTTATTGATGAGGATAAAGAAAAATACGTGGGGTTTCTAATGACCTTGAGATGCACAATCAAAACCTCATACAAAGTTGCATCCTAAGGGGTAGTACTAGTCTTCTTGTACATAAGACATATGTTGTTGGATCTTAGCTATGTTTTCTACATAGAATATGGTATGCACATCAATATTGTTACCTCGTTTCAACTCTTTAAGATGATATTTGACATATAAAAAGGAAGTTTGTGCTCTCCACCTTGTATACTGATAAACTTCATAAGAGTTTAGGACTATTAATCTATTAGGATTTTTAATAAAATGACTTAATCAGGTATAGTATGACTACCACTTTGATGATGACAAAGAAGTTTGATGCAATAATTTACTTCAAATTTCCTTGGCTAAAATATTTTAGGGTATACTTTGATATCATTTTATTATCATTTTCCACTTTGATATCATGAAAATTAATCTAACAGCGTACTTAGAATCTTGTCAAGTTATGTGCTTAGAACTAAGTATACTTTAACTTGATTCAAGTAAAGTCTCCTTAGAATAGGGTACACTTTTATGTGCATTAAAATATATTGAAGCACGACATCTATGAAATTGAGCTCTCTTCTACCATTGTATTGATCTTAGAATTAATATTTTCTATATGTTCTAAAGCTAATCTCAATCCCATAGAGGATATCATTGAGCCTATCCACAAGGTCATGCTCAACCTGAGGAGAACTTGATTGTATTTGAGAGTTGGATTTTCGAACCTGATTTGGGCCGTTCATGAAGCACTGGAGCCCGGTTTTTAGAGTTGGATTTTCGGACCTGATTTGGACCTGTTCATGAAGCGTTGGAGCCCGTTTTGGAGCCAAAAAGTGCCCAAGAGATGTTAAAGCGCCAACTTTTATGAAAAATCAAATGGTGGAGGATGACCAAGCTAGAGTTTTTCTAGATGCATTTCGACACCAAGAATCCAACTCAAGTCTTGGTTCATCCCCCCATTCAATCCCCACAAGGTTTGGTGCTATAAAGCAACTACTAGATTCCGCAGTTGGGAACTGCGTGATGGGACCCAAGTTTATAGATTTCGACGTCATGAAGTTAGCCATCCAATCAGATCACAAATCGGAGTCTATTTGCCCCCTCAAAATTGAAATATCCACTTATAGGACAGTGTGAACACAAAAGGTTGAACCGGTTATTTCAATGTTTTAGACCTTAGGCTTAATAAGAAGCCTCAAATTAATGCAAAAACTTTCAAATAGAGAGGGAAGTGTCAATGCCCTCTCAAAATCTAATCGATGTCTCTTCGATAAATATCCGTTTGGAAAGAGAGATAGAGATTCTCAATCAGGATAGAGAGAGGAATGAGATGGCTGTAAGCTTGCTCATTTTAATGGAGGATTTAAAAATCTAATTTTTCAGTCTTTCTCCTCTCTCCTCTCTCCTCTTGTGGGCTGTTCATATGCATCAATGAAAGAGAGAAGGGGGTGGGGATTGATGACGATTTTGAAGAAAACAATGCTGATGGAGTGGTAGAGGACATAGATCCCAGATGGAGAGTGCATTAGCAGCAAGAGGGAAGTGTCAGTGGCCTCTCAATCTCGGGATATGTGCCTTGAATATGCGGGTTTCTATGAGTAAGTGTTCTTTTTCTTTGTTTTATGAATGATAATTGAAGGAAATGATTGATAATGATTGGTCTTGGTTGCATATGTTGAATTATCTCTTAAATGAAAGAAAAAACCAAAAAATTTGATGACATAATAATTTTTTCCTCAAAACACGTAAAACCCGCAAAGTGTGGTTTTTGAAGAAATCATGGAAATTGGGGGTTTTAGTGAGTGTTTTGAGTTCCCATGGAATTAAAAATGAATATAAAAATGAGGTTAAGTGCTTTTGATCAGTGAGAGCTCACGATTCTTATTTTTCATATTTTTTGAAAAAATAAATAGAAAAAATAGGAAAAATGTGATAAAAATGGGTTTTCGTGCTTTAATTTTTTTTAAAAAAAGATCCATATTTGTGGATACTTAGCAAGGTTGAGGCTTGGGGGTTAAGCCTTAGATAATCCTTTTTTATATGTTTTAGTGCGTTTTTATTGCTTTCCATATGAAAAATGACATACAAATGAACCTTGAACCTATACAACGTGGCAAAACCTAAATGGTTAGGGGGAGAGAGTATTTGTGAGTGTGTTTAGTTGTTGTAAATGCATTGAATTTCAATTCATTTGGTTTATACATAGCATATAGGCCGATAATAATTTAAATTTAAAGAAACTATTAGCACGAGGAAACTCGGTGCTAGTCTCTAGCAATATAGCAATAACGTGTAGGCTGAAAATCATTAAAGGATCGTTTTGCACACCATGTGGCTGATTTCTAATCATAAAATGCTTTCGCAAAATGGTCATACACTTCTATATTTTTCATGCCACCTGGTATAAAAACCTGGATGCATAGCACTTGATTACCTAATAAATGACCAACGTTGAGAGTGTGAGGAAGCCCTTGTTGTAGGTTAGATGAGCGATTCCTTAGGGTAAGTTTGGTGAGGAAATATCAACTCTTGGATTGTTAGATAAATCAAAGAGTAGAGCTTTTACACTTGTTCTTTATGTTGGAGTAGCACATCAAGGGGCCAATCCCCAAGATGTAAGAGAGCTGCAGTAAGGCCACGGTGTTGGCTACCTCCTGTGTATGTGTGATACGTGGTATATTATATCAATGTGTATGGGTTCTCCCTCTAAGTAGTAGGGAAAGGAAAATGTTGGACTATGTCTTATTACAACGCAATATCATTAGTAGAGTTTATTATAGCATGTCCCTTAGACGCTCCTGGCCACCGCAAGGTTGACTGGGATGTCTTGTGTGTCATAGAGACCCAGTTTGATGCCAATAGGCATATTTCACGGTGGATTCCATGAGGTTTTACAGTGGATTCCGTAAACTTTGTTGACCGGACCTCATACACAAAGTGGATTCTTTGTGCGAGAAGTTGATGGGGACGCCTATCCTTTCCGGTTGTTTCATTAATTTAGTGTGTATATGGGTGATTCCATAGCGGGTGATTCCACAAAATACATATTAAATTAATAAAAATTTATGAGTTTAGAGTGCGCACTCGTGATAAATTAAGGTTAGGATTGATTTCTAACCAGTTGATTTATTTATGTAGCTGAAGACTGCTAGGTATTCACTTTTGTCGGTTTAATTATATTATTTTACTAACGATTGTGAATGCTTCAGTTGATGTATAGAGATAGCAGCAGTGGCGGAGGAAAGCATTGGAGGATAGCGTGTATTCGAGTTATCACTTATATTTTGATGGGCGCATACCTTAGGCATGGTGCCTATATTTTGTCACGCTTATTTATTGAGGTGTTGGATATTTATTTATTATTTTGTATGCGCATGGGCGCACGATTATGTTATTTGTAATTGGACATTGTATTGGGTATGCCTGACTCTTTGGGCGCCCGCTCATTAGCTTTATTTCTATTTAATGCTAAAGCAAACTCAAAAGCCAAAAGCATGCTATTTTGTAATTTGGGCTATTATTTGAGCTTGAAGATGATTAATACATTAAATACATGCTTTGTGGAGCGCTCACACAAGGCATGGGGGGAGATTGCACCCAATTGGTCTCTTGTTCATGTCGTGCATGCTTCCTACCTTGAGTTTTGTGCAAAAAGTAGAGTTCTTTTGTTCTTGGGGACCTTCCAACGTTCACTACGCGAGCATACAGCATCCGATCTGTGCACCAGTGGTATCAGAGCGAAGCTAAGATCGAGAGCTTCCAATTGCTACCCATCTTGTGCGAAGATGGAGCTCCTGGAACGATCGATCTCTACGGTCAGTCTCATCGCAAAAGGTCGATGCAGGTGGATTCCTGGCGGTCAAGAACCTCTGTTTATAGCCTTTGATCGTGAAGGACCGGCCTGTAACAGCGGAGGACCACTCCAACATCTTCTTCATCAAGTCCTCTTCTCACAGTCAACAGAGATAAGCCATATCTTTCATAAAGATTAAAAGCTTGAGTTTAAAGCTTATAAAGCTTAATAAGAAGCTTATAAGCTTCAAATTTTTAATTTGACGGCAGGGCGGTAGCATTCCGTAAAAATCGGCGCTGAAAACGGCCCCGCCCCTCAAAAATCATCGTTTATTGCCACACTAGCCATAAGCTAAGTTACCCAAGTCATTAGTCACACAAATCCTCCAAGTTGATCAAGTTTCGTAAGTTTGCAACTCTGCAAGTCAGTCAAGTCACCAGAAGTCAGAACTCACTTGTGCCCAAAACTCCCATAAGGACTGTTCCTGCGCAGAAGCACCGAATTGCAAAGTTGTTCCCTGGAAGGCTCTGTTTGCATATGCAGACTTGCTGAACCAGTTTCAGCACATGCAGAAGGTCAAAACGTAGATTTTACAAAGATTTCAAATCCCGCATTTGCCAAAGACGAAGACTGTGAAAGCCAAACAAAAATATATAAGCCTTGTACACCTGATCTTGAGCTACGCTCATCCCGCTAACTGGATTTTAAGAGTGTGAGGTATTTTGAAGTTTTGCAGGATGACGGAACCAAATATGGATAATTTAATGGCTGAAGGTGATCTTCCTGAACTTATGGTGGAACAAAAATTGGATTTAATTATGATGCAGTTGGACAAACAACGAAGAGCCCGGCAAGCATTGCAAGTTCAATTGGCCAATTTACAAAGATCGACTACCGACAAGGAGGAACCACAACCTGAAGATCTTATCCGATGTACCATCGATGTGACTCTCTAAGCTCAATCCATCCGCAAAGAAACAAAGATAAGTAAAAGGAATTTCAAATTCTGTACTTTTAATGGCACTTGAGATGGAAAAACTGTTCTTACATTCATCAGTCAGTTTGATGATTACTTTCATGAGGAAACATATACTGAAAAAGATAAAATCAAGTGTGTCACTAATCATTTAGTGGATAGAGCATCTCTTTGGTGGACCGTGGTTCGTAAGAGTATAGATTGTCCCACTACCTGGGAGAATTTCAAAAAGAAGTTTATGCAGAATTTTCTTCCTCCACAATTCCATGAAAAAGCCATAAAGCAATGGGACCTTCTTCAGCAAAGAGATCCTGAGCCTATTTCTCAGTACACCGAACGCTTTTGGAATGCCTTACTCCAATTACGCATGCTTGAAGACGTACCTGAAGCGACTCACAAGCGCAAGTATATGTCTGGATTACTTGGGCATTACTACACTGAAGTCAATATGTTCAAGCCTACAACTCTTGAAGATGCAATTTCTCTAGCTCATGACACTGAAGACAAGCTTCGAGGAAGAGACAAGTGTCCACAAAAATTTCAAACTATGGTTCTAAGCAATTCAATTCAAATTTTAGAAGATTCAATCAAGGTCGTTTTCCTTCATCATTTTTCCGTAAGTCTTGGACAAAACCACCTACTTTGCCATCAAATACCAATCAAAACCCTAAGCCATCTTCCCAGCCAAATCCTAATATTCCTAGACTTCCTGCCATTGCAAACAATGTATCTAAAGCCAAACCTATAGTGTGTTACAAATGCCATCAACCTGGACATCTAGCAGCCAATTGCCAATCGAAGAAGCCACCTGTCCATATCAACTATCTTGGAGCAATGGAGGATGAAGAATATGAGGAAAAACGACTTTACGGAAGATGAGGATGACCTTACTACTCCTTCGGATACTTTACCAGGTATGCCAACTCCACATTCTTTGTTGAAAATGAAATGTTTAGTGCATGGAAAAGAAAAGATTATTTCGCATGATGATGGTAGTACACATGATTTTATTTCTGCAAAGTTAGTGAAAGAATTGAAATTACAAACTGTTCCTACGCATTATCACATTAAAGCAGCATTCTTAGGCACAACGTATAATGGAACACAAGAGGTGTATGATTTAGAAATTCAAATTGGTGAATATACTGAAAGAAGGAATTTTCTAGTTGTACCATTACAGTCCTGGTGCGCAGATCAGTCGCAGAATGCTCACGTAGTGAATCCCAGAAGGTCCCCAAGAACAATGAACTCTACCTTTTTGCACAAAAAACCATGTAAAAGCATGCACGACAAGAGGCAAGAGACAAATTGGGCTCAATCTCCCCCATGCCTTGTGTGAGCGCTTCACAAAGCATGTATTTAATGTATATTTCAATCTTCATGCTCAATAATAGCCCAATTTACAAAAATATGACAAGCTTTTAGCTTTTGAGTTTGCTTTCTACAAAAATAGGAAAATAAAGCTAATGGACGGTGCCCATAGAGTCTGGCACGCCCAATCTCAATGTCCAAATAGAAATAACATATCCATGCGCATAGGCGCATACAAAATAATAATCAATAATCAATGTCTCAATAGACATAACAAAATATAGGCGTGGCGCCTGTCAAAATATAGTCCAAAGGTCAAATACCCGCTAGACTCCAATGCTTTCCTCCGCCACTACTGCTATCTCTACACATCAACTGAAGCATTCACAATCGTTAGTAAAATAATACAATTAAACTGACAAAAGTGAATACCTAGCAGTCTTCAGCTACATAAATAAATCAACTGGTTAGAAATAAATCCTAACCTTAATTTATTACGAGTGCGCACTCTAAACTCATAAACGTTTATTAATTTAATATGCATTTTGCGGAATCACCCGCTATGGAATCACCCACGTACACACTAAATTAATGAAACGCCCGAAAAGGACAGGCGTCCCCATCAACTTCTCGCACAAAGAATCCTCTTTGTGTATGAGCCCCGGTCATCTAAGTTTACGGAATCCACCATAAAACCTCACGGAATCCACCGTGGCACGGAATCCATCGTGGAATATGCCTCCTGGCATCATACCCCCGGGGTGGGATAGCAATTGACCTCAATTGCTATTAGCTCAATGTGGAGCTAATAGAGTGGGGAAAGCATTTAAGTCTCTAGCGTGCATCCATTGTGCTTCCTCTACAGGATGGTTCTTAAATTTTACTAGATATCTAGAATACCTTCGGCCACTTCTAGTGGTCATGTAGTCAGTGTCTATGATGGCTTCTGGTTCAAGTATTTCAGTCTCTTCTTCTAGTAAAGGTGGATTTTCATAAACAGGGTGGATAGGTAATTGGCCTCTAAATGGTCTCAATAAACTAATGTGAAATGTATTATGAATTTTCCAATGAGATGGCAATTCTAACTTGAATGCATTATCATTAATCTTATGAATAATTCTAAATGGTCCATAAAATCTAGGAGCTAATTTGACAACTGGATGTCTATCTACACTTTGCAGTCTACGCTTTTCTATTCTAAGCCAAACATAATCATCAACTTTGAAATTCATGGCTTGTCTTTTCTTGTTGGCTTGTTTGGTATATGATTGTTGGGCTTTAGCAATCATATCCTTAACCTCATCAAAAATACTATTATGCATAGTAGCAATATCATCAGCACTCTGAATACTATTAGACAAAGATGCAACAGGGGTAGATAATCTATATCCATAAATGACTTCAAAAGGTGCTTTCTTTGTAGATGTATGCGGTATATTGTTATATGCAAACTGTAATAAATGAAAATGAGTATCCCATGTTTGAGGTTTAGAGATAGTATATGCACGTAAAAGATCTAGAATGGTACTATTGGTGGCTTTTGTTTGTCCATTTGTTTCTAGATGAAATGCAGATGAGAAATCAATCTTTGTGCCTAGATTTGCAAATAGTGTAATCCAAAAATTGTTACAAAATCTAGAATCTCGATCTGAAATAATCACTTTTGGCAATCCATGGTTAGTAAAAACAGTTTTCAGAAATAACTGTGCTGCTTGTGATGCTGTTAAAGTTTTCTTACATGCAATGAAATATGCTTGCTTACTAAATCTATCTACAATTGTCCAAATCATGTCATGGTTAGATTTAGTATTTGGTAAACCAGTAATGAAATCCATAGATATATGTTCCCAAGGTTTAGATGGAATAGACAAAGGCATTAGTAATCCATACTGTTTACCATGATGTCTCTTTATTCTTTGACAAATCAAACATTCAGAAACGAAATTAGATACATCTGCATCCATATGCGACCAATAAAAATCTTCAGTTAACATGCGTAATGTAGATATGATACCTCTATGACCTTGATATGGGGGACAATGAATTTCATTCAAAACAAAAGATCGGAATGGAATAGTAACACACAGTCTCTTTTCAAAAAACATAAATCCAATCATTGTATGACAATGAATCAACAGGAATGAAATTATTTTGAACTAATTTTTGCCAATCACAATGAAAAGTAATATCCTGGTGATATGTATCTTTCATAGCAATCAAAGAATCAAAAGATATGATAGAAATATTATGAATTGCAGGTCTTCTACTCAATGCATCAGCAACTACATTTTCTTTTCCAGGTTGGTATTGAATGATAGGATGAAAACTTTGAATGAAGGAAGCCCATTTGATATGACGGTCAAAAATTTGGGGTTGGCTAAGTAGATGTCTAATGCTTTGCTGGTCGGTCTTTATCATGAATTCTGAACCCATTAAATAATGCTTCCACTGTTTTAATGCTTGTACAACTGCTAATAGTTCTTTGTCATAAGTGGAATATTTGAGCTCAAAGGGTTTCAGCTTAGAACTAGAATATGCTATTGGATGATTGTCTTGCATTAGTACGGCTCCTATTCCTGATCCGCTAGCATCGGTCACAACTAGAAAGAATGGTCTGTTAAAGTCAGGCAATTGTAGAACAGGGGCATTAGTTAATGCACGTTTCAGTAAATCAAAGGATTTCTGCTGAGTTTCAGTCCATTGATAAACAATTCCTTTCTTAAGAAGTTTGGTTAATGGTAAAGCAAGTAATGAAAAATTACGTACAAACTTCCTATAGAAACTAGCAAGACCAAGGAATGAGCGTAATTCATGTACATTTTTAGGAACAGGCCAATGCAATATTGCATCAATTTTCTTAGGATCAACTTTAATTCCTTCTTTTGATACAATATGACCTAAATACTCAATTTCTGTCTTAAAGAATTCACTCTTTTCAGGGTTTGCAAACAATTGATTTTCTTTCAGTAATTGAAAAACTAATGATAAATGCTCATAATGCTCTTTTTCACTTTGACTAAACACCAAAATATCATCAAAGAAAACAATCACACAATACTGATATTTCAAAAAGATACGGTTCATCATTCTACTGAAAGTAGCAGGTGCATTAGTCAATCCGAATGGCATGACTAAGAATTCGTAATGGCCAAACTGTGTTCTGAATGCAGTCTTAAATATGTCGGATCTATCTAGCCTCACCTGATGATATCCAGACTTAAGGTCAATTTTACTAAATATAGAAGATCCTTGCAGTTTGTCCATAAGGTCATCAACTCTAGGTATAGGATACCTATTCTTTACAGTGATCTTATTTAATGCTCGGTAGTCAATACACATACGATAGGTATTATTCTTTTTCTTGACTAAGAGTACAGGTGCACCGAATGGAGAACTGCTAGGTCGAATTAAGCCTGTATTTAGTAATTCTTCAACTTGACTCTGGATTTCTTTTTGCTCTATTTGATTGTGCCTATATGGTGCTTTGCAAGGTGGTTGTGTGCTAGGAATTAAATCAATCTTATGGTCTTCTGGACGTGAAGGTGGTAAACCTGGTGGTAGGTCTTTTGCAAAACAGTCCTTAAAATATGCAAGAAATTCCTTATGCCTAGGGTGCATATGATTTTCCTTTGCGTGCAATTCATTCATCCAAATGAGATATGATTTAGTATTCTTGCGTAATGCACGTTTTGCTTGAGTATGTGAAAGCAGTGGAAAAATATGAGATGCATGCATACCATATAATGTAATAGATTTTCCTTGAAAATTAATATTCATTGTGTGTGTGGAATAATCTATATTTGGATTATGCTGGTGTCTCCAAGGCATTCCTAAAATAATGTCGCTTGACTGTAATGGAACAACTAAGAAATTTCTTCTTTCAATGTATGCACCAATTTGGATTTCTAAATCTTGTACTTCTTGTGTGCCATTGTACCTAGTGCCTAAAAATGCAGCTTTTATGCGGTAATGCGTAGGTACAGTATGCAATTTTAATTCCTTTACCAATTTGGCTGAAATAAAGTCATGGGTACTACCGTCATCATGCAAAATAGTTCTTTCTTTTCCATGCACCATACATTTCATAGTCAATAATGAATGTGGAGTAGGCATACCTGGTATAGTGTCGGAAGTAGTAGTAGGATCATCCTCATCTTCAGTAAAATCTGGCATATCCTCATGCTCGTCTTCGTCCATGGCTCCAAGATAGTTGATATGTGCTGGTGGCTTCTTTGAATGACAATTTGCTGCGAGATGCCCTGGCTGGTGACACTTGTAGCATACTATTGGCTTGGCTTTGGTTACATTATTTGCAATGGCTAAAAGTCTGGGTACATTTGGATTTGCTTGTGGAATAGGCTTAGGATTTGGATTGACAGTGGATGGTAATGCAGGTGGTTTAGGCCAATTCTTGCGGAAAGATGGTGATAAGAAACGACCTGGATTAAACCTTCTAAAATTGGAATTGAATTGTTTAGATCCATAATTACCGTTGGCTTGGAATTGCTGTGGTCATCTGTCTCTTTTGCGTAACTTATCTTTAGTGTCATGAGCTAAGGAGATGGCGTCTTCAAGGGTAGCAGGCTTGAACATGTTCACTTCAGCGTAGTAATGTCCAAGAAGTCCAGACATATACTTCCGCTTATGTGTCGTCTCTGGTACGTCTTCAAGCATGCGTAACTGTAGGAGTGCATTCCAAAAACGCTCTGTATACTGTGGAATAGGCTCACGATCCCGTTGTTGAAGTAAATCGCATTGCTTGATAGCCTTCTCATGAAATTGCGGTGGAAGGAAATTCTGCATGAACTTCTTCTTGAAATCTTCCCAAGTAGCAGGACATTCTATGCTCTTGCGTACTACAGTTCACCAAAGTGATGCTCTGTCTATCAGATGATTAGTAACACACTTGATTTTATCTTTTTCTGGATAAGTTTCCTCATGGAAATAGTCATCAAACTGGCTAATGAATGATAAAACAGTCTTTCCTTCTCGTATGCCATTGAAAGTGCGAAATTTGAAACTTCGTTTACTTATCTTGGATTCCTTGCAAATGGTTTGTGCTTCAAGAGTGGCGTCGATGGTACATCGAATCAAATCTTCAGCTTGAGGTTCTTCTTTATCGGTGGATGCTCTTTGTAGTTTTGTCAATTGCGCTTGCAATGCTTGCCTAGCCCTTCACTCTTCTTCCAGTTGTAGCATGATTAGATCCAGCTTTTGTTCCATGGTAGGCTCAGGTAGGTCGTCTTCAGTCATAGGATCATCCATATGTGGGGTAGTCATCCTGTAAAACTCAATAAACCTTTCTCACTCAAAATCAGGTTAGCGGGATGAGCGTAGCTCAAATTCGAGGTAACAAGGCTATGTATTTTTGGGTATTTTTTTGTCTATTTTTAGAAAATCTGCAATATTTCCATCTTCGTTTGCTGAAAGTACTTCAACGAACTTGTAGATAGGTAGAACACCTTGCCACGAACAACTTTCCAGTTCAGAGTTTTTGCATAGGAACAAGTCTTCTATGAGTTTTAAGCACTAGTCAGTTCTGATTCCAATTGACTAGTCTGACTTGCAGAGTTGCAGACTTAGCAGACTTGCAGAGTTGCTGACTTGTTGAACTTAGGCCGTCTTGCAGAACTTGCAGAACTTGATTTCACTTGACTTGTAGAACTTGACTTTTGCAGTGCAGGACCCGGAGTTTATCGACTTGTCTGCCCTATGTGATTTGGTGAAAGCTTAATGACTTAAGCTTAAGTGATTAAGCTTAAGCTTAATAAGCTTAATGGAGGAGAAACAAGGCGGCGTCAATTTTCGTGGGGGGGCCGTTTTTGCTCGCGCGGAAAAATCGGAGGCACCTTCTTACATAACGATGAGAATTTTGAAGCTTATTAAGCTTCTTTAAGGCTCATAAGCTTAAGATTAAGCTTTTGATAAAGATGATTAAGAGTTTGCTCACTGTTTCTTCATGACTTGTTGATGGAGATGAATGCGTGGTCCTCCGCCTACAGAGCCTGGTCCTTCGCGATCTAACAGTAGAAACAGGGGTTCTTGATCGCCAGAAGTCTGCCTGTATCGACGGTTCGTGATGAGATTGACTGTAGAGCCCGTTTGTTCCTGGAGCTCCGCCTTCCCCCGAGATTGGTAGCGATTGGAAGCTCTTGATCTCTGCTCCGCTCTGATACCACTGGTGCGCAGATCGGTCGCAGAATGCTCACGTAGTGAATCCCAGAAGGTCCCCAAGAACAATGAACTCTACCTTTTTGCACAAAAAACCATGTAAAAGCATGCACGACAAGAGGCAAGAGACAAATTGGGTTCAATCTCCCCCATGCCTTGTGTGAGCGCTTCACAAAGCATGTATTTAATGTATATTTCAATCTTCATGCTCAATAATAGCCCAATTTACAAAAATATGACAAGCTTTTAGCTTTTGAGTTTGCTTTCTACAAAAATAGGAAAATAAAGCTAATGGACGGTGCCCATAGAGTTTGGCACGCCCAATCTCAATGTCCAAATAGAAATAACATATCCGTTCGCATAGGTGCATACAAAATAATAATCAATAATCAATGTCTCAATAGACATAACAAAATATAGGCGTGGCGCCTATCAAAATATAGTCCAAAGGTCAAATACCCGCTAGACTCCAATGCTTTCCTCCGCCACTACTGCTATCTCTACACATCAACTGAAGCATTCACAATTGTTAGTAAAATAATACAATTAAACCGACAAAAGTGAGTACCTAGCAGTCTTCAGCTACATAAATAAATCAACTGGTTAGAAATAAATCCTAACCTTAATTTATTACGAGTGCGTACTTTAAACTCATAAACGTTTATTAATTTAATATGCATTTTACGGAATCACCCGCTATGGAATCACCCACGTACACACTAAATTAATGAAACGCCCGAAAAGGACAGGCATCCCCATCAACTTCTCGCACAAAGAATCCTCTTTGTGTATGAGCCCCGGTCATCTAAGTTTACGGAATCCACCGTAAAACCTCACGGAATCCACCGTGGCACGGAATCCACCGTGGAATATGCCTCCTGGCATCAAGTCCAGTGACATTATCTTAGGTATGCCTTGGCGGCATCAGCATAATCCTGATATAGATTATTCCACGCATTCAATTAAAATTCATTTTCAAGGAAAAAACATTACATTGTATGGTATGCACACATCTAATGCTTTTCCACTGCTTACTCATACTCAAGCTAAATGTGCATTACGCAAAAGTAGTAAATCTTATCTAATTTGGGTGAATGAACTGTAAGCTAAAGAAAAACATATGCACCCTAGGCATAAAGAATTCCTTGCACAATTTAAAGATTGTTTTGCTGAAGATCTACCACCTGGATTATCTCCTTCACATCTTGAAGACCACAAAATAGATTTAATTCCTGGTACACAACCACCTTGTAAAGCACCATATAGGCATAACTAGATAGAGCAAAAATAAATTCAAAATCAAGTTGAGGAATTATTAAATAGAGGATTGATTAGACCTAGTAGTTCTCCATTTGGTGCACCTGTTTTGTTGGTAAAGAAGAATAATAATACTTATCGTATGTGCATTGATTATCGTGCCCTAAATAAGATTACTGTAAATAATAGATATCCAATTCCTAGGGTCGATGATCTTATGGATAAACTACAAGGTTCTGCCATATTTAGTAAAATAGATCTTAAATCTGGCTATCATCAGGTGAGATTAGATAAATCTGATATATTCAAGACTGCATTTAGAACACAATTTGGTCATTATGAATTTTTAGTGATGCCTTTTGGATTGACTAACGCACCTGCTACATTTAGTAGAATGATGAATCGCATATTTTTGAAATATCAGTATTGTGTTATAGTATTCTTTGATGATATCTTGGTATTCAGTAAAAATGAGAAAGAACATTATGAACATATGTCTTTGGTTTTCAACTTGTTGAAAGATAATCAATTGTATGCTAATCCGGAAAAGAGTGAGTTCTTTCAAACAGAAATTGAATATCTAGGTCATATTGTTTCATCAGAAGGTATTAAGGTTGACCCTAAGAAAATAGAAGCAATACTAAACTGGCCTATACCCAAAAATGTGCATGAGTTACATTCTTTTCTAGGTCTTGCTAGTTTTTACAGGAAATTTGTGCAAAATTTATCATTACTTGCTTTTCCTTTGACTAAACTTTTAAAGAAAGGTATTGTTTATCATTGGTCTGATAATCAACAGAAATCTTTTGATTTATTGAAACATGCATTAACCCATGCTCCTGTTGTCGTACTACTGCGCATCGAACATTGGCTCCCTGGAAGTTGCAGCATCGAACATCGGCCACTGTTTTGGAGATAACATCGTCATGATGCGCCAAAGGCAACAGCAATTGATGCAGCTGTACACTCGAGGACCATGCATGAATTTCCTCTAAAGAAATCTGTACAAACAAAAACGTTTTTCTGATGGCAAAACGGTTATCAAACTGGCTACCCAAATTTCATCCATAGCCTGTGCATCGGCCCAAAAGAATCAAGAGAAAAAGCACAGAGAAATTGAAGTCTGATGACGATGGGCAGCACAGGAGTGCCTGGTAAAAAACAACACTAATGAAAAACTATGGCGGACTAGGATTTTTTTTCATAGATGTAGCAAAGGCGCAGACTGGGATCGAATTACCTGATGCTACTTGTGAATACACCAAAGGGTGGCTCCAGCAGATCCGACAGGGACTGATGTGAACCGTGAGGTTTTAGGAAGGAAGGAGATGAAGAGTTTGGACAGTTGATCTCAGCTAATTCTGGTTATGATTGGAGTTTCTCTACTCATCTTTGTGACTTGCGACCATAGCTTTATAGCTAAAGCTGTAGGGTCTGTGATGAATGCACAGATGGCCTTTCATTATTGACAACAACATCAAATCAGGTCACTAAGAAATTCTATTGGTGTGTTGCTACACAAAGATTCTTCTCTGCGGAGACAGGTCTGTCCACTTCTTTGAAGGTAGGATCACAGAATTCAGAATCAATAATCCGTGTCTCATCGATTACCAAATTTGAGCTCGAATTACCCAATTTGAAGTCCCTTGTTGAAAAATTCCCCAATCCAAAGAAGTGTCCTGTCAGCCGAAGAGACAGGGTTGATCTTCATTCCTATAGACGTGAATTGTTTTCCCTAGAGAAGAGACACAGTGCGCTATCTCCCAATCCCAAAAACCTAAAACCCACATGATTTGAGCCTTGCTGAAGATCATGAAACAGATTCAGATTTCCATGATCCTACAGATTCTTCGTCTAATGCCTCAACCGCTTAACTAATGTATGGCCTTATTTCAGTAGGAATGGACAAAACTTATGTTGGTGTAATTTCTAACTTGCAACGCAGATTTAGACAATATAGTAGGGAGATCTCAGGTGGTGCAAAAGCAGCCAGAGTTGGAAGGACATGAAAAATCTTATGCTCTGTCCAAGGGTTCATAACTTATTCTAAGACCTGTCAATTTGAATGGAGATGGAAAAATGTTTCAAAGAAAAACCTCTTCTACTAAGAAAGAGACATATGATGATTGTTCACTGGAAAATGCTTCATTTTTGTACTCCCACATTATGAGGAAAAGTCAGAAAGCTTTGAAGCAAGTGCAGAATGTTAATGGATGACATTGTTTTAAATATCAAGTGGCATTTCAATGTCACTACTATCTAAATGTGGTGTCATGTTTTGCTGATTCTTTAACAGTGAGAACTCAGAAGTATTGATTCAAGACGGACTCTTACAACTCTACTGATGTAAAAGAAGAAGTTGCTAAGCTAGAAGGCTGTTTGTCTCATCAGTCTTCTGAAGAGTTGTTGGAATGTAAACATGAACCTTGTGGAGAATGCCACTGTAAACTGATTTGGCTTTCTATTCATCTTCAATTATTGGCAGAAAGAAAAACAGAGACTTGACATCATTTTCTCATCTTGCTTATTTGCTTGATTGATCTTCTATCCTGAAATTAATAAAGGTCCTCTGTGGTTGCGACTTTGCTTTCGAAAACCCTTCGACATCTTTGGTGAACCCGACGTGAAAGCCTCGCATAAATTTCAGGATGGGAGATACTTCAGCATCCATTTCAGCCTCTTCTACGATTCCTGCTGTGTCCTCTACTTCAGCTCAATCATTGACTGCTGCTTCAAGTACTTCAACGGATGATATAAAGCAGATTTTGCAGAATATGTCTATGTATATGCAGCTTCAAAATCAGCAGACACAATTGTATATGTAGTAGCTGCAGCAATTGCATCAACAACAGTTATCTCAACAAAGGCAACTATATTCGGAGCAGGAAAATGCAATCAGCGCAACTAAGGTGATTGAAGCAGTTGAGAATGAGAAGAAGCTATTTGATGGTCGTAATGTTTCAGCATATTTGAAGACATGTGAGATCAAGATGGGATTTTTTGGAGTACCAGCTGGACTTATGAGTAAGCATTTCCTTCGTCTTGTCACACCCACCTTGAGGGCAAAAGTGACTAATCTTTTTATTCAAAATTCGCATTGGCAAGATTTTAAGAAGGCCCTGAAAGAAGAGTATTTCCTTGAGGACTTTGGGATGGCTACACGGCAGTCATTCTGAGAGTGGGTCTACATGCCAAACAAAGGTCTAGCTGCTTCAGAGTTGATTCGAGAATTTGAAGAGAGGTATAGTCAGCTTGATGCCATTGAACAAAGAGCATTGGATATTGAGAAAGTTGAGCTTTTCTTGCAAGCTGCAGATCCTGCTCTTCAGGAAGAATTAGGAGAGCTTCTTGAGGATCGCACAAAGCCTATGGGTCTTAAAACGGATTGGCAAGATGCCCAGGATGCAGTCTCGACCTTGACCAAGAGGAGGATATGGAAGACCCGCCTACAGAATGGATCTATGACACCGACGCCATCTTCTGCTCCTATGCCTGCTTCTATCCCTGTTATTTCTTCTCTTCCTCAACCAGTTTCTTGGCCTATGCCAGTGCCTACTGTTTTTACTCCTCCTGTTCCTCCTATTCCAAGACTGATGCCGGCTCCTTCTGCTCCAAAACCATCCACTCCATCGGTGCCTTCCTCTCTTGATGACATAATCAAAGGCATAACGGATTTGACACTGGAGTCAGTTAAAGTAGAATTGGTGGGAAAATTGAAAGAGTAGTTTGCTTCGACTGCACCTACTATTTCTTCTAGTGCTTCTATTGCACCTAGGAGTCCTCCTAGTGCACCTAGGAGAGATCGAAGATATATTTGGTGTGATAGTACGGACCATCAGCATTGTAGGGATTGTGAATCTTTTCAGGATGCAAGGAGGAAGAATTTGGTATTTTGGGGACAAGATGGTAAGATCTGGTTGACTGAAACAAGAGCTCCACTTGCTACCAATTTTGGGAAAGGCAGAATGAAGAAATTAGTGGATGACATGGTTGCGCGTACTTCTTATGTGGCAGCTAGAGGAGATGCTTCTGCATATGGAGTTCAGATTGAGAAAGGATTAGAGAATCAGTCAGCATTATGGAATTATGCTATGGAGACGGCAAACAAAGGAAAAATTCAGCAAATTGTTTTGACTAGTGCAGGCTCTAGCATCAGATCTGAGACAGGTTGGGATTCTCCTGTTGATAGGTATACTATTTATGCCTACTTAGCTAAGTCTCAGGGAGCAGATGTTCTTGTTGAGGAGAAGCGTAAGAGGGATGAAGAAAATCCAAATGCAGCTAAAAAAGACTAGAGGGGGTGAGTTTGTTACTCCACCTACTGTAGGACCCCGTCTTTGAGATCAGGGCCAGAACAACAGATGGAAGATGCTCAAAAGAAAGAAAAGAGGCAAGACCCTAGAGAGAGAAAGCAGCCAGGGTTTAGATTGATGTCTGATATTGAGACATCTACGGACATGAAGAAAATCTTTAATGACAAGATACTTGGCAGTGAGGTGACTTTTACTATTTCTGAGGTTTTGGGCATCTTGAAAAGAGAGTTTCAAGATTAGTTCCAAGAGGTCCTGAAGAGGAAAAGACATGCATTGCCTACTACTGATACACAGGGAGTTTTGATTGGAGAGTTGGATGAGGATGAGGATGAGGTTATGGTTGAGAATTCTTCTGTTTTTCCACAGATAGAGAAGAGGGTTTAGCCTATGCATTATGCTGAAACTGATGAGCCTATCTTGATACCGCGTAGTCACTTTTCGCGGAGTCATTGGGCTAGGGCAACTACAGAAACGATGGTAAAAATTGGAGAGAAACAGGTGCCTTATGTTGCTTTGGTGGATCATGGTTCAGAGATTAATCTCATAGTTCGTGGAGTTTATGAAAGTAATAGATAGCCTATGGATGTAGAGCATGGGTGGCGTATGAGAGCCGCCAACAACACTACAAGTGATTTGTATGTTGCCTATCCTAGTGTCAAGGTTTCTATTGGAGATGTAGAGGATGATTTCCATTTCTTTGTGCAGGATTCATGCTCTTATCCCATAATTCTTGGACAGCCATTCATCACAGAGATGCGCATGGAAACAAAAGTAATGGATGATGGATCTGCTTATGCACGGATTCGCAGTAAAGATGATATGAGAGCAGTTCAGTTTATGACTGTGTGTGTGAACCATGTTAGAAACAGGGATACTCTTAGAGATGCACCTTTGCCCACTGTGAGGGATTCGGGTTTTCATTAGGTACCGCTGTTTCGCGAGATGACGGTGGTACAGAGCAGAGGAGATTGGAGTTCTCGCCTCCTGGCAGCAGTGTTTTCTCCTCCAATTTTGTTGGAATTTCAGCAAACAGTTCAATGAGTTATCAGAAGACTTCTAAGTTGCCTAGAGCTGCCAGGTAGTACATATGCAGGAAGGAGAAAAATTTGAAAAATGCAGGTATTTTAGAGGATGATGAGCATATAGATGGGATGTATGAAAGTATGATTTGTGCAGATACGATAACAGAGATGGAAAATATGCTGAAAACTGATATGCAGAGTTGTCACAGTAATGTATTAGTGCAATCCCTGGACATGTTTCATGAAATTGCAGATTTTGTGTCACAGATAGAGTCAGAGGCTGAGGTGACTCAGCAAAAAGTGTTGAGTGCTGAAGAAATTCAGCAAATAGAGTTTCCAGCTGATTATGATCAGCTTACAGAGACACAGAGGGCTGAAAACTTTGAGCCAACAAAGTTTACTTGCTGAAATATTTCAGCATCCAGAGTTTAGGGCTGTTTCTATGCAGTCCATAGAGCAGAGAGCTGAGGATATTCAGCCCCACTGGAGTGTAGAATTGCTGATTTACATCAAGATTTGAGTAATGCAGAGGATCATAATGAAGCCAGGGTTGACATGAAATACAAGATTGTGGATAAGAAGGTGAAACCGGTAGCTGTAACGCTTCCACCTGACAGTGATCAGCAAATAGAGAGGGCTGCCAAATAGCCAATTTTGAGGAATCCAGAGCATATAGGCCATAAATTTTCAGCAGAGACTCTTGTTGAATTAAAAATTGGAAATGGTGATTTCTTGCTACCCATAGAGAAGTAATGCTTTCACGAGATGCTTGAGCGACATGGAAGGGGGTTTACTTTTTTTCCGCATGAGATTGGATGTGTGAATCCAAATATTGTTGCTCCTATGGTGATCTTTACTATTCCTCATATTCCATGGAACCTCCGACCTATTCCAGTGCCTAAGGCACACCTGCCAAAGCTAATTGACTTGTTGAATGAGAAAATCAGGATGGGAATCCTAGAGCCATCATCTGCACCATACTCAAATAGGTGGTTTACAGTTCCAAAGAAGAATGGTACTCTCTGATTTATACAGGACATGCAGCCACTAAACAGAGTTACTATCAGGAATGTTGGTATAGGTCCAGTTGTGGATGAGTTTGCAGAAGCATTTGCTGGATGTGCCATCTATTCTTTAGGTGATTTGTATTCGGGATATGATCAGTTTCAGCTGGCTTTGGAAAGTAGGGACATAACCACTATGAGAACTCCTATTGGGCTTTTCAGGATGTGTACATTGCCTCAAGGTGCCACTAATTCTGTTGTGCATATGATGAATGCCATGCATAAGGTCCTTCGTGATTACATACCTCAGTTTACCATGCCTTTCTTGGATGATGTGCCCATTAAGGGGTGTGCAGAAGAAGAGAAGAATGAGAGTCTAAATGAGCAGGGATGCAAATACTTTGTGGCTGATCATATTTCAGCTTGTGAAAAGATTTTGGCCGGGTTAGAAGAAGTGAATTTGACACTATCAGGGCAAATATCTGTTTTTGGAGTAAATGAGGTTGTCATTGTTGGACATTTGTGTGGGTATTATGGCAAGAAACCCTCACCTGAGAAGGTGGATGCTATAGGCAAGATTACGGAGTATTGTTCTACCACTTTAGAGGTACGGAGATTCATTGGAGCTTGTGTGTTTTACATGATTTGGATACCCCATTTTGCACACATAGTAGATTGTTTATATCAGCTGCTTCGAAAGGGCCAGAAATTTTATTGGGATGAGAGCCACACTAGAGCCATGTGGAAATTGAAGAAGTTATTGTAGATTGCTCCTACTCTCAGGAAAGCGGATTGTAATTGCGGTAGGCCTATTGTATTGACAGTTGACACTAGTCCAATTGGCATAGGTTGGGCTATGGGTCAAGATGATGTAGATGGAAATAGGTATGCTATTCGGTTTGGGGCGAAAGTCCTAAACGAGAGACAGAGGAGATATCCTCAAATCAAGAGGGAGTTACTGGGGATTCTTACGGCTCTCAAATGTGACAAGGAGTACTTTATTGGAGCCTCAGTTGTGGTAGAGACAGATTGCTTGCCATTGATAGGTATGATTACGAGTTGCTCTACTCCGGATATAGCTATGCTAAGATGGATTGCATACATCAAGTCATTAAATCCAGAATTTAAACACATAGCAGGGAAGGATAATCCAGTGACGGATATGCTGTCTAGAGCCAGATATGATGATGAGGAGACACTCTTGCAGAAGAGGATGATGCATAAATTTCAGCCGCTATGGTTGATCATGTTTGCCATGTCTATGATATTGTGGCTTTCATAGAAGAACTCTATGTTGGAGATTGGTTGCAGATTGGCAAGTACCTTAGTACACTAAGCAAAAGAGATGAATGGACAGATGAAGAGTTCAAGAAGATCAGAAGAAAAGCCTATGGTTATTTTCTCAAGGACGGATTTCTTTGGAAGCATCCAAAGAAAAGAGGTGGATTACCCTTGCGGGTTGTCTACGATAAAGAGACACAGTTGCAGGTAATGAGGGAGTTTCATGAGAGTCCTTGGGCTGGTCATAGAGGAGTGTGGGCTACTAATGAGAAAATCAAGGAGAAATATTGGTGGAAAGGCATGTATAGAGATGTTTCTCACTTTGTAGAGACTTGCAAAGACTGCCAGATGTATTCGGTAGTGCATCATCGAGATGAGCTTCATCCGACCTATCCACTATGCATTTATTATAAGTGGGTAGTTGACTTGATTACTATGCCTATGGGTCTATGGCAGATGAGGTATATTGTTTTGGCTAGTGAGGATCTTATCAATCATGTTGAGGGCAGACCTTTGAGAACGAAGACCACTAGTGCAGTGTGTAAGTTCTTATTGGAAGAAAATTTCTGCAGGTATGGCTGTGTGGGTAAGATCACTGCAGATCACGGTGAATTGGATGCAGATGAAGCTAGGGAGTTTTTCTCTCAACTAGGAATCAAGTTGGCTCTAACCACAACATACAATCCAAAGGGAAATGGGAAGAGTGAAAGAGGGCATCCGTCGATAGTGAAAGCATTAGCCAAAGCATACAGAGGACGGATTGGAGAATGGCTGAGACTTCTACCATTTGCTTTGTGGGCTGATCGTATAGACTCACAGTGTTACCACTGGATATATGCCCGCAGAGTTGATGTATGGTCAGAAACCGATTATGCCGACTGAGACTTGTGCTTTGACTTTGTCAGTTTTACCTTGGCAGGAGGATTTGACAAGAGAGGAGCTCTTAGCTCATTGGATTCGGCAGTTGGAGAGAAGACCAGAGGATATTCAGCTAGCTATTGACAAGTTGAAGGTTGCTAGACTAAGAAATAAGGACAGGTTTGACAGCAGGCATCGCTTACGGCCTAGAGCAATAGAAGAGGGAGACTGGGTATTAGTCTTTGATAGCAGCCTTGAAAATCAATATACTGCACTTTGGAAGATGGTGAAAAGATGATTTGGACCGTACATAGTCAGACATGTCTTTGATAATGCAACATATGAGTTGAGAGAATTGGATGGGACAGTGCTTAGAGTGCCTATTGCAGGAAAAAGAATCAAGATTTTCAAGAAAAGAGATGATGAGGATTATGCATTGGAAGAATTTGCAAGAGAAGAGCAACAAGAAGAAACTCCAGTATAAGAGACAGATGATATGACAGATAATCTTGCTGATAACCTGAAAATACACAATGAAGAGATTGATCTATTCGTGGATCTTGATGATAATGATCATGGGTAGTTGGCTCATCCGGAGGATGTGCAGGATTAGAGGGGGTGGATCTCGTACTGCTGCACATCCGAGGTGTGGAATCCACCAAAATATTGTGTGTGTGACATTTGTTACTTTGTACATACTTAGTCGTTGTGTTTACATTTTTTTTATGCGTGCGAGTATAGTGGAGAGAAGTTTGGAAGCATAGTGATGGGTATGTATGGGAAGTTTGGAAATATTATGGATGCGGAGATCGTGTTTTGTGAACATGCTGAGCACAATGTTGTATCATGGACTTTATAAAAAGTCTGAGTCTTTATGGCGAGAATGCTACAATTGAACAAGTTCAGGAACTTTTGGGGATTGTAGAAGGCCATCATGGATAATATCAAGCTGGATTTCTATGTGATTGGGACTTATAATCATGACAATCACATGTTTACTCCGGATGATTCAACTCAAGACCTTGGACTTGGGTTGCGCTATGATTATGGCAAATTTAGCCTGGGGAATGGCTATTTTGAAACGGATGACTATTTTTGAAAAGAGGCTTTTTGGGGGAAGCAACGAGACAATGAAGGGAGGCGCCTTTGTGGAGTTCAGGACAGAGAAAAGAGAAAGCGATGACGGATGGAAGGATGACCAGCAACATGGGACTGAATTGCAGAAAGGATGAAATGAACATGGTGGCTCCCTGGAAGTTGCAACCTCGGACATTGACCACTGTTTTGGAGATAACATCATCATGATGCGCCACAAGGCAATGGCAATTGATGCAGCTGTACACTCAAGGATCATCCATGAATTTCCTCTAAAGAAATCTGTACAAACAAAAACGTTTTTCTGATGGCAAAATGGTTATCAGACTGGCTGCCCAAATTTCTCGATAGCCTGTGCATTGGCCCAAAAGAAATAGGAGAAAAAGCACAGAGAAATTGAAGTCTGATGACGATGGGCAGCACAGGAGTGCCTGGTAAAAAACGACACTAATGAAAAAGTATGGCCGACCAGGATTTTTTTTCATAGATGCAAATACTCAAAGGCGCAGACTCGGATCCAATTACCTGATGCTACTTGTGAATACACCAAAGGGTGGCTCTAGGAAATCCGACAGGGACTAATGTGAACCGTGAGGTTTCAGGAAGGAAGGAGACGAAGAGTTTGGATAGCTACTCTCAGCTAATTCTGGTTATGATTGGAGTTTCTATATGCATCTTTGTGACTTGCAACCATAGCTTTGTAGCTAAAGCTATAGGGTCTGTGATGAATGCACAGATGGCCTTTCTTTATTAACAACAACATCAAATCAGGTCACTAAGAAATTCTGTTGGTGTGTTGCTACACAAAGATTCTTCTCTGCGGAGACAGGTCTGTCCACTCCTTTGAAGGTAGGATCACAGAATTCAGAATCAATAATCCGTGTCTCATCGATTACCAAATTTGAGCTTGAATTACCCAATTTAAAGTCCCTTGTTGAAAAATTCCCCAATCCAAAGAAGTGTCCTGTCAACTGAAGAGACATGGTTGATCTTCATTCCTATAGACGTGAATTGTTTTCCCTAGAGAAGAGACACAGTGCGCTATCTCCCAATCCCAAAAACCTAAAACCCACATGATTTGAGCCTTGCTGAAGATCATGACACAGATTTAGATTTCCATGATCCTGTAGATTCTTCGTCTAATGCCTCAACCGCTTAACTAATGTATTGCCTTATTTCAGTAGGACTGGACAAAACTTATGTTGGTGTAATTTCTAACTTGCAACGCAGATTTAGACAATACAGTAGGGAGATCTCAGGTGGTGCAAAAGCAGCCAGAGTTGGAAGAACATGAAAAATCTTATGCTCTGTCCAAGGGTTCATAACTTATTCTAAGACCTGTCAATTTGAATGGAGATGGAAAAATGTTTCAAAGAAAAACCTCTTCTACTAAGAAAGAGACAGATGATGATTGTTCACTGGAAAATGCTTCATTTTTGTACTCCCACGTTGTGAGGAAAAGTCAGGCTTTGAAGCAAGTGCAGAATGTTAATGGATGACATTGTTTTAAATATCAAGTGGCATCCCAATGTCACTACTATCTAAATGTGGTGTCATGTTTTGTTGATTCTTTAACAGTGAGAACTCAGAAGTATTGATTCAAGATGGACTCTTATAGCTCTACTGATGTAAAAGAAGAAGTTGCTAAGCTAGAAGGCTGTTTGTCTTATCAATCTTCTGAAGAGTTGTTGGAATGTAAACATGAGCCTTGTGGAGAATGCCACTGTAAACTGATTTGGCTTTCTATTCCTCTTCAATTATTGGCAGAAAGAAAAACTGAGACTTGACATCATTTTCTCATCTTGCTTATTTGCTTGATTGATCTTCTATCCTGAAATTAATAAAGGTCCTCTGTGGTTGCGACTTTGCTTTCGAAAACCCTTCGACACTGTATTACAACTACCTTATTTTAATAGACCATTCTTTTCAGTAGTTACTGATGCTAGCGGATCTGGAATAGGAGCCGTACTTATGCAAGATAATCATCCCATAGCCTATTCTAGTTGTAAAGTGAAACCTTCCGAACTAAAATATTCCACATATGATAAAGAATTGTTAGCTGTTGTGCAAGCTTTAAGATAATGGAAACATTACTTAATGGGTTCTGAGTTTATGATTAAGACTGATCCAACAAAGTATTAGACATCTCCTTAGTCAACCCCAAATATCTGACTGACATATCAAATGGGCAGCATTTATTCAGAGTTTTCATCCCCTTATCCAATATCAACCAAGTAAAGAAAATGTAGTGGCCAATGCATTAAGTAGAAGACCGACCATTCATAATATCTCCATTATATCATTTGATTCTCTAACCCTTATGAAAGATACTTATCATCAGGACATTACTTTTCATGCTGATTGGAATAAATTAGTTGGAAATAACTGGATTCCTATTGATTCACTGTCTTATAATGATGGATTCATGTTTTATGAAAAGAGATTATGTGTTACAGTTCCATTTAGATCTTTTGTTTTGAATGAGATTCATTGTCCTCCATATCAAGGTCATAGAGGTATTATATCTACTTTACGTACATTGACTGAAGAATTTTATTGGCCACATATGGACACTGATGTATCTAACTTTGTTTCTGAATGTTTGATTTGTCAAATAGTTAAGAGACATCATGGTAAAAAATATGGATTACTTATGCCTTTATCTATTCCATCAAGACCATGGGAACAGATTTCTATGGATTTTATTAGTGGTTTACCTAATACTAAAGCTAACCATGACATGATTTGGACTGTAGTAGATAGGTTTAGTAAACAAGCATATTTCATTCTATGTAAGAAAACTTTAACAACATCTCAGGCAGCACAATTGTTTTTGAAAACTGTTTTCACTAATCATGGATTACCAAAAGTTATTATTTCTGATCGTGATTCTAGATTTTGTAACAACTTTTGGATTACTTTGTTTGCTAACCTAGGAACAAAGATTGATTTCTCATCTGCCTTTCATCCTGAAACTAATGGACAAACAAAAGCAACTAACAGTACTATTTTAGGTCTTTTACGTGCTTACACTATTTCTAAACCACAGACATGGGACACACATTTACATTTACTGCAGTTTGCATATAACAATACACCACACACATCTACAAAGAAAGCACCGTTTGAAGTGATTTACAGTTATAGATTGTCTACACCTGTTGCATCTTTATCAAATAGAATTCAGAGTGCTGATGATATTGCTAATATGCACGCTACTATTTTTGAGGAGGTTAAAGACATGATTGCCAAAGCCCAACAATCGTATACAAAACAAGCCAATAAGAAAAGATAGGCCATGAATTTCAAAGTTGATGACTATGTTTGGTTGAGAATAGAAAAACGTAGATTACAAAGTGTAGATAAACACCCAGTTGTGAAATTAGCACCTAGATTCTATGGACCATTTAAGATAATTCACAAAATCAATGACAATGCATTCAAGTTAGAACTACCACCTCACTGGAAAATTCACAACACATTTCACATTAGTTTATTACAACCCTTTAGAGGCCAATTACCTGTACACCCTATTTATGAAAACCCACCTTTGCTAGATGAAGAGACTGAAATACTTGAACCTGAAGCTATCATAGATACTGATTTCATGACCACTAGAACTAGACGTAGATATTCTAGATATTTGGTCAAGTTTAAAAACCATCCTCTTGAGGAAGCCCAATGGATGCATGCTAGAGACTTAAATGCTTTTCCCACTCTGTTAGCTCCACATTGAGCTAATAGCAATTGAGGACAATTGCTATCGCCAGGAGGCATATTTCACGGTGGATTCTATGCCACGGTGGATTCCGTGAGGTTTTACGGTGGATTCCATAAACTTTGTTGACCGAGTCTCATACACAAAGTGGATTCTTTGTGCGAGAAGTTGATAGGGATGCCTATCCTTTTCGGTCGTTTCATTATTTTAGTGTGTATATGGGTGATTCCATAGCGGGTGATTCTGCAAAATACATATTAAATTAATAAACGTTTATAAGTTTAGAGTGCGCACTCGTGATAAATTAAGGGTAGGATTGATTTCTAACCAGTTGATTTATTTATGTAGCTGAAGACTGCTAGGTATTCACTTTTGTCGGTTTAATTGTATTATTTTACTAACGATTGTGAATGCTTCAGTTGATGTGTAGAGATAGCAGCAGTGGCGGAGGAAAGCATTGGAGGATAGCGTGTATTCGAGTTATCACCTATATTTTGATGGGCACATACCTTAGGCATGGCGCCTATATTTTGTCGCGCTTATTTATTGAGGCATTGGATATTTATTTATTATTTTGTATGCGCATGGGTGCACGATTATGTTATTTGTATTTGGACATTGTATTGGATATGCCTGACTCTTTGGGCGCCCGCCCATTAGCTTTATTTATATTTTGTGCTAAAGCAAACTCAAAAGCCAAAAGCGTACTATTTTGTAATTTGGGCTATTACTTGACCTTGAAGATGATTAATACATAAAATACATGCTTTGTGGAGCGCTCACACAAGGCATGGGGGGAGATTGCACCCAATTGGTCTCTTGTTCATGTCGTGCATGCTTCCTGCCTTGAGTTTTGTGCCAAAATTAGAGTTCTTTTGTTCTTGGGGACCTTCCGGCGTTCACTACGCGAGCATACAACATCTGATCTGTGCACCAACAGCTAGTGCAAGAGAGTGAGTGTTGGGCCAGTTTTAGGTCCTAACAGTATTATTGAGCTTTATCCATGTGGCCAAGTACTTTCTACTATATAAGTATTAAAAACCCATCATTTTAATCCAAGTATAGAGGCATAGAGCATGGTCTTTGCATTATAAGTCCTTATCATCGAATCAAAGACTCATGGCTATGAAGGAAGAAATTCATGTCAATATTATATGAATATAGTTCAATCTCTAGGCACCCATACACATTATCAATGTATACATGAGCTTAGAGCTCAACCAAAAAACTACATGACAGATACATACATCGGTCAACTATTCCATGTACTTGAGAAAGAGCTTGAGCTATTATCAAGCCTATAGCAACCTTCTTGATTTGGTATGATTATGAGGTATCCTTGAGAGGGGGACTTGAGTACCTTCTCAAGCTCATATGAACCCTCTCCTTATGGAAAAGGAGCTTGTCAAGAAGGTTTCCCCATGTCCCTTTGACATCATGGCAAAATGGTTTCTCCCCTCTCATTGAGATAGCTATGAGATAGCATGTTTGAGCACATGGTCAAGCTTGTATCTAAACCCTATCAATTTGACATGAATTTTTTATATGTCTTGGGGCATAGCTTATGCACATTCTCAAGCTAGTAAAAAACCTCTCCTTATGGGAAAGGAGCTTGTAAATAGGTAATTTCCCTCTCCCTTTGAGGGCATGGAAGAAAGTTTCTCCTCTCTCATTGAGGTAGCTATTAGATAGTGTGCTTCAAAAACCCTATCTATTTGATATGCCTTTTTGATACATCTTTGGAAAAGATCTACAACATGTGGTTGATCTTGTATCAACTATATCATTATGGGGGAGAACCTCTAGCTCTAAGTCCATCATATGGTAGTTTCTCCCATCTCATTGAGAGGTCTATGAGAGAGAGCTTGAGCATGTGCTCAAGCTTGTATCAACACTATCTTTGTTATGTAAATTTCTGACATGTCTTTAGACAAAGCTTCAAAACATGCTGAAGGTTGTATCAACTCTTTCTTTTTGGGAAAGAGCTTCACAAGATAGGTTCCTAGTTTCTCCTATCCCTTTAGATGTCGCTATTAGCGTCGCTATATGCATCGCAACTTCTATTAGTGATGTTTTTAGCAATGCTTTTGGCGACGCCGCTTTTTTTCATCCCAAATGACTGTCACTATTGCCCCATTCCCTTATAGTGCTTCTTTGTTTGATATGACCCTGAGGTATCTTTCAAATATAGGGGAGGGCATCTTCTTATATCCATGTTCCTTACAACTCACATCCATTGACTTTTTCTAATCCTTGTCACATAAGTAATATCAATTATATAAGCATTAGACCATGCTTTTCCTATGGCAAGCTAAAAGATAAAAGGGGATCCTATGATATGAACATAAACATGTTTTTGAAGCATTTCAATGATCAAGTGAAACTAGGAGCTAGGGAATTAAGTTGAACTTTCAAGCAAAATGTCAAGTGAAATCGAAAGAATAAGAACAATTTTGCATATGTCTAGGTGATGCCTAAGTTAGAGTGTAGACATGTCCATTTGTAATATGCCCATCGAGCTGTTTCCTCATTGGCACATTCTTGGTAGCCCATCAAGAGATAACCTAGACAATGCCATCCGGAATTTCGGTGGAAGTTTTGGCCCTTCCCATGAGGATTGACCTGAAGTTTAGGTTTTTATTAAAGGTCAAGTCACCTATGAGTCAGCTAGCATCAATCATTTCCCACTTCTCATCATAGGATTACTCAAACTAAAGCAGAATTGCATTACACTTGGTTCAAAGAGAATGGGAGATGAAGGGGAGTGTAGCACATTGACCCTTTTTTCCATAAGGCAAAATCCCATTCTGGTCCTCTGAAACATTGCAAATCAAGTTTTTCCTAATATCTAGTGCCCATTCGTTTGCGTATTCACTAATGTAATTTTCTTTTTGAGAAAAGCTCTCAATTAACCTAGAACACCCAATTGTAGGTTTGGACCCATTGAGGATCCATCCACCCACTTCCCTCTCATGATAGAGTATTTTTAATTACCTAATTACCTACCACTTTAGGTTTGACATATAAAAACAACTTCTTTGATTATCTCCTGATACAAATTTGTTACATGTTTATTTCATGACACAAAAACAATGTAAAGCAATTGTTTCTCAATAGTTTCTTTAAGAAAAATATGTTTTTACAATGTTTCCTGTCCTGTCTGGACATAATATCAAATCGAGGGGATTATTTCCAATGAGGTTTAGTCCTCCCTAGACTAGTATTGAGACTTCTAGAGTACTATATGGGTTCAAAGGGTAATTGACAATTTGAAAGAGTCTAAGAAATTTGTGACTAGAGCCCCCTAGTATCCTCATCTTCTCTTGCCAACTAGAATTTCCTACAACATGACCTCTTGCATCGTGATTGGTCCATGCTCACTAACGCAGAAAGAAAAAAACCCTTGGAGTATGTTTTATCCGTGTTGACCTTGGGGAGGTCTAGTGCCATCTGAGAACATTGCCTCAGTCATGTTTTGTGCCCATCAAAATACTGCCTCAGTTGGTGATCTATACTCGATATCCATCCTCAACCTAATAATTTAAAAAAATAAAAAATCTAATTTACAACCACAAATAGATTACTCAAATGTATTGTACACAATAATTTTAACAAATTTCCTTTCAAGACAAACCCTTTTCCTAGAATAATAGTATTAGGACTAAACTTAACGTAAGTGGAAATATCATCCAATAATCCTCTCGAATCACTCTTCCCCTTGGGATTTAGCCCAATATAAAATTTAACAAGAGTTTTATTTTCCCAAAACTTTCATCTTTGAGAGAGACTCTTGTGATGATCTTTTTCTTTCTTCTTAATGAAATTCTGTAGGTCCTTGTCTAGCAATAATTTACTAGATTCAAAACACTTTGATATTTTATTACAAAAAGTATTCTAATAATTCCATCTCAACATTTTTTAAAGAATTAGTGTATATATTTATCCATTGGATGATCTATCAATTTAATACAAATTGGGTTCAAATTTTTAACTACTTAAATATTTCTTATTGCAAAAATCATAGTCCCTAAGTCTAGTTCTTGGAAAAATCCTATTTTGATGCAATATAATCATAAATTCTTTCAAGTAGTGTAGTATGTTCCCTGCATCCTATTCCTAGTACATCCCATGTAATCCCAGATTAATCCTTTGAATTTGTGATTAAGAAATTTTTTTAGAATTATGTATGCATGAGATTATACAAAAACATCCAATTTTTATAGATGTAACGTTTCCTTACTAGCCTATGAGATGATGATCTATTTGTCATATTTAATATTTAAAATAATAGTTAAATATGGCACCTAGAAAGATTTAGGATGAGCGCTTGGTTTTTGTTGGTATTCATAGCTTCATTTGTAAGTCCGATACTTTCCATTCTGCGTGTAGTGGTCGTACCTATAGCATTATTAGCAGCTCCCACTTCTGTGACCTTTGTAATTTTCTACTTCGGGATCATGGTCTTTGATCATGAGATTGTAGAGAAGACTTAGATAATAGATCTTTGGGCCATCTTGATTGGATTGATAGAGATGTCCATAATAGAAATTGAGAAGAAATCAATTAGAGCCTTGATTTTATAGGGGATTGAAGGTAGAAGAGACAAGGTTCGATCTAGGAAGGCAATAGGGCATCCTCCTTGTCTTTGTAATAAGAATTTCCTCTCGTATGCTCCTCTTGCCTCCCTCTCTCTTACTCTTCTCTCTTAGTGCGAGAAGATTCTCTCCTCTTGATTCATGCTCATGTTCTCAATAGCTCCTCAGGCCCCATATTTATATTTAAATTGAAGGGAGGGAGGGTCTCATGAGTTGTGGCCAAGAAGAGGAGTTCTTTATGGAGGGTATCTTGCCGATCTAGCTATCTAGAAGCTTTCGTGATGCAATCTAATACTAGGAATCTAATCTTTGAGGTCTAGAGAGGCTATCAGAGATGCCATGATTGATTTGCTTGTCTTTCAAGTGATCTTGCTTCAATCTGGGCCTCTTGTCGAAGTGAGAAAAGGGGGACATTGCTAGAGCTTTCTGTTGAGATTGAGAGGGGCGATCTCAAGCTTTTTTATGCCTATCAATTTTCTATACAAGATATAGATTATTTTAATCAAGATCCCGCTTTTGATAGCCTAAAATTTTCTAATATTAATTATGGAAAGTTGGAAAAGCCAAAACATCACACCCTCTTCCCCTTAGAGGAATCGAGATATCCTCATCTCAACATAGTGATTTTTCATAAACCTAAGTGGCATCATCTTCAAGATAGTCTTTCCACTAGATGAGATACTCCCTAAGGGTTTTACTTCTTAGAACCTTCTCTTGCATGTCAAATTTCTTATCTGGGTGAAGTTCAAGGACTCCTTGACTTGGCATCACAATTTTTTGGTTGTTAAGTACATGATGGGGGTTAGGAACATAGGCTTGACATGGATACATCATGCACTCTCAAGCTATCAAGGAGTTGTAGTTTATAAGCATTAGGCTCTGGACATTTTAGCACCTTATATGACCCACAACATCTAGGACTTAGTTTCTTGAATTCTTATAGAGATAAGGAAATTCTTTTTGGGCGAACTCAAATAAAAACCATGTCACCTTCTTTGAGAATGTGTTTGTATCTTTGTCGATGTGCATATGCTTTCTATTAATCCTTGGCCTCTTGAATTTCTTGACTTATAGCCCTTACTTTGCTAATCCATTTCTTCTAGCATTTGCTTAGATACTTCTACCTGTAGGAGGGTGGGATTAGAAAAACTTAGTGGCATAAGATAACCCTACCCATAAAATGCCTAGAAAGGAGTCATTTGAATACTTTGATGGTATGATGCATTGTAGGTAAATTCAACTAAGGGTAGGTATTGGATCCACCACTTAGGTTCCTTGTTGCAATAACTTGATTGAGCACTCTGTCTGACCATCAGTTTGGGGATGGTAAGCAATACTAAAGTAGAGCTGGGTTCTTAGAGCTTCAAACAAAATCTTCCAAAATGTTGATGTGAATAGAGAATCACGATCACTAATGATTCTCTAGGGTAGTCCATATAATTTAAAATTTTTCTTAATGTAAAGTGTGGTGATATTAGAAGCCTTGTAGTTGGTTCTTAGAGGAATAAGGTGTATACATTTTGTTAGCATATCAATGACTACCATAATTGAGTTATATCCTCCTTGTACTGAGGGTAATCCAGCTATGAAGCCCATGCTGATGCATTACCATTTCATTTGAGGGATGTCAAGTGGTTGGAGATTTTGCTTGGCAACTTGATATGTTCAACCTTAATTTGTTGGAAATTTAGGCATTCAATAACATACTTAAGTACATCACCCTTGAGTCTCTCCTAGTAGAAGCTTTTTCTGACTATATTAAGAGTCTTAGCATATCCATTATGACCCAAAAATGGAGGATCATTAGTTTTCCAGTGTATTTTCTTGTTGAGTTCCTGACTTGCAAGAATACATAGTCTTGTCTTAAAATAGACAAGCTCCTCATTTATGGAAAAATCTTGATACTTAGACTTGAGCTTTGGATTTGTATCCTTAATAGGGATTTCTCTTAGCATTCTCTGATAGCTTGGATCCTTTACTGCTTCTTTTTTGGCCATTTCTATGATAGGGTTACTGGGCATTGAAATCATTGTAGCAAGAGTTTCTACCCTAGATGGTTCCTTTGGGATTAGAGTATAAATAAATGATTTATGGCTCAAGGCATCTGCAACCACATTCTCTTTTCTTGGTCTATACTTGATTTCAAAATCAAATTCTCATAAAATCTTGATCCATCGGTTTTGCCTCATGTTAAGGTTTGGTTGACTACAAGTCCACTTCAGGCTTTTGTGATTAGTGATTAAGAAAAAATTGTTACCAAGCAGATAATGTCTCCATAATTTGAAGGCATGAATTACATCAAGTAATTTTAGATCATGCATAGCATAGTTTCTTTCATGGATCTTTAATTTCCTAGAAGCATAGGCTACTAGTAGATGTCCTTCTTGCATAAGCATGCATCCTAATGCAAGAGAGCTTGCACTAGTTATGACTTCAAACTCATTGCTTAGGTCAAGCCTTAAAATAGAGGAAGTTACGAAACTATGCTTAAGATTTTCAAAGCTGGATTGTTTGATAAACATCCATATAATGGTCACCGACTTCTTGAGTAGGCCAATGAGCAGTGCAGCGAGACCGAGGCACAATCTTCAATGAAGACTCTATACCAACCGCTAGCCCTAGAAAGCTTCACACTTTTTTGATCATTGTTGGGGGTGGAAAATCTTGTACGTCTTTAACCTTGGCTAGATCCATTGAGATGCCATTTGCTGAAACTATGAATCCTAAATAATCAACCTATTTTCTGAAGAAAGCACATTTCTTCTTTTTTAGCATGCAGCTTGTGAGTTCTCATTGTTTCAAGAACCATTCGTAGCTGTCCATTCATAGCTGTGGTTCATGGTCTTCTTCATTCTTGGAATATGTTAAGATATCATCAAAGAAGTCAAGGACAAAATCATCAAGATAAGTTCTAAAGATGTATTGCATCAACCTGGTTAAGGTGACAGGAGCATTCATTAACCCAAATAACATCACAATAAATTCATAATGATTATACCTTTTGTTAAAGGCAGTCTTAGGGATGTCTTCCTCCTTGATTCTTATTTGATAGTGGTTTGATTTGAGGCCGATCTTTGAAAAGATATTTGCTCCCCGGAGTCGATCAAGCAACTCATTTACACTAGGGATTAGATATTCATTTTTCGCTATCACTTGCTTCAATCCATGGTAATCAATACAAAGGCGGAGTGTTCCATCCTTATTTTTTTGGAATAGTACTGAGGCTCCCCATGGTGAATTACTTGGCTAGATGTATCATTGGTCTAATAGCTGTTTGAGTTGTTCCTTTATCTTAATCGCTTCAAGAATTAACATCTAGTAGGGTCTCTTGGTTATAGGAGCAACACGTGGAATGAGTTGGATCTCATGATCTACTTCTCTTGTCAGTGGAAACTCTATTAGGTCTTCTGGAAAAACATTTGCATAATCTCTTAGCTAAGATGATTGGTCCTTGGCTTCACTATCTTGCTCGGTCTTGTTGAGTTTAATTAGATAGATGACTAATCCTTTCTTCACTTCTTTTGTTATTCGTGAAGCTTTAGCCCCCTGAACCTTAGGTTTTCTTGCTTCTCTTTGAGTGGTTACTTGTTCTCCTTCTAAGTTTTAAAATGTAATTTAGCCCTTTCCACAATGGATATGGGCATTGTTTGGAAATAACCAATCCGTACCCAACAAGCATCATACATGCTGAGGTTCATAATCTGAAAACTCTTTTTGGAAGAATGACCACCCAGACTAAATTCTACCTTGCTAGTCTATTGTGTTTAAAGAACTTCTTTTCAATTTGCTAGCTCCACAAGTAATCTAGGTGCAGGAGTAGTGTTTATGCCTAGCTCTTTCACACATATTGGTGATATGAAAGAATGAGTACTCCCACAATCAATTAAAATCCAAAAGGGTTTACCTTGATAATTTTTTGGTGTCTAGATCAATGAGAATTAGCGATTTGGACCCTTCTTATTGAGAGTGGCATGTATTCTTGCACTTTCCATATCAATTTCCATCGTAGGATCTTCATCATCCGACCGCTGACTGTAAATATCTATTCAAGGGTGATTTAGACCATTGCAAAATTTGGATACTTGTTGTGAAATATCTATCAATGGCAATATTTTAGAAGTGCATGAATTTAGAGTAGTAAGCTTCTAGGCTTAAGCTTAGTTGCTTCAACTTGAAAAATTCATTCAAGGTATCTCCCACGCACAACATTCTTGAGCTTGTCCCATGTGATAGCAATTTTGGACACTCTTTGGTCCTTGCACCACTGTTTCCACCAAGATGGGCATCGCCTATCAATTTCAGTTTTGTGATCATTGCTTGATTTGAGGTGCAACCCTTCCCTATAGCAATGAAATAATCTTCCATAGTTTCTATCCATGTTTGCACCTCCGTTGGAGTATCATTTCCCTTACCATCGAATTTTAGTGGCTTCTTGTACTGCTTGAGAAGAAATTTCTTCTCTTAAGCTTCTGTGATATTGAGGCTTGAAAGAACATCTTAGAAATTTAAACAATGCTCATGATTAAATTTTTCCCTGGTAATAATATTCAAGAAAGATGTTAGCTTGCTTAATTTATCTCATTAATTTTGGAAGGACAGTATACATTACTTAGTCTTTCAATAATGATCAGGTTTTGTACATTAAAAATATAGTTTCAATTTCAAGTAGAAATTGTTTCTATCTTTCGACTTACTCATGGTTCTCGAGTAACTCAATAGATCTTATTGACTTGAGTTGAAGTGTGTACATCCATATTTTGATATCTAGTGGGAAGGTCTACATATCCTTCTTTGTAATAGTTATGATGAGGGTTACTCCCTAAAATAGCAATTCTATCGATTGGGAAAAACTTAGTTGATTCTTCACATACGTAATGATTTTGGTGATCTAATTGATCATTAATAGGAAGAATGGGATTTTTTTCAAGGTTTGTATATATGATCTTTCACAATACAAGGGCAAAGGATTGTATATTTGATCTAATATTTGCATAATCTAGTTTCTCTAGAGCTGAAACTAGATGAGTGCATGGCTCACATATAGAACATGACTTGGAAAATCAAGAATCATTCCAAAGTTTGTCATTTTTCTAGAAATCAAGAACATATATTAACAAGAGAAGAATTCAAAACTTAAGAAAAAGATATCTTATGTTGTAGTTCCAAAGCTTTGCTAGTTTTTATACTTGCATCATATCCTATATTAACGTATGCTGTGATACCAGCTCTGATACCAATTGTAACATGCCTATCAAGATGTTTTTTCATTGGCACGTTCTTAATAACCATCAAGAGATATCCTAGACAACACCATTTGGGATTCTGTAGAATAACTTGGAGTTTGATATTTAGGCTCGCTTGAGTCTACCTCATAGTCGAAGTTTCGGCCATTCTCATGAGGATCAACCTAAGTTTTGGGTTCCTATTAAAGGTGAAGTCACCTATCAATTATCTAGCATCAATATTTTGAGTTTCCACTTCTCACAGGATTACTCAAATTGAAGTTAAATTGCATTGCACTTGGTTCAAAGAGAATGGGAGATGAATAGGAGTGCAATATGCCGACCCTTTTTCCCATACGGCAAAATCCCATTTTAGCCCCCTAAACTGATGCAAGTCAAGTTTTCCCTAATATGTAGTGGCCATTTTTTGCATATTCACTAATGTCAAGACCTAAAAAATATTTTCCCCCTCCTCAAAGGGAGTCCCTAAACATCTTGATGTTATACACCACGTAGCACACACATAGAGAGCACCCCTTGGTGGATCATCGCGGCTCCACTACGGCTCTCCTACACCTCGAGGATTAGCCCTAAGATGCACTGTGAATATAGAACACATTCGAAACAAAGTCTACTCTTTCAATTAAATGATCCAAGAGATGATAGATAAACCTCACCAAGTAACACCCAAGGAACCTAATATCTAGCCCTACAGCTTGGAATACCTCACACTCTCAATGTCGATCGTCACTCATATGAATAGGTGCTATGAATCCATGATACGATACCATGAGGTGCATCAATGCAAGTGTGAGTATGACCATCATGCTCAAACAAATGTTCATTGAAAATTAGCAACGTTAAAGTGTGAAGACGATTCTTTTTATGATTTTCTTTTCTACGCAAGTGCTTCATTGCTTAGGGCTAGCACCAAGCTTCCTCGTGCTACTAGTCCCTTTTAATTTTTAAACAAACATGAACTCTATATGATATGCATCATGAAACATTAGTATCTAATGTACTTTATCACTCAACAATCCCCTACTCCCTACCATTTAAAATTTTGCATAGATTGATATAGATGTAAGGCATGGTTTTTAATGTATTTTTCTTTATTGAAAGCAATAAACACTCACTCTAACAAAGAAATAGGGTTGAATTGAGGCTAAAACTCATGCTTCAACTCTATCATATGTCCACATACACTAATCTTATTTTTCTTTATTTTTATGCCAGAAAAGCCTTTTTTTCATTTTTCTTTAATGTTTCCTATTTATTTATAGAAAATTACATATAATTACTTAATTGTAGATATCGATTGATTACTCTTATAGAAAATAATTTTCTTGGCATGCTTCATTCCATAGGAGTGGAAAGTGCACACCAAAAGCCTAAAACTGCATATTTCCCCTTAAACTGCCTAGTCTCGAGTTTTGTGTGTTTTGCATACAATTACTATACGGCTAATTTTTTCATGATTATTTCAATATGAATCATCAAATAGCAAATTGGCAATCAAATCCAAGAATTAATAATCATTTCAAACAAGAATTCACCATAAAACGATAAAATCTACATTTTTCTCATAAAATCACTCATTATGACGTGTATTTTTTGACGTCGGAGGCTTGATGACGCTCTTTCACAGCCGCTGATGATCCATCCAATTCCGACTCATTTCTCTTTCCACTCTTGCATCATTGTTTGACCAAAAACATCCATCTCAACCCATCCCTCTCTCTTTTATATTGATCCATAAGAACAGTCCACAGGAGAAAAGAGGAAAGAGGAGAGAGGAGAGAAAAAGACTAAAATTAGATTGTGCTATAGAATGCATCAAATTCGGTTATTTTCATGGCAATGTGAAGAGCGAGAAAATGGTGGATCTCACAACCAAGATTATTCCCCTAATGATTGTAGACAAGAAAATGATAAAAATTTGGGGATTTTGGGAGCGCTAAAAAAATTGCAACCCCCTCCCCCTTCCCCCCCACATTCTTAAGAGATATGGATTTTCATTCCTAAAAGCCTAAAAATTCCTAAGCATAAGTTTCAAAAAAACTAGATCACTTTTCCGTGTTCATACTATGGATTGAAGTGGTTTTTTCGATTTTGAGGGGATAAACCTGCTCAGATTTGAGATTCATCTAGACGACTAGCTTCATGATGTCGAAATCTATAAAAATGGTCACCTTCACGTACTTTTCAGCTTCCGGATAACATAGCTACTTCATAACATGAAACCTTGCAGGGATTAAATGGGGGTTCAAATGAACTCAGATCGACAAACCAAGACTTGTGTTGGGTTCCTGGCCTCAAAATCCAACTAAGTAAACTCCAACTCGTCAATCATCAACCAATTCATTTTGCATGAAAATTAATTGCGTTTAAAATGCGCTCTCATTGGTGACCATGGGATAGGGCGACTTAGCCCGTTGAATTCGACGAACTGATCTACATAAATAACAACCATAAAAAGCATCAAGATGCCACAAAAAATATATGCAGCAAATCATAAGAATATCTCTCACCCTAACCCTTAACAAAACCAATGTATGAAAATATACAAGGGATAGGCCTAGCATAATTTGACAAAAATTTAGAGCGAGTCGCTAATCAACTACTCCAAGTAGGAACTAGCAAAAAGAACCAGCAAAGAGGTCATCCTAGTGGTGGCTTGAACTACCTACCTAACTTAAGACAACTGGACCAGGAATTCTTACTAGTAGGTGAGGACTCTATATAGCTTGGTCATCAGATATATTATTTTAATACACTTTCTTTGAAAGTTTTTAGACTTGGGCGTATAAAAAGGAGGGAGTCGAGCATAGAGTGACCTAAGGAGAACATGGCATCAACCTCAGGTCTTGACTTGGCACCCAAGAACCTACCAAGCTCTCACAAGGTGGCACTTAATCCTTTATTTTAACACTCACTTTTATTTTCACTCTAGCGTTCCTAATTATTTCTTTATTTTCTAGCTAGTTGCTATCCCAAGGGAGACAAGGCATTGGCCTCGAGTTTGCTGACTCGTCCCCAAGAATCTACCATGCCTCCGTAAGGCAATAATCAATTGCTTTTAGGATTTTTCTTGCTTTTCTTTTCTTTTCTAGGTTAAGGGGTTAGAATCACTTTTTACACACCTCTGTAATTTTATCTTTAGATACATTCAGAACTTTTTCTTCTTTTCTATTTTGGCAGGCTTCTCTAACTACCTCACACTATCGGGGAATCCAAGAAAAACTGCCTAATAGGCTAGCAAAATAAGGTCACTAGGACTGCCTTCTCAAACAGGTCTTTAGTGCCTGACAATGTCTTGACAAGAGGTAGACAACTACTTGAACCTCCCTCAGATATACCTAGCCAAAACCTAGGATGTCATGCCTTGATTGTCGATCTCAGAAAAGAAAATTAAACCCCACATACACATATAATATGATCAGCTTAAGGAAAAAACTCGAAAAGGTGAGGACACCACCTAGAATGGCCACAAGAAGCTCTCCACAACAAAGGCTCCCTCTAGGCTCTTCGTCAAACATGACTGATACAATCACTACAGCAAAGAATCATTAAACGTACCCTCACCAAATGAAGACATGTCCCTCTTGGCCTAAAGAAATATAACAATTCACAACCAACAATTTGGCCCTCTTAGCCTTATGAAATAAAACATTAGAACCCTACAGAAACTGCCCTCTTGGCCTTATGAAATAAAACACTTCACTATCATTCGGTAGCACACTGCTGAAATGAAACTTTGGTCCTAACATAACTCTAGTAAAGCACAAAAGCAACCAAGGATAAGGCCTCCTCAAGACCTATACTAATTGCATCACGTTGTTAGATAAATCCCTTGCATAGATAGCAAGGGGTGTCTGATGAATATGATGATACAAAAGCCTTTGCATCCATGATAGAGTAGGAAGGTGCTCACTTGCTACCTAACTCATAACCCAAACTAACCATCGGTGGCCAAAATATGATGTGTTAGCAAGAAGACCCCAAAGTAGTCCAAGGCTAATGTCAGGAGGTAAGTGGAAGGGCTCCCCTCCTAGACCAGAATTGAAAAAGACATCATCCACAAAAGCATAATTGGCTAGGGAATCCGCAAAGTGATTCCATTGTCAAGGAACTAACTGACAAGTCACCATCTCAAAAATATGCAACATATCCAAGGCTGCAAAATGGTATATCTATAGGATGGGATCCCACACACTACAAGTCCCATTCAGTTGATTCATCAATAACTACAAGCCACCTTTTACTAGTAATCAGCGGATACCACCACATTGGGCTACATTTAGCCCCATGATCAAGGCCTTGTATTCTACCATATTATTAGTAAAAGATGGGCCTAAATAGACTCCCATCTTTATGAAAACCCTACGTCGGGGATCTTTAATGACCACACCAATGCTCGCATGTTTAGCAGGCCCTCTAGAATCTCCGTTGAAATACAGAGTAAAAACCCAAGCTTCATTGACAGGCCATGGTATATTAATCAACTCACTCGTACTTATGATAATCAAAATCAAGCTGAGAGAGGGGATGCATAACAGGCACAATCCCTCCTTCATCATTGAACTTGATAGGAACACTCGTCTAAATTCGTTGACAATGGTGGCAATAGACCCTAATCTCCCATGTGAAAGATCCACCTTGTCACTCAATAACTTGATACCCTTTACTCCACCAAATTACTTGACCTTGGTGGTAACATTGCTCTAGATACGGATGCTCAAGATATGGAATGATTTGTCCCACCTGCTCATCTTGGTACCTACTGCAAGTTAAAGCTGAATCAGGAAGGACCTGCATAGGCACCAAGCCCCACATTAGCCTTTACACATTGTAAGGCTTTAGCTTATTAAAATTAACCTTATTCTTAAACTCTACCCCCTCCGAGTCTGCTAAAAGGGTTGTAGAGCCATTCTTTCCTAAACATATAACTTTATATGGTCCATCCCACTTGGGTTCAAATTTACCTGGAAATAGCTCACGACGACAAGAATCATAATACATCACAAACTAACCTTTCACGAATTTGTACTTCTTAGCCAGAAGGTCATGAAGGGATTTCATTATGTTTTTCCTAACTTCTTGATGTAATAAAGCTTGCAATTGAATTCATCAAGATGTACAAGAGAAGTGTATCTAATTTCCTCTAACACTTTTTCCTCTTCCAATGGCAAAATGCACTCCTCACCGTACACGAGTCTGAATGGGGTGTGGCGTGTGGCTATCTTAAATGTCGTGTTGTAAACCCACACTTCCACATATAATTTCTTATCAATATCACATTAGAGAATTTGGGAATATTCCAAGTTCCACTCTCAAATAAGGGGTAAAGATTTGACCAAGTGGCTAAATCTTAACCCCATATTTGAGAATGGGACTTGGGGGGGTTGCTTATATAGTATCTAGGGAAATTTTCACCTTCAAGTAAGGGCATAAGATTTGACCATGTGTCCAAATATTAATAACATTAGGAATTTCCAAAATTTATGAAAATTTCAAAATTCTTAAATATGTGGTTTATCCCAATCGCGCTTGCTTTTCGATACTATATTGGATAAGATTCCCACCAACTGTTTATTTGTGCTCTAAACTTGGCCATTGGCTTGAGGATTATACGAGGTAGTCTTATTGTGTTTAATCTTCAAGGCTTCCATCAATGCTACTATAATCTTATTCAAGAAGTGTGTCCCTTGATCCAAACACAATCTCCTTTGGGGGACCAAAATGGAAAACAATTTGCTCCATGATGAAATTGGCCATCTCCTTAGCATTATCCTTCACTATTGCTCGAGCTTCAAACCACTTTATAAAGTAGTCTATCGCTATAATAATGTACTTGCACCTAGTCGATGAAGGGTATATTGGTCCTACAAAATCAATACCCCCTTTTTCAAATATTAACCTGACCAAAATAGGATTTAGAGGTCACTTATGATTCTCCCTCACATCGTGTCTTTGACAGACATCACAATGCTTAACATAACTGAAAGCATCTTGGAAAATAGATGGCCACCAATATCCAGCATGATGGAGAGCATTTTGGGTAGTAAGCTAGCTAGCAAAATGTCCCCCACATGTTGAATCATATTTGTGCTATTCCGAAGGGCTCAATAATATACCGAGTGTGAAGAATCTTCTTAAATCCTGTACGCACTCTTGGAGATAACTTAATCAACTATAGGAGGTTTACATCAAACTTAACTTCGTAAATTTGCTAAATCAAATTCATGATAGCTAGCAAGAGCTCACTTTTCTTGCCATACCATTCTCTCATTTGATCTTTGAACCAAATTTGCTGCCTCTTTCCTGGCTTTTGCTTTCTTTAAGTCCTTATCCTTCTTGGGGTCTTTTTTACCATCTACAGCTTTGAGAGGTCCTCCTTCCATATCAAGATTAAGGACTTGCATAGGGAAATGTGTAATATACTAGTTCTCACAGCAAACCAAATAACTGGAAATTTATGAAATACACCATACTTGCAAAGAAATACAAGAAATACACCATGTTTCCAAGGAATCCATAGCTAAGGTAGCTAGGCATAAAATAGTATTACCATGGAAGGTTGAGAATCATAGATGTAAGCTGCAGCATGAATACTCACCTCATGTCAAGGTGGGACATGGTATGCACCCCATATCTTGGTTGCTAAGAGCATACACCCTCTTAGTTGGTGGGAGGAAGGAACATCAAAGCATGTATTACTTGAAATGGCAAAAAGAACCCTCACAAGTTACATCTCCACCTTTTATACTTAACCCTAGCCTACTCTAGACTAAGGGGACTTATGCTTTATTATAAGCCATCCCGGCCTAAAAGAGCTTTGTCCTCAAAGATGAATTGGGAACAAATTGCAAGGATGATTACAAAGATAGCTTGAAGCATTTGGAATCATGCTGAAATAAAGCTCCATGGTTATGAAGATCAAAGAAGTTGATGAAGATGGACAATATGAATGGAACACATTGCCGTAAATTGTCCAAAACAGGCTATAGTACAAAATTGACCATATCTTGAGCTAGAAATGGCCGATTTCCATGTGTGAGATATAAAAATGTAGAGGACAACATGTAGTATATAGTCATGCCGATAAGACAATTTATTTTCTCACAGAAATTTAATACAACAAGTTTTTTACTGCCTTGTTTATGAATTGTCCTCTTTCTTAAGCCATGGAAATTGTTCCAAATATGATGTTTGTTGCCATGAAGACTCTTCAATAGGCAAACCCTTCCATTTAATAAGGTATTCCACAAGAATATGGTTCCTTAGCACCTTATCTTGCTTGACAATAATCTTCTTAAGCTCATAGATGATCAAACCATCATCATCCAAGGGAGGTAGTTCTTCAAGAGCTTGAATTTGAGGTCCCACATACTTTTTAAGCTGAGACACATGAATGACATTATGGATTCTTGTGTTTGAAGGTAAGTCTAGTTGAGAAGCAATATCCCCAACTCACTTGACAATATGATAAGGACCATAAAACCTATGAGCAAGTTTGTTGTGTCCTCCTTTAAGAGAAGCATAACGTGACTTGGGAACCTTCAAAAATACCCATTCATCTTCCTCAAACTCCACATGTATTCTTTTCTCACCCGCATAGACATTCATTATTTCTTGAGCTTTATAAATGTTGTCCTTGCATTGCTTCATAAGGGCCTCAATCTTTTCCAACTCCTCATGTGCTTGTGGATTTACATCTTCATGAAACAATGCGGAGGGTACTTGTACTTTGTAGCCATATAAAGCTTCAACAGGAGACATTCCAATTCTCATATGGTAAGTATTGTTGTAACAAAACTCCACAAGATGGAGCCATTGGTCACATGCATTTTGTGTCTCATGGAAAAAGTGCCTCAAATAAACTTCTAGACATTTGTTAACTCTTTCAGTTTGCCTGGGTGATATGCGGTACTAGGAGTCAAAAGAGTCCCCATTGAAGAGAACAAAATCCTCTAAACGTTTCCCATAAACTTAATGTCATGATCAAACACAATCTTCATTGGCAAACCATGAAGCTTGAAAATATATTCCATGAATTGTTGAGCCACTTGCTTTGCTGTAAATTGGGCCTTAGTAGATGAAATAGGCTAATTTAGTCAACAGATCAACTACCACATAAATGCTATTCCACCCATGCTTAGTTGTAGGAAATTCCACAATAGAATCCATAGAGATATTAGTCCACTTGCCTTGAGGAATAGGGAGTGGCTGAAGTAATCCACCGGGTAGAAGAGATGAGTATTTATTTTGTTGATAAAGAAGACATTGCATCACATAGTCCTTGACATCCCACCAAATTCCCTTCCAATAGAAGCACTTATGGATTTTTTCAAATGTTTTGAATAGCCCATGATGGCCCACTAAAGATGAAGAATGCATCTCATGCAAAATACGGTCTTTGAAACAGGATTGTGGTGTCAAGTAGACTCTACCATGATACCATAAAAGAATATTGTGTCAATTGAAATTTGGATACTCTTATCCTTTTCCTTGCTAAACTTCCTTCATCACCTTTGATGCTTTCTCATCAAGCAAATATTCTTCTTGGATGTCATGAATCTAATCTTTATGTACAATTGAATTTGAAGATATAGAACATGCCCATATATGTGACAAAGCATCCACCACAACATTATCCTTTCTAACCATGTAGGATATCTCAAAATCATAGTTTTGAAGAGTAGATAACTACCTCCTTTGTTTAGGGGACAAATTTGGTTGGAAAAGGAAATATTTCAGCACCACACGATGATCACTCTTCACCTTGAAATGGCTACCACATATATATAGTGATGCCACTTTTTGATAGCATGCAAAATTGTCAACATCTCTTGTTCATAGACATGTATTTGATGCTCCTTGTCATCAAGCTTGTGACTTTCATAGGCTATAACTCCATGGTCTTGATACAAAACTATCCCAACTCCTCTTCCATTGGCATCCACACATATAATGAATTCCTTAGAGAAATCCGAGCATACAAGAATAGTTGCTGAAACTAACAGAGATTTCACTTCATTGAAGCTCTTGTCAACTATGGAGTCCCAAAAGAAAGCCTCTTTCTTTAACCTATTGGTCAAAGGAGCCACCACATGAGCATAATTTCTTATAAATCTCCTATAGAATGAAAATAATCCAAGGAAACCTCTCAAGGAAGTAGAATTTGTAGGAGTAGGCCACTCTTTGACACATTTCACCTTGTTAGAATCCACACAAATGCTTCGCTCTTCCCTTGCTCTTCCACAATGTGACCCAAGTATTCCACTTCATCTTCCATGAAAGAACACTTTGACATTTTGGCAAATAGTGTGTGACTTCGTAATGTGTCAAAGACCTCTCGCATATGCATTAAATGCTCATCCTTGGATTTGCTATAAATGAGGATATCATCAAAGAATACAAGGACTATTTTGAACAAGAAAGGCTGCAATATCTTATTCATGAGTGCTTGAAAAGTAGCAGGCACATTTGAAAGCTCCAATGGCATGAACAATAAGTGCTATAACCCTCTTTTAGTCCTAAAAGCTATTTTATACTCATCCCCTATCCAAGAGGTCATCGATGCAAGGAATTGGGTATCTATTCTTCACCGTGGACTTGTTAATCTCCATATAATCAATGCACATGCGAAAAGATGCATCTTTCTTCTTTACCAAGAGCACAGGAGAGGCAAACGGAGATTGACTTGGCTGAATTAGACCCATTTGCAACAACTCTTTAACTTTTATTCCCACCTCTTCCCTTTCAACCTTTGACAAGCGATAGGGAGGTTTGTTGATGGGTTTTGTGTTGGGAAGAAAGTCAATAGGGTGATCTACCTCTCTCTTTGGAGGCAAGGATGATGGTTGCTAAAATAAATCTTTGTATTCCTCCAATAGCTCTTCCATTCTTGGATCCTTTTGCTTTGAATAAAATGATGGCTTATTTGATGGCTTCTCTTCATCCACTTTCACAAGAAAAAGAGTGAATATGCATGACCGTGCATTGATTTCTTTATGTATCTTCTTCATAGAAATGAGTTCCATTTGCTTTTGACTAATGCCCATCAATATTATATGCTATCCATTCCATTTGAACTTCATCAGCATGTTTTCCAAGTCCAAAGAAAATTTTCCAATGGTTTTCAACCAACCACAGCCAGTCACAATATCTATGGGACCCATTTCCAAAGTGATCAAGTCCACTTCCATAATACATGAAGGAGATATAGTGATAGGAGCGTGTAGACATACTTCATTACTTGATTCATAACCTCCATTAGCTACTTGGCACTTGCATTTTTTGAGGAAGAAATCTCAACCCATGCAAAGATTTGGTATTGATGAAGCTATAGTGGTTGCTCGTATCAATCAAAAGGTGAACCATTCTACCATTGATCAGCCCCTCAAGTCTAAGGGTGTTTTCTCCTTTACAACTAGTCCGTGCATCATGAGAGATTGCACATAAAGAACCAGTTGGATCAAAAGGAAAACTATCCACAATATCATAAAATTCATCATTATTTCCTTCATCCTCATCATGCATTTCTTCAACCATAAGGTTTGCTTCCACATGAAATACATTCCCCTTTTTACTTTCATCCTCATCTGGCTCATCGATGATGACAAAGTTAATCTTGCTATTTTTGGATTTGCATTTCAACCTATGGTCTTGTATCCACTTTTCTCCACACTTGAAACATAACCCTTTGGCCCTCATGTCTCTTATTTGTTCATTTGAAAGGACTTTGCTGTAAGTATTGTTTTGAGATCCCTTTTGTGCATTTTCAGCCCTTGAAAATCTTTCTTTTGCTTCAACCATTGGTCTATAACCATTTCCTCCACTTATTTTTTATCCGTAGACCGTTGGATATGTAGGCAACTTGTTGTAATTAATGTTGTAGCTACTAGTTTCCTTGTCATCTTGCCTATAAACATCCCTTTTCTAGATGAAATGTGCTCCAACCCTTGAAGGCTGATTAGGTAATGAATACCCTGCACTTTTTGGCTGAACCCCCATTAATTCTCTTCTATATTTTTGCCCATACCTTTCATCATATAAAATGGCTTCCTGAATTGTCTTGGACTTCATTGCACCTACTTCTGAAGAGAGGGCTGAAACTAAACCAAAGATGCATTTGTTTAATTGGGCCAAATCATCAATCCCTTCAATGTACATAGAAAGATTAAGGAACATATTAGAGTAATCACAAAAGAACATGCCCCTTTGTTGAAGACCATACCATCTTCTTTGCAATCTTTCTTTCTCCATTGGAGAGACAAATACTTCCAATATTGCCTTCTTAAAATCCTCCTAAGAAGAAAAATTGTGACTCTTTGCATATATCTCCACCATGTATGCACATAGACTTCAAGATGGAGTGCCGCAAAATAGATATTGGCTTCATCATGGTGAGGGAAAAGTGTGAAGTACATCTCTATTTTTTTTACCCATTCTTCCCACTCCGTTGGAGATAGATTATCCCCCTTGAAGTTGGAAATTGTAATCTTTTCTTTATACTCCCTTTCATTATAGGTTGGCTGGAAATTGTTGGAGTGCTGCCCAGGAGATGATTGTCTCCAAGAATCTCTATTCATTGAATCTCTTCCAAAAGAGTTTGGTCTAGAAGTATTACCACCTTGATTTGGTTGTCCCAATCCAAAAGAATGATGTTTTCCATTTGTGGGATGACCATGAAATGACTTGTATTTGTTGGTGATATCATGAAATGACCTTCTTTCATCAAATATTCCAATCTTATCAAGAAAATCCAATTCTTTTAGCTTAATGATAGATTGAGAGGGAAAAGATTTGTAGAAGGGGTCACATCCATGAAACTCCTCATTCTCTTATTCTCTTAAGTCCTCTTCTTCATAATCAACCTCATTTCTTGAATTGAATTGAGGACAAGTATGATGCTTTGATGGCATTGGTGGCTGATAATGAGCACTCTTCAATGTTGATGGCTCTCCTTTCTCAAAGGTTGACATTATAGGCTAATTGATCCCCTTTCCTTTCATATTAGAGGACTAGGTTGAAGCATCTTCAATATGTGAAGTGGATACATTTGGTGGGAAAGATGTGGTTTGAATCTTCAAGTCCTTGATAGCCGCTACTACATCTTCAAATCCATTCTTCATAAACTTGACCAACTGCTGAAGTCCTTCAACCATTTTGTTGGATGCTTGTTGGATGTGTTCTCAAACTTTTCCAAGGATTTGGATAGTTTCTCATAATGATCATGCATCCCAATGTTAAGCATACGCATCTCTCTTGAAAGCATAGAGTCTTGAAAAGGTTCGTGAGACAAGGGATTTCCATCATTACCCATTCGTGTACTATGAGCATTGCCAATGCTTACAACATCATCTTGTTGGTCATGATTGAGGAATTCATTAGTGTTTTTTTTATCATTGATATATTCTCTGATGTCTTCTTGAATGGTCTCCATGACGTGAACTTTTCATTTGTTTCTGGCCATTATGGATAGGTGCTATCAAAATGACTATGTGGAAAAAAACTATCAATAATTTGCTTAGTATTGGACCAATGCCAATGGTTTTTTTATCCAAAGGAAGCTTATATAGTAGGGATACTCCAGATTTAGCAAGATCTCAGCTTACAATAGGGTATATGGGTGAAATAAACTCAAACAGTACACCCCTGTCAGCCTATTTAGGTGCAGTCCCACTAGACCCCTTTATAATTAAAAACAAAGTTTTATATCCCCTCTTCAAATCAAGCTATCAAGCTCCCAAATCATATCATGCCCAAAATTCATGTAAAAGAAATTGTGAACCTGCCCTCTGAATTCTTGCAACTTGTAAACACCCTGTGGAAACCCTGTTTCACCCTGAAATGGGTTGTGTAGTACTTGTAGACCCCAAAAACAACTAATAGTTTAGTGATGGGTTGTAGGGCACCTATAAGTATCGAGGAAACACGTGCAATTGATAGGTACATGTTGGAAAGACCTGTATATCTATTCAAGGATGTCACAAACTACCCTATTTGATACCACTAGTCTTCCATTCTTCATCCACTCTTTCCCAAGTGGTCTTCTATGGTCCACCACCTGTGGTGAGGGATAAAACAATAGGACGGGCATCTAAATGGGCTCTGAAACTCCAGAAGGTGTGCAAAGTTCCTTCTGAGCCAGGTTGTGCATCCCTACAGAGTCTTAAATAGTAAGGGAGGGTCACCTCTCTATTGTCTTGCTATCTCGTCTGACTTCGACCTTTTTCCTCGGACAAAATATACATGGTAAAGCTAGTTTTCTAACAATCAATGCGTGATCTAAATGGATGAATTAGAAATTTTCCATTTCATGATATGCAAGAACAAAAATGGAATAGGTCTGGAATTGAAATGGGGATAGGTAAGGAATACTTACATTAGTGACTCATTGCTTTGCAATTTTATTCCACTTACCACTTGATTCTACTCTTAGCCAAATTGCATTCAATCCATCAAGCAATCAAGGTAAGGATTACGCATAAAGTTTCCAACAAATGGAGAAGATTATTAACAATTGGCTTCTAATTTTTATCGAGATGGATGAAAAGAATTCAACACAACATCATTCAGCCCTAATTTGGGTCTAAATGCAATCAAATGGTAATTCTTAAATGGGACTACTCTTAATTCTCCCTTTTCAACAATTGGATGGCTTAAGCAATTGGATATTAAAGGGATTAAGAGTAAAATTTAGAAATACCTCTTTCATTATTGGAGTAGATGAGTATGGAAGCTCCAATTACCATTTGATACTTGAAATTCTTAATCTCTTGCTTGATGTAGCCAAGAATATTCTCAAATTGGAATCCCCATGATGAATATGTAGCTCATAGACTCCAATTTTTCCTTCACAAAAGCTCCAATATCCAAAAACTTTGATAGAAGTGATAATTGTAGCCCGAATGTGGCTGGAAATTTGAAAGGGAATCAATTATAAGCATCCAAAAGGGTAGAAGAGTTCAATCCTTGATAGATAACTCTTCCATTGAAGCACATAATCTTGCATATGTTGCCCATGCACTTGCAATGCCAAGAAGAAGCCCTATTTTTGCAATATTGAAGCAAGACCATCAATTCTTGACAAAGTTGTCAAGATTGTGGGAGAGAAGGAAGGAGTCTCGCTTGAAGCTTTCTTGCTTGCACAATGGGGGAAGACACACAAGGGTGGAGGCTGAAAACAGTTTTCCTCTTCTTAGTTGTGTAAGCCAAAAGAACTCAAGTACAAAGAAAATAGAAGAGCCCTAGATATGGGTCTCAAACCAAACTCAACTAACTAAGGTGGCATACTAACTGAGCCACGAACTAGAATAGATAAGGATAGCTATCATGTAGCTATTATTCATGGGCGGTGTACCAACCGCGTCTGCAACTGACAAGTCGGTGACATAAATGCACAACGGTCACCCTGGCGTATCACGAGTGGAGCTCGATATCTCAACACTCCCCCTCGAGCTCAATCCCAATTCCTGCACACCAAGCAGGTCTCTGAACTTGCGCAGCTTCTCTGCGCCCAATGCCTTCGTGAATATGTCAGCTACCTGATCCTCTGTGCTGACATAAACTAGATCAATAAGACCTAGTAAAACCCTCTCTCGCACATAGTGATAATGCACCTCAATGTGCTTTGTTCTAGCATGATAGACTGGGTTATTTGCCAAGTGTATACTACTCATATTGTCACAATAAATGACAACTGGCCCATCTGTAGACTGATGCATATCATAAAGTAGCTTATGTAACCAAGCTACCTCACATGCAGCCATTGCTGCACCCCTGTACTCAGCCTCTGTGCTCGACAAGGCAACTGTAGGCTGTTTCTTGCTGCTCCAAGTGACTGCAGCACTCCCAAAAGAGAACACATATCCACTGGTAGATCGTCTATCAGAAATGCTACCAGCCCAATCAGCATCAGTGTATCCATGCAACTGTATTTGAACCCCAGTCTCATAAAATAGTCCATACTGCAATGTGGACTTCACATACCTGAGTATGCGTCTAGCCGCATCCAAATGCGGTTTCCTTGGAGCCTGCATAAACTGACTTACCAATCCAACAGCATAGCTCAAATCTGGCCTGGTAATAGTCATATAAATCAAACTTCCTACTATGCGTCTGTACATAGTAGGGTCTTCTAGAAGCTCACCTGCATCTGCGCTCAGCTTCACATTCTGCTCCAAAGGAACTGAAATAGGCTTACAGCCTGTCATCCCATATTTGGACAGCATGTCCAATCCATACTGCCTCTGCAAGAGCTGTATCCCACTTGGTGATCTAATCACCTCAATGCCCAAGAAATAACGGAGCTCTCCCAAATCCTTCATCTCAAACTTCTGCTTCAATAGCATTTTCACATGAAGGATATCTTCATCACTGTCACCTGTCATAATCAAATCATCAACATAAATGACAAGTAGCATAATACCTTTCTCTGTTTTTCTCACATAAAGTGAGAAATCTGCGTTGGAAATCTGAAAGCCAATAGTGACAAGATACTGTCCTATCTTGTCAGACCATGCTCTAGGTGCTTGCTTCAAGCCATACAAGGCTTTCTTCAACCTGCAAACAAACTCAGGATGAACATCATGCACATAACCTGGTGGCTGCTCCATATAGACCTCTTCTTGCAAGTCACCATGCAAGAAGGCATTCTTTACATCCATCTGATGTAAAGACCATTCCTTTGATGCAGCCATAGCAATGACTGCTCTTACGGTTGCCATCCTTGCAACCGGACTGAATGTTTCTTCATAGTCAATGCCATATGTTTGTGCATACCCCTTGACTACTAATCTTGCCTTGTATCTGTTCACAGAACCATCTGCATTGTGCTTCACCTTATAAACCCACTTACAGCCAATTGCATTCTTACCTTTAGGCAAAGGTACCAATTCCCATGTAGCATTTGCTTCCAAGGCATCCATTTCTTCATCCATGGCTTTCTCCCATTTTTCTTTTCCCATGGCTTGCTCAAAAGAAGTGGGTTCTGGTTCCTGTATCACTTTGACCATATATGCATAGTGAATGGCTGTAAATCCATCATATTTCAGCCTATCCACAGGATACCTAGCTCTTGTAGACCTGCGCAAAGTAGGTTCACTCCCAGGTGCTCTCAAAACATCCCTGGTCTTCCTTACTCCAGGTGTAACAATAGAAGGAATACCCAACTCATCATCAATGCTCTGTTCTGAGCCACTGGATTCACCATCCACATAAGAGTGACCTGCATTCACATCAAACATGGGCTGATCAACCTTCTCTTTTCCTTTTCGTGATACCTGCATACCACTATCTGCATTGCTTTGAGAAGATTCTCCTGATCTCAATCTGCCTGTCCATGGCGAAGAATGTGAACCACTGCTAGAGGACGCTCCAGGTCCACTAATATTTTGTGACTGCTGCTGTGAATTCTGTGTAGCATTACCATTTTGTGCATCTTCATCATCAATCACATTTACTGGTTTATACCAGCTACTCATCTCATCAAAAACAACATCTCTGCTCACTGTAAAATTACGAGTAGAAGGGTTATAGCATCTATACCCTTTTTGCTGCAGAGAGTAACCAATAAAGATGCACTTCTCAGCTTTTGGATCCAACTTGGATCTCAGCTCATCTGGCACATGTACATAGGCAATGCAACCAAAAATTTTCAAATGAGAAATATCTGGTTTCCTACCAGTATACCTCTCCTCTGGAGTCATTCCATGTATTGCTGCAGTGGGAGTCCTGTTCATTATGTAGACTGCTGTAGCAACTGCTTCAGCCCAATAAAAATCTGGCAAGTCTTTTTCATTGAGCATGGCACGAGATACCTCTCCAATATGCCTGTTTTTCCTTTCTGCAATTCCATTTTGTTGTGGGGTATAACTGCATGAATATTGCTGCTTTATGCCATGCTCCTGCAAGAACTTTGCAAACTCATTTGAGAGGTACTCTCCCCCTCCATCTGACCTTAGGCATTTTATCTGCAAGCCTGTTTCTTTTTCAACCATAGCTTTAAAAGTTTTGAAATGCCCAAAAACTTCACTTTTCTTTTTCATAAAATACACCCAAACTTTTCTGCTATAGTCATCAATAAAACTGACAAAATAATGACAGCCTCCAAGAGATGCAGCTTTAGTTGTCCACACATCAGAGTGAATTAATTCCAATGGCTTCTCACTCTCTTGAACATGTCTAGGAAATGGTTTCCTTGCCTGTTTTCCAAACTGACAGGCTTCACATACCTTATGCATTTCTGCAACCTTGAATTTGGGCAATCCTGCAACAATATTTTGGGCCTGCATTGATTTAAGTCGCTGTACATTAACATGACCAATGCGTTTATGCCAGATATCAATATCTGCAACTACACCGGTCCCATGTGCAAACATTGCTGCACTCAATTCAGACATGTCTGCATCCAATGTAAACATTCTGCCCTTCTTCTTTCCTTTTGCTATCAAGCGACCTTTATTTTTCATATCCTCAACAAAGCATCCATGAGGATTAAATCTGACCTGCAAGCCCTGTTCAACCATTTGACCAACTGAAACCAGATTCTTGGTGATATTCGGGACATGAAATACATCGGACAGGTATTTCTTTTTCCCACCCTGCATAGACAAGGGAATTTTTCCAATCTGCACAATAGGATGTGCAGTATCATCACCAGTCTCCACAAATCCTGGTTTTTCCATTTTCCTTGCATCCTCCATCCATTCTGCATGACCTGTCATGTGGTTTGATGCACCTGAGTCAACATACCATACATCATTGCTTTCTTCTGCACTTGTCATAGAATTGTTCATGTGCTGCACCATAAACAAGTGCTCATTTCTGTCATCACCCTGTCTACTAGAAGATGCATAATTCCCTTGTTGCAGTTTTCCATTCATGATGTCATTCTGCTTTTTATAGCAGTCTTTAGCCATATGACCCATTTTACCACAGTAGTAGCATTCAACATTACTGTTTGCATTTTGGCCTCTTTGCCATCCACCACGACCTCTTTGGCTCCCCCTGCCTCTAGAGTTACCACGTCCTCCTCCATAGGACTGGTTTTCTTGAGTTTGCTGCATATTCTGATTTCTGCCACGGCCTCCAAATCGGCCTCCTCTACCTCTGCCTCTACCTCTTCCAGTATTTGAGTAGAAGACAGCTTCTTTTGAAGTTCCTCCTGAAGAAGATGCACCACCATTTCTCTGTTCCTCAGAAATTAGAAGAGCAATCAACTCCTCAAAATCAGGAAATCTTTCACGAACTGAAATGGATGTCCGAAACTGTGCATAATCCTTTCCTAGACCATTCAAGGTCACGGAAACTAAATCATCATCTTCCACTGGCGACCCAATGGAAGCAAGTGCATCTGCAATCTTCTTCACCTTCATGTGGTAGTCGTTGATGCTCATACTTTCTCTTTGCACATTATGCAACTCTTGCTTGAGCTGCATTTTCCTGGCTTGCGTATTTGTGCTATACATTTTTGACAAAGTATCCCATGCCTCCTTTGGCGTACTTGCATCCTGAATATGCACAATCATAGAGTCTGAAATACTGATAGACAGCCAATACATAACTTTCCTGGCTCTCTCATGCCATGTTTTAAATGCCTGCATTTGTTGTTGATTGGGAACATCAGGAAGAACTGGTTCTTCTTCATTTCCTGCAACAAATTCCCAATATCCTTTTCCCATAAGGAAATTCGTCATTCTAAACTTCCATGCCTGGAAGTTGTTCTTGTCAAGCTTTTCAGTGACAATCTGTGAAAGAGAATCAGACGCCATTACAGAATACTGCAAGAAATTCTGTCACTGCAAAAAAAACAGCTTCACCCTCACAAGGGCAAATCTGCAAAACTGGCGAAAGTGGTATTTGACCACACAGTCACTTCCTAGTGACGATTTTGCATAAACAGGAACCAAGGATGATTCTGAAACTCCCAATGTCTCTGCGCACAAGCATACGATGCAATTTCTACAGTAACTTTTCACCGACCTGTAGAACAGTGGTCGCACAGCATAAAACTGAGCCTTTTCTTGAGTGCGTGCAGAAAACTTCCGTCTGCAAAACAGGCCCCGAAATGGCCTCAAATCAAAAAAACAAGGTCGCCAAGGGCTAAAGCCCTCTCCCGCAGCATATACTGCCCTCTTGCTTCACCGCGAAGGGCGTCTCAACCTGAGACAATGCACTCCTGCAATTTCCGGCTGTGCTACCTGCAGAGATCTACTCCCAAAACAGGAAATGAAAGCAACACTGCTCCTCTTACCAGACCACCGCGAGCTTGGCTTGCTTTCTTGAGCTCCTTACCACGAACAAGGCTCTGGTACCATGTCAAGATTGTGGGAGAGAAGGAAGGAGTCTCGCTTGAAGCTTTCTTGCTTGCACAATGGGGGAAGACACACAAGGGTGGAGGCTGAAAACAGTTTTCCTCTTCTTAGTTGTGTAAGCCAAAAGAACTCAAGTACAAAGAAAATAGAAGAGCCCTAGATATGGGTCTCAAACCAAACTCAACTAACTAAGGTGGCATACTAACTGAGCCACGAACTAGAATAGATAAGGATAGCTATCATGTAGCTATTATTCATGGGCGGTGTACCAACCGCGTCTGCAACTGACAAGTCGGTGACATAAATGCACAACGGTCACCCTGGCGTATCACGAGTGGAGCTCGATATCTCAACAAAAGTTACGTGCATAGAAGCCTTAGGAGGCATCAAGAGCCAAAAGCCCCATGATTCCATCCTTCAAAGTCAAAAATTTTTGAAGAATCAAGTGGCTGCCCTATTTTGCCCAAATTCAAGAGAAGAGAATGTTCCCATCTTACAAGAAATCTTCAATGTCGGTTTAATGCTTGATGTAGATACTTGCCCTTGCTATTAGGAAGCTAGAAGAAGTCAAAAAGAGGCCAAATCTTCAAAAAAATTGAATAATTCTTCATGCAGTACATTTTCATCCATGATTAGGGTTTGAAGAGAGCTTCAATCTTGAAGGGAAGAGAAAGAAGAATGCCATTGATGCCTTGTATATCACTTTTGTGATCCAAATAACCTTGTGAAAGAGCTTGTAGGATCCAATCTTCAAACGTTTGATGAAATGACAATTTCAAGTGCTGGAAAATTGGTGCAAAATGTTGCTAGCATGCTTCTTCAACCACGTGATGGATACTTCACTAAATCCAAGCATATAGGTGTTTAATCCCAAGCTTAAGATGCCCACTTTGATGCTATATAGATTGCATAGATTATAGAAACAATGGGTGAGAGAGAGGAGTAATTTGCTCCATGGCAACTTGAAGAGAAAACTTGAGAAAGAGGAAAGAAGCTTGTTCCGAAAAGTAATCCAGGGTTTAACTCCTATAATCCCCAATTTAGACTCCAACTAAGGTCAAGAACCTTCAAAATGGACCTCCATTTGACCACATCCTGCTATTTCGGCCAAGAACCTCCATCTTCCTCAAGATCTTCTTTAAGAAACCTCCAAAATTAGTCTTGACTTGTTGCACAGAATTCTAACTAGTCACGGTTTGAACTGTACCAAACCCTATGACCAAATCTTGGTACTCGAGTTAACTGGTACCTATCCCTGTGACCAGATTCTCCAAGAAAATGACTCTTCCCATGGATCAAAGTCCATGCTCTGATACCAATGTAATATACTAGTTCTCATAGTAAACCAAATAACTAGAAATTTATGAAATACACCATACTTGCAAAGAAATACAAGAAATACACCATTTTTTCAAGGAAGCCATAGCTAAGGTAGCTAGGCATGAAATATTATTGCCATGGAAGGTTGAGAATCATAGATGTAAGTTGCAACATGAATACTCACCTCATGCCAAGGTGGGACATGGTATCCACCCCATATCTTGGTGGCTAAGAGTATACACCCTCTTAGTTGGTGGGAGGAAGAACCCTCAAAGCATGTATTTCTTGAAATGACAAAAACATCCCTCACAAGTTACATCTCCACCTTTTATAATTAACTACCCTAGCCTACTCTAGACTAAGGTGACTTATGCTTTATTACAAAATGTTGGCCACCACAGCACTTATATAATTGAATCTCGAAGGGGCACTGCACCCTCTTTAAGGCGTCGACTCCCTATCAAATTCTGCTACTTCTTAAGGAAATTGACATCAACAACTAATTGCCTATATTTTTTGCTAATCATGTTAGTATAGTACTTCATCATATCCTTAACTTTGCCAAGAACATTCAAAGCACTTAACTCATAGCCATCGCGATCGTCTACCTATCGTTCCATTGGCCTAACCATTTGATTGGGAATTGGTTGTTGATTTCCTGGAACAATGCTGGAATTTATCATTTGGCTTCCAACATTTGGTGGAGCCGAGTGAGTAGCCATAGGCATGGCCACACTAGGAGGAGCTGGCAACATAGGCACATTTTGAATCATACTTTCTCTCCCATTTGGAGGACTCATGAGCATCCCTTTAATGCCATTTGTTAGTGCTAAAGTACTTCCAACACCTAAACTCATATTCGAGTTTTCCCTAGAGGTATAAGCTCCTTGTAATTGTGGTTCTACCTCATTTGTTGGTGTAATAGTCATATCGATGTCGACAAGAGCAACACTACTCAACTGCACTTGAATGTTAAATTCTAACCCATAAAAAAAGTATTGCAAGTGAGTAGCAGCTGGAATATGAATATAAGTTTGCAACTTACGGAATACTTCCTTTAATTTCTTAGCATACCCTCAAACATTCTTGTGAGGTTCTTGACATGTTACATTGAGGACACGTAGCCAGCAAATTCTCTTTGAAAGGCCACAAAGAAGAAGTCAACCATAGTTATGGTTATAGCTTCTAGGATGTCATGCCATACTATATCTGTCCTTTCAAAGTCATGTTAAAGAGCATCATCAAGCGTCCTTCATCTTGAATACAGTTAAACATTTACTCTTGAAATTCATTGATATGAAGTTTTGAATCTTCCTCTACTAACCCATTAAAAACGGGTAGAGGAAACCCTAAGGTTGGCAAGTCCGACGTTCTTGAAGGGATTGCAATGAGTTGTGCCATGGTGACAACTCAATTTGCTAAAATGATCCAAACTATTACTCCACTCGAAGTGGGTTGACTAATTAGAAGAGGGGAATTACTAGAGCTTCCTCCACTTAACGGACTATGCATCAAACTAGGGTTACTAAGACCCCACCCTTGTAGGAATATTGGACCACTCCTTTGCAGAGAATATCTTCTAATGATTTCGACCTTCCATCTAGCCCATTCATCTTTTGAAGTTTGGCTTGATGGTCTTTTGAATTTGTCTCACTATCCTTTGACATACACTAATAAACTGGTCCCTATTAAAAACTGCCACTTATTAGCAGCTCTCGGTAAACACACCATCTGTCAAGACCTAAAATGGGCCCCACATTGACTCTAAGGCACTAGCAAGGCCTCATTACTCACATAAAACCACCCCACACAGCCTTGTGGCCAAGAACGTCTAAGAGCTTTGTGCTTGTATGATTTTGTAGTCTAATGAATAATTATTTCTCCCCTCCTCAAAGGGAGTCCCTAAACATCTTGGTGTTATACACCACATAGCACACACATAGGGAGCACCCCTAGGTTGATCACCGCAGTTCTACTATGACTCTTCTATACCTTGGGGATTGGCCCCAAGATGAGCCATGAATATAGAACACATTCAAAAAAAAGTCCACTCTTTTAATTAAATGATCCAAGAGATGATAGATAAACCTCACCAGGTAACTCCCAACGAACTGAACATCTAGCCCTATGGCTTAGGATATCTCATACTCTCAACTTCCATCATCACTCATACAAACATGTGCTCTTCGGCTGGACGACTAGCTTTGTGACTGTGATGTACCGACCGCTAAATATAGTTGATAACATTTGGTGGTCATTTGGGGTCTTTCCTAGCTGCCGCCGTCCACACTCCACTAGAATTTTTGGACTTTGATCAGTCTAGGTGACCCGAGGTCCACCTCGCTAGGGAAACATCCTGCCTCATCCCACAAGGATCGATTTGAGTATTCCCTACTGACCTAATAGTCTCCTATCTTTAGCTAGCTCACGTTTGGAGGTGTCTTTCAAGAGGATTTTTGTCCGAACGGAGAAGGGATCATTACCCTTTTGGTTCATGGAGTGCAACGCTTTTTTCCAATAAAGGGCTTGGGTTCATGGAACTCTAACGCTGTCGAAGGGTTTATGAAAGCAAAGTCGTGTCTTCAGAAGACCTTGATATATGTCAAGATGGAAGATCAATCAAATGAATAATCCAATGTTAGATATTAAACTCATCATCAAACTAGTTCTAGCATTCATCTCTGAGTCATAAAATTGCTTTCAGACAGAATTCAGTTTCTGTTGACATGATTCAAGCTTATGCTCCAAAGTTATAGACCAAGTCTTCTTTTGCTTGCTTTAATTGAAGTTAAAGATCTTTATTCATCTCTCGAGCAGCCATGGACTTCCAGTTGTATCTTTGGGTGAACATGTATGTTCTGGCAAGACATGCAAGGTCAGAATTGCATTTGACTGTGAATTCAGTTTATGTTCCAGGATAATAGGAAGGGGAAAGAGATTGGATGCAAAGCATAGTTGTTATTAAGAAACTTCCCACGAGGTTATTATTTCACAAGTCCAGTTTGAGGAGGTTTGGGAGATTCTCAAAAGATGAGGGGATGATTCCTTGCAAGTTATTGACATGTAGATCCCATGATCTGAAATTCACTCTGCAGACGACGAATACATGCTCCTCTGCATTCCACTCCAGGCTTTGGGCACACCACATCAATTTCCTTAATGACAAGAGAGAGCTTGTTCAAGACCAGGAGCAGCTCCCTTTCCAAGGGAGTTGAGTTGAATTTCAGGGCCTGAAGGGTCTCAAAAGTTCTGCTGGGCCGAAAGGGAGATCACTCTCACCATCACTGCTCTCAACAAGGTCCGATCCATAGCTTCCATTTTCAATGAAATCGTGGACCATTGGGGCCAGATCGTGTTCATTATCAGTACTGCCATGTGCACCATGCGAAGCTAGATAGGCCTGCCCGTGCTTGTTCAAAACATCTCGATTGATGTTGCCCCTATCGATACAGTCATGATGACCGATGCCTTAATTAAGGTCCAGACTCTTGTCTACATCCACGTTGAGTTGGAAAGCCCCCATTGGGAGCAGGGGCAAGCGTCTGAGGCCACTATTGGCTCCCAATGTTTGCAGGGCCTGTGACTCGGCTTCATCAGTGAGGTCACGGGCACGGCAAGGTAGGCCGGGGCATGCCACAGGGGGGAGTGCGGGCTGGTGCTGCGGATTCGGGCAGCGGCGATAGTTGGATAATGGCTCTCAGGGCAAAGGCACAATGGAGGATTCTCCTTCTGACTGGGAGCTCTGTTTGTCTCGTTGATGCAGAACCTGTGAGTGACAACGCTACCGCAGACTGAGAAGCTTCTTGGGGAGCAAGCGATTGGAGTTTGGGATGGGGTGGCCTCTTCCTATCAATCTATTAATCTAAACAGTATCGACTATATCTCTATTCCTTTATTCAAGAGACACGAGAGGCCTGTCTGTCACCAGAGAGATGGGTCATGGAGATGAGAGCACAGTGTGCACTCCACCGTCACCTGCGTCTTCTCGTCAGGACGAAGCCAGGCGCATGTGCCATTTTTTTCTTCCTCACCTCCGTAAGCTTGGCTCCCAATTTTGTAGCCAAGACATGGCTCCTCAGCATCAGCTCCTCTGTTCTTCTGCGTTTCCAATGTCCTCTCCTCCCCTCTATTAGCATCGCCTTCCTTCCTTTTCGTAATCTATCGAATCTTCCCTTCTTTTTTTTAAATCTGCTTTTTCTCTCCCTTGTTTTTAGCCACCCTTTTCTTTCCCTTTTTGTCAAGATTGTGGGAGAGAAGGAAGGAGTCTCACTTGTAGCTTTCTTGCTTGCACAATGGGGGAATACACATAGAGGTGGAGGCTGAAAACAGTTTTCCTCTTCTTAGTTGTGTAAGCCAAAAGAACTCTCATACAAAGAAATAGAAGAACCCTATATATGGGTCTCAAACCAAACTCAACTAACTAAGATGGCATACTAACTGAGCCACAAACTAGAGTAGATAAGGATAGCTATCATGTAGCTATTATTCATGGGCAGTGTACCAACCGCATCTGCAACTGACAAGTCGGTGACATAAATACACAACGGTCACCCTGGCGTATCACGAGTGGAGCTCGATATCTCAACACTCCCCCTCGAGCTCAATCCCAATTCCTGCACACCAAGCAGGTCTCTGAACTTGCGCAGCTTCTCTGCGCCCAATGCTTTCGTAAATATGTTAGCCACCTGATCCTCTGTGCTGACATAAACTAGATCAATAAGACCTAGTAAAACCCTCTCTCGCACATAGTGATAATGCACCTCAATGTGCTTTGTTCTAGCATGATAGACTGGGTTATTTGCCAAGTGTATACAACTCATGTTGTCACAATAAATGACAACTGGCCCATCTGTAGGCTGATGCATATCATAAACTAGCTTATGCAACCAAGCTACCTCACATGCAGCCATTGCTGCACCCCTGAACTCAGCCTCTGTGCTCGACAAGGCAACTGTAGGTTGTTTCTTGCTGCTCCAAGTGACTGCAGCACTCCCAAAAGAGAACACATATCCACTGGTAGATCGTCTATCAGAGATGCTACCAGCCCAATCAGCATCAGTGTATCCATGCAACTGTATCTAAACCCCAGTCTCATAAAATAGTCCATACTGCAATGTGGACTTCACATACCTGAGTATACGTCTAGCCGCAAACAAATGCGGTTTCCTTGGATCCTGCATAAACTGACTTACCAATCCAACAGCATAGCTCAAATCTGGCCTAGTAATAGTCATATAAATCAAGCTTCCTACTATGCGTCTGTACATAGTAGGGTCTTCTAGAAGCTCACCTGCATCTGCGCTCAGCTTCACATTCTGCTCCAAAGGAACTAAAATAGGCTTACAGCCTGTCATCCCATATTTGGACAGCATGTCCAATCCATACTGCCTCTGCAAGAGCTGTATCCCACTTGGTGATCTAATCACCTCAATGCCCAAGAAATAACGCAGCTCTCCCAAATCCTTCATCTTAAACTTCTGCTTCAATAGCATTTTCACATGAAGGATATCTTCATCACTGTCACCTGTCATAATCAAATCATCAACATAAATGACAAGTAGCATAATACCTTTCTCTGTTTTTCTCACATAAAGTGAGAAATCTGCCTTGGAAATCTGAAAGCCAATAGTGACAAGATACTGTCCTATCTTGTCACACCATGCTCTAGGTGCTTGCTTCAAGCCATACAAGGCTTTCTTCAACCTGCAAACAAACTCAGGATGAATAGCATGCACATAACCTGGTGGCTGCTCCATATAGACCTCTTCTTGCAAATCACCATGCAAGAAGGCATTCTTTACATCCATTTGATGTAAAGACCATCCCTTTCATGCAGCCATAGCAATGACTGCTCTTACGGTTGCCATCCTTGCAACCGGACTGAATATTTCTTCATAGTCAATGCCATATGTTTGTGCATACCCCTTGACTACTAATCTTGCCTTGTATCTGTTCACAGAACCATCTGCAATGTGCTTCACCTTATAAACCCACTTACAGCCAATTGCATTCTTACCTTTAGGCAAAGGTACCAATTCCCATGTAGCATTTGCTTCCAAGGCATCCATTTCTTCATCCATGTCTTTCTCCCATTTTTCTTTTCCCATGGCTTGCTCAAAAGAAGTGGGTTCTGGTTCCTGTATCACTTTGACCATATATGCATAGTGAATGGCTGTAAATCCATCATATTTCAGCCTATCCACAGGATATCTAGCTCTCGTAGACCTGCGCAAAGTAGGTTCACTCCCAGGTGCTCTCAAAACATCCCTGGTCTTCCTTACTCTAGGTGTAACAATAGAAGGAATACCCAACTCATCATCAATGCTCTGTTCTGAGCCACTGGATTCACCATCCACATAAGAGTGACCTGCATTCACATCAAACATGGGCTGATCAACCTTCTCTTTTCCTTTTCGTGATACCTGCATACCACTATTTGCATTGCTTTGAGAAGATTCTCATGATCTTAATCTGCCTGTCCATGGCGAAGAATGTGAATCACTGCTAGAGGACCCTCCAGGTCCACTAATATTTTGTGACTGCTGCTGTGAATTTTGTGCAGCATTACCATTTTGTGCATCTACATCATCAATCACATTTACTGGTTTATACCAGCTACTCATCTCATCAAAAACAACATCTCTGCTCACTGTAAACTTACGAGTAGAAGGGTTATAGCATCTATACCCTTTTTGCTGCAGAGAGTAACCAATAAAGATGCACTTCTCAACTTTTGGATCCAACTTGGATCTCAACTCATCTTGCACATGTACATAGGCAATGCAGCCAAAAATTTTCAAATGAGAAATATCTGGTTTCCTACCAGTATACCTCTCCTCTAGAGTCATTCCATGTATTGCTGCAGTGGGAGTCCTGTTCATTATGTAGACTGCTGTAGCAACTGCTTCAGCCCAATAAAAATCTGGCAGGTCTTTTTCATTAAGCATGGCACGAGATACCTCTCCAATATGCCTATTTTTTCTTTCTGCAATTCCATTTTGCTGTGGGGTATGACTGCATGAATATTGCTGCTTTATGCCATGCTCCTCTGCAGGAACCTTGCAAACTCATTTGAGAGGTACTCTCCCCCTCCATCTGACCTTAGGCATTTTATTTGCAGGCATGTTTCTTTTTCAACCATAGCTTTAAGAGTTTTGAAATGCCCAAAAACTTCACTTTTCTTTTTCATAAAATACACCCAAACTTTTCTACTATAGTCATCAATAAAACTGACAAAATAATGACAGCCTCCAAGAGATGCAGCTTTAGTAGTCCACACATCAGAGTGGATTAATTCCAATGGCTTCTTACTCTCTTGAACATATCTAGGAAATGGTTTCCTTGCCTGTTTTCCAAACTGACAGGCTTCACATACCTTATGCATTTCTGCAACCTTGAATTTAAGCAATCCTGCAACAATATTTTGGACCTGCATTGATTTAAGTCGCTGTACATTAACATGACCAATGCGTTTATGCCAGATATCAATATCTGGAACTACACCGGTCCCATGTGCAAACATTGCTGCACTCAATTCAGACATGTCTGCATCCAATGTAAACATTCTGCCCTTCTTTTTTCCTTTTGCTATCAAGCGACCTTTATTTTTCATATCCTCAACAAAGCATCCATGAGGATTAAATCTGACCTGCAAGCCCTGTTCAACCATTTGACCAACAAAAACTAGATTCTTGGTGATATTCGGGACATGAAATACATCGGACAGGTATTTCTTTTTTCCATCCTGCATAGACAAAGGAATTTTTCCAATCTGCACAATAGGATGTGCAGTATCATCACCAATCTCCACAAATCCTGGTTTTTCCATTTTCCTTGCATCCTCCATCCATTCTGCATGACCTGTCATGTGGTTTGATGCACTTGAGTCAACATACCATACATCATTGCTTTCTTCTGCACTTGTCATAGAATTGTTCATGTGCTGCACCATAAACAAATGCTCATTTCTGTCATCACCCTGTCTACTAGAAGATGCATAATTCCCTTGTTGCAGTTTTCCATTCATGATGTCATTCTGCTTTTTATAGCAGTCTTTAGCCATATTTCCCATTTTACCACAGTAGTAGCATTCAACATTACTGTTTGCATTTTGGCCTCTTTGACATCCACCACGACCTCTTTGGCTCCCCCTGCCTCTAGAGTTACCACGTCCTCCTCCATAGGACTGGTTTTCTTGAGTTTGCTGCATATTTTGATTTCTACCACGGCCTCCAAATCGGCCTTCTCTACCTCTGCCTCTACCTCTTCCAGCATTTGAGTAGAAGACAGTTTCTTTTGAAGTTCCTCCTGAAGAAGATGCACCACCATTTCTATGCTCCTCAGAAATTAGAAGAGCAATCAACTCCTCAAAATCAGGAAATCTTTCACGAACTGAAATGGATGTCCGAAACTGTGCATAATCCTTTCCTAGACCATTCAAGGTCACAGAAACTAAATCATCATCTTCCACTGGCGACCCAATGGAAGCAAGTGCATCTGCAATCTTCTTCACCTTCATGTGGTAGTCATTGATGCTCATATTTTCTCTTTGCACATTATGCAACTCTTGCTTGAGCTGCATTTTCCTGGCTTGAGTATTTGTGCTATACATTTTTGACAACGTATCCCATGCCTCCTTTGGCGTACTTCCATCTTGAATATGCACAATCATAGAGTCTGAAATACTGATAGACAGCCAGTACATAACTTTCCTGGCTCTCTCATGCCATGCTTTAAATGCCTGCATTTGCTATTGATTGGGAACATCAGGAAGAACTGGTTCTTCTTCATTTCTTGCAACAAATTCCCAATATCCTTTTCCCATAAGAAAATTCATCATTCTAAACTTCCATGCCTGGAAGTTGTTCTTGTCAAGCTTTTCAGTGACAATCTGTGAAAGAGAATCAGACGCCATTACAGAATACTGCAAAAAATTCTGTCACTGCAAAAAACACAGCTTCACCCTCACAAGGGCAAATTTGCAAAACTGGCGAAAGTGGTATTTGACCACACAGTCACTTCCTAGTGACGATTTTGCATAAATAGGAACCAAGGATGATTCTGAAACTCCTAATGTCTCTGCGCACAAGCATACGATGCAATTTCTACAGTAACTTTTCACCGACCTGTAGAATAGTGGTCGCACAGCATAAAACTGGGCCTTTTCTTGAGTGCGTGCAAAAAACTTCCACCTCCAAAACAGGCCCCGAAATGGCCTCAAATCAAAAAAACAGGGACGCCAAGGTCTAAAGCCTTTCCCGCAGCATATATTGCCCTCTTGCTTCAACGCGAAGGGCGTCTCAACCTGAGACAATGCACTCTTGCAATTTTCGGCTGTGCTACCTGCAGAGATCTGCTCCCAAAACAGAAAATGAAAGCAACACTACTCCTCTTACCAGAACACCGCGAGCTTGGCTTACTTTCTTGAGCTCCTTACCACGAACAAGGCTCTGATACCATGTCAAGATTGTGGGAGAGAAGGAAGGAGTCTCACTTTTAGCTTTCTTGCTTGCACAATGGGGGAATACATACAGAGGTGGAGGCTGAAAACAGTTTTCCTCTTCTTAGTTGTGTAAGCCAAAAGAACTCTCATACAAAGAAATAGAAGAACCCTATATATGGGTCTCAAACCAAACTCAACTAACTAAGATGGCATACTAACTGAGCCACGAACTAGAGTAGATAAGGATAGCTATCATGTAGCTATTATTCATGGGCAGTGTACCAACCGCATCTGCAACAACTGACAAGTTGGTGACATAAATACACAACAGTCACCCTGGCGTATCACGAATGAAGCTCGATATCTCAACACTTTTTACAGGATTAGTGGCCCTTTTCTTTAGCTCCTATGCTAGCACAAGCTTTCAAGATGCTAACAAAGGTAACACAGTCCGGAGAGACACCCTCCAGTTGCATTCGCTCAAAACATTTAAGTGCTTGGCTACCATGTCCATATTGGCTATAGCCTGTAATTAATACACTCCACAACACTACATTACGAAGTGGAAGCTTGTCAAACACATCTTGTGTTCTTACAAGCAAGCCACATTCCAATGTACTTCAACTTGCATCTCTTGGAATTAGTTTAGTACTTCCTCACAAAGCCCATAATCGACATATCTTGAAATAAGTATAGCCCATGAGATTGCATCTCGAGTTACCAGTCTACAAAAACTCCCTGTTTTTCTCCGTCTTCAGCATAGAATGAAAGAGCAAACATAACAACTAAGTATGTACAAAGTATCAAATCACACACACAACTTTTGGGTGGTTTCACACCTCGAATGCGCAGCAATACGACATCCACCCCCTCTAATCCTGCGCATCCTCCGGATGGGCCAACTACCCATGATCATTATCATCGAGATCCACAAACAGATCAATCTCTTCATTATGCATTTCCGGTAGATCAACAAGATTATCTGTCATATCATCTGTCTCTTCCATTGGAGTTTCTTCTCGTTGCTCTTCTCTTGAAAATTCTTCCAATGCATAATCCTCATCATCTCTTTTCTTGAAAATCTTGATTCTTTTCCTAGCAATAGGCACTCTAAGCACTGTCCCATCCAATTCTGTCAGATCATATGTTGCATTATCAAAGACATGTCTGACTATGTACGGCCCAAACCATCTTTTCACCATCTTTCGAAATGCAGTATGCTGATTTTCAAGGCTGCTATCAAACACCAATACCCAATCTCCCTCTTCTATTGCTCTAGGCCACAAGTGATGCCTGCTGTCAAACCTGTCCTTATTCCTTAATCTAGCAACCTTCAACCTGTCAATAGCTAGCTGAATATCCTCATGTCTCCTCTCCAACTGTCGAATCCGAAGAGCTAAGAGCTCCTCTCTCGTCAAATCCTCTTGCCAAGGTAAAACTGACCAAGTCAAAGCACAAGTCTCAATCGGCATAACAGGTTTCTGACCATACATCAACTCTGCAGGCATATATCCTGTGGTAACACTATGAGTCGTACGATCAGCCCATAAAGCAAATGGTAGAAGTCTCGGCCATTCTCCAATCCATCCTCTGCATGCTTTGGCTAATGCTTTCACTATCGGCGGATGCCCTCTTTCACTCTTCCCATTTCCCTCTGGATTATATGCTGTGGTTAGAGCCAACTTGATTCCTAGCTGAGAGAAAAACTCCCTAGCTTCATCTGCATCCAATTCACCACGATCCGCAGTGATCTTACCCACACAACCATACCTGCAAAAAATTTCCTCCAATAAGAACTTACACACTGCACTAGTGGTCTTCATTCTCAAAGATCTGCCCTCAACATGATTGGTAAGATCCTCTCTAGCCAAAACAATGTACCTCATCTGCCATAGACCCATAGGCATGGTAACCAAATCAACTACCCACTTATAATGAATGCATAGCGGATAGGTCGGATGAAGCTCATCTCGATGACGCACTACTGAATACATCTGGCAGTCTCTACAAGTCTCAACAAAGTGAGAAACATCTCTATACATGCCTTTCCACCAATATTTCTCCTTGATTTTCTCATAAGTAGCCCATATTCCTCTATGACCAGCCCAAGGACTCTCATGAAACTCCCTCATCACCTGTAACTGTGTCTCTCTATCGCAGACAACCCGCAAAGGTAATCCGCCTCTTTTCTTCAGATGCTTCCAAAGAAATCCGTCCTTGAGAAAATAACCGCAGGCTTTCCTTCTGATCTTCTTGAACTCTTCATCTATCCATTCATCTCTTTTGCTTAGTGTACTAAGGTACCTGCCAATCTGCAACCAATCTCCAACATAGAGTTCTTCTGTGAAAGCCACAATATCATAGACATGACAAACATGATCAACCATAGTGGCTGAAATTTCTGCATCATCCTCTTCTGCAAGTAGAGTCTCCTCATCATCATATCTGGCTCTAGACAACATATCTGCCATTGGATTATCCTTCCTTGCTATGTGTTTAAATTCCGGATTTAATGACTTGATGTATGCAATCCATCTCAGCATAGCTATATCCGGAGTAGAGCAACTCGTGATCATACCAATCAATGGCAAGCAATCTGTCTCTACCACAACTGAAGCTCCAATAAAGTACTCCTTGTCACATTTGAGAGCCGTGACAATCCCCAATAGCTTCCTCTTGATTTGCGGATATCTTCTCTGTCTCTCGTTTAGGACTTTCGCCCCAAATCAAATAGCATACCTATTTCCATCTGCATCATCTTGACCCACAGCCCAACCTATGCCAATTGGACTAGTGTCAACTGTCAATACAATAGGCCTTTCACAATTATAATCCGCTTTCCTGAGAGTAGGAGCATTCTGCAATAACTTCTTCAATTTTCGCATGGCTCTAGTGTGGCTCTCATCCCAATAGAATTTCTGCCCCTTTCGAAGCAGTTGATACAAACAATCTGCTATGTGTGCAAAGTGAGGTATCCAAATCATATAAAACACACAAGCACCAATGAATCTCCGTACCTCTGAAGTAGTAGAACAATACTCTGCAATCTTGCCTATAGCATTCACCTTATCAGGTGAGGGTTTCCTGCCATAATATCCACACATATGCCCAACAATGACAACCTCATTCACTCCAAAAACAGATTTTTGCCCTGAAAGTGTCAAGTTCACTTCTTCTAACCTAGCCAAAATCTTCTCACATACTGAAATATGATCAGCCACAAAGTATCTGCATCCCTGCTCATTTAGGCTCTCATTCTTCTCTTCTTCTGCACACCCCTTAATGGGCACATCATCCAAGAAAGGCATGGTAAGCTGAGGTATGTAATCACGAAGGACCTTATGCATGGCATTCATCATATGCGCAACAGAATTGGTGGCACCTTGAGGCAAGGTACACATCCTGACAAGCCCAATAGGAGTTCTCATGGTGGTTATGTCCCTGCTTTCCAAAGCCAGCTGAAACTGATCATATCCTGAATACAAATCACCTAAAGAATAGATGGCACGTCCAGCAAATGCCTCTGCAAACTCATCCACAGTTGGACCTATACCAACATTCCTGATAGTAGCTCTGTTCACTGGCTGCATGTCCTGAATAAATCGGAGAGTACCATTCTTCTTTGGAACTGTAAACCACCTGTTTGAGTATGGTGCAGATGAAGGCTCAAGAATTCCCATCCTGATTTTCTCATTCAATAAATCAATCAGCTTTGGCAAGTGTGCTTTAGGCACTGGAATAGGTCAGAGATTCCATGGGATATGAGGAATAGTAAAAATGACCATAGGAGCAACAATATCAAGATTCACACATCCAATCTCATGTGGGAAAAAAGCAAATCCCCTTCCATGACGCTCAAGCATCTCCTGAAAGCATTGCTTCTCTATGGGTAACAAGAAATCACCATTTCCAATTTTCAATTCAGCAAGAGTCTCTGCTAAAAATTTATGACCAATATGCTCCGGATTCCTCAAAATTTGCTGTTTAGCAACCCTCTCTATTTGCTGATCACTATCAGGTGGAAGCGGTACAGCAACCGGCTTCACCTTCTTATCCACAGTTTTGTATTTTGTATCAACCCTGGCTTCATTATGCTCTTCTGCATTACATAAATCTTGCTGTAAATCAGCAATTCTGCACTCCAATGGCTGAATATCCTCAGCCCTCTGCTCTATGGACTGCATAGAAATAGCCCCAAACTCTGAATGCTGAAATATTTCAGCAGTAAACTTTGTTGGCTGAAAATTTTCAGCCCTCTGTCTCTCTGAAAGCTGATCATAACTAGCTGGAAACTCTGTTTGCTGAATTACTTCAGCACTCAACACTCTTTGCTGAGTTACCTCAGCCTCTGACTCAATCTGTAACACAAAATCTGCAATTTAATGAAACATATCCAGGGACTGCACTAATACATTACTGTGACAATTCTGCATATCAGTTTTCAGCATATCTCCCATCTCTGTCATCGTATCTGCACAAATCACACTGTCATGCATCCCATCTATGTGCTCATCATCCTCCAAAATTCCTACATTTTTCAAAATTTTCTCCTTCCTGCATATATACTGCCTGGTAGCTCTAGGCAACCTAGAAGTCTTCTGATAGCTCATCGAACTGTTTGCTGAAATCCCAACAAAACCGGAGGAGAAAACACCGCTACCAGGAGGCGAGAACTCCAATCTCCTCTCCTCTGTACCACCGTCGTCTCGCAAAACGGCGGTACCTAATGAAAACCCGAATCCCTCACAGTGGGCAAAGGTGCATCTCTGAGAGTATCCCTGTTTCTAACATGGTTCACACATACAGTCATAAACTGAACTGCTCTCATACCATCTTTACTGCGAATCCGTGCATAAGCAGATCCATCATCCATGACCTTTGTTTCCATGCGCATCTCTGTGATGAATGGCTGTCCAAGAATTATAGGATAAGAGCATGAATCCTACACAAAGAAATGAAAATCCTCCTCTACATCACCAATAGAAACCCTGACACTAGGACATGTAGCATACAAATCACCTGCAGTGTTATTGGCGGCTCTCATACGCCACCCATGCTCTACATCCATAGGCCATCTGTTACTCTCATAAACTCCACAAATTATGAGATTAATCTCTGAACCATGATCCACCAATGCAACATAAGGCACCTGTTTCTCTCCAATCTTTACCATCATCTCTATAGTTGCCCTAGCCCAATGGCTCCGCGAAAAGTGACTACGTGGTATTATGACAGGCTCATCAATTTCAGCATAATGCATAGGCTGAACCCTCTTCTCTACCTGCGGAAAAACAGAAGCATTATCAACCATAACCTCATCCTCATCCTCATCCAACTCCCCAATCAAAACTCCCTGTGTATTAGTGGTAGAGAATGCATGTCTTTTCCTCTTCAAAACCTCCTGAAACTGATCCTGAAACTCTCTTTTTGAGATGCCCAAAATCTCAGAAATAGTGAAAGTCACCTCACTGCCAAGTATCTTATCATTAAAGATTTTCTTCATGTCTGTAGATGTCTCAATATCGGACATCAATCTGAACCCTGGCTGCTTTCTCTCTCTAGGCTCTTGCCTCTTTTCTCTCTTTTGAGCATCTTCCATCTGTCGATCTGGCCCTGGTCTTGAAGATGGTCCTGCAGTAGGTGGAGTAACAAACTCACCCCCTCTAGTCTTCTTAGCTGCACTTGGATTTTCTTCATCCCTCTTACGCTTCTCCTCAACAAGTACATCTGCACCATGAGACTTAGCCAAATAAGCATAAATAGAGTACCTGTCAACAGGCGAGTCCCAACCTGTCTCTGATCTAATGCTAGAGCCTGCACTAGTCAAAATAGTTTGCTGAATTTTCCCCTTGTTTGCAGTCTCCATAGCATAAATCCATAGCGCGGACTGAGTCTCTGATCCCTTCTCAATCTGGACTCCATATGCAGAAGCATCACCTCTAGCTGTCACATAAGAAGTACGCGCAGCCATGTCATCCACTAACTTCTTCATTCCACCTTTACCAAAGTTGGTAGCAAGTGGAGCTCTTGTCCTAGTCAACCAAATCTTACCATCTTGCCCCCAATATACCACATTCTTCCTCCTTGCATCCTGAAAAGAGTCACAATCCCTGCAATGCTGATGGTCCGTACTATCACACCAAATACATCTCTGATCTCTCCTAGGTGCACTAGGAGCACTCCTAGGTGCAGTAGGAGCACTAGAAGAAGTAGTAGGCGCAGTCGAAGCAAACTGCTCCTTCAACTTTCCCACCAACTCCGCTTTGACTGACTCCAGTGTCAAATCTGTTATGCCTTTGATTATGTCATCAAGAGAGGTAGGCACTGATGGAGTGGATGGTTTTGGAGCAGAAGGTGTAGGCATCGGTCGTGGAACAGGAGGAATAGGTGGAGTGGAAACAGTAGGCACTGGCATAGGCCAAGAAACTGGCTGAGGAGGAGAAGAAATAACAGGGATAGAAGTAGGCATAGGAGCTGATGATGGTGTAGGTGTCATGGAACCATTCTGTAGGCGAGTCTTCCATATCCTTCTCTTGGTCAAAGTCGAGACTGCATCCTGCCAATCAGTTTTAAGACCCATAGGCTTCGTGCGATCTTCAAGAAGCTCACCCAATTCTTCTTGAAGAGCAGGATCTGCAGCTTGCAAGAAAAGCTCAACTTTTTCAACATCCAATGCTCTTTGTTCAATGGCATCAAGCTGACTATACCTTTCCTCAAATTCTCGAATCAACTCCGAAGCAGCTAGACCTTTGTTTGGCATGTAGACCCACTCTCGGAATGACCGCCGAGTAGCCATACCAAAGTCCTCAAGGAAGTATTCTTCTTTCAAGGCCTTCTTAAAATCTTGCCAATGTGTATTTTGAATAAAAAGATCAGTCACTTTTGTCCTCAAAGTGGGTGTGACAAGATGAAGGAAGTACTTACTCATAAGTCCAGCTGGAACTCCAAAAAACCCCATCTTGATCTCATATGTCTTCAAATATGCTGAAATATTACGTCCGTCAAATAGCTTCTTCTCATTCTCAACTGCTTCAATAGCCTTAGTCGCGTTGTTTGCATTCTCCTGCTCCGAATAGAGTTGCCTTTGCTGAGACAACTGCTGTTGATGCAATTGTTGCTGCTGCTGCATATACAACTGTGTTTGTTGATTTTGGAGCTGCATATACATGGACATATTCTGCAAAATCTGCTTTAGATCCTCTGTTGAAGTACTTGACGCAGCAATCATTGATGGAGCTGAAGAAGAGGCAGCTGGAATTGTAGAAGAGGCTGAAATAGAGGCTGAAGTATCTCCCATCCTGAAATTTCTGCGACGCTTTCACGTCGGGTTCACCAAAGATGTCGAAGGGTTTATGAAAGCAAAGTCGCATCTTCAGAAGACCTTGATATATGTCAAGATGGAAGATCAATCAAATGAATAATCCAATGTCAGATATTAAACTCATCATCAAACTAGTTCTAGCATTCATCTTTGAGTCATAAAATTGCTTTCAGACAGAATTCAGTTTCTGTTGACATGATTCAAGCTTATGCTCCAAAGTTATAGAACAAGTCTTCTTTTGCTTGCTTTAATTGAAGTTAAAGATCTTTATTCATCTCTCGAGCAGCCATGGACTTCCAGTTGTATCTTTGGGTGAACATGTATGTTCTGGCAAGACATGCAAGGTCAGAATTGCATTTGACTGTGAATTCAGTTTATGTTCCAGGATAATAGGAAGGGGAAAGAGATTGGATACAAAGCATAGTTGTTATTAAGAAACTTCCCACGAGGTTATTATTTCACAAGTCCAGTTTGAGGAGGTTTGGGAGATTCTCAAAAGATGAGGGGATGATTCCCTGCAAGTTATTGACATGTAGATCCCATGATCTGAAATTCACTCTGCAGACGACGAATACATGCTCCTCTACATTCCACTCCAGGCTTTGGGCACACCACATCAATCTCCTTAATGACAAGAGAGAGCTTGTTCAAGACCAGGAGCACCTCCCTTTCCAAGGGAGTTGAGTTGAATTTCAGGGCCTGAAGGGTCTCAAAAGTTCTGCTGGGCCGAAAGGGAGACCACTCTCACCATCACTACTCTCAACAAGGTCCGATCCATAGCTTCCATTTTCAATGAAATGGTGGACCATTGCGGCCAAATCGTGTTCACTATCAGTACTGCCATGTGCAACATGCGAAGCTAGATAGGCCTGCTCGTGCTTGTTCAAAACATCTCGATTGTTGTTGCCCCTATCGATACAGTCATGACGACCGATGCCTTAATTAAGGTCCAGACTCTTGTCTACATCCACGTTGAGTTGGAAAGCCCCCATTGGGAGCAGGGGCAAGCGTCTGAGGCAACTATGTTAGATATGATCAATGCCCCACCCTCATTAGGTGCTACCAATGATCCATGGTGCTCAAAGTTGTAAGGCCCCCATTATGAGGAGAAGCCAAATGTGAGCCCGGACATTGGTTGAGTCCTGACTTGTATATCAGATGAGGTCTATGTGACTGGATGGCAAAAAGGTGACTGTTGTGGGTCTAATCTTTGGGTTAGACGGAGTGGTTAAGCTGGTAGCAACTCGAGGCACATTGCATTGAGTTGCGTGGTAAGGGAGTTAAAAGGGGCCCCTATTGTGGGGTCCGGGGGCCGCGGAAGCAGCCCCTGGCTGGGGGGTCCCAGGGGGGCCATCGGCCCCCCTGGCGAGAGTCCGAGGGCAGCGCCCCCGGCCCGATGGTAAAGGGAATATTCCCTGGAATATTCCATGGCCGACTAGTGGAGGCTCATATGGTAGGTCGGTCAGCAGGCCGACCTAACGACCTTCGCGGGCTATAAAAGCTAAACCCCTTCACAGCCATCAAACACTCATCTTTCACCCAGTCAGAGTTGTTGCTCCAGCTAGCCTTAAGCTCTTCACCTATCTTCTATCTAGATCGCCATCTAAGCTTCACACAGTGGAAGCGCACGGGTGGACAGAGCCATCTTTGTATCAGTTGTTTGGAGTTAAAGAATTTATTGATTCTCCTCTTATCTGTTGTGTACTCTCTATCTCTTTCTCAGATTCTGTTCGCTGCGCCGTGTAATATTTTACATGGTATCAGAGCCCAGGGGGCTCTAGAGATCGGAGAGCGTGCAGGAGGAAAAGGCTTCAACAGCAAAGAGAAACGATGTCAACTCTGGGAAGCAGTTCTGGCGCATCAGGAAGCGGTGCAGGAGGTGGTGCTGCTGTACCGACTATTCAAACACTGAGGATTCGTCCACCAACCTTCAGCGAAGGCAAGTTAGATGGTACAAACTACACCTTGTGGAAGTTCAAAATTACAACTATCCTTGATTCTTATGAGCTTCTGGAGACTGTGCTGGGGACTGACGCAGAACCACAGCCTACCCCCAACCCATCAAATCCTAGTGTGATGATTCCTCCGAATGCAGATCTTCTACGAGCTTGGAAACGAAGGAATGCAGATGCATTGTGTGCCTTAGTTACAAGCTGTTCTGACAGTGTTTTGACTCTGATTCAGCATACAACCAAAGCGTCAGATGCTTGGAATGTACTAAGGAGTCAGTATGAAACACGAAACCAAACAAGGATTCAAAACTTGGAGAATCAACTAGCAGCGGAGAAGTTTGCTGAAGGAGAGATGGTTGAAGCATTCATCACTCGGATTAAGAATCTGCGCAACCAGATGGCTGGCGCTGGGATACAAAAGACTAGTGAAGAGCTAGCTCGGAGGTGTCTTCGGATTTGTCCACAAAAGTTTGATGGACTAGTAACTGCCCTTAATACTCAGGTGAGACCTCAAGCTTTGACTTTTGAGGAGTTTTGTGCATTATTAATGGAGGAGGAGTTAAGGCTGAAAGCCCGAGAAGGAAGCAACAATGGAGATGCTGCATTCTCTGCCAATGCAAAAGGCAAAGGTGTTTCCTCCACCAAAAATGATGGTGACAAAAAGAAGAAGGGCGGCAAGAAGAAGTTTCAAGGAGAGTGCTTCTACTGTAAGAAGAAAGGACATGCAATTGCAGATTGTCGTGTCAAGAAGGCAGATGAAAAGAATGGTACCCTTAAAAGTAAAGGGAAAGAGACAGCCAATACGGCTGAAGCAGAGTTGGAATTATTCATGGCGACCATTGAGGAAGTGTGCTCCTCGGCGCAAGAAGAATCTACCACTGACTCTTGGGTGTTGGATAGTGGGGCCTCCCGTCACATGACCAACAAGAAAGGTCTATATAGTTCTATGCAGCCTCTACAAGAATCCATCACTGTGACGGTTGGAAATGATGCTAAATGCCCTGCTGCGGGCACAGGTACTATTTCTTTTGTTGCTGCAAATGGTGAAGTCAAAAAGCTTTCAAATGTGTTGTATGTTCCCGAAATCAGGAGAAATCTCTTATCAGTTGCTGCCATAACTGATCTTGGTCATGAAGTGAGGTTCAAGAAGACATGTGCAGAAATTATTGATAGTGCTGGCACAATTGTTGGCAAAGGAGAAAGAAGGAACAACTTGTATGAGCTAAGTGCTCTTACAGCCACCGCTGGAGTGGGCACAAGTAAGCTTTGGCATGAAAGGTTTGGACACATCGGATTTGCAGTTGAAGGAGATGCAAAAGCAAGGTATGGTTGCTCACCTACCTACAATAACTGAATTGAAGGAACCATGTGAAGCTTGTATGATGGGCAAGCAACAAAGAAAGGCATTTCCACAAGAAAGCAAGAATAGAGCACAGGCTTCTCTAGAGTTGGTGCATGCTGACTTGTGTGGTAAGATGCCTACACAGGCCTTGGGGGGATCTTCCTATTTTATGTTGATTGTCGACGACTACAATAGGAAGATGTGGGTGTACTTCCTTCGTGATAAGGCTCAAGCTTTTGGTAAGTTTAAAGAATGGCTAATACTTGTTGAGAATGAAATAGGGAAAAGTGTGAAGAAATTTAGAACAGATGGTGGTGGTGAGTTCAACTCAAAGGAGTTTGAAGGCTTTTGCAAGAGCAAAGGGATCAAGCGTCAATTGACGACGCCTCACACACCTCAGCAGAATGGTGTTGTGGAACGCAGGAATCGTACCATTGTGGAGATGGCAAGATGCATGCTAAAGGGCAAGGGATTGCCTAACCATTTTTGGGCTGAAGCTGTTAATACTGCAGTCTACATTCTAAATCGGAGCTACACAAAGGCTCTCAAGGGAAAAACACCTCATGAGGCTTACACTGGTAAGAAACCATCTATTTCACATTTCAAAATTTTTGGATGTGAATATTATGCACATGTTCCAGATGAGAAGAGAAACAAGTTACAACCAAAAAGCAGAAAATGTATCTTCTTGGGTTATAGTGATGAGCAGAAGGCTTACAAGTTATATGACCAAGAGGCAAAGAAGATCATCGCGAGTCGTGATGTGGTGTTCAAGGAGGAGCCGCATACATTGGAGGAGGAGAAGGCAAGTTCTTCCACTTTATCATCAAGCGAAGAAGTAGTCCACTATGAACCTGTCCCGAGAGCTATCCCTATCCTTAAGGAGGAGGAAGCATCATCTTCAGATGATGAGGAAAAAGTTCACCAACCTGACATCACCCCACCGGAAAAGCCATTTGCCGCGCTGGGTGAAGCAGCTCTATGACCACAATAATCCTATGCCTGCATCTGTTGAGGAGAAGGCAGATGGACCAAGGAGGTCTCAGAGAATAGAGGAGCAAAGGAGGGCTTCTGCTCACATAGTCAATATGGCCTTGATGGTTGAGATTATGAGAGAAGTAAAGGAGCCAACTGACTTAGAAGAAGCACTTGCAGATCCATCATGGAAGGATGCTATGCAGGCAGAGTATGACAGCATAATGAAGAATGACACTTGGGAGCTAGTGGATCGACCAGCAAAGCGGAAGGTTATTGGCACCAAGTGGATCTAGAAGGTAAAGTACAAGGCTGATGGTACCTTAGAAAAGTACAAAGCTAGACTGGTTGCCCAAGGATTTTCACAAGTTGAAGGGTTTGATTTTCAAGAGTCATTTGCCCCAACTGCCAGAATGACCACTATTCGCACGGTACTTGCAGTGGCTGCCCACAAGAAGTGGCCAGTGTACCAAATGGATGTTAAGTCAGCGTTCTTAAATGGTGACCTCAAGGAGGAGGTGTATGTGGCTCAGCCACCAGGGTTTGAGGCCCCCCATTCTAAGAACAAAGTGTGTAAACTGAAGAAGGCATTGTATGGGCTGAAGCAAGCCCCCAGAGCATGGTACCAGCGGATAGATAGGTTCTTTTTAAACCTAAACTTCAAAAGATGTGCCTCAGATGCTAACTTGTATGTTTACAGGGATGGTAAAAAGTCTGTAGTGATTGTCCTATATGTGGACGACCTTCTTATTACAGGTGACTATGAAGATATGATCAACCAAACTCGAAAGGCTTTGAGTTCTGAGTTTGAAATGACAGACTTGGGCTTGCTACACTATTGTTTGGGGATTGAAGTCTGGCAAGAGCCAGGAAAGATCTTCATCTCTCAGAAGAAGTATGCATGGGAGATCTTGAAGGCATTTGGCATGACCGAGTGCAAGGAGATAGCTACACCTATGGAGGTGAATGCAAAGCTATCCATCGAGGATACATCAGCATTAGCAGACATTGGGAGGTATAGGAGGTTGGTCGGCAGTCTGATCTACTTGTGTAACACCAGACCAGATATCAGTTTTGCTGTTGGTGTTTTGAGCAGGTTCTCAAACAAACCTCATGAGAGTCATTGGAAGGCTAGGATGCGGGTGCTCAGATACTTGAAGAAAACTCTTGACTATGGTATCACATACAGTTTCGAAACTTCTCTTGTGGGAAACTGTGACTCAGATTGGGCAGGAGACATTGATTCCAGGAAGTCAGTTTCTGGTTATTGTTTCTCTTTGGGTTCAGGAATTTTCTCTTGGATTAGTAAGAAGCAACCAACAGTGGCATTGTCTTCTACCGAAGCAGAGTACAAGGCAGCTTGTTTTGCTGCATGTGAGGCCGTATGGTTGAGAAGGATTTTATGGCATATGGGAGTGCAGGATGAAGAACCAACTGTGCTGAGATGTGACAATCAGAGTTGCATCGCCATTGCCAAAAATCCAGTGTTTCATACACGCACCAAACATATAGAGATCCAGTATCACTATGTGCGTGATTTGATGGAGGATGGGATAGTGGAATTGGTCTACTGTCCAACAGAGGAGAATGGAGCAGATATCTTCACCAAAGCACTTACGAAGGATCTGCTTCAAGTTCATCTTCAGAGACTCGGCATTGGGCCGAGGAGATAGTTCACCTATGGGTGGACATTGAGGGGGGGTGTTAGATATGATCAATGCCCCACCCTCATTAGGTGCTACCAATGATCCATGGTGCTCAAAGTTGTAAGGCCCCCATTATGAGGAGAAGCCAAATGTGAGCCCGGACATTGGTTGAGTCCTGACTTGTATATCATATGAGGTCTATGTGACCGGATGGCCTAATCTTTGGGTTAGACAGAGTGGTTAAGCTGGTAGCAACTCGAGGCACATTGCATTGAGTTGCGTGGTAAGGGAGTTAAAAGGGGCCCCTATTGTGGGGTCCGGGGGCCGCGGAAGCGGCCCCTGGCTAGGGGGGTCCCAGGGGGGCCATCGGCCCCCCTGGCGGGAGTCCGAGGGCAGCGCCCCCGGCCCGATAGTAAAGGGAATATTCCCTGGAATATTCCCTGGCCGACTAGTGGAGGCTCATATGGTAGGTCGGTCAGCAGGCCAACCTAACGACCTTCGCGGGCTATAAAAGCTAAACCCCTTCACAGCCATCAAACACTCATCTTTCACCCAGTCAGAGTTGTTGTTCCAGCTAGCCTTAAGCTCTTCACCTATCTTCTGTCTAGATCGCCATCTAAGCTTCACACAGTGGAAGCGCACGGGTGGACAGAGCCATCTTTGTATCAGTTATTTGGAGTTAAAGAATTTACTGATTCTCCTCTTATCTGTTGTGTACTCTCTATCTCTTTCTCAGATTCTGTTCGTTGCGCCGTGTAATATTTTACAAACTATTGGCTCCCAATGTTTGCAGGGCCTGTGACTCGGCTTCATCAGTGAGGTCACGGGCACGGCGAGGCAGGCCAAGCATGCCACAGGGGGGAGTGTGGGTTGGTGCTGCGGATTCGGGCAGTGGCGACAGTTGGATAATGGCTCTTAGGGCAAAGGCACAATGGAGGATTCTCCTTCTGACCGGGAGCTCTGTTCGTCTCGTTGATGCAGAACCTGCGAGTGACAACGCTACCGCAGACTGAGAAGCTTCTTGGGGAGCAAGCGATTGGAGTTTGGGATGGGGTGGCCTCTTCCTATCAATCTATCAATCTAAACAATATCGACTATATCTCTATTCCTTTATTCAAGAGACACGAGAGGCCTGTCTGTCACCAGAGAGATGGGTCATGGAGATGAGAGCACAGTGTGCACTCCACCGTCACCTGCGTCTTCCCGTCAGGACGAAGCCAGGGGCATGTGCCATTTTTTTCTTCCTCACCTCCGTAAGCTTGGCTCCCAATTTTGTAGCCAAGACATGGCTCCCCGACATCAGCTCCTCTGTTCTTCTACGTTTCCAATGTCCTCTCCTCCCCTCTATTAGCATCGCCTTCCTTCCTTTTCATAATCTATCGAATCTTCCCTGCTTTTTCCCTCCCTTGTTTTAAGCCACCCTTTTCTTTCCCTTTTTACAGGATTAGTGGCCCTTTTCTTTAGCTCCTATGCTAGCACAAGCTTTCAAGATGCTAACAAAGGTAACACCGTCCGGAGAGACACCCTCCAGTTGCATTCGTTCAAAACATTTAAGTGCTTGGCTACCATGTCCATATTGGCTATAGCCTGCAATTAATACAGTCCACAACACTACATTACGAAGTGGAAGCTTGTCAAACACATCTTGTGCTCTTACAAGCAAGCCACATTTGCCATACATATCCACCAATGTACTTCAACTTGCATCTCTTGGAATTAGTTTAGTACTTCCTCACAAAGCCCATAATCGACATATCTTGAAATAAGTGTAGCCCATGAGATTGCATCTCGAGTTACCAGTCTACAAAAACTCCCTATTTTTCTCCGTCTTCAGCATAGAATGAAAGAGCAAACATAACAACTAAGTATGTACAAAGTATCAAATCACACACACAACTTTTGGGTGGTTTCACACCTCGAATGCGCAGCAATACAACAATGCATTCTGGCACAACCAATGCACCGTTCCCCTAAGATAGCGATCAACCCAGATTCTAAGACTTTGACCCTAGGGTAAGTCATCGTGTCAGCTCTTATCCTATTTTTCCCTTTCAAGAAAGCACCCGACTCATCAGGTCCACCTAGCCATCGAATACCTTTTGTCGAGAAAGGTCACTTGTCTGATTCCCTTTAAATGGTATTTTCTTTATTTATCTAAACAAAGCATACTACCACGCTGTAAATACATGAAAACAACTTCATTAATTATCATTTTAGCACAGGGTTCATTTCATGTCTCTGTTAATTTACAACACAAAAACAGTGAAACCAGTCCTTTCAAAACATTGGATGAAAGCATATTTATATATTTTCAATTCCACCCTCAAAACCAGAGGTGCGTCTGCCCTCAAAAACTAGAGAAGTGTTTCCAGCCTGCATTTCCAGGCTCCAATGCAAAACCACATTAATAACAGTACGGATTTCTGCTACGTCTTGGGACCGACTACATATTCTAGGAATAAATTTCAACGAGAGCCCCTCATGGTTATGAGTCGCCATAGGAGGGAACCTTCCGTACTTGACTGTCTATCCTAGGCACTGGTCAGATGCTCTAGGTAGACTTTTTAAAAAACAATCTAGCTCGTTTGAGCTCGAACAGATCCCAGGGGAAAGTCAACCACTAAAATTGCCCTTAACCTGGGCAAGAATATTTCCTTATATTTCCTTCCATTAGTGAAGAAATCACAATCACATCCAGGTTTCGAAAATCAGAAACCATCAACCATCCAATTCTTTACAGGAAGAGGAGAGCTACTTTTGGCCACACACAAGAATGAGCTTCTCATTCACTTTTGAACTTTATATACATGCCCTTGAGCAATTAATGCTACTAAAAATAGCAATTTATAAAGCCACTTATAACTCTATCGAAAAGGTTTTTCAATGACTTTTATTTTGACAGCTAATAATTTCTAAGGATTTCCATTCCCTACTTCTTCCTTTTTGCGGCTATTGAATTTTCTACGGAAAGACTTAGCTTGATTTGTTTTTCTAATTTCCTAATTTTTCAAAATTATAGCAATCAATTCTTTTTTTTTTACCTTCTTTTCATATGACATTTTTTTCTAAGTTTACTAAATCAACCATTCCTATACTTCCATATTTATCTGTTTTGTCACCCAAGAGTTAGGAAATCCATTTCTAAGTAACAATCTATATTTTGTATGTCGTCTAGGATAGTTTATGATTACAAAAGTCTTTTCATAATCAAACCGATAGACATTATTCTTATTTAAAGGAGTCTTTAATTCTATTAACAATTATCATTATCATAGACATAAGTCCCATATCTTTAAACACTCATTGAAATCATTAATTTTTAATCAAGAGAATAACTCAATTTTCAATGAACTAAACTTAACTTTTAGAGATGGACTTAACTAATTTATCCTTAGTTAATATTTAATATTTTGTAATATTCTCCCCCCGAGCCTTCCCCCATAAGAACCCCCCCTTAATGTTTTTAAAAAATTTAAGGCAAAAAAAATTTATCTCCCTCTCTCTCCCCCTGCCGTGTGCATGGTGGGGAGAGAGAGAGAGAGAGAGAGAGAGAGAGAGAGAGAGAGAGAGAGAGAGAGAGAGAGAGAGAGAGAGAGAGAGAGAGAGAGAGAGAGAGAGAGAGAGAGAGAGAGAGAGAGAGAGAGAAGAGGGGGCATGCAACTCCTAAGATGGAGGGTGGCGCTATCTCCCCCCCTCTATAAAGCCCTCGTGGGGTTGAGGCACAATGCCCCCTGCTAGGACTGTAGTAAGCCCTCCCCCTCAAACTACAGCACGCCCCGCCCTAGTGGCCTCCAACAGGCGCCACCCCCTGGCCGTGAAGGACAAGAAGAAGAGGGAGAGAGAGGAGGAGAAGAAGAAGAAGAAGGAGGAGGAGGAGGAGAAGAAGAAGAAGAGGGAGAGGGAGAGAGACAAGGATAAGAGAGAAGAAGAAGAGGAAGAAGAAGAAGGGAGAGAGAGAGAGGAGAAGAAGAGAGGAAGAAGAAGGGAGAGAGAGACGAGAAGAAGAGAGAAAGAAGAGGGAGAGAGAGAAGGAGAAGAAGACGAAGACGGAGAGAGAGAGAAGGAGAAGAAGAGAAGAAGAAGAAGAGAGAAGAAAAAGGATAAGAAGAAGAAGAAGAGGAGAGAAAGAGAAGGAGAAGAAGAGTAGAAGAAGAAGAAGAAGAGGAAGGGAGAGAGAGAGAGAAGGAGAAGAAGAAGGAGAAGAAGAGGGCAAGAGAGGAGAAGAAGAAGAATATGAGAAAGAAGAGAACTTGAAGAGAAATCAAAAGGCCAAGCATGAAGAGTCATTTGCGGCCATCGAGAAATCAAGGACACTCAGGGTTACGCGGATGCATGAGATCGGAAGTCCGTGGATGGCTCATGACACCTAGCAAGACGACATTGACTACCCACTCGAAAACAGTGTCCTCTAACCCTCCCACTATTCTTATTGCTTATTGTTCATGGTTTTTCTTCCATACTTAAAGTGCATGATTATGAAAAGTCAGGTGCATGAGTTGCATGAAATATTGACTAGCCTAGTACATGAAATATTGTTACACGAAATATTGCAAATACGGGATGATTGCATGGGAATCAAGTGGACAAATAGAATGGATTCTACATGGATTGACACACATGAAATGATAAGGTTTTCATAACTTTTTACATAAAATGATAGACCTTCGCGTAGAGAAATGCTTAAATTAACCAATAAAAATCACGATTTGCATCTGCATAAAAATTAAACACACTAAATGTTAGTTTTCGTTCATAGGATGGAATTGCATTGATGGATAGAAACCTAGACTTTCATATATGTAAGTCACATGAGATCCGGTGCATTAGGAATAAGTATTCGTTGCCAAGTATGAAGAGAGTTAAAGGTCTATTAGGATGTACTAATATATCAAACACACCTTGTGCATGATGGGTAAGTTTGATTGGAGAATTCTGCATAGTATTGCACTAAGAGAGATGGAAGGGACACATGCATCTAGACTGTATCCTGAAGGCCTGGGTGAAAATTCTTGTATTGCCAAGTGTGTTAACTTTACTTGGTTAGAGATAGATGAGTAAAGAACTGCAAGAATAAAAGGCTCTTGGATGGGTTGTGAATAAGGCTTGTCCGTTGCCTTGGTTGACCAGTCAATGCTTTGAGTTAGGACTAAGTTACCACAAGGAAACGCCCAAGAGAAAGAGAGCTTCAAAAGAAGTTAACGGACTCAAGATGGGATCTTGAGGCCTTGATACTACTTATAAGGTTGAATCTTGGTAAGATAAACCTTCAGGTTTTTATTTCTGGGAGATGGAAGGATTTTTCTACGAAGGTAGAAAGGGACACTTAATTCTCCTATATGGGCAGGAGACAACCATTAATCTGAAGATAAGTTAAGGAAGTGTTTGATCTTGTTTATCCTTGTCTTCGTGTTAGTGTCCTAAATTACGTAAAGGAACCTCTGATTAAAGGGTTAATTAAGGAAGCCTCTTTTATGTGTCAAACATAATGTGGTGGATAATTAGATAACTAAAACAACCCCCGAGGCAAGCGTGGTGGATGTGACTAATGGGTCTATCCTATGGAAGGGTGGTCTCAATTAGCCAAGAGCTTTTCTCAAAGGAAATGTTAGAGAAATGTTAGGAAAAGTCGAACGAGGACCTTAGACAATGTTGGTTAGAACCCTGATTTATACCATTTTAGGGGACCGCAACGGGACTATGCCCTATGGGCAGAGAGGTCGAGCGATGCATCCCTCTCATTTCCCATTCTCCTTGAACCAAGTGTGGTATGAGTCTGCTTTGGTCTAGTTGTATATGTGCAAAGTGGAGCAGTTCTAGACAGATGCCAGAAGGTTGTTAGGAAGACCCGACTACGAGGAACCCGGACTTCAGGTCGATCCTAGTGGGAAAGACTAGATACTTCTGTTGCGAAGCAGACTCGAGAGACCCTAGTTGGAAAACCCCGTGTCATTCCTTGGGAGTGTTGGCTGGCGTCTTCTAGATATATCTCTCAATGGATTGCTAAGACATGTCCCACAATTTGAGGAGCGGGCACGTTATAGTTGGTGTCAGAGCAAAAACTTCATGATGATACATGATTGATTAATGTCTGATTCATAGACATATCCTAAACAAAAGTAACCTGAGTGGTATGGCTTGATTGTCAGGCACCTTCTACACTTACGAATGGTGACATGCAAGAGAAGAAATTTCTTCTCAAACTAATTAAGGCACCCGAGTTTGATGGAGAAGGGTTAGACGTCGCAGCAAAGGTAGAGATATGGATTGAGACAATGGATGACTATTTCTTTGCTTTGGGAACTGCCTCCATGAATCAAGAAATGGTTGGAAGACTGAAGCTAGTTGGCCAGGCTCAATTATGGTGGAAGCAATGGTGCAAAGATCAAGGTATTTCTGAAGCCACTGTTACATGGACTCGGTTAAAAGATGTTGTACGCGGACGATACCTTCTGCCAACCTACCAGACCTTGAAGACGAATGAATTATTCAAGCTCAAGTAGCTGGAATTAACCCTAGAAGCTTACTACTCAAAGTTTGTAATCCTACTAAAATATGCACCACCTATGGATATTGCACAACAAGTATCCAAGTTTTTCCATGGCCTGAACACTCCTCTGAACCACTTTCTTGAAGCAACGCATCCAACGAACTTAAATCGGGAAATTGTAGCAAAGATGACTATGGAGATCAGGATAAGAGATGCCATACGTGTGGAGAGATAGGGCACACCCATAGGAGATGTCCCTACCCTCAATGCTTCCATTGTAATGAGCTAGCACACATCCAAGCAAAATGCCCTGATCTAAGTCCAAAAGACATTGAGCCTCCAAGAAAACAAAGCTACACAAGTACAGTCCATGGATATAGAGACGAATCAGATAAAGACCAAGATCTAGAACCCACTAAACCTTATTTAGGAGGACTAAAATTCTTAGAAGCTTAATCGACATGTAACACAATTGAGAATAGATCCTACTCTTGTACCTATGGTTAATTCGAATAATATGAGTGCACTACTTGAAACATTAAGAGTAGCGTAGCCGATGCATGGTGGGTCTTGACCTACAGATCGTAAGCCCCATTAGTGCTTGTCTTCCCAGGTCTTCTCGAGATGAGGACATCTCGATTTCTCTAAGGGGGAGAGGATGTATTATTCCCCCCTGAGCCTTCCCCCATAAGTACCCCCTCCCCCTTAAAGGTTTTTTTTTTTAATTTAAGGCAAAAAAAATTTCTCTCTCCCTGCCGTCTGCATGGCGGGGAGAGAGAGAGAGAGACAGAGAAGGGGGGGCATGCAGCCCAGATGGAGGGTGACGCTATCTCCCCCTCTCTCTATAAGGCCCTCATGGGGCTGAGGCATAGCGCCCCTACTAGGGCTATAGCAAGCCCTCCCCCTCGAACTGCAGCACGGCTCCCCATCATCCTGGACACCCCCCCTCTGTCTGAACAGCACAGCCTCCTCCCCCTACTACGGCTCAAAAACAATGCCCCCCCCCCCCCCCCCGTGGCCTCCAGCATGCGTCCCCCCTGGCCGTGAAGGAGAAGAACAAGAGGGAGAGAGAGGAGAAGAAGGAGAAGAAGAAGAAGAGGGAGAGGGAGAGAGAGAATGAGAAGAGAGAAGAAGAAGAGGAAGAAGAAGAAGGGAGAGAGAGAGAGGAGAAGAAGAGAGGAAGAAGAAGGGAGAGGGAGAGGAAGAAGAGGGAGAGAGAGAAGGAGAAGAAGAGGAAGAGGGAGAGAGAGAGAAGGAGAAGAAGAGAAGAAGAAGAAAAACAGAGAAGAAAAAGGAGAAGAAGAAGAAGAGTAAAAGAAGAAGAGGAAGAGGAAGGGAGAGAGAGAAGGAGAAGAAGAAGGAGAAGAAGAGGGCGAGAGAGAAGAAGAAGAAGAAGATGAGAAAGAAGAGAACTTGAAGAGAAATCAGAAGGCCAAGCACGAAGACTCATTTGTGGCCATTAAGAAATCAAGGACATTCAGGGTTACACGGATGCATGAGACCGAAAAGCTGTGGATGGCTCATGACACGTAGCAAGATGACATTGACTACCCACTCGAAAAGGGTGTCCTCTAACCCTCCCTCTATTCTTATTGGTTATTATTCATTGTTTTTCTTCTATACTTAAAGTGCATGATTATGAAAAGTGAGGTGCATGAGTTGTAATATTGACTAGCCTAGTACATGAAATATTGTTGCACGAAATATTACAAATACGGGATGATTGCATGGGAGTCAAGTGGAAAAATAGAATGGATTCTGCATGGATTGACGCACATGAAATGATAAGGTTTCCATAAATTTTTACATAAAATGATAGACCTTCGCGTAGAGCAATGCTTAAATTAACCAATAAAAATCATGATTTTCATCTGCAAAAAAACTAAACACACTAAATGTTAGTTTCCGTTCATAGGATGCAATTGCACTGATGGATAGAAACCTAGACTTTCATATTCGCAAGTCACATGAGATCTGGTGCACTAGGAATAAGTATTCATTGCCAGGTATGAAGAGACTTAAAGGTCAATTAGGATGTACTAATATATTAAACGCACCATGTGCATGATGGGTAAGTTTGATTGAAGAATTCTGCATAGTACCGCACTAAGACAGATGGAAGGGACGCATGCATCTAGACTATATCCTGAAGGCCTAGGTGAAAAGTTTTGTGTTTCCAAGTGCGTTAACTTTTCTTGGTTAGAGATAGAGGAGTAAAAAACTGGAAGAATAAAAGGCTCTTGGATGGGTTGCGAATAAGACTTGTCAGTTGCCTGGGTTGACTAGTCAATGCTTTGAGTTAGGACTAAGTTACCACAAGGAAACGCCCAAGGGGAAGAGAGCTTCAAAAGAAGTTAAGAGGTCAAGTATAATTGCCTGCGAATTGTTTTATCGATCTTGCTATAGACTATTGCAAATAGATACATTGCTAGCTTAATAGAAGCTGGTGACCTAACTCTAAATGGATTGTTGACCCAAGTTATGCTTGGTTGTTTGAAAAGGGTATCTCCAAGAAAATATCGACTGGTTGTGTTGGTAAGAGGAGAGAATCTTACTAAGGATAGGTGGATCATAAGCAAGGTGATTGCTTGATGTGGTTTTGGATGCTAATCCAAGTTGTTTGTGATTGATAATTTCATGGCGGGAACTATAAGGATAAATTTCCATGAGAACAAAAGGGATGTTTTTCCTAGTAAATGTTATTGGGCTGGTTGCTTCAGCTGTGGATGATTTCCTAAAGGGATAATTAAGGAAGGATGGCACTAGAGCTGCCCCCGTGAAACGCCAAATCCTAACTAAGGGGGTTATGATTCCGTGCTAGGAATGTGGACCGCACCACTGCGAGAGGTCTCTCTATGGAAATTACTTGGCGTAGGAGGACGCTTGGGTGCTAGGGGGGGCTCTGGACGTAAATCCGAATGCCTCGAAACCCTACAAAAGTGTTCTACGTGACTCGAGATGGGATCTCGAGGCCTTGATACTAGCTACAAGGCAGAATCTTAGTAGGATAAAACTTTAGGTTTTTATTGCCGAGAGATGGAAGGATTTTTCTACGGAGGCAAAAAGGGACACTTAATTCTCCTGTATGGGCAAGAGACAAACATTAATCTGAAGATAAGTTAAGGAAGTTTTTGATCTTGTTTTATCTTGTCTTCGTGTCAGTGCCCTAAATTACATAAAGGAACTTGTGATTGACGGGTTAATTAAGGAAGCTGCTTTTATGTGTCAAACATAATGTGGTAGATAATTAGATAACTAAAACAACCCCCGAGGGAAGCGTGGTGGATGTGAACAATGGGTCTATCCTACGGAAGGGTGGTCTTGGTTAGCGGAGAGCTTTCCTCAAAGGAAATGTTAATGAGAAATGTTAGGAAAAGTCAGACGACGACCTTAGACAATGTTGGTTAGAACCTTGATTCATACCATTTTAGGGGACTGCAACGGAACTATGCCCTATGGGCAGAGAGGTCGAGCGATGCATCCCCCTCGTTTCCCATTCTCTTTGAACCAAGTGTGGTATGAGTATGATTTGGTCCAGTTGTATCTGCGCAAAGTGGAGCAGTTTTGTAGACCGAGACCAAAAGGCTGTTAGGAAGACCCGACTACGAGGAACCCGGACTTCAGGTCGATCCTAGTGGGAGCGACCAAATACTTTCGTTGCAAGGCAGACTGGAGAGACCCTAGTTTGAAAACCTCATGTCATTCCTTGGGAGTGCTGGGTGGTGTCTTCTAGATATATCTCTCAATGGACTGCTAAGACGTGTTCCGCAATTTGAGGAGCGGGCACGTTACATATTTCTAAGAATTTCACTAATGTCATTCTTATAAGTGTGATACTAAAATTTATGGTTAGCTCAATCATGGAAAGAATTCTAATATTCTATATATGTTTTTTAATACTAATTCTAATATTCTAATAATGTTAGTTTTTTAATAGATTACTTTGGCAAGCTTTAAACTAGACATGATGCTAACGAGCTTTTTGACTTAACATTTTATGTAAAATTTCTTAGAGCATAATAGTTAGCATAACATTCTAGTTTAGAAAAATTTCAAGCATACTTATTTATTTATTTATTTATTTTAAGTATAACATTCTATGTTAGGATTTTTCTAGAGCATAACAATCATTCATTTTTTTAAACTTTATTATCCCATGTATATATACAATTAATTTTCTAATTATTTCCAATGACTGGAACCTAATCTAACTTTAATTATAATTATCACTAATTCTTTCTTTCTAAAAAGAATTATTATTTAATAAAGAAAAAGACCACCAAAATGTTAACATTAAAAATTAATTTATTGAGCTTTTTTAATTCATGCTTTTAATAATAAAATGACTTTTATTATTTTTCTAAAATAAAAGAACATTTTCTTAATTTATTTTAGAACTTGTTTTTTGCTAGGATTATTTGGCCCCACATTAAGTGACGATGTTGGCGGCGTAGCCACATTTAGGGGTGATGCCACATCTCGTCTTCTTGGCGGCATGATGATGATATTTTTGGATTTTAAAGAAAGAAGAAAATTAAGAGAAGATTTTGGCAGCGTAAGGGTGTCGTCGTCGGTTCTTTGATTTCCCTTCTTGACAATAGAGTTTGGTTAGCTCCATACTCATGCTCTTACAATGGAGGGGACGTGTCTTATTTATAGGGGGGAGTGTGGGATGCTGCCTGCATAAGCAGCATCTGAGGTGTCACATGGTGGTACCATGAAAATGATGGGTGATAGGTGATGGGTGATGGGTTGATTAACTAGGTGTCAGCTTGTTAAAATTTCCTAAATTCCTTTTAACATGAAAATCCCATGTGTAGGATATTTTCTAGTGAGGTGGGAGTTTGAGATTTTTCAAAAAAAATCGTTTTTTTTATTTTAAGTGAAAATTAAAAAGAGGGCATGAGGTGCCTTAATAAGGTTGGAAGTGGCTAAAAATATCCCAAGATTTTTTTAAATGAAATTTAGCTAAATTATAGGAGGAGTACTGATGTGGTAACTTAGGAATTTTCAATCAATTTAAAAAAATCTTTTTTTTTGATTTTTCATGAAAATTTAGGATATGAGAAATGAGGTGTCTTATGGAGGTTAAAAAGTACTAGGATTTTTCTAAAGTTTTTATATGATAGTTGAAAAAATAGGGAATGAATACTTATGTAGCAAGAGATGGGAGGAAAAATATTCACTCTTTCTAATCATTGCTTATTTCTCTCTCACCATATGTCATCCTCTTGTAAAGTCCTTCTTATAATTGAACTCTTTCTCTCTTTTACCTTCTCTTTGGCTTTTATTTGGAATTAGACTAACTAGATGATTTTTCTTTTCTTTCCATTTTTCCTTTTCATGCATGCATAATTTCTTACGTGTTTTGTCAATGACTAAGGTGGATGTTGGTATGAGGCATTATAGGTGAATTCCACCAAGGAAAGATATTGGATCCACTTCTTAGGCTCTCTATTGCAGTAAGACCTTAAAATGTCCTCGAGTACTTGATTGACCCATTCAGTTTGCCCATCTGTTTGTAGATAATAGATAGTACTAAAGCACAATTGGGTTCCAATAGCCTAGAAGAGACAAGTCCAGAATTTGGACGTGAATAGTGAGTCTCTATCCACTGACTATCCTTTTTGGCAGTCCGTGCAGTCGGAAGATCTCCTTGACAAACAACCTAGCAATGTCAGATGCTTTGAAGGTAGTCTTTACTGGGATGATATAAACAACCTTTGTCAACAAATCTACAACTACTAGGATAGAATCATAACCTCCCTGCATCGTAGGAAGGCTAACTACAAATTCCATATTGATACATTCCCATTTCATTTGTGGAATATCAAGTGGATGTAACTCTCCAGGAAGTTTGATCCTTTTTGCCTTGATCCATTGGCAACTCAAGCATTGAATCACGTACCTCACAACATTAGCTTTCATTCCTAGCCAGTGATAGCTTTTCCTAACAGTGTTGATAGTCTTAGCATAACTGGGGTGTCTAGCTATGGGAATTTCATGGGCTTCCCAAAGAATCTTCTTTTTTAGGTCCCAATTGTTAGGCACACATAGCCTATGTTGATAGTACAATAGCTCTCCTTCAAGGTGATAATGTTTTTATCTTGGCTCTAATTTTGAACCATCACCTCCTACTTTGATGGTCTCTTTTAACTCCAGATAATGTATGTCATTGGGAATCTCTGCAACCACTACTTCCAAGATGTGATTGCTTGGCATGGAAATTAGGCTAGTGAGAAATCCTTTGTTGCTAGGATATTCTAAAAATAAAGCATCGAGGAATGATTTTCTGCTCAAGGCATCAACTACCACATTTTTTTTCAAGGCGAAACTTGATCTCAAAATCAAATTCTTGAAGCACTTCAATCCATCTCCTCTGTCTCATATTCAAATCAGGCTGTGTGAAGATCCATTTAAGACTTTTTTGATTAGTCACAGGTTTGAACCTTCTACCTAGCAAATAATGACGCCAAAGTTTCAAGGTATGGATGATTGCTAAAAGCTCCAGGTGTTGAGTGTTGAAATGACCTATTTTTTGGCTGATTTTTGTTGTTTTTGAGAGCTGAATGGTTGATTTTATGAGATGATTGATTGGTTTGGAAGTGGTTTGAGAGTGTTTTGGATAGGTTGGAATGGTTTTATTAAGCTCATGATATCTATTAGTAGAGCTGTGAAGTTTTGATGATGTTCTGATATGTTCTGTTTGGTCCTGATAGCTTCTGTTGAGCTTCTGTTTTGTTCTGTTTTCTCTCTGTATGGAAGGATGGAGTATTGATTGATAGGGTTTGAGATTGTTTGAAAGATTATTGAGTGATTTTTGATGGTTTGGAATGGTTTTGGTATGAGTTATGTGGTTTTGATGCTTTCTGTTGACCTTCTGTAACTCTCTGATGAGCTTCTGTGAGCCTCTGTAGACCTTCTGTATGCTTCTGTATGTGTTCTGTTAGATGAGAGTGTAGCTTGGGAAATTTTTCTAGCCTTGGAAAGAGGTGAATACAAGTGCAAAAGAGCTAAAAGAAGTCAAAGAAGTAGCTGTTGAAGACTCAAGTAAAGACTGTAGTGAAGTGACAGTGGTGAGCTATGAAAAGACACTGTAGTGGCTCTGCTGCATGCCTCTTCATATCAGTCATACCTCTTGGGAGGTGCATTCACAACCTAAGAAGGATTATTGAGAGTTATTATGAGAGCATTTTAGTGAGGATATGATGTACCATTGATGGAGAGAGAGAGAGAGTCAGAGATAGCCAAATCTATGAAGACATTGTAATTGTATATGAGAGATTGAGAGAGAAGACTATGAAGACATTGAAGATGAATACTATGTGATGTATTTCCATTCAAAGATGGTGTATTCCTTTGATTTCTTTGTTATATTGATGGATTTTATGAAGATATTGAAGAATATGGTTGATTCTATCAAATCCGTGGGAGATCTACATGATGCTGCATGAAGATTTGTTGTGCGCCTGGTGTTCTTTTCTTCATTGTGATCATATAAACCCTAATAAAAAAGCTTGTTGATGTTATAATATAGATTTTCTTGCGAGAGAATTCCCTTTTCCTTGGTATTCCTCTTGGGGCTCCATGTTTTTGGTGCGCAGCTAGGGAATCTTGCCATCAACAAGCACCAGAAGAGGCTGAACATGAAGGAAATGGCATTGCCAAGAAGAGAAGAATTCAATGGATGTTTGTAAAGTTCCTTCTTCCACTGAAGAGTTGGAATTTCTCATAATCAAAGCCACTTTTCACAAGAAGTTCATCCCACAATGGTAGAAACATATCACCATCATGATGCATGCTCTATGTGGTGGACAGTTTCCTCTTCCTATTGAAGCAGCAGAAACTTGCATCTTAGTGGCAAACTGTTTGGGAACAAACTGAAGAGCAGAAACAGAGAGAAAGACCATACATGGAAGATTTGGCATTCATTGAAAAGTTTCCAGACATCATCAAGTGGGAGATTGTGAAGAAGCTTCAGGAGTCTTGGTCTGTAGAGGTTCACGAAGACAATAAGGAAAAGAGTTGGAATTTGTTCGTGGATGCTCAACGGCAAGATACATGGGATGCTTGGTGCACTAATAATCTTCTGTTTGTTCAATTGGCAACCCACTGGAAGTTGGTAGATAGAGTGTTCTTTACAACATACACTGTTGAAACCATCAAAAGCTGGCATTACTATGATGATGGCACCACCATAATGCTTAGACGTATGCATTTTGACACCTTCAGAACCGAATACCTTCCTTTGTGCAGTGGCATGAAAGCAGAATTCAGAGACCTTGAAAAGGAAGAAGTAGAAGAAATGTTGGCAAGACAATCGTCCAGAGACTGAAGCCTTCTGTTATCCCTCTGTGGAGCACTAACAACATAGTGGAGCCAACCCCCTGATGAATAATGCAATAAAGAGGCAAGTGCTAAAACGAGTCCAGAGGTACATGAGAAGAGAGAAAGCAAAAATCAAAGCCGAGAACGTGCTAGCAGGAGAAGCTGCCTTTGACACCCTTGTCAAACTCTTTACAGAAGTCCCAATGGCACATCAAGCCCTTCCTCCTCCTGCTGGAGGTCCACTTCCAAGCCAGATCCGTCCTGGAAATATTGATGGCCAGCGAATGTAGTCCCATTGCCAGTTTTTAAGGGAGAGTACAATGAAGACCCTGATCTTCATGTCGCACAGTTTATGGTAGCATGTGTGGCTAACAATGCCAGAACCCCTGAGCATTGGCTAGCAATATTCCCTGCCACTTTCAAGGGCGCGGCGTTTCAATGGTATGAGAGACAAGCAGCAGGAACTTTTGGCACATGGGACGACCTGAAGTTGGCCTTCCTCACTAAATTCAGGCGTGAAGGTTTTGAAGAGCGGATGCGAGAGGAATTTATGAATCTAAGTCAGTCCTCGGGAGAAAGAGTAGAAGCTTATGTCTCACGAATGGAATCCATCCTGAAGAGATGGACTAACCATAATCTAGATGATGGCATTCAGAAGGGAGTGTTTCTCAGAGAATTACAACCAGAAGTCCGTAATTTTGTGGAGCTGCAAAGACCAGCCACATTGCAAGCTGCAACTGAAGGTGCAAGACTGTACGATGAAGTGAAAGCTAGATTGGCGATGAATCCAGGAAGAGGAGTCCTACCTCCTCTGATGCCAGGAATGATGTACCCACCAAATGCAGTCCGAGGGACAGTCCCCTACCCCCACCAACAGATGCCCCCAGTATCATAGTACAGTGCACCAAATCCACAGTGGCCACAATCAATGCCTCAAATGATGGTTCAATCACAAGAACAATGGTCCCAACCAATTTTCCCAATGCCAAATCAGCAGCAACAGTGGAACCCTACCAACTGAAGCCAACAGCCAACAGTTCAAATAGGAGCTCTGAATCAGAATTAGAATAGAGACCCCTCTACACCAGCCCAACCTGTTTATGCAGTGATTACAGAGACTCCTCAAAACCCTACTGCCAGTACCTCAGGAGGAGAAAGCTTGAAGGATTATTTATCCAACTCTGTTGAAAAATATCAAAAAGGAGTTGATGGATGTGATTACAGAGCAGTTGTAGACGCTGAAAGTGAATACGCCTAGCATATCCAACATTGCAGGAGCAGGAAGAGATGTGATGCGGTCAAATACTTGGTGTGGTAAGTGTCATCAAGCAAGCCATTTAGCCACTGAATGTATGCGAAAACCAACCATTCCTGGAGCCTTCTGTTCCTACTATTTGCAGAAGAACCATACAGAGGATATTTGCTCTCTGAAGGAGATGCATGATAGGAGAAGAAAGGAAGAAGACACAAGATTCAACTTGTTGGAATCCAAAATGACAACACAGGATATTGGACCCAAGCCTAGAGAGTTTGGTCCTAATTTCGGTCCAAGGAGGTTTCCCTCTCAAAGTTACAGAGGAAGATAGTCTAGCGGTGGTCAGAGATCAGAAGTGGAGTGTTACAGATGCGGAGAAAAGGGACACATTTCACCAAATTGTCCCAATCCCAGAAGGTCAGTGGATTACAAGCCCTTATGCAGTCGATGCAAAGGAGAAGGCCACACTGCAAAAGGCTGTCCAAGCCTAGCCTCAGTGAAAAACAGTGCTACTGATAATCTGGCCAAGGCCCAAGAGCCTACTTCCAATTTAGTGGAATTGGAAGTTGTCCCCATCACGCGTGCAAAGAAGAAGGAACCACCTATCTAGAAAGAAAATAATCCTCCCGCCAGAACAGTGAAGTTTAATCTTCCACCAGAAGAACAGAACAAAATAGAGCCTGACAGTGCCGTACAGAGCACCACAGTGCCACAGAGAGTCACGGAGATAGTTCCAGAGACAGGACCAGTAGTCCAGGAGATAGAAGAGGAGGAGGTGCCACAAGTGGTAGAAGAAGTCCCCATCATGCCCCTGTTGGAAGAAAAAAGAAAAATGAAAATGGGTGTTGCCCCATTCCCTAACCGATTAGAGAGGCCAGTGGATCCTATTAAGGAATACGATCTGGTCAGAGATCTAGATACCTTTAAACCAAACCTCACATTCCGACAATTATTGATGTTGTCTCCCAGTTGCCAAAAAATGTTCAAAAGTATACTGGCAAGAAGACGTGGCTTAAGGATTGCTCCCTCAACAGCAACAAAGTCCAACAAAGCTCCAAAGCCTGTAAAAGAAGTGGATGTGGCTAACGCCTTCCTAGATCCAGGTACCCCAGAGACTGGCATGTGGATTGAAGGTTGCTTCATTGCAAATGCACTGATTGATGGTGGTTCATCAGTGAACATTATGACGGATGTGACAATGAAGGATCTAGGCCTACAAGGTGTGCAACCAACCCAATGGCTCATCAGACTGGCGGATCAGAGCAGAATCAAGCCTTTGGGCATTCTCCCATATGTGAAGACAACAGTAGCCGGAAAATATTATTGGCTAACCTATCTGGTGGTGAAGCCAAACTCTTATGGTACATCCTACCCTCTATTACTAGGCAGACCATGGCTTTTTGAAGTCAGAGCAAGGATGGATTGGTTCAAAGGAACCTTGACCTTGGGTAGAGGACCTAATAAAGTGGTGCTGAAGCTATATGGTGCTCAAAAAGGACATGGATCCACCTCCTTGGAATTATCTTCTGACTCCCCCAATGAGGCTACAGATGGAACATCAGCAGATGAAGACGCTGTCAAACAGATCCTTCCCAAGAAAATAGTGGCACGTTCCTTAACAGTGGATACTGTAAGCCAACTCCCAAAAGATGCAAAGCCATTATCAATGGGTGAATACTTCCTGCCTGAACCAGGGACGATTTCCAAAATCACTCATGACAGTGAGATAGAAGCATGGATGTACTGCTCTCCTTGTTACATGGCCATAGTAGAGCCAGAGATAGAGGCAGAAGGCGAATCAGAGAACCTGTTCTTCTCTTACAGAGCTCCTATAGAGACAGAGACAGAGACAGAGACCGAAGAGGATGGAGATGATATTGAAGAAGAAGGATATGAAAGCGAGATAGAAGAGTCTATCCCACCTGAAGAGGATAAATATGAAGAAGAAGTTCCAGAAGCATCAGAAGCAGATGAGCTCATGCTGTGGGACAGAGTGGCGATGGTACCATTTGGTCTCGTAAATGGATTTTCTCATATGCAAAACCTTTATAAGAAATGATTAAAGAAGACCAAGCCATCTTTCAGCAGTGGCTCATGCCGTCCTCAACCATCCTTGCCAAAGAAAGATGATGATGATGCACCGTGCCAACAAGCACCAGTCCCACAAACCCAACAGGCATCAAAGGGTCCCTGTTATGTGACATTCCTGGATGCGTCATCAAAAGATGAGTCTTCAAGCCAAGAGATAACTAATCTTGAAACCAAACCCGAAACGGCTCTAGTCCCATTTCAACATCTCAAGGAGCAACCTAAGTCTCCACCTAAAGAAGAAGTTGGTTGTAGTGGGACATCAGAAGAGGACACCGCCCCCTTGAAGGAGTCGGATCTGTATCCAGAAGTAGTCCGTGGGACCTTCATCCGTGAAGTAGAAGGTGAAAGGCAGTTAACTTTTGTGGATGTAGATGGCGCTGAACACCATTTGAAGGTGGGTAGCAGCCTACCAGAAGAGGAGTTGTCAACTTTGTACAACTTGTTGAAAGAGAATTTGGATGTGTTTGCGTGGTCCTACAAAGACCTAAAGGGGATTAATCCCGCAATATGTCAGCATCATATTGACTTGGAGCCTGATGCCAAGCCAGTATGGCAACGACAGAGGCGAATGAACCTGAATTATTCCACATTGGTGAAAGCAGAGCTGTTGAAGCTTTTGGAAGCCGAGTTCATCTATCAAGTGGCAAATAGTGAATGGGTTTCACCCATCATAGTAGTACGCAAGAAGAATGGATTGCGAATCTATGTGGATTTCTGCAAGTTGAATTCCAAGACGAAGAATGATCACTTTCCTATCCCTTTCACAGACCAGCTGTTAGACACAGTGGCAGGACATGAGCTTTATTCCCTTCTGGATGGATTCAACGGATACAACCAAGTGCAGATAGCAGAAGAAGACCAATCCAAAACAACCTTCACCACAGAATGGAGGACCTATGCTTACCGAGTGATGCCGTTTGGACTCTGCAATGCCCCTGCTACTTTCCAGCGAGTCATGATGGCCGCATTCCAAAATCATCTGCACGACTTTATTGAGGTATATTTGGATGACTTCTGTATCTATAGTTTGATTCGTGAACACTGGGGACATTTGGAACAATGCTTTGACCGATGCCGGGAGTATGGGATCTCCCTCAACCCCGACAAATGCATCTTTGGGGTCTCTTCTGGAGTTCTGTTGGGCCACATTGTCTCTACGCAAGGGATATCAACAGACCCTGCAAAGATCGAAAAGATTGCAGCTTTGACAGCACCCACCAACCTGAAACAGTTGAGGGGATTCCTAGGCCACGTGGGTTACTACAGAAGGTTCATAGCCCATTTTGCAACAAAGGCAACCTCCTTGCACAAGCTTCTAAGGAAAGACGCAGAGTTTATTTGGACGGAAGATTGTGACATAGCCTTACTAAGGTTTAAAGCTCAATCTACAATCTTTTCTCATAGTGGGCGTTCACACTGAGCTAATTCCGAACTCGTTTCCAACCTTCAACAAGCCCCTGTTCATACCAGCACTCTGACAAAGATAGTTTCCAGCAAGCAAACTGACATGCACAGTCTATTTCTCACTTGACGAAGACATTCATCAATTACCATACCCGCAAAAGAAGAAAGATCGCAAAAATCCATTATAAAAAAGAAGAAGAAGCAACCTCTCAATGCACAAAGCACGATCTGTTTCTGTGCACTACACCATAAGGCTCCTTGGCCTTCCTTCTCACACCGTATGCCGGCACAGGGCGGGATGCACAGTTGCACCATCAAATGTGCACAAGGCATACAACCTTTGCACAAGTGACCGTGAGGATTACATCAGTGGGGTTCAGGAAAGGGCTGCCCTCTATATCTATCAATAGAGTGTGAGACAGAGGGTGGGCTGAGTGTGACTGGAGTTTCTTCAATCAATTACCAAGAAGTGAGATTGAGGGACGTTACGGCACTTGGAGTCAAGTACGTTCTCGTTTCCCTATGCACTCACGGGATGGGTCTCTGCCATCAACACAGGACACGTCACCTTATTCTGTACACTACACTGTAAGGCTCCCTTGCCTTCTTCCTTGCACCCACGCCAGACGGGATGAATGCACTAACGCACCATCAACTGTGCACCCTGGCGTACTCCCTCTGCACCATCCCCCTTGTCAATTCCTAAACCAGGTGTGCGATATGGGTTTCAATCATTATTCATCGAGTGATGTCCGTACTGGGGCGAGTGACTGTTCTCTCATCCCATATGAGTCCTGTGAGCTAAGTGACTCTCCTTCGTCAACGACACCGGCTCGACGCGATTCATCCATTAGCTACCTCCCTGGGTGCTGCCGCATGGTCCCTACCACGAAGGACGTGTGCTTTGAAGATACCTCGGTACCTCCTACAGTTGACAACAACACAGGACGTGCCATCGACAATCACCCTTGATTCTCTACAATATGGGCCAAGTTTTTCTAACCCTACACCTTCTGTTTCTCAAAGATGTTCATGTTTTAAGTGTGGGGACGTTAGTGGTTAGTCTGTTGAGTGGTCCTAGGCCCTTGTTGCTCGGTAAACCCTATTCGTTAAGGTCTTAAGTGTGGGGACGCGTCCCTGTGCGTCTACATTGCATACCCCTCTGCATATGCCTCAACCTGCTAATGCCTCCATGCCATGACTTTCTTTTACCCTGATGAGGTCCCTTCCCCACCCATCCGTTCATTTTTCACCCACCCTCGGGGCTGTTCCTTTGCAGTTTTCCTTCATTCCCTGATTTTGATATCGTGCCATGTGCACGTACACTACGTTCACTAACATCCACATCCAACCTTATACCCTTTGAATTGACCATTTTTCCTTTTTACCCAATCTTGTTCTGATGCACGATTTTCGAGTTATTAATTTTTGAAGCATTTTGTGCACATTAGCCGATTTTCCATGTGAACGCGCTTTGCTTGCTTCGGAACCGTGATCTGACGTTATAGCCCTGACAATCATTTTCTCCTTGATATTTTTCCTTTTTAATCCGTGTCCTTTTAATGTACAATTTGTCCAATATTAATTTTTGCGGTCTTTCGAGACTTTTTCGTGCATTCTTTTGACATTTTTCCATGTGAACCTGCCCTGTTTGAATCGGAATTCCAATTTGATCTAACAACCGTGTCTCCGTGCCTTCCCCCACCTTTTTTCTTTTTCCTCCACCCTCTGTCGACTTCTAGTTTATTAATTATTAATTTTTAAATGTGTTTTCGGGTGTATTTTTGGTGTTTTTTGCATGTGAACCCCTCCTACTTCAACCGAAACTGCATTCTAACATGACAACCCTGTGCCATCCCTTCCTGGGACATTTTTCCTTTTTACCGCATGTCATTCCAGCAAGCGGTTCGTCCAATATTAATTTTCGATTTCATTTTTAGGTCTGTTTTTTGGGTTTTCCCCATGTGAACGCATCTTATCTCAGTCGGAACCATGTTTTGACATGATAGGATTGTCGGGCACGCCTTTCTGCACATTTTTTCTTTTTCCTTCATCTCGTTCCAATGCACAGATCTTCCGATATTAATTTTTGTTTGCATTTTTACACCCATTTTTTGCATTTTTTGCATGTGAATGCCCTGTCTTTCCCCCGGAACCCCCGTTGCATGTTTCCTTTGTCTTCCCCCCGCCATCCTGTCCAATTTTTGTTTTTACGTCATTTCATTTCGATGCCCGGATTGTGAGATATTACTTTTTCTTTATTTTTTCGTGTTTCGCGCGACTCGTCCCTCGTGTGAATGCGCCCATTTTCGATTTTACGCGTCTTCCCATGCCTCGGTCGTGTCCGTGTGCCACGTACTGACATCCCGGCGCTATTTCGATCCCATCACGGCAAATTTTTTTAACCCCATCATGCGCACGCGCGCGAGACAGGGGCACGCCTTTCTATTCTTTAAAAACATGGAGCCCCAAGAGAAACACCAAGGAAAATGGAATTCTCTTGCAAGAAAATCTATCTTGTAACATCAACAAGCTTTTTTATTAGGGTTTATATGATCACAATGAAGAAAAGAACAGCAGGCGCACAACAAATCTTCATGCAGCATCATGTAGATCTCCCACGGATTTGATAGAATCAACCATATTCTTCAATATCTTCATAAAATCCATCAATAGAACAAAGAAAGCAAAGGAATACACCATCTTTGAATGGAAATACATCACATAGTATTCATCTTCAATGTCTTCATAGTCTTCTCTCTCAATCTCTCATATACAATTACAATGTCTTCATAGATTTGGCTATCTCTGACTCTCTCTCTCTCTCCATCAATGGTACATCATATCCTCACTAAAATGCTCTCATAATAACTCTCAATAATCCTTCTTAGGTTGTGAATGCACCTCCCAAGAGGTATGACTGATATGAAGAGGCACCAGAGCCACTACAGTGTCTTTTCATAGCTCACCACTGTCACTTCACTACAGTCTTTACTTGAGTCTTCAGCAGCTACTTCTTTGACTTCTTTTAGCTCTTTTGCACTTGTATTCACCTCTTTCCAAGGCTAGAAAAATTTCCCAAGCTACACTCTCATCTAACAGAACACATACAGAAGCATACAGAAGGTCTACAGAGGCTCACAGAAGCTCATCAGAGAGTTACAGAAGGTCAACAGAAAGCATCAAAACCACATAACTCATACCAAAACCATTCCAAACCATCAAAAATCACTCAATAATCTTTCAAACAATCTCAAACCCTATCAATCAATACTCCATCCTTCCATACAGAGAGAAAACAGAACAAAACAGAAGCTCAACAGAAGCTATCAGGACCAAACAGAACATATCAAAACATCATCAGAACTTCACATCTCTACTAATAAACATCATGAGCTTAATAAAACCATTCCAACCTATCCAAAACACTCTCAAACCACTTCCAAACCAATCAATCATCTCATAAAATCAACCATTCAGCTCTCAAAAACAACAAAAATTAGCCAAAAAATAGGTCATTTCAACACTCAACATATCCCCACACTTAATAAGGAAGCGTCCTTGCGACCCAGGAAAAAGGGAATACAAGTTCATTCAAAAGCTCAACTTTGATCTTCAATAAATCTTCAAAAACAGTCCATCCAACCACGACCCCAACTTATAACCTGTATCTAATATAAAGAATACAACGAAAGGAATACCCTTTATACATTAACCCTTCTTATCAAACTGGAAATCACAACAAACTTGTAAAGGATATAAGAGGTTTCTTCTTCTTCTGCATCAACATCTTCAACTATCCAACCAGCAACACCATCACCGCAATTCTCCAAAATGTAGCTCTTACTAAAGCAAATCGAATAGGCAACCACCACGATCTTATCACATAAATTAACCCACAACACAAACACTACACACACAACCATCTGAATGACTCCTCCAAAAAGAGAGCTTTATCATTAAAATCATCCACAATACATGGCAAAGGTATCAATGGAGATGATCCCTCTTGAAAGATTGGTGATTTCGAAAACGATCCATGGATAAGGATTCATCTACAAATGTCTTGGGACGATTCTGAAAAAATTAAAGGCAGCACATCCTTTCCAATAAGACAAGGTATCTGCTTGGCAAACAGAGGGCATAAAAGTACAAGACATCCAGTTGCTGGGAATCAATGCTCACATTGACATTCATGCACAACTGTGGAATAGGCTTTGAATCATTATGAGAATGCCTATGCATATACGCCAGGTACCAAGTAAAATGAGCAGTTAAGCGCACAGAAGGATCTGCAAACTGAGAATACTGCTGAGCAAAATGTAGATAACTCTAATAAGCCTGACTAGCACTTATCCATTCTCCTGGGATCAATGGCCAATTGATTTGAGGTCCAGTAAGGGAATCATTTGAACTCTAGCCTCTTCTTTGAAGAATCTTCTTATCAAAACCTAGATACCCACTAACCAACTGAGGAGGATTAGGAATAGAAGTGTTAGGAGACGGAAGAGGGACTAATGAAAGAGGATGAAGCAATGGATAGGCAAAATCATAAAATGAAGAATGGATTAAAGATGGATTTGCTGAAAATTGAGGAGATTTTGTTAAGAAAGGCGTTAAAAGATAAGCAGGAAAAGTTGATAGAATGTCAGGGGATGGGGAAGGATAAGGATCAGGAGGTAGGAAAACTCGATCTTCAATAAAAGAACAATGGGTAAAGATAGGAATTTGATGAGATCCTTGGGGTTGGAAAAGAAGGGGTAAAATGACTTTTGGGTTAGATTGAAAAAGGAAAATATAAGCATCATACCTATGAGCCATTTGTTGATAATGAGTTAGGCATGGTAAGGATGGACCTAAAGCTAATTTACGATGATAGGCTTCAAAGAAAGAAGTATCAAATGGAGGTTAGTTGGAGAGGTGGCTAAAAGATCCACCCTCAGCTTGTTAGTATTCTAGGCATGAGCTGAAGCTTTGACCTGACGGTGATTCAAAATGACAGCATCAACCATAGTGTGCCATGAAAACTCAGGACACTCAGCCACCTTTGAAGAATATCCCTGGAACATCTCATCAATCCTCAACTCCAAATGTTGGACATACAAAGAAGCTTGCAATACCACATCTCCGATATACCAAGCCAGATCTTCATCATCTGGAATCAGTAAATCACCTCTCAAATATATATAAGACAGAAGCATCGTATCTGGAGTGATAGAGTCTTCAAAAACCATCCTCACGACTTCTATCAGCAAATCAGATGACCAGGCCCCACTCCATCCATCCTCTAGAATAGGTAAATCCATCGTGGAAAGTTTTATATAGAAAGGCAACTTCTGTTGTTGATAATGGACAAAAAAGGAATGATCTGGTGGAACATATTCTTGATATTGCTCAAAAGAAGACCATAACAAATCCATGCAAGATTGCAATCTTTCCACCTTGGCCTGAAATAAGGGACATAAGGTAGCCTGTCTCTGAAGAGCTGCCAAGTCTGCAGGGGATAAAAGAGAAACTGGTTGCACAGGACTCTGTGTATTAGACCGAGACTGAGCCAACTGATCTTTGAGTTGCTGGATTTGAGCATTGCTCTGGTCTAAGATAGCTGTGGTGGATTTAAACTTCTCTGCTTGGGCAGCTATCACCTCCTTCATCTCTTGACTCTCCTTTTGTAACTTATCCCTCTCCTCTGTTATAGCAACCACTTGAGACCTAGCTTCTGCCAACTCAGCTTTCAACTTAGAGATTTCAGCTTTCTGAGTATCCATGAGCTTACTTTGCTGCTTCATTTGCGTACAAAGGTCAGAGAATTTCTCCTGAGCAGAGGCTAACTCAGTATTGGTCTTATTCAGTTCCTCCTTAGACTGCTGAACTTCATCATAAAATGAAGAATATAATTGCTGGATACAGGCAGTCATCGAAATTTCAATAGAACTCTAGATATCCTTGCACAGGAACGGAATAGCATCTCCTGTTACCAGGTGGTGAACAGAAGGAATAGTAAGTCCTAGCATCCCGTCTCTATGGGCTCTGAAAAGATTTGGCGTTTGAAGGAATGCAGGCAAGCTGCTGCAAGACTGGGCAGGAATTGTCACTGGAACTGGAGGAATAGGCACTAAATCAGCCACCCTCTTGAGGCGTTTTCTCTGAATGACAAGGGGAGGAGGAGAAACATTATCCTCAATTATCACATCATCATCTTCATTATGAGGCAGAGGAGGAACTGCTGGAGGATCAATTGGAGGTAAAGGAACTTCCTTTGCAGGGGCAGCATGTAACAAGAAGACATAGAGGAAGGACCCAAATGTAACATTAGTCACATTTCCTCGAGTAGCTCGGATAAAATGGTGATCCATCTTGGAGAGGAGGTAGGTACTCCAATCAATAGTTATGCCTTTCAAAATCATCCGTGAAGCTGTAAACAACTCCTTGGAAAGATAATGAGATGGGGATTTTGCAGGCATGAACCTGTCCTGAAGGAATTGGCATAGCTGTTTCCATGGGGGATTGGAAATCATGGAGACACCCACTCCTGGCGTGGTAATGACCTTCTTCGGATCAAGAACATCGTGAGTCTGCTTCTACAACAGCTTCAAAATATCGTCATTGGTGAACAATTGTCTGGCAGCAGGCACAGACTCCCCATGATATGGCAAACCAAGAGCCTTGCCTAGAATCTTCGGTGTCAGAAGAACAGTAGTGCCATGAAATGGACCAGACCTCTTACTATAAGAGGTTAAAAACTCGTCACAAATGGTAGGATCATCTGGAACCAGTGGGAAAGAAAGACTCACGAACTTGGACAAGCCCGCTTTAGCAACAACGTCCGAATCCAGTAGCAAAGAATAATCATGTACATCCAAAGGAACATACTGGATCGGGGGAGGAGTACGAGAGGGCGCCATTCAGATGGTTACACACACACCCCACAAACACAGACAAACAAAGAGAATGCCTGCAAAGCAACAGACAAAAACCAAGGATAAGATATCAACCAATGTGGTAAAACGTGACTCGACCAACTATCCCCAAGCAAACCACAGCCTAGAAAAAATTTGACATGACCTCTACACATATGCGACCGAAAGCTTCATGCTATGCAACATGCAAACACCCAAATCCCCGTATCAGACAATAAAAGAAAAAAACTACACACCGTACCCTTAACCGTAACAAGGAAACTGAACCAAAACATAACAAAAACCCACACATATCATAACCACAACTTTGATAATCAGGTTTGACCATGGAGACAACTCCAAAGACTTCGCGTACCCATCCCACGAAATGAGTTCATTAAAAAGGGGAAATAAGTGTAGTGAGGGGGAATTAATTTAATGAAAGGTTCATTTTATGAATTATTAAGAAATGGGTGAATTTTTAATTAAGTGATAAACCTTAACAAGAAAACGGCAGTTCCTTCTTAAAATTTTAATTACAAATTATTAGGTTGGAGCAGTGCATTAATCCAAATCCCGGACTTCGATACCTAGACTGGGTCTCTAAATGCAAATTCATTTATTAAAAATTAAGGTGATGTGGAGCGCTTTTTTGCTAGTGCGTGCTCTTGTGACGGTTCGTTAATTTTTAATTAAAAATATTAAAGTGCCTCTGAAGCGCACTTAGCGCGTGCTAAGTGAACGGCGGGTTGATTTTAATTAGAAAAAGGTGTGTTTGGTGCGAGCACGTGTGCCGTGGTGGTGTTTAGGATTCATGTTAAAAATTAAACGTGAATTTTGGAGTAGCGAAAAAAATAAAAAATATAAAAGGAAAAATACCTGGAAGTGGGTATATATGTATGCAATGAATGCGCACTTCTCAATCCCAAAATGTAGGTCAGCAATCAAAAAAGAACCAAGATATCTAGATTTTTCTAGAATTTTCAGCTTGTGTTTCGAATTAAAGAGGATTTTTCATGAATTTAGCATTTAATGAAGCATTTTTTTCATAAAATAATAATGGAATAAAATGACACAACATTTTCATCTTAGAAAATATTCCAAAAATAATCAAAGAATTTGATGGAATTTTCATGAATTTTTTTGCAATTAAATTGGAATTTTTACCAATTTTAATGAATTTTTTAATATTTTGTGTGTATTTTTAAAAGAATTTTGACTTTTAAAATGTTTCTGAAATTTTTCTGAAATTTTCAGTTTAGAAAAATATTGCAATTTATAGCAAAAATATTAAGATTTTTTAAAGATTTTTTAAAGATTTTTTTGTATTTTTTTTTTAATTTTAATTATTTTTTAATGAATTTTTTAATTTTTCAATGTATTTTTAGGGTTTTCGGGTTTTGAAATTAAAAATCCGGGAATATACCAAGGAATGGACTGCGTGTTAGCTGCGTGTGAACAGCCAGCTGGTGCACACCACCGCACGGACCAGCGAACGCGCATCCTCGCGCGTGAACAGCCGCTAACGAACTCCCGCACACGAACAATCACGAACACAACCACACGCACACACACACCGCACAACCACCGCGTGTGGGATAGGGGGCTAGGGGCGAAAAAGGAGATCTACAGTTTCTATGTGTTTCTGCGGTTTTCGGTTGGTTTCTGCTGGTGTCTGCGGGGTGAGAAGGGGGGCTTAAGAAGGGGTTTCTGCGGGGTGGGAGTGGGGGGATTGTAGTGTGTGGGGGGGAATGGGCGGGACTGGGGGCTTATGGGTCATGTTAGAACGCATTTCCGGTTGAAGTAGGAGGGGGTCACATGCAAAAAAACAAAAAATACACCCAAAAACACATTTAAAAATTAATAATTAAAAATTCAAAAGTCGATAGAGGGTGGAGGAAAAAGGAAAAAGGTGGGGGAAGGCACGGGGGACACGGCTGCTAAATCAAATTGGAATTCCGATGCAAACAGGGCAGGTTCACATGGAAAAATGTCAAAAAGACGCACGAAAAAGTCTCGAAAGACCGCAAAAATTAATATTGGACAAACCATGCATCAAAAGGACATGGAGTAAAAAGAAAAAATGTCAGGGAGAAAATGGTTGTCAGGGCTATGATGTCATATCACTGTTCCGAAGCAAGCAAAGTGCGTTCACATGGAAAACTGGCTAATGTACGCAAAATGCTTCAAAAATTAATAACTCGAAAACCGTGCATCGGAACAGGGTTGGGTAAAAAGGAAAAATGGTCAGTTCAAAGGATGAACAGGGTTATAAGGTTGGATGTGGATGTTGGTGAACGTAGGGTACGTGCACATGGCAGGACAACAAAATCAGGGAATGAAGGAAAACTACAAAGGAACAGCCCCGAGGGTGGGTGCAAAATGAACGGATGGGTGGGGAAGGGACCTCATCAGGGTAAAAGCAAGTCATGGCATAGAGGCATTAGTAGGTTGAGGCATATGCAGAGGGGTATGCAATGTAGACGCACAGGGACGCATCCCCACACTTAAGACCTTAACGAATAGGGTTAACCGAGCAACAGGGACCTAGGACCACTCAATAGACCAACCACTAACATCCCCACACTTAAAACATGAATGTCTCTGAGAAACAGAAGGTGTAGGGTTAGAAAAACTTGGCCCATATTGTAGAGAATCAAGGGTGATTGTCGATGGCACGTCCTGTGTTGTTGTCAACTGTAGGAGGTACCAAGGCATCTTCAAAGCACACGTCCTTCGTGGCAGGGACCATGCGGCAGCACCCAGGGAGGTAGCTGATGGATGAATCGCGTTGAGTCGGTGTCGTTGACGAAGGAGAGTCACTTAGCTCACAACACTCAGATGGGATGAGAGAACAGTCACTCGCCCCAGTACGGACATCACTCGATGAATAATGATTGAAACCCATATCGCACACCCGGTTTAGGAATTGACAAGGGGGATGGTGCAGAGGGAGTACGCCAGGGTGCACAGTTGATGGTACGTTAGTGCATTCATCCCGTCTGGCATGGGTGCAAGGAAGAAGGCAAGGGAGCCTTACAGTGCAGTGTACAGAATAGGTTGATGTGTCCTGTGTTGATGGCAGAGACCCATCCCGTGAGTGCATAGGGAAACGAGAACGTACCTGACTCCAAGTATTGTAATGTCCCTCAATCTCACCTCTCAGTAATTGATTGAAGAAATTTCAGTCACACTCAGGCCACCCTTTGTCTCGCGCTCTGTTGATAGATACAGAGGGCAGCCCTTCCTGAACCCCACTGATGTAATCCTCACGATCACTTGTGAAAAGGTTATATGCCTTGTGCGCATTTGATGGTGCAACTGTGCATCCCGCCCTGTGCCGGCATACGGTGCGAGAAGGAAGGCCAGGGAGCCTTATGGTGCAGTCCACAGAAACAGATCGTCCTTTGTACATTGAGAGGCTCGTCCCGCGTGCAACACTTCATTCACACATCTCACCTCTCATTTGATTTGAAGGGAAAAGACTGGTTACTCACCCCACCCTCTGTCTCACTCTCTGATAGATACAGAGGGCAACCATACTCACTTCCCCATCCGGTTAGGATGAAAGCTCACATCACTCAAGGGGTTGTCGATGAAGATCGCATTGTCAGTTGTTGAAGAGGCGTACCCAGGGAGGTAGCCATCAAATCGAACGTTGTGTTACATAGGACATGTTGTCTGCTAGAGGACAGTTAGACGCTCTGCAGAGAGACCCAGGACACAGCGTACCAAGGGAGGCAGCTTCAGAACTAGATCCTGGGGATGTTAACTGATGAATCCACTTTCTGGACTGCTGGGTGTTGCCACCTTTTCCACAGCCAGCTTCTCGCCCAAGGGTGTTTGCCACCTTTTCTTGGAACGAGGCCTGCTATGACAGGGAATTTCTTCATTTTCTCCCATAACAGTTTGTTTTTAGTTTCTTGTTTATGTTTGTTTTTCTTTTCTTTTTCTCCTACTCCCGAGGGTGTCTCCACCTTTTCTCGAAGAATAGGTCGGCATGACAGGGACCGAAGTCCTTTTCTCCCATGACCGATATATATTTTTTCTTTTTTTTTCTTTTCTAAAATTTTTTTTAAAAAAGGAAAGGAATGGTAGAAAGACCATATGTCAGAGCCAACCTTGCCACTGTCGCTGGTGAAAAATAGAGGATAAGAGATCACGGCTGGAAGGTGGGGCTGAGGGGACAGAGGGTGGTGTCCACCTCATCAGGAGTGGCTGAAGAACGACTATCAGAAGTAGCGTCATAAGAAGTGCAGTGCCACATCAACGGGGGAAAGGATCAAGTGACCGTAATTGTCAAGATCCCCAAGGAGGGAAGTACTTCTTCAGCTGATATCCATTGATCAGGAAGGGATCATCAGAGGCATCAACGGTCTGCACTTGGACAGAGCCATTAGGGTTGACGGCAAGTACCTTATATGGGCCCATCCACCGCTGTTGGAGCTTGCCAGGAAACTTGCCAAATCATGAATCATAGGCTAGGACCAAATCACCTTCCTTGAACTCCTTGTGCTTGATGAAGCTGTCATGGTAAGCCTTACGTCGAGCTTGCGTGGCTTCCATGCACTGTAGAGCCATTCTGCGAGTTTTGTCCAAGCATTCCAGGTGCAGGAGATGGCGTTGCAGTGAATCATTGTCCCCCAAACGCTCTTTGATAGCCACTCGCAAAGAGGACAATTCCAGTTCAACAGGGAAAACAACTTTTGTACCATACACCAGCTGAAAGGGTGTCTGTCCTATTGCTGCTTTATGGGAGGTTCTGTATGCCCAGAGGGTCTCTGTAAGTCGATCATCCCAATCACGACAATGTTCGACAATTGTCCTTGTCAGGATCAAGCAGAGGATGTGATTGGTGACTTCGACTTGGCCATTGGCTCTGGGGTAATAAGGAGTGGACTTGCGATGGTGGATCTTATATAGCTTTGTCAACTCTTCCATGACTTTATTATTAAAATGAGTGCCTTTGTCACTTACCAGCTCTAGGGGACTACCAAAATGGGTGATGATATTCTCATACATGAACAGGGCCATGATGTTACCATCGTCCCGCTTTAGGGCTTTAGCTTCACACCACTTTGTGACATAATCCGTACATACCAAGATGTATCTGTTCTGTTTCCTTTGAGTGGGAGGATTGATTGGGCCTACAAAGTTGATGCCCCACTTCTCAAACGGCTTCAAAGGAAGGATAGGTTGCAGTGGCATAGCACTTGTTTTGGTCGGTTTCCCCTCGCTGACAGGCATCACATCGCTTGCAGTAATCATAGGCATCCTTATGGATGGTCGGCCACCAGTAACCTGCTAGCAGAGCCTTCCTGGCTGTGGCTTCTCCTGCAAAGTGGCCTCCACACGGCTCGTCATGGCAAGCCTTCAAAACAATCCCAATCTCATCTCCTGCAACACATCTTCTGAGCACTTCATCTTTGCCTTTCTTGTATAGTGCACCGCCTAACATGGTGTAGGGGGCTGATTCTAACATGAGCTTCTTCCTTTCCTGACTAGAAATACCAGGAGGGTACTGTTGGGTTGCCAGAAGATTGGCAATGTCTGCATACCAGGGGGTGATAGTTTCTACCAGGAATAGGAAAGCATCAGGGAGGTCTGGATCATCCTGCTCCTCATCTGCAATTTGTGGGATATGCGACAGATGATCAGCCAGAACATGGGAACGACCAGGTTTGGTAATTACCTCAAAGTTGAACTCTTGAAATAGAAGGAGCCATCTCATCATTCGTCCTTTCACGTCTGCTTTGTTCATCAGGAAGGATAGGGCCTCGTGATGCACATAAAATTTAAGGTGGGTAGACAGTAGGTAGTGGCGAAACTTCTCTAGGGTAAACACCATTGCCAAGCACTCCAGCTCTATCACTGTGTAGTTCCATTCCCTATCAGTGGCTTTTCGGCTTGCATAATAGATGGGCTGGTCCAGCTTCGAGGAGCCCTTTTGACATAGGACAGCGCCTAGCCCTTCAATGGATGCATTAGTGTGTACATGAAACTCCTTCGTCGAATCAGGAGGTTGCAGAATGAGTGCCTCAATCAGACACTGCTTCAAAGTGTTGAAGGCTGTGTCACAATCTTCCGTCCAAATAAGCTCTGTGTCTTTCCTCAGAAGCTTGTGCAAGGAGGTTGCCTTTGTTGCAAAATGGGCTATGAACCTTCTGTAGTAACCCACGTGACCTAGGAATCCCCTCAACTGTTTGAGGTTGGTGGGTGCTGTCAAAGCTGCAATCTTTTGGATCTTTGCAGGGTCTGTTGATATCCCTTGTGCAGAGACAATGTGGCCCAACAGAACTCTAGAAGAGACCCCAAAGATGCATTTGTCGGGGTTGAGGGAGATCCTATACTCCCGGCATCGGTCAAAGCATTGTTTCAAATGTCCCCAGTGTTCACAAATCAAACTATAGATACAGAAGTCATCCAAATATACCTCAATAAAGTCATGCATATGATTTTGGAATGCGGCCATCATGACTTGCTGGAAAGTAGCAGGGGCATTTCAGAGTCCAAACGGCATCACTCGGTAAGCATAGGTCCCCCATTCTGTGGTGAAGGTTGTTTTGGATTGGTCTTCTTTTGCTATCTGCACTTGGTTGTATCCACTGAATCCATCCAGAAGGGAATAAAGCTCATGTCCTCCCACTATGTCTAACAGCTGGTCTGTGAAAGGGATAGGAAAGTGATACTTCTTCGTCTTGGAATTCAACTTGCGGAAATCCACACAGATTCGTAAATTTCCATTCTTCTTGGGTACTACTATGATGGGTGAAACCCATTCACTATTTGCCACTGGATAGATGAACTCAGCTTCCAGAAGCTTCAGCAGCTCTGCTTTGACCAATGTGGAATAATTTGGGTTCATTCGCCTGTGTCGTTGCCGTACTAGCTTGGCATCAGGCTCCAAGTCAATATGATGCTGACATATTGTGGGATCAATCCCCTTTAGGTCTTTGTAGGACCACGCAAACACGTCCAAAATCTCTTTCAACAAGTTGTACAAAGTTGACAACTCCTCTTCTGGTAGGCTGCTACCCACCTTCAAATGGCGTTCAATTGCATCTGCATCCACAAAAGTTAACTACCTTTCACCTTCTACTTCACGGATGAAGGTCCCACGGACTACTTTTGGATACAGATCTAACTCCTTCAAGGGGGTGATGTCCTCTTCTGATGTCCCACTAGAACCAACTTCTTCTTTAGGTGGAGACTTAGGTTGCTCCTTGAGATGCTGAAATGGGATTAGAGCCGTTTCGGGTTTGGTTTCAAGATTAGTTATCTCTTGGCTTGAAGACTCATCTTCTGATGGCGCATCCAGGAATGTCACATAACAGGGACCCTCTGATGCCTGTTGGGTTTGTGGGACTGGTGCTTGTTGGCACGATGCATCATCATCATCTTTCTTTGGCAAGGATGATTGAGGACGGCATGAGCCACTGCTGAAAGATGGGTTGGTCTTCTTTAACCATTTCTTATAAAGATTTTGCATATGAGAAAATCCATTTACCAGACCAAATGGTACCATCACCATTCTGTCCCACAGCATGAGCTCGTCTGCTTCTGATGCTTCTAGAACTTCTTCTTCATATGTATCCTCTTCAGGTGGGATAGACTCTTCTATCTCACTTTCATATCCTTCTTCTTCAATATCATCTCCATCCTCTTCAGTCTCTATCTCTGTCTCTGTCTCTGTCTCTGTAGGAGCTCTGTAAGAGAAGAACAGGTTCTCTGATTCACCTTCTACCTCTGTCTCTAGCTCTACTATGGCCATGTAACAGGGAGAGCAATACATCCATGCTTCTATCTCACTGTCAGAAGTGATTTCGAAAATCGTCCATGGTTCAGGCAGGAAGTATTCACCCATTGATAATGGCTTTGCATCTTTTGGGAGTTGGCTTACAATATCCAGTGTTAAGGAACGTGCCACTATTTTCTTGGGAAGGATCTGTTTGATAGCATCTTTGTCTGCTGATGTTCCATCTGTAGCCTCATTGGGGGAGTCAGAAGATAATTCCAAGGAGGTGGATCCATGTCCTTTTTGAGCACCATATAGCTTCAGCACCACTTTATTAGGTCCTCTACCCAAGGTCAAGGTTTCTTTGAACCAATCCGTCCTTGCTCTGGCTTCAAAAAGCCATGGTCTGCCCAGTAACAGAGGGTAGGATGTACCATAAGAGTTTGGCTTCACCACCAGATAGGTTAGCTAATAATCTTTTTCGGCTACTGTTGTCTTCACATATGGGAGAATGCCCAAAGGCTTGATTCTGCTGTGATCCGCTAGTCTGATGAGCCATTGGGTTGGTTGCACACCTTGTAGGCCTAGATCCTTCATTGTCACATCCGTCATAATGTTCACTAATGAACCACCATCAATCAGTGCATTTGCAATGAAGCAACCTTCAATCCACACGCCAGTCTCTGGGGTACCCGGATCTATGAAGGCGTTAGCCAAGTCCACTTCTTTTACAAGGTCTGGAGCTTTGTTGGACTTTGTTGCTATTGAGGGAGCAATCCTTAAGCCACATCTTCTTGTCAGTATACTTTTGAACCTTTTTCGGCAACTGGGAGACAATATCAATAATTGTCGGAATGTGAGGTTTGGTTTAAAGGTATCTAGATCTCTGACCAAATCGTATTCCTTAATAGGATCCACTGGCTTCTCTAATCGGTTAGGGAATGGGGCAACACCCATTTTCATTTTTCTTTTTTTCTTCCAACAGGGGCATCATGGGGACTTCTTCTACCACTTGTGGCACCTCCTCCTCTTCTATCTCCTGGACCGTTGGTCCTGTCTCTGGAACTGTCTCTGTGCTCTCTGTGGCACTATGGTGCTCTGTACCACACTGTCAGGCTCTATTCTGTTCTGTTCTTCTGGTGGAAGATTAAACTTCACTGTTCTGGGAGGAGGATTATTTTCTTTCTGGATAGGTGGTTCCTTCTTCTTTGCACACGTGATGGCAGCAACTTCCAATTCCACTAAATTGGAAGTAGGCTCTTGGGCCTTGGCCGGATTATCAGTAGCACTGTTTTTCACTAGGGCTAGGCTTGGACAGTCTTTTGCAGTGTGGCCTTCTCCTTTGCATCGACTGCATAAGGGCTTGTAATCCACTGCCCTTCTGGGATTGGGATAATTTGGTGAAACGTGTCCCTTTTCTCCGCATCTGTAACACTCCACTTCTGATCTCTGACCACCGCCAAACTGTCTTCCTCTGTAACTTTGAGAGGGAAACCTCCTTGGACCGAAATTAGGACCAAACTCTCTAGGCTTGGGTCCAATATCCTGTGTTGTCATTTTGGATTCCAACAATTTGAAACTTGTGTCTTCTTCCTTCCTTCTCCTATCATGCATCTCCTTCTGAGAGCAAATATCCTTTGTATGGTTCTTTCACAAACAGTAGGAATAGAAGGCTCCAGGAATGGTTGATTTTTGCATACATTCAGTGGCTAAATGGCCTGCTTGATGACACTTACCACACCAAGTATTTGACCGCATCACATCTCTTCCTGCTCCTGCAACGTTGGATATGCTAGCGGTATTCACTTTCAATGTTTGCAACTGCTCTGTAATCACATCCATCAACTCCTTTTTTATATTTGCAACTGAGTTGGATAAATAATCCTTCAAGCTTTCTCCTCCTGAGGTACTGGCAGTAGGGTTTTGAGGAGTCTCTGTAATCACTGCATAAACAGGTTGGGCTAGTGCAGAGGGGTCTCTATTCTGATTCTGATTCAGAGATCTTATTTGAACTGTTGGCTGTTGGCTCCAGTTGGTAGGGTTCCACTGTTGCTGCTGATTTGGCATTGGGAAAATTGGTTGGGACCATTGTTGTTGTGGTTGAACCATCATTTGAGGCATTGATTGTGGCCACTGTGGATTTGGTGCACTGTACTATGATACTGGGGGCATCTGTTGGTAGGGGTAGGGGACTGTCCCTGGGACTGTATTTGGTGGGTACATCATTCCTGGCATCAGAGGAGGTAGGACTCCTCTTCCTGGATTCCTCACCAATCGAGCTTCCACTTCATCATACAGTCTTGCACCTTCGGTTGCAGCTTGGAGTGTGGCTGGTCTTTGCAGCTTCACAAACTTACGGACTTCTGGTTATAATCCTTTGAGAAACACTCCCTTCTGAATGCCATCATCTAGATTATGGTTAGTCCATCTCTTCAGGATGGATTCCATTCGTGAGACATAAGCTTCTACTCTTTCTCCCGAGGACTGACTTAGATTCATAAATTTCTTTCGCATCCGCTCTTCAAAACCTTCACGTCTGAATTTAGTGAGGAAGGCCAACTTCAGGTCGTCCCATGTGCCAAAAGTTCCTGTTGCTTGTCTCTCATACCATTGAAACGCCGCGCCCTTGAAAGTGGCGGGGAATATTTCTAGCCAATGCTCAGGGGTTCTGGCATTGTTAGCCACACATGCTACCATAAACTCTGCTACATGAAGATCAGGGTCTTCATTGTACTCTCCCTTAAAAACTGGCAATGGGACTACATTCGTTGGCCTGTCATCAATATTTCCAGGACGGATCTAGCTTGGAAGTGGACCTCCAGCAGGAGGAGGAAGGGCTTGATGTGCCATTGGGACAGACTTCTGTAAAGAGTTCCGCAAGGGCGTCAAAGGCGGCTTCTCTTGCTAGCACGTTCTCGGCTTTGATTTTTGCTTTCTCTCTTCTCACATACCTCTGGACTCGTTCTAACACTTGCCTTTTTATTGCGTCATTCATCAGGGGGTTGGCTCCACTATGTTATTAGTGCTCCACAGAGGGATAACAAAAGGCTTCAGTCTCTGGAGGACTGTCTTGCCAACATTTCTTATACTTCTTCCTTTTCAATGTCTCTGAATTCTGCTTTCATGCCACTGCACAGAGGAAGGTATTCAGTTCTGAAGGTGTCAAAATGCATACGTCTAAGCATTGTGGTGGTGCCATCATCATAGTAATGCCAGCTTTTGATGATTTCAACAGTGTATGTTGTAAAGAACACTCTATCTACCAACTTCCAGTGGGTTGCCAATTGAACAAACAGAAGATTATCAGTGCACCAAGCATCCCATGTATCTTGCTGTTGAGCATCCACGAACAAATTCCAACTCTTTTCCTTCTCTTCGTGAACCTCTACAGACCAAGATTCCTGAAGCTTCTTCACAATCTCCCACTTGATGACGTCTCGAAACTTCTCAATGAATGCCAAATCTTCCATGTATGGTCATTCTCTCTGTTTCTGCTCTTCAGTTTGTTCCCAAACAGTTTGCCACTAAGATGCAAGTTTCTGCTGCTTCAACAGGAAGAGGAAACTGTCCACCACATAGAGCATGCATCATGATGGTGATATGTTTCCGCCATTGTGGGATGAACTTCTTGTGGAAAGTGGCTTTGATTATGAGAAATTCCAAATCTTCAGTGGAAGAAGGAACTTTACAAACATCCATTGAATTCTTCTCTTCTTGGCAATGCCATTTCCTTCATTTTCAGCCTCTTCTGGTGCTTGTTGATGGCAAGATTCCCCGGCTGCATACCAAAAACATGGAGCCCCAAGAGAAACACCAAGGAAAAGGGATTTCTCTTGCAAGAAAATTTATCTTGTAACATCAACAAGCTTTTTTTATTAGGGTTTATATGATCACAATGAAGAAAATAACACCAAGCACAACAAATCTTCATGCAGCATCATGTAGATCTCCCACGGATTTGATAGAATCAACCATATTCTTCAATATCTTCATAAAATCCATCAATAGAACAAAGAAAGCAAAGGAATACACCATCTTTGAATGGAAATGCATCACATAGTATTCATCTTCAATGTCTTCATAGTCTCCTCTCTCAATCTCTCATATACAATTACAATGTCTTCATAGATTTGGCTATTTTTTACTCTCTCTCTCTCTCTCCATCAATAGTACATCATATCCTCACTACAATGCTCTCATAATAACCCTAAATAATCCTTCTTAGGTCGTGAATGCACCTCCCAAGAGGTATGTCTGATATGAAGAGGCACTAGAGCCACTACAGTGTCTTTTCATAGCTCACCACTGTCACTTCACTCCAGTCTTACTTGAGTCTTCAGCAGCTACTTCTTTGACTTCTTTTAGCTCTTTCGCACTTGTATTCACCTCTTTCCAAGGCTAGAAAACTTTCCCAAGCTACACTCTCATCCAACAAAAAACATACAAAAGCATACAGAAGGTCTATAGAGGCTCACAAAAGCTCATCAGAGAGTTACAGAAGGTCAACAGAAAGCATCAAAACCACATAACTCATACCAAAACCATTCCAAACTATCAAAAATCACTCAATAAGCTTTCAAAAAATCTCAAACCCTATCAATCAATACTCCATCCTTCCATACAGAGAGAAAACAGAACAAAACAGAAGCTCAATAGAAGCTATTAGGACCAAACAGAACATATCAGAACATCATCAGAACTTCACATCTCTACTAATAAATATCATGAGCTTAATAAAACCATTCCAACCTATCCAAAACACTCTCAAACCACTTCCAAACCAATCAATCATCTCATAAAATCAACCATTCAGCTCTCAAAAACAACAAAAATCAACCAAAAAATAGGTCATTTCAACACTCAACATAATTCTTAATGTTTCTGCAGTAAATTGGAATATTTTTCTAAATTGAAAATTTCAAAAAAAAAAATAGAAACATTTTAAAAGTCAAAATTCTTTTAAAAATACACACAAAATATGAAAAAATTTCATTAAAATTGGTAAAAATTCCAATTTAATTACAAAAAAAATCCTGAAAATTCCATCAACTTCTTTGCTTAATTTTTGGAATATTTTCTAAGATGAAAATGTTGTGTTATTTTATTCCATTATTATTTTATGAAAAAAATACTTCATTAAATGCTAAATTCATAAAAAATCCTCTTTAATTCCAAACACAAGCTGAAAATTCTAAAAAAATCCAGATACCTTGGTTCTTTTTGGATTGTTGACCTACATTTTGGGATTGAGAAGTGCGCATTCATTGCATACACATACACCCACTTCTAGGTATTTTTTCTTTTATATTTTTATTTTTTTCGCTACCCCAAAATTCACGTTTAATTTTTAACATGAATCCTAAACACCACCATGGCACGCGCGCTCGCGCCAAACACACCTTTTTCTAATTAAAATCAACCCACCATTCACTTAGCACGCGCTAAGTGCACTTCAAAGGCACTTTAATATTTTTAATTAAAAATCAACCAGTCGTCACAAGAGCACGCTGTCAAAAAGTTTACTGTCCATTATATAAATCATGGGATTCTTATGAACTCAAAAGAGTTTCACTGGGAATTATATGAGATATTTTCAGGCATTGTTATCCAAAATCTACCTTAGTTATACAAGTTCTTTTGTATTTAGCATATAATTTGCAGATATTCCATGTACATTTATGAAAAATAAGTCTATGGGAACCTAAAACGTGGACATCAGGAAGTAATTGATAGTCTGCTGGATAAATCACATTAATTCAGGTACAAAAATATGGACAAAAACCCAAAAATGTTGCCAAAAATTGTCAAAAGTCCACTAGGTCTACACGGGACCAAAAATAACTGACTAAGGTGACCAGTAGGTGACCTAGGCTGGTCAAAAAGTGACCAGGGTTGGAGCAGAGAGCAGCCCGCGTTTTTCGGCGTAAAATGTGGACTGCTCTGCCTGAGGGAAACTGGGAGAAAGCTGGAGCTGAGATGCATGGATTGGAGCATGCAAACTGAAGATTGACAGGCCAACAACTGAAGATGTTAACTTGGTGAGAGCTCCACTTCTCTGCCTCTTTGGTCTGACGAAAATGCATGCTGAAACTGTCTATAAAAGAGGGGAAATCTGAGAAAAGAGTATTCAGCTTGCTCTTATGCACGACTTCTCTCATCTTCTCTACCTTATTCTTGGTCCAATGAAGCCCGATGCCCAAGTACTTGAGTGACTTTGGGGCAAGCAAAGGGTGAGGATATTGAAGACTTATGGACTGTTATGGGCTAGAATAACCAGTCATAAACAGGGCAGCCCACTATTTTGATCCATTTTTATGAGCAAACATGGGTATTTTATGATTGTAATAGAGGAAAATGACCTCTTTTCTTCAGGGCATTGTTCATAGATGATCAAGAGTGCTTCTTCTTGAGTTTATGCACTCATTTTGAATTTGTTTATGGGTTGGAATTTTATGTTTTAAAACAGGGCTGAAGCTAAAATTATTCTTTTTCAATCCATTTCATGTATCTTTGGCTCAAATCTTGGATGTATTTGATTCTAGCATCAATATACTTGACCCAAAGGATTGAAATCCATCTTTGTACATATAATAAAAACCATTCGAGCTTGCATTTGACATTCGTAAATGAATTGGAAATCAGAATATATCCTTTGTGAAATGATGAATGTATTCTGAAGCATTTGATGTATTCAAGTTCGTCTTATCCCTTCAGTTCATGCATGCTAAGTACAAAGTGAGAAGGCTTGAATTCCTCTTCCGTACCTAATTATTTCTAATTCCCAAATCTTATCAAAACCCAATCCATTTATCCTTTCTGAATCTTGAATCCCAAACCCTTCCTCTGCACTAAAAGCCCTGGTGGTAGATCTTCAACTCTTAACGCGATAACAATGCGCTGGCAAAAAAGCGCTCCATATCACCTTAATTTTTAATAAATGAATTTGCATTTAGAGACCCAATCTGGGTATCGAAGTCCGAGATTCGGATTAATGCACCACTCCAACCTAATAATTTGTAATTAAAATTTTAAGAAGGAACCACCGTTTTTAATTAAGGTTTATCGCTTAATTAAAAATTCACCCATTTCTTAATGATTCATAAAATGAACCTTTCATTAAATTAATTCCCCCTCACTGCACTTATTTCCCCTTTTTAATGAACTCATTTCGTGGGATGGGTACGCGAAGTCTTTGGAGTTGTCTCCATGGTCAAACCTGATTATCAAAGTTGTGGTTATGATATGTGTGGGTTGTTGTTATGTTTTGGTTCAGTTTCTTTGTAACGGTTAAGGGTACAGTGTGTAGTTTTTTTCTTTTATTTCCTGATACGGGGATTTGGGTGTTTGCATGTTGCATAGCATGAAGCTTTCGGTCGCAAATATGTAGAGGTCATGTCAAATTTTTTCTAGGCTGTGGTTTGCTTGGGGATAGTTGGTCGAGTCACGTTTTACCACATTAGTTGATATCTTATCCTTGGTTTTTGTCTGTTGCTTTGCAGGCATTCTCTTTGTTTGTCTGTGTTTGTGGGGTGTGTGTGTAACCATCTGAATGGCGCCCTCTCATACTCCTCCCCTGATCCAGTATGTTCCTTTGGATGTACATGATTATTCTTTGCTACTGGATTCGGATGTTGTTACTAAAGCGGGCTTGTCCAAGTTCGTGAGCCTTTCTTTCCCACTGGTTCCAGATGATCCTACCATTTGTGACGAGTTTTTAATCTCTTACAGTAAGAGGTCTGGTCCAGTCCATGGCACTACTGTTCTTCTGACACCAAAGAGTCTAGGCAAGGCTCTTGGTCTGCCATATCATGGGGAGTCTGTCCCTGTTGCCAGACAATTATTCACCAATGACGATATTTTGAAGCTGTTGCAGAAGCAGACTCAAGATGTTCTTGATCTGAAGAAGGTCATTACCACGTCAAGAGTGGGTGTCTCCATGATTTCCAATCCCCTATGGAAACAATTATGCCAATTCCTTTAGGACAGGTTCATGCTTGCAAAATCCCCATCTCATTATCTTTCCAAGAAGTTATTTACAGCTTCACGGATGATTTTGAAAGGCATAACTATTGATTGGAGTACCTACCTCCTCTCCAATGGTTGTGTGTGTAGTGTTTGTGTTGTGGGTTAATTTATGTGATAAGATCGTGGTGGTTGCCTATTCGATTTGCTTTAGTGAGAGATACATTTTGGAGAATTGTGGTGATGGTGTTGCTGGTTGGATAGTTGAAGATGCTGATGCAGAAGAAGAAGAAACCTCTTATATCCTTTACAAGTTTGTTGTGATTTCCAGTTTGATAAGAAGGGTTAATGTATAAAGGGTTTTCCTTTCGTTGTATTCTTTATATCAGATATAGGTTATAAGTTGGGGTCGTGGTTGGATGGACTATTTTTGAAGATTTATTGAAGATCAAAGTTGAGCTTTTGAATGAGCTTGTATTCCCTTTTTCCTGGGTCACGAGGACGCTTCCTTATTAGCTTCTGTATGTGTTCTGTTGGATGAGAGTGTATCTTGGGAAAGTTTTCTAGCCTTGGAAAGATGTGAATAAAAGTGTAAAAGAGCTAAAAGAAGTCAAAGAAGTAGTTGTTGAAGACTCAAGTAAAGACTGGAGTGAAGTGACAGTGGTGAGCTATGAAAAGACACTGTAGTGGCTCTAGTGCCTCTTCATATCAGACATACCTCTTGGGAGGTGCATTCACGACCTAAGAAGGATTATTGAGGGTTATTTTGAGAGCATTGTAGTGAGGATATGATGTACTATTGATGGAGAGAGAGAGAGAGAGTCAGAGATAGCCAAATCTATGAAGACATTGTAATTGTATATGAGAGATTGAGAGAGAAGACTATGAAGACATTGAAGATGAATACTATGTGATGTATTTCCATTCAAAGATGGTGTATTCCTTTGCTTTCTTTGTTCTATTGATGGATTTTATGAAGATATTGAAGAATATGGTTGATTCTATCAAATCCGTGGGAGATCTACATGATGCTGCATGAAGATTTGTTGTGCCTGGTATTCTTTTCTTCATTGTGATCATATAAACCCTAATAAAAAAGCTTGTTGATGTTACAAGATAGATTTTCTTGCAAGAGAATTCCATTTTCCTTGATGTTCCTCTTGGGGCTCCACCAGGTCATGTGTAGCATAATTCTTCTCATAAGGTTTTAGCTTTCAAGAAGAATACGCGACTGGACGACCTTCTTGAGTAAGGACACATCCCAATGCCATGATACTTGCATCTCTGATGACCTCAAATTCCATTGAGAAGTCCAGCAACTTTAGGATAGGAGCAATGGTGAGACACTCTTTTACCTTATCAAAGCTTTCTTGCTCTCATTCTGTCCATACAATCTTAGCTTGCTTCTTGAGCAGCTCAGTAATCAAAGAATAATCCTTGATAAAAATCTTGTACCACCCTCTCAAACCTAGAAATCCTTTGATTTCTGTGACGTTTTGAGGTGGTGGCCAATCTTGGACATCGTTGATCTTTGCGGGATCTACGGATATTCCTTCCTTCGAGATAATGAATCCCAAGTATTCTATCATCTTCTTGAAGAAAAAACACTTCTTCTTCTTAGCGAAGAGCTTGTTCTCACAAAGCAGCTCGAGAAAAATCGGTAGATGAACTGGATGTACTTCTTCTTCCTTGGACTAGGTGAGGATATCATAAAAAATGTGAGTACAAACTCATCTAAATGGGGCTTGAAGATATCCTGGACCAACCTGTTGAAGGTTATAAGAGCATTTATCAGCCGGAGTGACATTACTGGAAATTCATAATGGCCATACCTAGTATTAAAAGCTATTTTGGGAATGCCCTCTTCTTTTATCCGGATCTGATAATATCCAGATCTTAGGTCAATTTTTGAGAAGATCACAGCTCCTTGTAATCTATCCAGCAATTCATCGATTCGGGAAATTGGATATTTATGTTTTATTGTAACCTGATTCAGATCCCTATAGTCAATGCATAATCTAAAGGTTCCGTCCTTCTTCTTCTAGAATAGGACAGGTGCACCCCAGGCAGAAATACTGGGATGAATGAAGCCTTGCTCCAACAAGTGCTTGAACTGCTCTTTCAACTCAATAGCTTTGGGTATCGACATCTTGTATGGCCTTCTTGCCACTCGTTTAGCTCCAGGGATTAATTTGATTTCATGGTCTAATTCCCCTTCAAGAGCTAGTTTAGTTAGCTCCTTAGGCAAGACATCAGCGAATTCGCCCATGAGTCATGAAGGTTTATCTTCATCTTTGTTATCCTCCACTTTGTTTAATTTTATCAAATAGACAAGGAGTCCTTTCTTAATACCCTATAGGATCCGACTAGCTTTAGCTACCTAGATTTTTGGCTTGCCTGATTGTCCTTGTGATTGGACTGTTTCACCTAGGAGATTCTTATATGTAACTCGTCCTTCTCCACAATGAATATTTACCTGATTGGGACTCAACCAAATCCATTCCTAGCAAACAGTCATATACCCCTAAAGGCATAACCTGGAAATTTTCTTTTGTGGTTTCCCCATCTAATTCAAACTATATGTTGTTTATGGCATGATTTGGGACTGTTTCTCTACCATTTGCTAGCTCTACCATCAATTTTCTAGCCCACTCAAGGTTTAACTTCAGCCTCTTAGCACATTTTTGGGAAATAAAGGAATGAGTTGCACCACAATCAATGAGGATTTTAAAAGGTATACCTTGATATTCTGCCGGTGTTTGGATGACAGAAAATTGCCATCCAACACCCTGATTATTCATAGACACGTGAATGAATCCTCTCTCGACTTCTTCTTCCATAGTTGGATCCACTTCTTCCAATCTTAGGGCACATGTGCGGATTCTAGCTCCACAACCTGTTCCTTGCCCCATTCCATGACTAGCTCCTTGCCCTGCTCCTCGCCTAGCTCCATGTCCATGTCCTCTATTATTAAAATTCTCCTTTCTATGAGGATGTTGCGGGTTGTTGACATTGGTGTTGGTCCCTTTATTTGGGCATTCAAAGCAAAAATGATCAGCCTAATTACATCTCCAACATTGTGGCTCATTATTCCAGTTTTTATTTGTGTTGTTATCTTACCACAATTTTGAGGAGCACTGATTGGATTAGCTTGTCCTTGATTGTAACTCCTTTGCTGTTGATATCCTGCTCGTGCTCTTTTGGAGTAGGGAAATCTATTATTGAGCCTATTATTTGACTTAGAGTAAGACTTTGCCAAAGGTTGTGCCCTTAGTAGTGCATCTTCCAAGTCTGTAGGCCTCATTGCTTCCAGCTGTTCATTAAGGGAAAAATTGAGACCTTGGTAGAAATGCGCCACTTGTTGCTTCATTGACAAGTGAGGAGCATACTTTTACAGGGTCACAAAACGAGAATAGTACCCTTCCAAGGTCATTCCTAATTTCTTGAGGTCAAAGAACTCGTTCATCTTGAGTGTCAAGAGATGGGAGGAAAAGTACTCACTCTTTCTAATCATTGCTTATCTCTCTCTCACCATATGTCATCCTCTTGTAAAGTCCTACTTACAATTGAACTCTTTCTCTCTTTTAGTTAACTACTCTTTGGATTTTAGTTGGAATTAGACTAACTAGATGATTTTTCTTTTCTTTTCTTTTTTCATTTTCATGCATGCATAATTTCTCAGGTGTTTTGTCAACGACTAAGGTAGAGTTTTCATGATAAGAAATAACACACATACTCTATTGAAAATAATCAGCCCGTGTTTGCAAAAACTATTCTTTTTGCACGTGTTCGCGTGCCTTTAAGTAAATGCACAACCGTGCATCAAGTGTGAGTTCACAAACGTGAGTTATATACTTATTTATGACATGTGCATACGTGTGTTCATGTGTATACGTGTGCACATATGCCTAAGGAGGAGTTCACATGGATAACTTAGCCCCACCGATTCGGTACTTTTAAGGCTTAAGTCTTTTAGCTAGTGGGAGGGGGGTTTCATGCAAGGATCAACGATTTTTCTCGTGTATACAATGAAGAAAATTGCCATGGGAAATTTCTTAATTTTTTTGTGTGTACATTTTTGTGTTGTCAAGGCAGTTTGTTACAGTGACATCAAAATCTATAAACATGGCAATTGCCACACACTATTTGGCTTCTAGATAACATATCTGCTTCATAATACGAAACCTTGTGGGGATTAAATGGGGGGTCAAAAATACTCCAATCGATAAATCGAGACTTATGTTGGGTTTCTGGCCTCGAAATCCATCTAAAAAAACTCTAGCTCATCAATGTACAACCATTTCATTCTGCATGAAAATTTGGTATTTTACGACCTCTCAGGCTCTTTTTTGCTTCAAAAATTACCTCTAAAATCTGCTCTCAACTAACATATTTTTCTTTTTGAGAAAAGCTCTTGATTAACCGAGACCACCCAACCATAGGTTTGGACCTGTCAAGGATTCATCCACCCACTTCCCTCAATAGAGTATTTTTAATTACCTACCACTTTAGGTTTGATATATAAAAATAGCTTCTTTGATTATCTCCTGATATAGATTTGTTACATATCTTTGTTTTACTATACAAAAATAGTGTAAAGTAATTATTTTTCAATAGTTCCTTTGAGAAAAATATATTTTTACAATGTTTCCTATCGTATTTGGATATAATATCAACCTGAGGGTATTATTCCCACCGAGTTTAGTCCCTAAACTAGTATTGGGACTTCCATAATACTATTTGGGTTTGAAGGGTAATTGACAATTCGTAAGAGTATAAGAAATTTGTGACTAGAGCCCCCTGGTATCCTCATCTCCTCTTACCTATCATCAGTCCACTAGTGTGCCTAAGGGGAATGCAATCAATAACCAAGCTTATGTTGATGGGAGGAATGATGGAAGAAGATTAGCCCAAGATCATTCAAGTAAGGAGCATATCTCAAATGATCAACCCCCATCACTTGGTTTTGGACAAATCCTCCCTTAGGCAACATTGCTAAAACAGGCATCGAGGGAATGGTATCTTAAGTTTGATACTTTCATGCAATCTCTAGGCTTTCAGAGAAATCAAGTTGATTACTACTTGTACACCAAGAAGGCATCAGATGGCAGCTTGATTATCTTATGTTGATGACATGTTGATTGTTGGCAGAGATACTCATGTCTTGGATTCATTGAAGCAAAGCCTTCATGGCAGCTTTAACATGAATGATCTTAGTGATGCCAATCACATTCTTGGTATGCAAATACTCAAAGATAGATCAAATGGGTTACTCTATCTATCTCAGCAGGAGTATGTATCCAAGATTTTGTAGCATGTCAATATGAAGGTGGGGAAAGCAATCGGAGTTTAATGTACGCTATGGTTTCTATCTATCTTGCAATATGAAATGGCCAAGATTATGTATGCTTCAGCTGTTGGTAGTTTAATGTACACTATGGTTGCTACACATCATGACATTTCCTTTATAGTGGAAGTGGTTAGCAAGTACATGGCAAACCTTGGCAAGAAGCATTGGGAACCAATGAACGGTATTATGAGATACCTCAAGTTCACAAAGGATTTGTGCATCTACTTTGGCAAGTAGAATACATCTGTTGTTGGCTTTATAGATGTAGACTATGCTGAACATGGGGACTGCAGGAAGTCCACTATAGGGTGTGTGTTTACCTTCAGAGGGGGATCTACCTCTTGGATATCTAGGCTGCAAAAGTGTGTTGCATTGTCTACTACAGAGATAGAGTATGTGGCTACCACTAAGGCATGCAAAGAGGCCTTATGGTTGTCATATTTGGTTGCTGAGGTTGGGATTACTGAGGTTTCTATCCTTCATTTATAGGTGAAGTACCATTTCATCAAAGAGGTACTTGACAGCAAGAGCATTGAGCTAGTCAATGTGCACACTAATGATAACCCTACAGACCTTCTCACAAAAGGTCTTCTAGCAGAGAGGTTTGCCCATTGCCGTATTGGATAGGTATAGTCTTTTTAGCTTTGTACATACTTAGACTTTGCTAATTATTTTCCTCTAACTTTGGGCACATTGCCTTTATGGGGGAGGTTGTTGGGATAAAGGGTAGCGCTCATGTCGGCCCGCAAGGGCCAATCTCTACATACTACATATACCTATCTAAAACATTATTGAGGTACACTCTTTAGTACCATAAATTGTGTGTCTCTATCTTTTCTCTCTCTCAACTTGCATCTCTAGATAGAAGCTACATCGCTGCTAACTCAACAGATTACTCAAGATGTGAAAGTTGAACAAGAAGAGGAACAAGAGGACAATTTATTGCATGTGGATGCTTATCTGATGGTGGAAGAAACACATGAAGAAGAGGATGTCACCAATGAGGATTTTTAAGATCCTATGGACGATCTGGGTGACACCAATGATTCTCATTCTTTCTTATCTACTATTTCACATGTATAGATGAGCTATAAAGGAGAAAATACACTTAGACTCAAATGTATCATTAATGGCAATGCTGCACATATTATTATTGATATGGGCGGCACTCATAGCTTTGTCAATACCAAATCTTTGAGCAGACTGAAGTTGCTACCCATTGCTATGGAATTATCCTTACAAATATAAGTTACAAATGGTGCCTATGAGTTTATTAAAGAAGTGTGCCCATGTACTTCTATTGAATTGTCACCTTCTTGCACAATAAAAGTGGTTTGATCACTTTGGATATGGGGCCAATTGATATTATTATTGGCTGTAATTTGTTGAAAACTCTTGGAAATTTTACTTTGGATTTGGAACAAATGCAAATGGAATTTAATTGGCAAGGTAGCACATAGAATTAAAGGGAATTGACCATAAATACATATAGCTCATCTCCATGAAGAAATTGTGGAAGGAAATCAATTCCAAGTCATGCATCTTCACTCTTTTGCTTGCAAAAGTAGTTGAAGGTCAGCCACTAGACCATGTAACTTCTTCTCTAAAGAAAAGGGAGCCAAGATTGGAACAACTATTGGAGGAATATGTGTTTGTTTTGTATATGCCGAGTTTGAATCATTGAGCTTTGTCTTTATATTGTGTAAAGGTTTTGGCAAACTTGGCAAAAGATTTTATGATTGGTTCATGATGTATGGACATATCTTAAAGAGAACTTGATCTCCAGTATTCTTAGGATTCATTTGAATCCCTTGTCTATTCTTTTTCTTCTCTTCTATCTCCTATTCTCTACTTCTTTCACTCTCTGATCCCTAGTGGATATGACCTTTGGACTAAAACCCCTCCGACATTGTTGAACTCGACGTTAAAGGTCGTCAGAAGGAAAGGTAGGATGGGAGAACCTTCAAAGCAAAGTTTTTCTGGTGATGTTCTATAGTTAGTGTAGAATATGAACATGCTTATGCAGGTACAACAACAACACTAGGTGATGTAGGATTATGCTCAAACAAAAACTATTGTGGATGAATGCTCTGTGCAAGCATTAGAGTGTGAGATGAAGTTGTTTAAGGGTAGGAATATATCTACATATTTGCATACCTATGCTCAAAAGATGGAGTTCCTTGGGGTATCTCAACTTGCATGGAGCCAATATTTTGTATGAGTCACTATACATGAATTAAAAGCTCAAGTTACTGATTTGTACATGTAGGATACTGACTAGGCAGCTTTCAAGAAGACACTCTAGGAAGAATTTTACATTGAAGACACCAATTTGATTACCTACAAGACTTTCTAGGAGTGGGTTCGAAAACCCAATAAGGATCTTGTGGCTACATAGTTGTTAAGAGAAATTGAAAGTTGGTTTGACCAGTAAGATCTTGTAGAACAACATGCTCTTGCAAGTCAGAAAATTAAATTATTTCTACAAGCGACAGATCTTGAACCTTAAGATATGCTTGATGTTTTGTTAGAGGATTAGACTATAGAGACATGGCTTAAAACATAGTGGAGACATGTTAAGCATATTAATACTTGAGAGTGGAAATTTGAAGTTGATTTAGAGCATAAAAGTGGTGCGAGAGAGGCATAAAATAGAAAAATTTCATGAAAAATGAATTGAGTGTGGATCAAGAGCTGGAGTTTTCCTAGATACATTTTGACACTGGGAATACAACACAAGTCTCTGTTTATCAATTGGAGGTCGTTTGACCCCCCATTTAATGGTGGCAAGATATGGCGTTGTAAAGTGGCTATCAGATCCAAGAGTCAATAAGAGCTAGCCGTCTAGTCTTTGGAGGCCATTTACCCCTCCAACAAAGCCAAAACCACTTGTCAAGAAGTACGAACGCGTGGGAATTGAACCAGATACTTTGGGGGTTAGTATAGCCCTTAGAGGCTTCAAAATAACAAGAAAATCAATGTGGGGGCACGAGGGGGGAGAGAGGGGGGAGCAACAAATTTTTTGTACCCTCTCAATTTGGGTGAAGATGCCTTTTCGTGCCAAAAAATTTAATAAAAGATGGAAGGCAAGGCTCTAATCTACACATTGAGTACTCAGATTTGACTATATGCATGTGAGATATGACACAAGGAATGAAATTTTCTGATCTCAATATTTCTCTCTGACTCCTCTCTGCACCTTGTTTCCATGGTTATTCTATGTGAGAGAGGGGGTAGGCTAAGATGAAAGGTTTTGGACGTGTGATGATGTTGAAGTATTATGGAGCATAGATCGAAGATTGAGGATGCATCAGTGGCTTCTTGACTTTGAAATGCATGAAATTAAATGCGTAAGTACTTGATTTTATTGTTTTATGATGAATCTTTCGTGCATATTATCGAAAATAATTTAGATGATTTAGTATGATTTACATTGATTAAAAAATTAAAATTCTCAATTGGTTCTTGTTGTTCATATTATAAAAATAAAATTGAGAAAATCCACAATACAAAAATTGTGGGATTTTGAAAAAAATAAGGATTGTATGAGTTTTCATAGTTCTTATGGTGTTTATACGGGGGCATGCAAAATATAATGATGTATCTTGGTTCATATAACCTCTACATGTCTGAAAATAAATAATAATAATAAATAAGAAAAATAAAAAAATAAGAAAATAAGAAAAAATAGATTTTAGTGATCAACCAATTGAATGGGACCTATAGTCTGAGGGATCCCATTCTACAGATGTATCACTATATAACCTTGGATATAATTGAGAATTTTGAGACAATGACTTATCAGTTGATTCCTTGTTAATGGAACCACTTTGCAAATTCATTGGTGAATTACGTCTTTGTTGAATATGTATTTCTTAATTGTGGTACGTGAGGGGTTATTAGAAGTATTCGATCTTATTAGCCCAGGACTACTATAAAATTGTCTGTTGAAATGTCTTGTTATGGTCGATGATGGTTAGTATGGGTGATAAGCCAAGATGTGATTAACCATCTTCCTATTCTTTCATGGACACATACGACCGTTCAACGACATATTTGGCAGAAACCCCTTATCATTTATGTAGGGGACTAGCAAAAAATTTGATGTGTTTAGTGTAGGGCCTAAGCAACCCATCCCCTTGGTCTAGTTTTGTACTTCAGTATGATTTATGTGGGGACCAAGGATTTGTTTTCAACAATAGTAGGATGTTGAATGGTGTATTCTATGGTTATATTTCACAAGGCCAAGAGACCCATTTCTTTTGGCGTGAAATACTTTATTTTGTTAGACCACAAAAGCCATGTGTCTATTTGGTATGGGTACATTTGATGGTTTTCTATTTTAATATTGCACCAGACAGGTCTGAAGAAGCACCTACAAGGATCTTCTTGCTACATAGAAGCGTCTTATGGCCAAGTCCAGGTGTTATTCTTCCTTTCCAAGATTTTTACCCCTTAATCCAAATGTATATAAGTATTTGGAAATTTTTTCTTTTGTGGGGGACCAGCAATGAAGGCATGGAGTCCCACGATTAGGTTTGGTGTATCTGGGGAGCCTTGAGTAGTTGTCCGCCTCCTGTAAAGGCATCGTTGGCCATTTAAAGATATGTTTTGAGGTAGTTCTAGTGACTCTATTCTACTACCCTACTAGGCAGCTATTTCTAGAAATCCTTGTTAGTTGTAAGGAGCTAGGAAAGCTTGCCAAAAATAAAGATAGAAAATAAATAGAAAATGATAAATATATCTGGAAAACCTATTACATGGAGATGTGTAAAAAGGGGTTCTAACCCTTGGAAAAAGAAAAGAAAGCAAAGAGAAATTCCAAGAGCAAATGATCATTGCCTTACAAAGGCTTGGTATATTCTTAGGGAGACCTGGGGCCGATTCCTTATCTTCCTAAGGGTGGCATTTGACCAAAAATAATAATAAAATAAAGATATTTGGAGAGAAAATAAAAGTGAGCGGAAGAAAAGAATTTAGTATTGCCTTGCAAGAGCTTGGTAGGTTCTTGGGTACCAAGACAAACTTGAGACCGATGTCCTATTCTCCTTGGGTCACACTATACTGATCTCTCTCCTTTTTATGTCACACTTGAGTATCAAGTCTTGAAGTATTCAAAAAATGTGATAAATAAAAGTATTTTAAAATAAAAGACTAGGCTATAAGAGTCTTCACCTAGTAGAAATTCCTAGTCCAATTGTCCTAGGTCAAGTTGGCAAGTCAGACCACCATTTAGGATAACTCCTTTTATACTTCTTTTTAGCTGGTTTGTGTTGGAACAATTGGTTGGCAACTAGCTTTGGATCTCTGTTAGATTATGCTTAGCATATCCCTCCTAGATCTTCATACCTTGATTCTGTCAAGGGGTCAGTTGAGAGCTGTGTAGTGTCTCATTTGTGTATTTATCTTTTGCAGCAACCTGATGCTCTTTATGGTTTTTGAATGTGCAAATCAGTTTGCAGATTCAATGGGCTGAGTCACCTTATCTTGTGGTGACCAATGAGAGTGGAGTTTTAGGACAAAAAAACAACAAAAAATGTGTCAGTATTTGTTAATCTGAGGCAAAAATAGTAGCTTACTAAAATTAGTGGTTGCAAATTTGATTATTTTAACTAGTCCCACAAAAGGCACGATTTAAAAGCACTTTTTAAGATGGCCCTTGCAACAAGTGTGAATTTTAAGTAATTTTTCTAGGTGCCCGAATGGAGTGAAACAAGTTTGAGGTCAGCCTCCTCTTACATTTTTTCACTTCCAATTGCTACCTTTGCCTTCGCAAATGATGGATTTATCAAGGAGATCCAAAAGCAATCTTTCTCTCTCCTTCCTCTCTCTCCTCTTTGTTGAGAATCAGCAATCACACTCAAACAGCCTCTTTGTATGGAATCTCAGGGTTAAGGATATGCAGGCTAACTTATCCCATATGCACAATAGTGCCTACTGCAGTTTCCTACTTTCCTATAAAGCATTGTACTTGCTTCCTTTCTTAATGCAATGATAGTACTCTTTTCATTTCAGTAAAGTGTCAATGTCATTGTCCACATACACAAGATTGTGTTTATGAGTCCAAGTCTCAATCTTGGAACCTAATTCACTTGTGTAACAAACAGTGTCCATTCCATCATGAGTCTACACTTCTCCTTCCATCCTCCATAGCTTCCGGTTATGTCATGCTCTAGATCCCGCATTTCTCACATGGTATCAGAGCCCAGTTGGGCATGGCATTGCTTCTCTAGCCTCTCTTGATTCTTCTGAACCTCCATTCAGCTCATGACTTCATCTCCCAACTCTACTCTCACTGAAGCTTCCATGGCAGCCATAGCCAGCAGCACCCTATCAGATTGAACTGCTTATATCTCACTCCACAGGTCAAATCTCTTACAGCTTCCTTCTGGAAAAGTATTCCCCAACTCATAAAGCTTCTCTGTATCACATCAATCCAGGACATTGGACCATCTGGAGCTCAGCATTGTGAAAATCCCAAATCTCTGTTCTGTGTCTGCCATAGCCAGACAGAACCTACCTTGCTTGGAGCTTCCATAACTCTTCAAGCAGGCCATTTCAGCCCACAATTTCTTCTGGAGAGTTGTTCCTCTGCTCAAGGCGTTTCATCTTGGCACAACAATCAATGACATTGATGCTCCCTGGCTCCAGCATTGCAGAAATTCGACCACGCTGTCCAGATCTGCGCTGAATCTGTTCGCGGCACCTGCGCGCCTTATACTGACCACGATCTGCACAATCTTCATGGGGCTTTGGTAGCCCATGACATAAGCTTCCTAGATATGTAAAAAGTTTTAAAAATGATGCACTGTAGCTCCTGCAATAAGCAAAAAACCAGGCCCCTGTCTCAAAAACCCTAAATCCACCATAGCCAAAAGCTTCAAAATCTTGACATTTTTCACTGTTTCTCTCACTGAAGTTATCAACAGTGATTTTAATCACTGAGCAATACTCTCTGAAGTTCGTTAAAGTACTGTCACTCAGATCTGACGACATCAGCATCAAATCAAGAAGGGGAAGATCACTTGGAGTAAAAGACTTTTGCAGATTTGGTATTCATTGACACTCAGTTAGTGCTTTTTAGCACTTGTGTCTCTCAATCAATTCTTCTGTTGCTCAAATCTAATAAAGTCTGAAGTTGATTTGCTACTGTTCCCGTAAATCTAACATGGGCAAAGACTCGCCAAATGCTCGATTCAAAGGAGTCGGATTCCACACTTGGCAAACCCGCATTAAGCTCATCCTGATGAAGAAGGGTCTCTGGGCCATCACAAATGGCAAAGAGAAGAAACCTCGGGACACGGACCTTGCAACTACTTGGCAAAAGAATGATGACAGAGCCCAGGCCATTATCAAATTGGAGCTAGATGACAGTTATATCCATCACGTGGATAACTGTGAGACCTCACAGGATACATGGAAAAGACTTGACACCCTGTTCGGTGCACAATCTAAATCATCAAAGTATGGTCTCCTAATTGAATTCTTCAGGCTTGAAATGAAGTCCAGCACATCACTTGCCACACATCTTAATTACATGGAAGGACTCCTAACCCAACTTGCAGGAATCAACATTAAAATGGATGAAGATGTTTGCATCGGTGTTCTACTTAAGAGCTTGCCTCCTGAATATAATAACGTATCAACAACTTTAATCAACATGCCAAATCCTGAACTTGTTGATATCCAGGCATCACTGTTAGAAGAAGAAAAGAAGCTAAAAACTAAAGAAGAACCAAGTACCTCTAGAGATGAGCATGCATTATATGTTGGCAACAGGTACAAAGGCAAGAAGGATCAGCTCTTTTGTGACTTCTGCAAAAGGACCGGACACACCGAGAAGTTTTGCCACGCAAGAAAGAGATCCCAAAAGGCCTATCTAGTCGCAGTCAAAGAAGAAGAAGAAAATGAAGCAAAGGAAGAAGAAGATGAAGATCACCAGGATCGGAAGGACAAGACTCATCAGTCCTTGTACTCTCATAATTCTGATAGATTGTTTTAATTGCCTTGTATTTTCCTTACCCTAATGCTTCCTGCCATAAGCTTTGTAAACTCCTTATGTAACTTGGCATTACAGTCCCTGTACACTTTGTGAGGCCCCTGTTACAGCCTCTGGATGTCCACCATGTTTATGGTACCCACACTTAGCTTTTTCTGCAACAGCCTCTGGTGTTCTGCCATGTCTGTGGTATGCCCACACTTTGCAGGTGGTTCTCATTACAGCCTCTACACACTTTGTGCCTTTCCTAGTTGTGATTGAGGAGGGGTGTTGAGAATCAGCAATCACACTCAAACAGCCTCTTTGTATGGAATCTCAGGGTTAAGGATATGCAGGCTAACTTATCCCATATGCACAATAGTGCCTACTGCAGTTTCCTACTTTCCTATAAAGCATTGTACTTGCTTCCTTTCTTAATGCAATGATAGTACTCTTTTCATTTCAGTAAAGTGTCAATGTCATTGTCCACATACACAAGATTGTGTTTATGAGTCCAAGTCTCAATCTTGGAACCTAATTCACTTGTGTAACAAACAGTGTCCATTCCATCATGAGTCTACACTTCTCCTTCCATCCTCCATAGCTTCCGGTTATGTCATGCTCTAGATCCCGCATTTCTCACACTCTTGGGACCTATATCATGTGGAAATTCTTGTGAGAAGATTAGGATGGAGATCGGTTATTCGACCTTGAATTGGATTGATATGGGACCATACCAATGCTGAGTAGTGATGATAGCCAAAGCTATTTGGAGATTCTACAAATGGATTACATGCTAATTGCATAATGGTTGTCAAGATGAGTGCAAAATATACTTGAACCCACAAGACTAATACATAAAATAAGTACAAGATCGCTGATGAAAACTCATGGAATTATAGCAAGATACAAAGGATGATAACAACATAGTACATAGAATATGCCTACATAAATCACAGGACCAAAAAAGAGAAGGATGTACGCTCCAAGAATCCAAGCGTGCACTACAACAAAAAGGCCTCATAGACACACATTTAGACGTGATTTTTGAATATAGAGAAAATCTTACAGGCGCGTCTATCCGCTTGTCTATTTGCACATCTACTATTTCGCGTCTATAATCTCATGTATCAATGAATTTACATGCAAAAATAGATGCGCAATAGACGCACATATACACACGCATATAGACACGCTGGTAGACGTGTTTTTACAAGCACTGGTAGACGCGAACGGCTTCTCAAAAAATGTCCTTTAAAAAAAAGATATTTAATTTCTTTTTTAAATTTGAATTATGAAGCGCGTGTATAAGCGTGTGTAATCTGCACTATAGACGCGCGTATAAACGCGAATTATCTGCAATTTAGACGCACGGATAGACGCACAAAACAGAACTGGAAAAAAAAACCAGAGAGCATGTGGTTGCAAAGCCCTCCCATACATTAGATTGTGCATTTGGGAAAAAGACAATGTATCTTACGGGCACAAGATTTGAAAATAAAAGTCCATGTATTCATTATATATCAAAATCATTTACATGGGAAGTTTAAGTGCTTGCGACCTAAAGCGTGGCCGCAAGTAGTAGGCTCAAAGATGGATCATACACATACAAGAAAAGAAGGCCTCGTGAGGAGGTATGGTGCTCCTCTACGAATCTGAAGAGGAAACGTCTTCGCTAGTGCCACCATGGCTACTAGCATCGCTATCCCCCTCCTCGCTATGCTCCACATTCGGGTTCGCCTACACACACAAAAGATCAAGGTTGCTTACATAGACAAGGTGGAGAAAAAGTTATAATTAGCTATACTTTTAATAGAAAAGTAAGAAAAACATACCTCCTCTGGCTGTCGAATCCTCATGGCCCGGTTGTATTGGTCCTCACTGATGAGACCCTCCTCATAGAAGTGAAGCCATGTGGCTGCGCGGTTATGGTCTCAATGGTAACCTACCTCTCTAGGAGTAGGTATCCTACCAACGATGGTAGTCTACAAAACATTTAGATATATACAAACAATTATGAGTCACAATATGTTAGAATAAAATATATAAAGAATTTAAAGAAATATAAATTTTAAAAAACTAGAAATCAAAATATACTTACAAACTCTGCCTCCCACGACTCTCTCCCACCCAATCCGTAATGCGACGATCCCATGGTTTCCATTTGGATCCATCGCGCCTCTGCGTGCTGGTGACTCTTCACTTTCTCTGCTGCTTTCTTCTTGGCTTTCTTCCACTCTATGCGGTGGCACATAGGTGGTTGGCTATAGGCTCCACACCCCTCCTCCTGCCTCCGCAGTGAGTCCGTGGCCCGTGTCATGAGGTGGGATCTTTTTGCCGCTTTTCTGATTTTTGAAGGCAATGAAACAATCTTTATACGTCGCATGCATGACGCTCCTCATGTACGCCATTACATCGCTTCCTTCATCATCATGAAAGATGCCACCAGCATCTGTAACTCTATAGTACTGGCGTACAACCTCCTCTACGTGATCTACTGGTGAGGGTGATCGCTCGCCATCTCCTAGGTAACCCCCACACAAGCCTCGTCCTCCCCCTCGACTCTCTCTCCTCCCTCTCTATCAACTACCCTCTGCCTCGCTGGACGCACGAGCTTCTGCAGATGCACGTGCTTCTGCAGATGCTTGTGCTTCAGCAGATGCACGTACAGGTGTTGCACGTGGAGTACCTGCATATGGAGTACATGCATATAGAGTACCTGCATGTGGAGTACCTGCATGTGGAGTTTGGGAAGTAGTGCCAGGCAAAGACGTCAGAGGCATTCCAGACATGACACTGAACACCTCGTCCGCTGTGGGAGAGCGGCCAAGGTGTCTGGTCATCTCTCCCATGAAGTCTTCCCTACTAGGAAAACCTCCAAAAAATGCATTGACCCCCTGCCAAAGGAGGCCAATGTATCATTCATGCGATCCAAATCCGGGTCATTGCTAGATGAACCAGGATACGACATCTGCAAAAAAAACACAGAAAAAAGACAAATTTATTTGCATACAAAAAATCATATATTACCTACATTTTCAAAGAGCTTTCTTTAGACATTGAGCATAAAACTTAAGTGCTAATGCTTCTCATAAACAAGAAAACTGATAAACACAAACATGGGATTAGTCACATTCAATATTGTTTACTATCAGAACTGGGAGACCTGGCACATGTATCCCCGCGTCTAAATTGCAGGTTAGACGTGCCCTCAGACGCACTCCCAAAGTCAACCTTTTGTCCAGCACGTCTATATTCGCATCTAAGATGTAGCACAGACGCGGTGTCAGACACACATTCCATGTCAATGTGCGTGTATAATTGCGTGTAGACTGCAGAGCACACGCGCCAGCACAGGCGCTCTAAGACGCGCCCTCAGACGCTATGAGAGGAAACATTTTTCGTGTCTATATCTGCGTCTACACTAAAATGTAGACGCGCTATCAGACACGCTCGGTCGGCTGATTTTAGCCCAACGACCGCCATTGATGATTTACAAAATGCAATACATAATGGAATCACAAATCCTAAATACACAGACAGAGCAGAGAGAGAAAGAGAGATACATATAGAGAGAGAGAGAGAGAGAGAGAGAGAGAGAGAGAGAGAGAGAGAGAGACTCACCTTGGGTGTTTGGTGTGGTGGGTGGTGGTGCTTCTTTCTTCTCCTTCTTCCTCTCCTTGGTAAGTTACCCTCCCTTGATGCTTGCTTGCTTGCTGCTTCTTCTTTTTCTCCTCTCTCTTGTTCTCTCTTTCTTTCTCTCCTTGGCTTTCCTTTTTTCCTTCTTGTGTGTTTAAAATGAAAGAAGAGGTGAGTCATGAGGAGGTGAGGCATGAAGAGACTGCATGTCGGCTAAACTCAAGCTTCAGAACCGCAAAAAATGCAGGAAAGGAAAGGCGCAGTTTGAAAAGAAATGATTTAAGTATGGTTTGAATTTTGACGTGTGCGTCTATTTTTGCATGTATATGCGCGTCTATTTTTCAGATAGACACGAGGATAGACGCAAATATAGACGCGAAAATAGACGCTAATATAGACGCATAGGTAAACACGAATATAGACGCACATTTAGGTTTTATCATAATTTTTTGTTTTTAAGATAAGTTTTAATAGAAAATTCTTATCATAAGTTTTAATGCATTTATGATGATTTTTGTGTATTTAAAATTGAGATCTTATGTAAACATATGAATAACAAATATTTTAATTTGATGTTGTCATGAATTATTAGGTTTAATCATGTCATCGTCATCACCTAGTGCGGTGCATATGCTGATGAGTCAATGAGCACATCCTCAAGTGAGGATGAAACATTGCGTCTTCATAATCGAGATGCATGGCTACGACGAAAAATTAAATGCATGTGTGATCGTTGTCGAGGGTGTATTTTTCGAGCACGTTGAATTGCAATGTCACACCTCAGCTTGTATGGAGAATGGGACCGAGAAAAATCACCGGTATTCATTGTTTTTTTTTACCACTAAGATTGCTAGTCTATGTTACGGGAATTGTATATCAACATACATGAAACTCCCTTTTGTGGTTGAGCAGGATGCGGTGCCACATCCTCAGATGCTCCCTCCCGGGCATCGAGAGGCTGCAAAACGTGGACGCGAGGAGGCAAAGTCTTCAAGAAGAGTAGAGACTGACGATCATGATAGTAGCCCTCATGAAATGCCCCATGAAGTCGTAGAGGATGAGATTTTGGACAACATGGTACACCATCTATTTTTGCAACCGGTTCAAGGAGAAGGTCACTCTATGAAGCCAGATGATCCACTATATGTAGCATCATCTACTCCCTTGTATGAAGGTTGTACGTACTCCATTCTTCGTGCGTCCCTCGAGATACTTAACTTGCAAACAATTTATGGATGGAGTAATGTCAGTTTGGATGCGTTATTGAAGTAGGTATCAATTCAGTTTGGCTTATGAATCATAATATTAATTGTTCTATTTTGAAATCAAACAAAAATATATGACATTGGTGGTTTTTTAACTCACTTTTAAAAATATATGTAGGTATTATCATAAATGCTTCCAAAAGGAAATAAATTGTCAACTAAGAGAGAGCAAGCAAGACATTACTTGACATCTCTGGGAGGCCTCAATTATGTCAAGATCCATGCACGTGTCAATGATTGTGTATTATTTCGTGGGATTCATGAGTTTGCACGAGAGTGTCCTGTTTGTGGTGAATCAAGATACGAAGTGGAGATGAAGTCAATGGATGTGCCTCGTAAGGTTTTGCGACATTTTTCGATTGTTCCACGTATAAAACTTATGTTCAAGTGTAAGTCTATTGGAAAGCTCATGTCATGGCATGCTAGTCATCGTTCAAGTGATGGAAAATGGAGGATCCCTGTAGACACACCGGCATGGCAACATATAGATAATTTGTGGCCCGTTTTCAAAGAAGAGCTAAGAAATTTGAGATTTGGTTTAGGTATAGATGGAATCAATCCATTTGGCATCAAAAGCACATCATACATTGTATGGCCAGTGGTATTGGTGAATTATAATATTCCTCCATCCATGGCAATTAAAAAGGGACATGTAATGTTGTTCCTTCTGATTCCTGGAAAGCACAAGGTAAAAAACATGGACATTTACTTAGAGCCTTTGATTGAAGAGTTAGAAATGTTATGGGAAGTATTGAGGTGCAAGATACAAGTGCATCTGCATCCTCTAGAGATTTCACATTGAAGGCCATGTTGTTGTGGACCATGCACGACTTTTTAGGATACGGAGAGTGTTCAGGTACATGTATATAACTCTATATTTGAAATTCAAGACTTGAATCAATTGCATTTTATTAATTCAATTGTTTTTTTAGGTTTAACCACGTTAGAATATCATGCATGTCCTATTTGTGGTCTCTCTCTAGTTTCCTCTAGACCGGCACATTTAAAGAAGGTTATCTACGACAATCATCATCGATTTATTCCTATTGACCATCCCAAATATGTTTTCCCTACTAATGGAATGACTCCACAATCTCTAACCATTCGAGATTGGAAGGAGAGATGGATTAATGCCGACAGCCACCCTCCACTCAGCATGAGTCGGTAAGAAGTGCATTTCTCTCGATTGACTTTAAAGTATTTAGCATGATGAATTGTTTACATACTATATTGTTTGTTTGTTAGGTTCTCTATATTTTTTCGTCTTTCGTACTGGACTGAACTCAAGATCAATCACCTGTTGGACCCCATGCACATATTCAAAAATTTTGTATCTACATTATGGGATCACTTGATAGGGGCTCGTGATTCAGTTAATGTAAGGGAGGATTTACGCAGCATTGGTCGCATGAGACGAGCCTAGCCACACATTGGACCTAGAGGAAAGATTGAGCTACCCCATGCACCTTGGATGTTGTCAAAGAACGAGGAAAAAATAGTGAAGGAACAAATATATAGCTTTCGAACACCCACAGGATGTATGAGATGTCTCAAGGGAGCCTTCATAAAGAAAAAGAAAAGAGGTGTGGAGCAACTATCTGGTTTGAAGTCCCACGATTGGCACAAAATGATTCAAGTAAGGATATCTCTAACCATGAATATAGTAATTAGTGGAGTAACTATGTGTAAAATTTGGGGTATGATGACTTTTTCCTCAACTAATCATTTGATCTATGAATATTGTCTACATTCAGTTCGTACTTCCTACTAGCATATCCCATTGTGTATCCAAAGATGTACATGATATCATTTACAGGTTGGGAGAGCTTGTGAGGTGTGTATACATTGTATTTTTTCATTATATATCTTTGAATTTCTACACAAAAATAAACAATTCTCAAGTACATCTTGAGAGATACGTGAGCTAAGGAAATTGATCCAAACACATTGCAAGATGCTCGAGTATTATCTGTTGAGGTGGTTTGTTTGGTGGAGAAAAATTTTCCTCGATCCATTTTAACTACTCAATTACATTTACTCGTACATTTAATTGATGAGATCGCACTTTGTGGGGCAGTTCATGTAAGGTGGATGTTTTTTCTTGAGCGCTTCATGAAAACCTTGAAAGATTTTGTGAGGCAAAAAGCACGGCCTGAGGGAAGCATGGCTGAGGGTTGATTAGTGCAATCATCCCTTGTTTATATCTCTGAATATCTTGCTGAAGTGGATCCCTCTCAACCACGACTATGGAAAGATGATGAAGACTTGAGGATGTATATAAATAATTGACATGTTTGATCTTTTATCTTTTACTACTAGTGCACATTATTCAATGCACTTTGGTGTGAGGGTAAATATCTTTGAACTCAATGTATAGATGAAAAGAGAAATACCCAAGATTGTGGTGTCCTTGCTCACTTCGAGGATGCCAATGGTACCATGGAAGGTTATTGTGGCTTGATCCAAGATATTCTGAAGCTTGACTTCAGACGACGATTCTTTATATATGTACTGGATGTGAAGTGGTTTAAAGAAGTGGTAACAAATGGTGAGCATTACACAATCACGCGTTATCCAAGTGGTTTTGTAATCATTGACTCTACAAAATTTCACCAAAACAAGAATGACACATTAGTACTACCTCAACAATGCGAACATGTATATATGCAAAGGCTAATTTTTTTATATGTATACATGTGATACATATACACAATATAATAAGTACTTAAGTTTTTTGCTTTTGTTTTTCAAATACAGGTTGTGTATCATCCAATGGTAAACAATAACCGATGGTGGTATGTCATCCCTATATCTAATCGTTCAAAACCAATATATGGTAATATTACCGACATGGCGATAGCAGATGGCAATCCAACAATTAATGATGATGTGCATGATGACACCATAATGGATTATATGCGTGATATAGTACAAGATGAACCTCGCGAGGATGTTCAAGGAAATGCAGAAGAAGACAATAATGTGATTGTCGATGATATTGATGAAGTTATTGAGCAATATAGCAACACATCTGATAGTGGGATAGACTTATTTGTTTCGTTACCTCTTGGTAACATAGAGCTAGAAGTAGATAGTTTAGCAAGGGCTGATCTCATTGAAGATGAGATGGATCATTCACTGTAACATATTTAATTTTCTTATTGATTCAATGTGTATTCCTAATTCTATGGTTTTTATCATGCGCACACATGCATACTTAAGAATCAATAGTCAAGTTTAAAGCTAAATTGAATTTTCCATAGTAAAAAGGAAGTATTTTTTATCATCTTCAAGTACGTAGAGAAATTACGAGATACATATTGCAATGCTTGCTACTAATTGTAAGGTTTCTATCACTTGCCGCTAATTACTTATATCAGGCTTGTCAACTGGAGGAACTGCCATTCATTAGAGAGCAATGAAAAAGTAATTATTAACTCTATTTTTTTAATTCGATGATTCAATGTGTATTCTTAATTCTATGGTTTTTATCATGCGTACACGTGCATGCTCAAGAATCAATTTCAGGTGGTTAAATAATTATTAACTTTGGTTTTTTAATTATGTGAATTGCAATTTTAGGTGGTTAAATAATTGTGCGTCTGTTGGCGCGTCTATATTAGCGTCTATTTGCGCGGATATATAGATGCAAAATTTGCATCTATTTACACGCACGTTTACACGCACTTATAGACGCAATGATAGACACGCCCGACTTTGCGCGTCTAACATGCACGTCTATGCCTCGTTTATGTTGTAGTGGGGAGCTATAGATCCTTGCCATCCAAAAGCTCATCCCAACACATAGGAGTATCGAACGGACTCTAAAAAATGAATAACTACACATCAATCCACCACACATAATGCTTTTTAATAAAAATAGTAACTACAGGGACAAGAAAGATAATTGACTCACTGGGCCGTCGTATGCATAGAGTTTATTGATCAATACAATGAGACTCTCTCTCTCTGCATATCGAGTCTCTAGGCTAGTGGGATTTCAATTTGTAATGGAGTATTGCAAAGAAAATATAATATAACTATTAGGAACATGATTGTTATTACAAGTGATACTGCAAATAAGAAAGAAAGAAGAACAAAAGAAAAACTTATAAAGTCCTCTAGATAAGTCCTATGGCTGCCACTCCCAAGATAATGGACCAACCCCCACCTCCAATCGTGCCCTCGCTGCCTCCTATTGTTGTCACCAACATCCTAGAGAATCTGTAGCCTCCTCCTTGAGTCTCCACCAATCATCTATGTCTAGCCACTCGGGCTTTGAGGCGCCACTCTTGAGTATCTTATGTGCGTCCGATCATCTGTGTGACATGTACGCATGCATGCACTCCATCATCCACCCAGTGGAAAACCTCTCTACCATGGTAGGTACCAAAAACTCATTGTATAAGGATGCTTTTATAAAGTCCTTGCTCCCATCGGGTATGTTTTTCCAATGGTCCAAGGTGTTGTGCTAAAAAACTTGTTAGCACAGCTCTCTCATGTAAGACATCAACCTTATCCTCTCATCATTCATGATCATGGATCATATCATGTCATCTATGAGGTATCGATACCCCTCTAGAGGGTATGTCTAAGGTGTGTTCTCTTCCACCTATGACCGTGCTCTTGGGCATAACTAGGAGACCCCTATACATTTGGTGTACCGACGGGGGTAGTATCTCTCGTGCCACCTATGAATGAGTGAGCAAAAGCTAGAGTCACTAGAGTAGATGTCCCCACAGGTGACACGCCTCCACCAAAATGATGAGATAAAGACACTGCATCAGTGCCTTCACAACATCCACCTGAGCCACCCTCTCTCAAACATGTACCAAAGCGAGGAGTAGCATGTGTATCTTGAGCCCCCGATCGTAGGCTCACAACTGTTAGATATGATCAATGCCCCACCCTCATTAGGTACTACCAATGATCCATGGTGCTCAAAGTTGTAAGGCCCCCATTATGAGGAGAAGCCAAGTGTGAGCCCGGACATTGGTGGAGTCCTGACTTGTATATCAGATGAGGTCTATGTGACCGGATGGCAAAAAGGTGACCATTGTGGGTCTAATCTTTGGGTTAGACAGAGTGGTTAAGCTGGTAGCAACTCGAGGCACATTGCATTGAGTTGCATAGTAAGGGAGTTTAAAGGGGCCCCTATTGTGGGGTCCGGGGGCCGCGGAAGCGGCCCCTGGCTGGGGGGTCCCAGGGGGGCCAGCGGCCCCCCTGGCGGGGGTCCGGGGGCAGCGCCCCCGGCCCGATGGTAAAGGGAATATTCCCTGGAATATTCCCTGGCCGACTAGTGGAGGCTCATATGGTAGGTCGGTCAATAGGCCGACCTAATGACCTTCGCGGGCTATAAAAGCTAAACCCCTTCGTAGCCATCATACATTCATCTTTCACCCAGTCAGAGTTGTTGTTCCAGCTAGCCTTAAGCTCTTCACCTATCTTCTGTCTAGATCGCCATCTAAGCTTCATTTAGTGGAAGCGCACGGGTGGACAGAGCCATCTTTGTATCAGTTGTTTGGAGTTAAAGAATTTTACTGATTCTCCTCTTATCTGTTGTGTACTCTCTATCTCTTTCTCAGATTCTGTTCGCTGCGCCGTGTAATATTTTACATGGTATCAGAGCCCAGGGGGCTCTAGAGATCGGAGAGCGTGCAAGAGGCAAAGGCTTCAACAGCAAAGAGAAATGATGTCGACTCCGGGAAGCAGTTCTGGCGCATCAGGAAGCGGTGCAGGGGGTGGTGCTGCTGTACCGGCTATTCAAACACTGAGGATTCGTCCACCAACCTTCAGCGAAGGCAAGTTAGATGGTACAAACTACACCTTGTGGAAGTTCAAAATTACAACTATCCTTGATTCTTATGAGCTTCTGGAAACTGTGCTGGGGACTGACGCAGAACCACAGCCTACCCCCGACCCATCAAATCCTAGTGTGATGATTCCTCCGAATGCAGATCTTCTACGAGCTTGGAAATGAAGGAATGCAGATGCATTGTGTGCCTTAGTTACAAGCTGTTCTGACAGTGTTTTGACTCTGATTCAGCATACAACCAAAGCGTCAGAGGCTTGGAATGTACTAAGGAGTCAGTATGAAACACGAAACCAAACAAGGATTCAAAACTTGGAGAATCAACTAGCAGCGGAGAAGTTTGCTGAAGGAGAGACGGTTGAAGCATTCATCACTCGGATTAAGAATCTGCGCGACCAGATGGCTGGCGCTGGGATACAAAAGACTAGCGAAGAGCTAGCTCGGAGGTGTCTTCGGATTTGTCCACAAAATTTTGATGGACTAGTAACTGCCCTTAATACTCAGGTGAGACCTCAAGCTTTGACTTTTGAGGAGTTTTGTGCATTATTAATGGAGGAGGAGTTGAGGCTGAAAGCCCGAGAAGGAAGCAACAATGGAGATGCTGCATTCTCTGCCAATGCAAAAGGCAAAGGTGTTTCCTCCACCAAAAATGATGGTGACAAAAAGAAAAAGGGCGGCAAGAAGAGGTTTCAAGGAGAGTGCTTCTACTGTAAGAAGAAAGGACATGCAATTGCAGATTGTCGTGTCAAGAAGGCAGATGAAAAGAATGGTACCCTTAAAACTAAAGGGAAAGAGACAGCCAATACGGCTGAAGCAGAGTTGGAATTATTCATGGCGACCATTGAGGAAGTGTGCTCCTCGGCGCAAGAAGAATCTACCACTGACTCTTGGGTGTTGGATAGTGGGGCCTCCCGTCACATGACCAACAAGAAAGGTCTATACAGTTCTATGCAACCTCTACAAGAATCCATCACTGTGACGGTTGGAAATGATGCTAAATGCCCTGCTGCGGGCACAGGTACTATTTCTTTTGTTGCTGCAAATGGTGAAGTCAAAAAGCTTTCAAATGTGTTGTATGTTCCCGAAATCAGGAGAAATCTCTTATCAGTTGTTGCCATAACTGATCTTGGTCATGAAGTGAGGTTCAAGAAGACAGGTGCAGAAATTATTGATAGTGCTGGCACAATTGTTGGCAAAGGAGAAAGAAGGAACAACCTGTATGAGCTAAGTGCTCTTACAGCCACCGCTGGAGTGGGCACAAGTAAGCTTTGGCATGAAAGGTTTGGACACATCGGATTTGCAGTATTGAAGGAGATGCAAAAGCAAGGTATGGTTGCTCACCTACCTACAATAACTGAATTGAAGGAACCATGTGAAGCTTGTATGATGGGCAAGCAACAGAGAAAGGCATTTCCACAAGAAAGCAAGAATAGAGCACATGCTCCTCTAGAGTTGGTGCATGCTGACTTGTGTGGTAAGATGCCTACACAGGCCTTGGGGGGATCTTCTTATTTTATGTTGATTGTCGACGACTACAGTAGGAAGATGTGGGTGTACTTCCTTCGTGATAAGGCTCAAGCTTTTGGTAAGTTTAAAGAATGGCTAATACTTGTTGAGAATGAAACAGGGAAAAGTGTGAAGAAATTTAGAACAGATGGTGGTGGTGAGTTCAACTCAAAGGAGTTTGAAGGCTTTTGCAAGAGCAAAGGGATCAAGCGTCAATTGACGACGCCTCACACACCTCAGCAGAATGGTGTTGTGGAACGCAGGAATCGTACCATTGTGGAGATGGCAAGATGCATGCTAAAGGGCAAGGGATTGCCTAACCATTTTTGGGCTGAAGCTGTTAATACTGCAGTCTACATTCTAAATCGGAGCTACACAAAGGCTCTCAAGGGAAAAACACCTCATGAGGCTTACGCTGGTAAGAAACCATCTGTTTCACATTTCAAAATTTTTGGATGTGAATGTTATGCACATGTTCCAGATGAGAAGAGAAACAAGTTACAACAAAAAAGCAGAAAATGTATCTTCTTGGGTTATAGTGATGAGCAGAAGGCTTACAAGTTATATGACCAAGAGGCAAAGAAGATCATCGCGAGCCGTGATGTGGTGTTCAAGGAGGAGCCGCATACAGTGGAGGAGGAGAAGGCAAGGTCTTCCACTTTATCATCAAGCGAAGAAGTAGTCCACTATGAACCTGTCCCGAGAGCTATCCCTATCCTTAAGGAGGAGGAAGCATCATCTTCAGATGATGAGGAAAAAGTTCACCAACCTGACATCACCCCACCGGAAAAGCCATTGCCGCGCTGGGTGAAGCAGCTCTATGACCACAATAATCCTATGCCTGCATCTGTTGAGGAGAAGGCAGATGGACCAAGGAGGTCTCAGAGAATAGAGGAGCAAAGGAGGGCTTCTGCTCACATAGTCAATATGGCCTTGATGGTTGAGATTATGAGAGAAGTAAAGGAGCCAACTGACTTAGAAGAAGCACTTGCAGATCCATCATGGAAGGATGCTATGCAGGCGGAGTATGACAGCATAATGAAGAATGACACTTGGGTGCTAGTGGATCGACCAGCAAAGCGGAAGGTTATTGGCACCAAGTGGATCTGGAAGGTAAAGTACAAGGCTGATGGTACCTTAGAAAAGTACAAAGCTAGACTGGTTGCCCAAGGATTTTCACAAGTTGAAGGGTTTGATTTTCAAGAGTCATTTGCCCCAACTGCCAGAATGACCACTATTCGCACAGTACTTGCAGTGGCTGCCCATAAGAAGTGGCCAGTGTACCAAATGGATGTTAAGTCAGCGTTCTTAAATGGTGACCTCAAGGAGGAGGTGTACGTGGCTCAGCCACCAGGGTTTGAGGCCCCCCATTCTGAGAACAAAGTGTGTAAACTGAAGAAGGCATTGTATGGGCTGAAACAAGCCCCCAGAGCATGGTACCAGCGGATAGATAGGTTCTTTTTAAACCTAAACTTCAAAAGATGTGCCTCAGATGCTAACTTGTATGTTTACAGGGATGGTAAAAAGTCTGTAGTGATTGTCCTATATGTGGACGACCTTCTTATTACAGGTGACTATGAAGATATGATCAACCAAACTCGAAAGGCTTTGAGTTCTGAGTTTGAAATGACAGACTTGGGCTTGCTGCACTATTGTTTGGGGATTGAAGTCTGGCAAGAGCCATGAAAGATCTTCATCTCTCAGAAGAAGTATGCATGGGAGATCTTGAAGGCATTTGGCATGACCGAGTGCAAGGAGATAGCTACACCTATGGAGGTGAATGTAAAGTTATCCGTTGAGGATACATCAGCACTAGCAGACATTGGGAGGTATAGGAGGTTGGTCGGCAGTCTAATCTACTTGTGTAACACCAGACTAGATATCAGTTTTGCTGTTGGTGTTTTGAGCAGGTTCTCAAACAAACCTCATGAGAGTCATTGGAAGGCTGGGATGCGGGTGCTCAGATACTTGAAGAAAACTCTTGACTATGGTATCACATACAGTTTCGGAACTTCTCTTGTGGGGAACTGTGACTCAGATTGGGCAGGAGACATTGATTCCAGGAACTCAGTTTCTGGTTATTGTTTCTCTTTGGGTTCAGGAATTTTCTCTTGGATTAGTAAGAAGCAACCAACAGTGGCATTGTCTTCTACCGAAGCAGAGTACAAGGCAGCTTGTTTTGCTGCATGTGAGGCCGTATGGTTGAGAAGGATTCTATGGCATATGGGAGTGCAGGATGAAGAACCAACTGTGCTGAGATGTGACAATCAGAGTTGCATCGCCATTGCCAAAAATCTAGTGTTTCATGCACGCACCAAACATATAGAGATCCAGTATCACTATGTGCGTGATTTGATGGAGGATGGGATAGTGGAATTGGTCTACTGTCCAACAGAGGAGAATGGAGCAGATATCTTCACCAAAGCACTTACGAAGGATCTGCTTCAAGTTCATCTTCAGAGACTCGGCATTGGGCCGAGGAGATAGTTCACCTATGGGTGGACATTGAGGGGGGGCGTTAGATATGATCAATGCCCCACCCTCATTAGGTACTACCAATGATCCATGGTGCTCAAAGTTGTAAGGCCCCCATTATGAGGAGAAGCCAAGTGTGAGCCCGGACATTGGTGGAGTCCTGACTTGTATATCAGATGAGGTCTATGTGACCGGATGGCAAAAAGGTGACCATTGTGGGTCTAATCTTTGGGTTAGACAGAGTGGTTAAGCTGGTAGCAACTCGAGGCACATTGCATTGAGTTGCATAGTAAGGGAGTTTAAAGGGGCTGGGGGGTCCCAGGGGGGCCCCCCTGGCCCCCCTGGCGGGGGTCCGGGGGCAGCGCCCCCGGCCCGATGGTAAAGGGAATATTCCCTGGAATATTCCCTGGCCGACTAGTGGAGGCTCATATGGTAGGTCGGTCAATAGGCCGACCTAATGACCTTCGCGGGCTATAAAAGCTAAACCCCTTCGTAGCCATCATACATTCATCTTTCACCCAGTCAGAGTTGTTGTTCCAGCTAGCCTTAAGCTCTTCACCTATCTTCTGTCTAGATCGCCATCTAAGCTTCATTTAGTGGAAGCGCACGGGTGGACAGAGCCATCTTTGTATCAGTTGTTTGGAGTTAAAGAATTTTACTGATTCTCCTCTTATCTATTGTGTACTCTCTATCTCTTTCTCAGATTCTGTTCGCTGCGCCGTGTAATATTTTACAACAACATCCACATCTTTGCAGTACCCCCCAGAATCATTCTCTATGTTGAGCCCAGTTTGGAGCATCAACCTAATCTACTAGAAACCATAGTATCAGAGCGTGCTGAAGTAGATCTAATGGAATGGCCTGATGGTGTCTGAGACCCACCATATCTCTAAATCGGGCCATTTGATCTAGAGACATACGTATGAATATCTCTTGCAAATCCTTGTCGCTTATCCCTCAACTCGTCCTGCTCTCCAAATATCATCAAAGGTCACCTACATAGATAAAAAAATGTTACCATAATCAATATAAATATTCAAGCAAAGTATAATAATATAACTCTAAAAAAATGATGTTACTTAAAATGCATATTCTAGAGTACCCTTATAAGCGATTCAACAAATTGAGTAGGTGGATGTTGTAAGTATGATGTAGCCTATGGTCCCATGTCAATCTCTTGGCACAACTTTGCATACACTAGAAGGTCGATAGATAGGTCACCACAAAAGAATGAGTCCACCTCGTTTTTAAAGAATTCCTGACCTCTTGTCTTTCTGTCATTGTTACCCTAATTTGCCTCCTCTATATAACCCAATCCATATTCGACCTCTACATACTCCGTAGCATGCTCTTACGATACAAACCCACCTCCTTGTGCATCTTGTAGATGAAATGGATATTGCGAGATCTGTCCATATGCATTGGATGTTCTTCTTGGAGCGCTTCATGAAAACCCTGAAAGGCTTTGTGCGACAATGAGCTCAGCTAGAAGATAGCATGGCTGAAGTTTCTATCGGAGACATTAGTGCATATTTCATAGTAGCTACCAATGGTAGATTTAGAAAATAGTATGCAATGGTCGTTGAAGGTTGTTGAAGGCTCCATAGCATGCTCCTCTATACCACAAATGAAGGGGAGCTATGGAGCTCTACCCGGAGACCTTACAGACCACTTATTGATCAAGCATTTCAAGCCGAGTGGCCATGGCTACCTCTCACATAGCCGACGCACAATGCCTACCTTATGGGTGTAATGAGCTTACTTTGATGCATGATCGAGTTCCCTCCTCTCTCTTGCACTCTGGTAGCTCCATGATCCTTGTGGCAAGCTCAAGCAACCTCAAGCCCTCTCCGTCAAGCTCCATCCTCCATAGCCGCACGAGAAAAGAGAAGAGAAGATGAAGAGAGAAAATCGGGAGCTTCTTCTCCACGATCCCTCACTCTCACACACTCACTCCCTCACTCCCTCACACTCCCTCAATCAATCACTCAAGCACAAGCAAGAAGGCAAGAAACAAGATAAGAAGAAGCTTTGGCCACACACAAGAATGATATTCTCATTCACTTTTGAAATTTATATACATGCCCTACTTTTTGGGAGGTCATCCCCACTTTTTACATGGCCGGCCATTAGCCTAGGCCCTCTTTTCCTATTTCCCACCGTTCTAACTTATCCCATTCCCAACTAGTGTATATAATTTGCACAGGAGTGAGCCTGGCACTCTTTTATAAGGATTCGGGAGTGCTTTCACAGTAAATGGTGCGCTTTTACTCTTTTCTTTTCTCGAGGTGACATTGAGGCCTTCTAGAGAGGTCATCATTCAAAATTTTCAAGGTCTGACTTCCATCCGGGGCGCCTTTTCCTTCCTTTTTCCTGTGCCCTTTCAGTCATCTCATTTTTCCATTTTTCCACTCCTCTCCTCCATTTTTCCTCTCCTCTGCACTATGGTAATCATTACGCCCCTCCTAGCTGAGTGCCAGTCCCATGGCGCTGTGGCATGGAGTAGTGGGGTAGTTGTTGAGATGGCAAGCTCAACAATGCGGATATTGATGATGGACCGCCTAGCTAGATGAGTCCACACGTCTACACTTAGCACATTGGTGGTCATTATGACTCTCACATGGCCACCACTGACTCATTATTTATTATATTCAGGTTATTACACCTATTTACAACTGTCATAGTTATAGCACTAGTTGACTAGTGTAGTCGGTTATGCATTGTTTGACTTAGTAGGCCGCTTTCCTTTATGTTGTATCTTATCTATACTTTGTGTACATTGTATAGTGTGTGAAAGAAGAAGAAGAAATCAGCAATAAAACGTTTTGGCCTCCGTCTCTCTTCTTGTGTTCTTGAGTGAGCTTCCTCTTATGTACACAGTGTCTGTTTGGCGCTGCAGCTCAAGCAAGCCCCCCCACCACGTGCTTCTTGACATGGTATCAGAGCTGTGCCACTGAGAAAGGCTGATTTTGAAGGCTAAAGTAAAGGAGAAGAAGCAAGGTTTGAGCAAGCAAGCCACGGGTAAGAAGCTCTCCCATTCTTCCACTCTCTCTCTTGGATAGTGTCTATGGAGGCATCGAAAGCAGGGTCGAGCAAAAATCTCAGATTGCTGTGAGATTTGGTGTGTGAGCAGATCACTGTATATTCTACAGACAAGCCCTTTTGGGCTTGCTAGTAGTTATTTTGGGCATTTGAGGCCGTTTCAGGCCTTGTTTTAGAGCCAGAAGGTTGCGGACAGCAGTTTCAGGGTACACTGTGATTTTGACTATTTTGAACGAAAGTGGGTGCGCGGGTTACAGATTGCGAATCTGTAATTTTTGAGGTGTTTGCAAGAAGCAAACATAAGGTTTATACTGCAACCAGATTGCAGTATACATAAACTGTTGAGCAATCAGTGGAAAAAGGTTGCTTGGTGTATTATTGTGCACGTGTTGTGGAAGATTGTAGAAGATTAGCTTGCTGTGTTCTATCCTTGTTTTGTGATAATGGCAGAGAACAGTGGAAATTCCATTATTGAGAAGCTCGACAAGAACAACTACCCTTCATGGAAGTTTCGTGTGACGAACTTCCTCATTGGAAAGGGCCTTTATGAGTTTGTCTCAGGTGAAGAAAATGAGCCAGAGCAAGGTATCCCTCCGATTGTAGATGAGTTAAAAGCATGGAAAGAGTGGAATGAGAAAGACAAAAAGGTGATGTATTGGCTATCTGTAGTAATTGATAATACTATGCTGGGACATATCAGGAATGCAGAAACTTCACATGCAGCTTGGATAATTTTTGAGAGCATGTTTTTAGGAAATACAAAGGCACGAAAGATTCAACTCAAGCAAGAGTTGAATGCCTTGAAGAAAGGAAAAATGTCTATCAATGAGTATGTTTTGAAGGTGAGGAGCATTGCAGATGCCTTAGTAGCAATTGATGTAATGCCAGATGATGATGATTTGGTTTCATCCACTTTGAGTGGCCTTAACAATGAGAAGGCATGGAAATCATTTGTTACTTCAGTATATGTACGAAAGCCATTTCCAGATTTTGATGAGCTGATCTCTCTCATGATTACTGAAGAGATCAATATGCAGGGTGATTCGTCTGAAAGAAATGGAGAACAGGTCCAAGAATTTTACTTGAGTTCAGGAAGGGGATGTGGAAGATCCTCTTTGAGAGGCCATGGTATGGGACGTGGTAGCGATAACCAGCAAAACAAGTTCAATCAACAGTTTGGTGAAATATAGGTTTTTGGAGGCAGAGGAAACTTTAGAGGTAGGGGGAGCTTTAGAGGAAGAGGTGGATGGAAGAACAGAGGCTCTAACAACTCTGGTATTGTGTGTCATTACTGTGGCAAAACTGGTCATATTGCAGCACAATGTTATGCTAAGAAAGATGATATTCGTAGTGGTAAGTTGCAACAAGGAAACTATGCATCGTCTTCACGACAGAATGAAGACAAAAATGAACGTCCGTTTGTTACACAACATATACGGAATGCTGTTACAGGAAAGGGAACACATTATGATGTTTGGTATGTTAATTCAGGTGCATCCAATCATATGACTAGCCATGCAGAATGGTTTGGAGAGATGCAGGATTTGCAAAATACTAGCTATGTGCAGAGGGGTGACGATTCATGCCACCCAATTTCACACATTGGAAAAGTTCCCTTGTCCTTGCATGATGGTAAGACAAAGAGTCTTTCAGATGTATTACATGTGCCATCTATTACAAAGAACTTGGTGTCAGTCGGTCAGATGGTAGAGCAAGGGCTATAAGTCAGATTTAATACAAAGGGCTGCTTTGTAGAAGATTTCAATGACAAGTGCAGGTTGGTTGAAAAGGGCAGTAGAGTTGGACATATATTTACTCTAGATGCTGGAATTCCTACTATGAATGCTGCTATGTATGCTAAAGGAAAAGGCGTTGTTGCAGATATTGAAATTTGGCACAAACGCATTGGACGTGCAAATGTACAAAGGCTGAAATTAATGCAGTCTAGAGGATTGGTTATAGGGTTACCTTCTTTTAGAGTTGCAGAATTGCATAAAGTCTGTGAAGCATGCCAGTTTGGAAAGCAAGTAAGACAACCCTTCTCGCATGATAGAGAAGTGAACAAAAATATACTTGATGTAGTACATACAGATGTTTGGGGGCCTACACAAAATGTATCTCTTCGTGGTAGCAAATACTTTGTCACATTTATTGATGAATGTTCAAGGAAGCTATGGGTATACTTCATGAAGGAAAAGAGTGATATGTTTGAGCACTTCAAATCTTTTAAGGCAGCTGTTGAAACCAAAACAGGCTTAACAGTGAAGTGCTTGAGATCAAATGGAGGGGGAGAGTACCTCTCTAATGAGTTCACTGGCTTCTTGAGGACTCATGGGATAAAGAGGCAATTTACTTGCAGGTATACTCCACAGCAAAATGGTGTTGCAGAAAGGAAAAACAGGCATATTATAGAAGTTACACGGGCATTAATGGCTGAAAAGAATATGCCCAAACATTTTTGGTCTGAGGTTGTCCATACTGCTGTTTATATTATGAACAGAACTCCCACAGCTGCAGTTCATGGGATGACTCTTGAAGAATGCTTTACTGGCAAGAAGCCTGATGTATCGCACTTGAAGATATTTGGCTATGTTGCATATGGTCATGTGCTAGATGAGCTACGGAAGAAGCTTGATCCAAAGGCAGAAAAATGTGTTTTTATTGGATACTCTTTAGAGCAGAAAGGGTATCGTTGTTATAACCCTCACAGGTAAGTTCAGAGTGAGCAGGGATGTTATCTTTGATGAGATGGGAAGTTGGTATACACCTGCTGGTGATGTTTTGGATTATGATAATGATCAGGTTAACTATGTGCAAAAAGATAAACAAGAATCACGAAGTCTTAGTGGACAAGAAACATCAGCTGGTACTACACCTACAGTGAGCCCTTGGTCTGGGAGACTAAGCAGTAGCCCCACACCTTCAATACTTGAGGTCTTGCCATAGGGTGGGATGCTGCTTAAGCAGGTCTCCTAGGCTTAACATCACAGAGGTGGTCACTAGCGTGGTAAGGAGGCTGTCAGTTTGTTGGTCCCTCTCCTACATTGGATTGTCTTGGCCGTCATGTTCATGCTGGTGAGATCATCGATCTCGTCTTCTAGGATGGGCTTAGCATCCCTTGAGTGCTCTTGGGCCTCTTTTACCTAGTCCTTCACTTTATCTATGGCCTCGAGTTGGCGCTTTGGCTGCAGGTACTCCCCCACCTTGGTACTTTCCTTTACAGCCGTCTTGGGGGCTGAGGTTTCTACCTCTACGTCCGTGGCTTTCTTTCCAATAGGCAAAGTTATAGCACTCTCAGTTTTTAGTGCGATCTTCGCCTCTGACCTCTTCTTCCTTCGCCTGTGGCTCTTCTTCCGTAAGAAGGCTGCATTGAGGTTGGTGGGCCCTGGTAGTAATATGCCGGCTTGCTTTGTCTGGGCACGGATCGTGGCCAGCAACGGGATGGGTGTGGCCTCCTCATCAAGGTTCTCGACACCAAACAGCCCCACTGGAACATATGGTACGTTGGTTGAACTTGCAGAAGGTTTTCGCTTTGGGAAATCGACAAAGAGATGGGTGATTTGGCACTCAACGCACCTTAGGTCAACTTTGTCTTTGTTTTGCAACTCCCTCTTGGGGCAATGTGATGAGACATGACCCAAGTGACCACAAGTCCAACAGATGATTGGATCTTTCTTCTGCCCTCCTAGGCCTCTACCTCGTCCCCTTCCCAATGCCATCACTGGCACTGGTCGATAGTCCATAAGGACTGCATTGACCTCATCGTCGTGAGAGACATAAGGGTATAAGTAAGTCTCTTTCTCATTTGGCTCTTCCAAGTAGTGTACTAGAGCATCACTCGGTGGATGGGTCACATAGGGGCCAAGCGGTCTAGGTATATGCGTAGGGTTTATGTCCACCCTAGGGGCAACCGACTTAATATCGTTAGGCGCAAGAAGGGCCAATGGGGCTCCCCTTTTGAAGAGTGGCTGCAGCTTGGTTACTAGGTAAGGCTGACCATATGGTTGGGAGTACGAAAGTCTCCTGGGCAATTTGCAATGCACAATGTCATGAACAAACCTGCCGGAGTTAGCGTAAGGTCTCGACCAAGGGTCTTGACACTCGGCTAGAAAATGGTTTCTGCCATAGTACGCAAATTGGACGTGTGGCCATGTTGGTCATCTCCATAGGTCTTGCAGCTTGACTATCTCCATCTTGACATCCGCCAAGTCTTGGTTCGTCTTGGTGGCCTTTCCCTTATCTTGGTATGATGGGGCTGGTCACTCATTAGAGGCTGATGCTCTCTTTGAACTTTGCGAGATGGCTTCTTCTGAGTTGGAGCTCCTAGAGTTCCTCTCTTTTAGTTGATCATCAACTCTGATAGTTTTCTCAAAAACCCTAACTAGCATGTCTTGTTGCAAGCTCAAGTTGGCTGCCAAAGCCTTATACAATTTCTCATTTTGAATTCCACTGATGAACATAGTTGAAACTGCTCTTTCAGTCAGTTGTTCACCTATAGGGATTCTCTTGAAGAGGCTCCTCACGTGTCTCGCTGCAAGCTCGAGTTGGCTGCCAAAGCCTTATACAGTTCCTCGTTTCGAATTCCGCTGATGAACACAGTTGAAACTGCTCGGTTGCTCGCCTATAGGAATTCTATTGAAGAGGCTCCTCATGTGGGTTACGTAATCGCAAATGTCCTCCTTCTCTTTCTACTGGACATTCATCAGTCATACTAGCAGATTGTCAGAGTATTGAGGCTCAGCAAATCTCTTAATGAATAGGTTCTTGAGGCTATTGAAATTTGCTTGTTCTGCGGCGTCTAAGCTTGTATACCAAGTCCTGCCCTTGTCATCTAAGCAGAGCCCAAATGCTTGAGAGTGCTAAGTTAGGTTGCTGAGGCCGTTGGTTTGCAAACTTGCTCAAACTACTCTACAAAGCTGTATGGGTAGTCCTGGGGTTGGTACTTGTCAAGCTGCTTTGCGACTATTGGGATTTTAGACTGGCTCTTAGAGCCTTGGGTTGCTCCCAACCCTGCCAACAGTGAGGTCGACAATGCTGCAGCACTTTGCTCTATTGCAGTGTTGTCTAATAATCGCTTCATAAGAAGCTCACTCAGTGTTAAGTCTCCTTCTAGGGCTCTCTCGTGATCCGTTCGATTTCTGCCAGCTAAGTTCAGTACTCGCTGCACCTCACGCAACTCTGTGCTTTGCCTTTGACTCCTGGCCTACTAGTCTCTATTGTATGTAGCTATGCTTTGCAATGCCTTGTGAGCTAGCTTTCTCTCTTCCTCTAAGTCTGTGATGATAGCATCTGCTATCCGGCCGTGGTGCTCATACCAGGTATGCGCATCGTAGCTGTTGACCTCTTGCTAAATAGTCTTTGGGAAAACGCATAAGTCGAGTTCCTTGTTAGACCTTCGGTTTGAGCTTTCCTCTACCATAGTCAAGTTCTCGTGCTTCCCCATGCTATCGATCAGGTTGTCTCTGTCTGTGGGTTCTCTCCTATTCGTGGGCTCCTTGAGTGGCTTATCTGAGTGAGTTGACTTGACTTATTAAATACAGTCCTCAATTTATCTCCACTCAGTGTGTGTGTTCTTTCTCATGTACTTGTGCTTAATCGGGCTTTTAGTTTTCCTTAAGTGCACTTCAAGTGCGAAAATTCAAGGTGAGTACGGCAAACAACCTCTAAGCATCTTACACACCCTTGCTTTGTTCTGGGCCTGATAGGCTTGTCGATCAATTCTCTGGTCGTCTAAATAGGATTTAGGGCTTTTCGGTCACGTTGCCTTACCATTTTTGGATCCAATCAAGGTTTTATGGCTCAGCGATTGCCTCTAGGTCTCTAGGTCTCTAGGTATTGCGACAACCCACTCAAACTGCTAAGCGGTTGTGCCTTACTATTTTGTCTATTCCGTGCACCAGAATCACGTTTTGAGCGTTAGGAGGGCTTACGACAGTTTGTGCTATTGAGCTTCAGCTGAGTCAAGTCAAATTTCTAAGAAATTGCGGTAAACACACACTCGGCCCAACTAGTCCTAATTGCAGGGGCCGAGTGAGTGACTCAGACGGGCCGAATTGCACTGGTTTGAGTGCAAAAAACTTTTCGCGGGCCAAGGTCTAAGTGGCATGACTCAAATGGGCCGAGTCAAATGTTTGACTGAGGTCAAGTCCCCGATCCTGGGCCGAGTGGACTTCAGGCTGAGTGTCGAGTTGGTCAAAGGGCCGAGTGTCGTCACTCGGACGGGCCGAGTGGACTATGGGCCAAGGGTCGATTAGGGTTTTCGGGTCGACGTCCGAATGGCTGGGTCCGCGGGCCGAGTCTGGGACTCGGTCTAACAAAGGCCGCTCGGACGAGACGAACGCAGCACAATGAATGCCGTGTGACGACGATTTCGATTGAATCTCCTGAGTCAGACCATCATTCCAAGCACAAACTTCTAGATCTTGGCTAAGGCACCAAGGGAAGTGATTGGTATACCTGGGGTCAGCTCTCCGATGACGAGATCGAATCAAATCTTTACGGGCTGTCTCTCTCTCTCTCTCTCTCTCTCTCTCTCTCACTCACTCACTGCAATGGTTGCAAATGAGCTCTTCCTTGGCCTCTTGGCTGTTAAACCCCCTCCCATGTGTCAAGAATCGTGTGGTGGGGGGATTTGCTTGAGTTGCGGTGCCAAACACACTTTGTATACACAAGAGGAAGCTCACTCAAGAATACAAGAAGAGAGATGGAGGCCAAATACATTTTCTTGCTCATTTCTTCTTCTCCTTCCACACACTATACAATGTACACAAAGTATAGATAAGATAAAACATAAAGGAAAGTGGCCTACTAAGTCAAACAGTGTATAATCGACTACACTAATCGATGGCACTATGTCTTTGCCAGCTGTAGGTAGGTGTAGCAAACTAAATATAATAAGTGATAAGTCAATGGCCATGTGAGTATCATAATGACCACCAACGTGCTAAGTGTAGATGTGCAGACCCATCTAGCTAGGCGGTCCATCATCAATGTCTGCACATGTTGAGCTTGCCATCTCAACACTCCCCCTCAAGCTCAACTCTATCTCTACAACTCCAAGTAAGCTTCGGAACTTTTGAAGCTTCTCTACACCTAATGCCTTTCTGAAAATGTCAGCTATCTGATCCTATGTGCTGACATATACCAAGTCAATCTCTCCTGCAAGTACCTTCTCTCTCACAAAGTGGTAGTGCACCTCAATGTGTTTTATCCTAGCATGGAACACTGGATTCCTAGCTAGCTGTATGCTGCTCATGTTGTCACAATGAATGACAACTAGACCATCTTCTTGCATGTCCAAATCACCTAATAACTTTTGCAGCCATACCACCTCACATGCTACCATAGTACCACCTCTATACTCAGCCTTTGTACTCGATAAAGCAACTATAGGTTGCTTTTTGCTACTCCATGTAACTGTTGCACTACCAAGGAAAAACATGAATCCATTTGTAGATCTTCTGTCTAACATGCTACCAACCTAATCTGCATCTGTGTATCCAAAGACTGTACGTCCTTACCTGCCTCATAAAAAATTCCCTAATGTAAAGTGGACTTCACATATCTCAATATACGTCTAACTGCATCCAAGTGAGGCTTTCTAGGCATCTGCATAAACTGACTGACAAGGCCAACAACATAGCTCAAGTCTGGCCTTGTGATAGTCATGTAAATCAAACTCCCTACTATCCTCCTGAACATAGTAGGGTCTTCTATCTCATCTTCAACATCAGCACTCAACTTCACATTTTGCTCCAATGGTACTAAAAGAGGTTTACATGCTGTCATACCATACTTGGATAACATATCCAAGCCATACTGCCTTTGGGACAGTCATATACCATCATCACATCTAGTCACCTCAATACCAAGAAAGTATCTCAACTCACCCAAATCTTTCATCTCAAACTTCTTCTTCAAGAAGTCCTTAACTTCAGCAATCCCATTGTCACTGTCACCTGTCATAATCAAGTTATCCACATAGATGACTATGATGACCAACCGTGCATCTCCCTTTCTTACATAAAGTGAGTGATCAGCATCAGAAATACAAAATCCAATATTGACAAGATACTCTCCAATATTGTCAGACCATGATCTAGGTGCTTGCTTCAGCCCATAGAGAGCCTTTTTTAACCTGCACACATATGTGGAATGCTCTAAATCCTCATAGCCTGCTGGCTGCTCCATATACAGCTCTCCTTACAATTCACCATGCAAGAAGGCATTCTTCACATCCATTTGCTGCAAACTCCAACCTTTGGCTACTGCCAAGGCAATCACACACCTAACATTTGCCATCCTAGCAGCTCGACTGAATGTCTCTTCATAATCTATGCCATATGTTTGACATAGCCTTTTGCAACCAGCCTAACCTTGTACCTACTAACTGAACCGTCTGCATTATGCTTGACTTGTTGAGATATCAAGCTCCACTCGTGATATGCCAGGGTGACCGTTGTGCATTTATGTCACCGACTTGTCAGTTGTAGATGCGGTTGGTACACCGCCCATGAATAATAGCTAGATGACAGCTATCCTTATCTACTCTAGTTCATGGCTCAGTTAGTATGCCACCTTAGTTAGTTGAGTTTGTTTTGAGACCCATATATAGGGTTCTTCTATTTCTTTGTACTTGAGTTCTTTTGGCTTACACAACTAAGAAGAGGAAAACTGTTTTCAGCCTCCACCCTTGTGTGTCTTCCCCCATTGTGCAAGCAAGAAAGCTTCAAGCGAGACTCCTTCCTTCTCTCCCACAATCTTGACATGGTATCAGAGCCTTGTTCGTGGTAAGGAGCTCAAGAAAGCAAGCCAAGCTCGTGGTGTTTTGGTAAGAGGAGCAGTGTTGCTTTCATTTTCTGTTTTGGGAGCAGATCTCTGCAGGTAGCACAGCCGAAAATTGCAGGAGTGCATTGTCTCAGGTTGAGACGCCTTTCGCGGTCGCAACCCTGTTTTTTTTATTTGAGGCCATTTCGGGGCCTGTTTTGGAGGCGGAAGTTTTCTGCACGCACTCAGGAAAAGGCTCAGTTTTATGCTGTTTAGCCACTGTTCTACAGGTCGGTGAAAAGTTACTGTAGAAATTGCATCGTATGCTTGTGCGCAGAGACATTGGGAGTTTCAGAATCATCCTTGGTTCCTGTTTATGCAAAATCGTCACTAGGAAGTGACTGTGTGGTCAAATACCACTTTCGCCAGTTTTGCAGATTTGCCCTTGTGAGGGTGAAGCTGAGTTTTTGCAGTGACAGAATTTTTCGCAGTGTTCTGTAATGGCGTCTGATTCTCTTTCACAGATTGTAACTGAAAAGCTTGACAAGAACAACTTCCAAGCATGGAAGTTTAGAATGACGAATTTCCTTATGGGAAAAGGATATTGGGAATTTGTTGTAGGAAATGAAGAAGAACCAGTTCTTCCTGATGTTCCCAATCAACAGCAAATGCAGGCATTCAAAGCATGGCATGAGAGAGCCAGGAAAGTTATGTACTGGCTATCTATCAGTATTTCAGACTCTATGATTGTGCATATTCAGGATGCAAGTACGCCAAAGGAGGCATGGGATACTCTGTCAAAAATGTATAGCACAAATACGCAAGCCAGGAAAATGCAGCTCAAGCAAGAGTTGCATAACGTGCAAAGAGAAAGTATGAGCATCAATGACTACCACATGAAGGTGAAGAAGATTGCAGATGCACTTGCTTCCATTGGGTCGCCAGTGGAAGATGATGATTTAGTTTCTGTGACCTTGAATGGTCTAGGAAAGGATTATGCGCAGTTTCGGACATCCATTTCCGTCCGTGAAAGATTTCCTGATTTTGAAGAGTTGATTGCTCTTCTAATTTCTGAGGAGCAGAGAAATGGTGGTGCATCTTCTTCAGGAGGAACTTCAAAAGAAGCTGTCTTCTACTCAAATGCTGGAAGAGGTAGAGGCAGAGGTAGAGGAGGCCGATTTGGAGGCCGTGGTAGAAATCAGAATATGCAGCAAACTCACGAAAACCAGTCCTATGGAGGAGGACGTGGTAACTTTAGAGGCAAGGGGAGCCAAAGAGGTCGTGGTGGATGGCAAAGAGGCCAAAATGCAAACAGTAATGTTGAATGCTACTATTGTGGTAAAATGGGTCATATGGCTAAAGACTGCTATAAAAACCAGAATGACATCATGAATGGAAAACTGCAACAAGGAAATTATGCATCTTCTAGTAGACAGGGTGATGACAGAAATGAGCATTTGTTTATGGTGCAGCACATGAACAATTCTGTGACAAATGCAGAAGAAAGCAACGATGTGTGGTATGTTGACTCAGGTGCATCAAACCACATGACAGGTCATGCAGAATGGATGGAGGATGCAAGGAAAATGGAAAAACCAGGATTTGTGGAGACTGGTGATGATACTGCACATCCGATTGTGCAGATTGGAAAAATTCCTTTGTCTATGCAGGATGGGAAAAAGAAATACCTGTCCGATGTATTTCATGTCCCGAATATCACCAAGAATCTGGTTTCTGTTGGTCAAATGGTTGAACAGGGCTTGCAGGTCAGATTTAATCCTCATGGATGCTTTGTTGAGGATATGAAAAATAAAGGTCGCTTGATAGCAAAAGGAAAGAAGAAGGGCAGAATGTTTACATTGGATGCAGACATGCCTGAATTGAGTGCAGCAATGTTTGCACATGGGACCGATGTAGTTGCAGATATTGATATCTGGCATAAACGCATTGGTCATGTTAATGTACAGCGACTTAAATCAATGCAGGCCCAAAACATTGTTGCAGGATTGCCTAAATTCAAGGTTGCAGAAATGCATAAGGTATGTGAAGCCTGTCAGTTTGGAAAACAGGCAAGGAAACCATTTCCTAGACATGTTCAAGAGAGTAAGAAGCCATTGGAATTAATCCACTCTGATGTGTGGACTACTAAAGCTGCATCTCTTGGAGGCTGTCATTATTTTGTCAGTTTTATTGATGACTACAACAGAAAATTTTGGGTGTATTTTATGAAAAAGAAAAGTGAAGTTTTTGGGCATTTCAAAACTCTTAAAGCTATGGTTGAAAAAGAAACAGGCCTGCAAGTAAAATGCCTAAGGTCAGATGGAGGGGGAGAGTACCTCTGAAATGAGTTTGCAAGGTTCCTGCAGGAGCATGGCATAAAGCAGCAATATTCATGCAGTCATACCCCACAGCAAAATGGAATTGCAGAAAGAAAAAACAGGCATATTGGAGAGGTATCTCGTGCCATGCTTAATGAAAAAGACCTGCCAGATTTTTATTGGGCTGAAGCAGTTGCTACAGCAGTCTACATAATGAATAGGACTCCCACTGCAGCAATACATGGAATGACTCCAGAGGAGAGGTATACTGGTAGGAAACCAGATATTTCTCATTTGAAAATTTTTTGTTGCATTACCTATGTACATGTGCCTGATGAGTTGAGATCCAAGTTGGATCCAAAAGCTGAGAAGTGCATCTTTATTGGTTACTCTCTACAGCAAAAAGGGTATAGATGCTATAACCCTTCTACTCGTAAGTTTACAGTGAGCAGAGATGTTGTTTTTGATGAGATGAGTAGCTAGTATAAACCAGTAAATGTGATTGATGATGTAGATGCACAAAATGGTAATGCTGCACAGAATTCACAGCAGCAGTCACAAAATATTAGTGGACCTGGAGCGTCCTCTAGCAGTGGTTCACATTCTTCACCATGGACAGGCAGATTGAGATCAGGAGAATCCTCTGAAGGCAGCGCAAATAGTGGTATGCAAGTATCACGAAAAGGAAAAGAGAAGGTAGATCAGCCCATGTTTGATGTGAATGCAGGTCACTCTTATGTGGATGGTGAATCCAGTGGCTCAGAACAGAGCATTGATGATGAGTTGGGTATTCCTTCTATTGTTACACCTGGAGTAAGGAAGACCAAGGATGTTTTGAGAGCACCTGGGAGTGAACCCACTTTGCGCAGGTCTACCAGAGTTAGATATCCTGTGGATAGGCTGAAATATGATGGATTTACAGCCATTCACTATGCATATATGGTCAAGGTGATACAAGAACCAGAACCCACTTCTTTTGAGCAAGCCATGGGAAAAGAAAAACGGGAGAAAGCCATGGATGAAGAAATGGATGCCTTGGAAGCAAATGCTACATGGGAATTGGTACCTTTGCCTAAAGGTAAGAATGCAATTGGCTGTAAGTGGGTTTATAAGGTGAAGCACAATGCAGATGGTTCTGTGAACAGATACAAGGCAAGATTAGTGGTCAAGGGGTATGCACAAACATATGGCATTGACTATGAAGAAACATTCAGTCCGGTTGCAAGGATGGCAACCGTAAGAGCAGTCATTGCTATGGCTGCATCAAAGGGATGGTCTTTACATCAGATGGATGTAAAGAATGCCTTCTTGCATGGTGATTTGCAAGAAGAGGTCTATATGGAGCAGCCACTAGGTTATGTGCATGCTGTTCATCCTGAGTTTGTTTGCAGGTTGAAGAAAGCTTTGTATGGCTTGAAGCAAGCACCTAGAGCATGGTCTGACAAGATAGGACAGTATCTTGTCACTATTGGCTTTCAGATTTCCAAGGCAGATTTCTCACTTTATGTGAGAAAAACAGAGAAAGGTATTATGCTACTTGTCATTTATGTTGATGATTTGATTATGTCAGGTGACAGTGATGAAGATATCCTTCATGTGAAAATGCTATTGAAGCAGAAGTTTGAGATGAAGGATTTGGGAGAGCTGCGTTATTTCTTGGGCATTGAGGTGATTAGATCACCAAGTGGGATACAGCTCTTGCAGAGGCAGTATGGATTGGACATGCTGTCCAAATATGGGATGACAGGCTCTAAGCCTATTTCAGTTCCTTTGGAGCAGAATGTGAAGCTGAGCGCAGATGCAGGTGAGCTTCTAGAAGACCCTACTATGTACAGACGCATAGTAGGAAGCTTGATTTATATGACTATTACTAGGCCAGATTTGAGCTATGCTGTTGGATTGGTAAGTCAGTTTATGCAGGCTCCAAGGAAATCGCATTTGGATGCGGCTAGATGCATACTCAGGTATGTGAAGTCCACATTGCAGTATGGACTATTTTATGAGACTGGGGTTCAAATACAGCTGCATGGATACACTGATGCTGATTGGGCTGGTAGTATTTCTGATAGACGATCTACCAGTGGATATGTGTTCTCTTTTGGGAGTGCTGCAGTCACTTAGAGCAGCAAGAAACAGCCTACAGTTGCCTTGTCGAGCACAGAGGCTGAGTACAGGGGTGCAGCAATGGCTACATGTGAGGTAGCTTGGTTGCATAAGCTACTTTATGATATGCATCAGTCTACAGATGGGCCAGTTGTCATTTATTGTGACAACATGAGTAGTATACACTTGGCAAATAACCCAGTCTATCATGCTAGAACAAAGCACATTGAGGTGCATTATCACTATGTGCGAGAGAGGGTTTTACTAGGTCTTATTGATCTAGTTTATGTCAGTACAGAGGATCAGGTAGCTGACATATTTACGAAGGCATTGGGCGCAGAGAAGCTGCGCAAGTTCAGAGACATGCTTGGTGTGCAGGAATTGGGATTGAGCTCGAGGGGGAGTGTTGAGATATCGAGCTCCACTCGTGATACGCCAGGGTGACCGTTGTGCATTTATGTCACCGACTTGTCAGTTGTAGATGCGGTTGGTACACCGCCCATGAATAATAGCTAGATGACAACTATCCTTATCTACTCTAGTTCGTGGCTCAGTTAGTATGCCACCTTAGTTAGTTGAGTTTGTTTTGAGACCCATATATAGGGTTCTTCTATTTCTTTGTACTTGAGTTCTTTTGGCTTACACAACTAAGAAGAGGAAAACTGTTTTCAGCCTCCACCCTTGTGTGTCTTCCCCCATTGTGCAAGCAAGAAAGCTTCAAGCGAGACTCCTTCCTTCTCTCCCACAATCTTGACATGACTTTGTAAACCCACTTACAGTCAATAGCTTTCTTACCCTTAGGAAAGGGTACCAAATCCCAAATCTTGTTGGCTTCTAATGCAGCCATCTTCTCATCCATTGTTGCATCCCAATGAGCATGACCAATAGCATCCTCAAAACAAATGGGCTCAAGATCCTCAACTAGTTTCACCATATAAGCATAATGGTGAGCTGCATAACCTTCTGAGAGCGGAATTTTGATGCCGAGAAGTGCTTAAAAATAGCTAAAAAGTACGAATATCAAGGGAAAAATATTCAACGTCGAAGGCGGCGGCTCGAGCTGGGACGATTTTAAGCGTCAAAATGCTTTAAAGGAGCCTGAGCGACACTTGTTGGTTTTTGATAATTTTTCAGACTATCATGCAGGTTGTCAAGAGTTGCCGACCAATGTGGGACGTCAAGCTGGATGCCCAGGATTTTTCAAAGCTCGATTCGGACACCGGACGGAGAAATGACCACAAGTTGGGCAAGATTTGAAAGGGTGGACATTAGAGAGGCCAAATGAGATGTGCCTTTTGGAGGTTGGGGGCCAAAGTTTTAATGTAACATCAAAAGATGGAAAAAAAAAATGTGGAGAAAAAAGGCGCCATCAGGCGGCCGAAAAATGCTCCTCCTCCTCTCTCATCATGGCATGCTGTCTGCAAACAACCCCCCCAATGATCATTGGCAGTGATTCCACTCTGTATGCTGACTCTATGGCCGTGCTTCACCCGTCAAATGGTGGCCTCAATGGAGATCTCTGATTTCAGTCTTTCTCTCTCCTCCCTCTCTCTCCCTTAAGGGGTTGTTCTTGTGTGGAAGAAGACAATGAAGAATGGTGGAGGAAAGCTTGTCCCGATGAGATCGGATTGCTTCCGAGTGGATGAAGATATGAAGAGTGCTGTTCTTGAAGATGCTGGACATTGAATGAGGGCTGACACGCAGTCCCATAGCAAAACCGAGATCCCGAGATACAAAGCCTAAGCGGTAATTCAATTTTTATGAAGAAAAAATAAGTTTTTATGCTATTTGGTTGATGAAATATTGTTCCCATGGGTTGATTATGCATTATGTTGTTGTTTGCTATGAGTTTGATCAGTTTATGCTCAGAAAATCAGAAAATCATAAGTGTTATGGCTGAAATTAATGGTATAAAACTCATAAAATACGCGTTTAAGAGGCAAAATGGGGTTTTTTTGCAAAATAAAGGGAGAATATGAGATATAACATCTACAAAATCTGAAATTTTGTTGTCAAAAAATCTAAAGGCCACAGCCCACAATAAATTTTAATTCATAGTCATTTTTAATTGAAGATAATAGAAAAAAATACCAAAAAATGATGGAAAATGGATTTTAAATGGAAGAAAATTAGAAAACGATAAAAGAGAAATTCTAAAAAATCACATAAGTGTTTGTGCAATGTATAATGAAGGTAGAGCATGAGGTTAGCCTCGGTTTACCCTTGTTTCTATGTTTTTGTCCGTGTTTATTGCTTTCTCTACAAAGAAATACACATAAAACGACTCTTACACCTATCAACGATTGCAAAACATTAAACGATAGGGTGAGAGGGGAGTTTGAGCATCAAAGTACAATCTTAAGTCTGATTTATGTGTTGCATCATGGCTATAGGATTTTGTTTTAAAATAAAGGAAAAGGCAGCATGAGCGTAAGGCTTGGTGTCTCTCCTCGTTTCATTACATAAATGTTAGTATGGAAATCATGGAAAGATTAGTTTCAAACGATACACAATGCTGAATTTCTATTGTTTTTGCACTAAACCATTCACATTATGCACTATGCATGGTTCATGGTATCAAAGGAAAACCTCCTGGACTGCATAGCAATTGTTTTCTTAGGACTTTGACCAACGATTGAGAGTGTGAGGTTATCCCTTGCCGTAGGGTAGAGGGTCGGTTTCCTAAGGGACTGTGAAGTGAGGAAGCATGGTATATCTCCTGGAAATACGAGAAATATAAAAGAGAGGAGTTTGTGCTCCTTTGTGGCATATGTTTAGCAGCACATCAAAGGGCCAATCCCTGTGATGTAGGAGAGCTACAGTGGGGCTCCGACTATTAGTCGGTGGAGTGCCTCCTATATGTGTGTGATCGTGGCATTGCCAATGTATAAGGGTTCTCCCTTTGAGGAGTTTTAGGGAAACGTTGGACTATGAACTATAAACACAAAGATTCAGCTTTAGGGCAGTTTGTCCTTTAGCATTAGATTGACACTCATGGTCCGCGAGGCCGTGAGGGTGTTTGTGTGTCATGAGCATGAGGTTCGGCTAGTGCTATAGCCAGTGCCGGCCCATTTCAGGTCCCATCACCTTCAAACCAAATATTTTAACAGGGTATCTGACCCTACTAGATTTGCGTACCACCGGATCACTCAATGGATCCTTTACATTACTATGAGCTCTCTGTATACCTAGTGTCCTGACAAAAGGAATACCAAGCTCATCATCCAAGCTCTCCGAACCACTAGAATCTCCATCCAATCCGAAATGATAGGTAGATTCATCATTACCATCCAGCACTTTTGATGGGACCTGAAATGGGCCGGCACTGGCTATAGCACTAGCCGGACCTCATGCTCATGACACACAAACACCCTCACGGCCTCACAGACTAGGAGCGTCAATCTAATGCTAAAGGACAACCTGCCCTAAAGCTTAATCTATGCATTTATAGTTTATAGTCCAACGTTTCCCTAAAACTCCTCAAAGGGAGAACCCTTACACATTGGCAACGCCACGATCACACACACATAGGAGGCACTCCACCGACTAATAGCCGGAGCCCCACTGTAGCTCTCCTACATCATAGGGATTGGCCCTTTGATGCACTGCTAAACATATAGAACATTTCCACACATACTCCTCTCAAGGTACCAATATCTTCAAAAATAAGATTAATCTTAATCAGATTAAACATTATTATTTTTTAGTATGTTAACATGCTAAATGCATTGTAGGTCCATGTTGGGGTTGATTTGAGACCTGCAAGAGATCTTAAACTCGTTGATGGGGCAGTTAATCCCTTATTTGGAGCACCTATATCTAGAGCAAAGATATCATAAGGGGAAGCTATTAGGTGGAGCAAAGGGTATAAAGTGATTGAGCAAGAAGATGGTACCTTTGTGTGGGAGATTAAAGTTTTCTGCCATCACTGTTTACAAATCTTGACAAGCATCCTTGTTGAGTTTAATGAAGAAGATGGGATGGAGCCGTTAGTTCATCCTCTAAATATGTTGAATTTTGATTATCATAATTACAAATAGAGGGAGTTCTTGATGTCCAGCTATGTAAACCCATTGTGGACATACACATTATACTTTAATGGAGCATCTAGGGGCCCTAATAAAAAGGGGAGTGTTGGAGTAGTTATTCGAGATCCCTGACGTAGAGTTACCAAGAAAGGCAGACTATAAAGCCTTGATTATGGGACTAAATATTGCCAAGAAAGGTGGTATTTGGCAGTTGTTAGTAAAAGGGGATTCCCAACTGATCTTAAATCAACTCAATGGGACATACATAGTCCAGAATCCCATCCTTCGTATGTATCATTGAACTGCTATGACCCTACTTGATGAATTTGAGAGAGTATCTCTACAGAGCTACTTCAACAATCTTGGAATCAGTTTGCAGATTCCTTAGCAAATTTTGCTTATGAAGAGGACCTCTTCTTCAACTGTGGTCCTAGTCTAGATGTTTCCATTTATAATGAGACAGGACCTGGTTGCTTGTGGGGGGTGTTATTAGATCATGCGTTATATGGTAGGCAATGGTTGATATGGGTAATGTGAAGAGTAGCGAAGATCCATCTACCACTACTATCTTGGACCCATAGGTTGGTTAGACGACATGTTATGTGTACGTCTCTTACTATATATGCAGGAGGGATGGGTCACAACTTGATGCATTTAGTCTAGGACTGAGAGCCCTATTTTTCCCCTTGGAATATCACGTATTTTCATATATCTGGCTTCTTCCGAGGGATCTATATGTGTTTTTTTGTTTGATTTCATTAGGCCAAGAGGGCCCTATGACTCTTTGGTGTAGGTACGTTAAATTGTTTGTTGTTTTAGTGATTACACCATACAGATTGACGAAGTCGCTAGAAGGAGCCTTTGCTACAAAGAACCTTCTTGTGGCAATTTCATATGGGGGAAAGAACTTGATGGGACCTCAAATGGGCCGGTACTAGCTATAGCACTAGCTGGACCTCTAACATGCACAAGATAACCCCACGGCCTCGCGGTCAGGAGCGTCTACAAGAGACATTGCCTGCCACCATCGTACATACATTTTGCATTTGTATCGTGTTTATAGTCCAATCCTTAACCTTCTCAGACTCCTCAAAGGGAGAACCTACACATTTTGGTGTAATTCACCACGTAGAACAACATAGGAGGCACCCCTCGACGACTGAATGCCACAGTCCCACTGCGACCCTCCTACACCTTGGAGATTGGCCCCTCAATGCGTCGCTAACACATATAACACATACGAAAAAGACTCTACTCTTGGTACCAATATTATATTATTCCAAGAATATAACAATCCTCACTTATTTGTCCCCTTGGACCCACCGTCTAGACCTACAACTTGGGTGCCTTACTCTCTCCCGCATGGGTCATTTATACTTCAACCAAGTGCTATGCATACCAGGAATAGATACCATGTGTATATGATTCATGCAATGGTGAATGACTTATTGTGCACAAAAAATTATGGTTTATAATCAGTCTATGTGTCATGAAAAAACAACCCTTTTAATGAATTTCTGCTAGTACGCCATGCTACGTTGTAGGAACCTAACACTAAGGCTAACCTCGTGCTGCTAGTTTCATTGTTTCTAAAATAAACCGCATCCTAAATGTTATGCATAAAGAGAAAAATTAGAATTTTTATTATTTCAGCATTTAAACTAATGTATAACATCATCATCCCCCTCACCGTTTAAATTTTGTTGCGAAGCATAGGTGTAGAGGGTTTTTTATGTCATTTTTTCTATGTAAAAGTAATAAATATGCACTTTGACACAAAGAACAAGGACCAAAATAAATCTTAATCTCATGTTTCAGCCTTGTCAAACACTCACATACATAGATCTTATTTTTCTATTTTTTTCGAATGCAAAAAAACTATTTTTATCCATTTTTCTCTATTTTTCCTATTTATTTTTAATAGAAAATAGGTATTTTTTAGTTTTTTCTGATGACTGATCATTTGAACTGAAACTCAACATTTTTTCTTATTTTATCCCTTGTCCACTTATTTTTTTCCCATTTAAAATCAAAGAAACTATCAATTTCCATCAAAATTAGTGTTTTTTTCGGGTTTTGAAAATTTATAATCATTGTAAATCAATACGGGTTCTCCATAACAGTGATTTTAGCCCTCAAAAATAATGTAAGGAACATTCAAATAAAATTTTAGTCCATGCGCACACCATTTAGACCATGAACGATAAAAAACAAGTGAAATTCTTTCATAAAATAGAGCATACCGCCTTTTTGCGTGTTTCGGGTTTCTTGAATATTTAATTGGGACTATGTATCGACCAATCAGCCATGGATTTTAGCATGTATCTTCAACTTTCAGCCTCCTCAGCCTCTCGGAACAATTCGATGCCTCCCGTACAAGCATCCATCTCCTGGTTTTCTTCTTAATTCTTGCCACATGAAGTGCCTCTATGTAGGAGAGAGGGAGAGAGAGAAAGACTAGTTTTTTATCTCCACAAAAAGCAGCCAATGGAGGAGCAGAGACTAGTGATAGAAAGTGTAGATAGAGTGTAGATAATGTATCCAATCGATTTGGGGGGTTGTTTACAGGTGCCATAGCCCTCTCCTTCAAGCATGGAGAAAATGGCGCCTTCCTGATCATGGCGTGAAGAAAAAATGCCCCCCCCCCCCCCCCCCATGATTTGATTTTTTATGTGGGGCTCCCAAAGGAATCCCCCAAAGGTCATAAGTTTTGGGACTTAGAGTCCTTTCCCACTTGCCTTTGGTCCTTGGCCTCCCGGGCACCCCTGTTTCATCGTCGGGCGTCCGAATTACAGTCCGAAAAATCCTGGGTGTCCATCTTGAAGTCCTTCACTACCGGGCCTCTCCTAGGATCTTGTCTAATATGCAAAAAATTATGAAAATTCACCAACTATCATCCAGTGGGTCTTTTATGCACTTTCGGGCATTGCTGCTTAAAATCGTATTGATTGCCACCATCGCCTTCGACGAAGTCTATTTTTTCGCTAAAATTCAGAATCTTTGGCTATTTTTAAGCACTTATCGACATCAAAAATCATATGTCATTGGCAATCATAGCATAGGGCGACTCAGCTTGTCGAATCCCATGAGTAGTTCTGCACATAAACACAACCACAAAGAGCATCAAGCTGATACAAAAGAGATACAAAACAAAACACAACACAGCTCTCACCCTACCCTCTGAAAAAACCAAGGCATGAAATACACGAGGAGTAGGCCTAGCATAATCTAGAAGAAAACCCAAGCTAGTTGCTAACCAACTGCTCCAACACAGCCAAGCTAAAAAGAACTATCACAGAGGTCTTCCTAAGTGGTGGTCTGAACTACCTACCTAACTAAGGACAACTCAACTAGGAGCTCCTACTAGGCAAGGACTCATATAGCCTGATCAAGAAATAGTGTCTTTTAGCACATTGCTCTTTTAGCCTCTTATTTTCCATTCTCGAGCGTGTAGAAAGGAGCGAGCTGAGTGTACTGAACCAAGGAGAATAGGGCATCGGCCTCAGGTCCTATCTCGGTACCCAAGAAACTACCAAGCCCTTGCAAGGCGACACTAAATCCTTTTCTAACGCTCACTTTTATTTTTGCTCCAACCTTCTTTTATTCTTTGTTTTTAGCTAGATGCCACCCCTCGGAAGACAAGGCATCGGCCCCGGGTGCCTCAGGTCTTGTCTCATCCCCAAGAACCTACAAAGCCTTTGCAAGTTGATAAACAATAGCTCAAGGATTTTTCCTTCTTTCCTTTTCTATTTTAATAGGGGTTAGAACCCCTTTTTATGCACCTCCGTATATTCATATATTGTCTTTCAAATATTTAGGGTTTAACCTCTTTTTATCATTATTTTATGTGAGAAATGCGGGATCTAGAGCATGGCAAAGGCGGAAGCTATGGAGGATGGAAGGAGAAGTGTGGACTCATGATGGAAAAGACACTATTTGTTACACAATTGAATTAGGGTTCCAAGATTGAGACTTGGACTCATAAACACAATCTTGTGTATTTGGACAATGACATTGACACTTCACTGAAAAGAAAAGAGTACTATCATTGTATTAAGAAAAGGAAGCAAGTACAATGCTTTATAGGAAAGTAGGAAACTGCAGTAGGCACCATTGTGCATATGGGATAGGTTAGTCTGCATATCCTTGACCCTGAAGCTCCATACAAAGAGGCTGTTTGAGTGAGTCTGATTGCTGATTCTCAACACCCCTCCTCAATCACAACTAGAAAGGCACAAAGTGTGTAGAGGCTGTAATGAGAACCACCTGCAAAGTGTGGGCATACCACAAACATGGCAAAACACCAGAGGCTGTCGCAAAAAAGGCTAAGTGTGGGTACATAAACATTATGGACATCCAGAGGCTGTAACAGGGGCCTCACAAAGTGTACAGGGACTGTAATGCCAAGTTACATAAGGAGTTTTACAAAGCTTATGGCAGGAAGCATTAGGGCAAGGAAATACAAGGCTTTTAAAACAGTCTATCAGAATTATGAGAGTAAAAGAACTGATGAGTCTTGTCCTTCCGATCCTAGTGGTCTTCATCTTCATCTTCTTCTTCATCTTTTGGTCCATGGTCTTCTTCTTCTTTTAGAGATGCAAGATAGGTCTTTTGGGACCTCTTCCTAGCATGACAGAACTTCTCAGTATGTCTGGTCCTTTTGCCGAAGTCACAGAAGAGCGGTTCCTTTTTACCTTTGTATCTGTTGTTTACATATAACATTTGTTCATCCTTTGAAGTGCTGGGATCTTGTTTGCTTTTAAGTTTCTTTTCCTCTTCTAACAGTGATGCCTGGATATCAACAAGTTCAATATTTGGCATGTTGATTAAAGTTGTTGATACATTATTATATTCAGGAGGCAAACTCTTAAGTAGAACACCGATGCAAACATCTTCATCCATTTTAATGTTGATTCCTGCAAGTTGGGTTAGGAGTCCTTCCATGTAATTGAGATGTGTGGCAAGTGATGTGCTGGACTTCATTTCAAGCCTGAAGAACTCAATCAGGAGACCATACTTTGATGATTTAGATTGTGCACCGAACAGGGTGTCAAGTCTTTTCCATGTATCCTATGAGGTCTCACAGTTATCCACATGGTGGATATAACTGTCGTCTAGCTCCAGTTTGATAATGGCCTGGGCTCTGTCATCATTCTTTTGCCAAGTAGTTGCAAGGTCCGCGTCCCAAGGTTTCTTCTCTTTGCCATTTGTGATGGCCCAGAGACCCTTTTTCATCAAGATGAGCTTGATGCGGGTTTGCCAGGTGTGAAACCCGACTCCTTTGAATCGAGCATTTGGAGAGTCTTTTCCCATGTTGAGGTTGCAAAATCAGCAGCAAATCAACACCAGAATTCTGATATTTTATCAGTAGAAGAGCAGAATGCAGTGTGTCAAGAGACACAGTTAGTGACAGTGTGAAAACACACTATGTCAATGTTGATTTTTCTTGTTCGGGATCGTTCGGTCGTTCTTTAATCTTCTCAGGTCCTTCCCCTCCTTGATTTGATGATGGGTCAATGGATTAGAGTGATAGAGGCTTGGGTTGAGTGTCAGGAGAAAGAAAAACTGAGGATAAAAACCTTGAGAAATTTTTGGCTATGGTGGAATTAGGGTTTCTGAGACAGGGGCCTGGTTTTTCTCAGATTGCAGGAGCTATACTTGATCATTTTCAAAAAATTTTGCATGTCTAGGAAGCTGACTTCATGGGTTATCAAAGCCCCATGATAATCGTCAAGATCGTGGACTGTATGAGGCACGCAGGCAGCTCGAACAGATTCGGTGTAGTTCAGGACAGCGATGACAAATTTGTGCAATGTCGGGGTCAGGGCGTAGCAATGTGATCGATTTTCGTGCCAAGATGAAGCGCCTTGAGCAGAAGAACAACTCCCTAGAAGAAATCAAGAGCTGAAGTGGCCTGATTGAGAAGTTATTGAAGCTCCAAGTGAGGTAGGTCCTGTTTGGCTATGGCAGACACAAAGCAGAGATTGAGAATTTTCACAATGCTGAGCTTCAGATGGTCAAATGTCCTGGATTGATGTGATATAGGGAAGCTTGTGAGTTGGGGAATAGTTTTCCAGAAGGAAGCTCCAAGACATTTGACCTGTGGAGTGAGATATAAGCAGCTCAATCTGACAGGGTGCTGCTGGCTATGGCTGCCATGGAAGCTTTAGTGAGAGTAGAGTTGGGAGATGAAGTCATGAGCTGACATTGAGCTAGATTGAGGTTGAGAGGAATCAAGAGAGGCTGGAGAAGCAATGCCATGCCCAACTGGGCTCTGATACCATGTGAGAAATGCGGGATCTAGAGCAATGCAAAGGCGGAAGCTATGGAGGATGGAAGGACAAGTGTGGACTCATGATGGAAAAGACACTGTTTGTTACACAAGTGAATTAGGTTCCAAGATTGAGACTTGGACTCATAAACACAATCTTGTGTATTTGGACAATGACATTGACACTTCACTGAAAAGAAAAGAGTACTATCATTGTATTAAGAAAAGCAAGCAAGTACAATGCTTTATAGGAAAGTAGAAAACTGCAGTAGGCACCATTGTGCATATGGGATAGGTTAGCATGCATATCCTTGACCCTGAAGCTCCATACAAAGAGGCTGTTTGAGTGAGTGTGATTGCTGATTCTCAACATTTTAGTAGGTTTCTCTAACTGCCTCACAACTAACAGGAACTCCTAGAACAGCCGCCTAGTAGGTCAATAGAACAGGTTCACTAGAATTGCCCTCTAAAACAGGTCTTTCAATGCCTAGCAATGCCTTTGTAGGAGTCAATGACTACTTAGATCTCCCCCAGACATACAAAGTCTAAACCTCCGACTTCATGCCTCGAGTGCCAGTCCCCAAAAAAAAAAGAAAGTAACCCTTACAGGTACGTATATCATTAATTGCTTAAGGGAAAAGACTAAAAAAGGAGACGATACCGCCTGGAATGGCCACAAGAACCTCCTTCGCAGGAAAGGCTCCCTCTAGCGACTTCCTCAACCTGTATGATACAATCAGTACAACAAAAAACCATTAATTGTACCTACACCAAACAAACATAGGGCCCTCTTGGCCTAAAGAAATAGCACATTTCATTGCAAACTAGCTGGCCCTCCTGGCCTAAAGAAATAGATGATTAATACCTTAAAACAACTGGTCCTCTTGGCCTAAAGAAATCAAGAAAACTAGCTCATATAGATCCCTCCTTGGAAGAAGAAAGATATATGAAAATACGCTCTATTCCAAGGGGAAAAATAAGGCACTCAGGCCCAAACTAAATGCATCAAATTCTGACCCATACCTCCTGCACATATAGCAAAAGGCGTACCCATAACGTGTCGTCTAATCAATCTATGGGTCTAGGATAATAGTGGTAGATGGATCTTGGCCACTCTTTGCATTACCCATCAACCATTGCCTGCCATATAACATGTGGTTTGATAACATCCCCCACAAGCGACCAAGTACCGTCTCATTATCAAGAGCGACATCGGGACTAGGACCACAGTTGAAGAATAGGTCCTCTTCATAAGAAAAATTAGCTAGGGAATCCGCAAACTGATTCCAATAGCATGGAATCAGCTGAAGAGATATACTCTCAAATTCATCAAGTAGTATTATAGTAATTTGATGATACATACAAAGGATAGGATTCCAGACTGTATATGTTATTACAACTATATATCATCTCTCACTTGACTTGGGTATCACCTATATGTACTAACTCTACATCAATATGAATCATTCTTTGGGAGCATGTCTTGTGTATCTCTCTCATACTCTCTCTCTCTCTCTCTTAACATATGTCCCATTGAGTTGATTTAAGATCAGCTGGGAATCCTCCTTTACCAACAACCGCCGAATACCACCTTTCTTGGCAATATTTATTCCCATAATCAAGGCTTTATACTCTACCATGTTGTTAGTGAATCCTACCTTGAGATAAACAGCTAATTTCATTGCAACCCTATGTCACGAATCTCGGATAACTAATCCAACACTCCCTTTTTTATTAGGGCCCTGGGACGCTCCATCAAAGTATAACGTGTATGTCCATACTGGGTTTACATAGGCAGCCATCAAGAACTCCCCTATTCATAATTATGATAGTCAAAGCTCAACATATTGAGAGGATAAACTGACGGCTCCATCCCACTTTCTTCATTAAACTCAACAAGGATGCTTGTCAAAATTTATGAGCAGTGATGGTAGAAAACTTTGATCTCCCACAAAAGATACCGTCTTCTTGCTCAATCACTTTGTATCCCTTGCTCCACCACATAAGCTTCCCTTGATAATATCTTTGCTCGAGATATGGGTGCTCCAAATAAGGGATTTAATGCCCCATCAACTGGTTTAAGCTCTCAGGAAGGTCTCAAATCAATGCATTTAGTGCATTAGCATATTCAGAAATAATAAGGTTTAATGTCATTAAGATTAACCTTATTCTTAAATCCCACTCCTTGTAGATCAGCTTATAAAGCCCTGGACTTGTTTTTACCTAACCGAACTATCTTGTAAGGGCCATCCCATCTAGATTCTAGCTTTCCTAGAAATAGCTCCCTACGTGCATCGTAGTATAGAACTAACTGCCCTTTCTTAAATGTATATTTCTTTGCTTTTAGATCATGCAACCGCTTCATCCAATGTTTAGCCACTTCTTGATGCAACAGACTCTACAATTGAAGTTCATCCAAGTGGGCTATAATCGTAGACCGTTCAAATAGGGCATGTTCATCACCCAAAGAATGATTGATTGTGAATCTTATGGTTGGCAACTCAATTTCTAAGAGCACACTCCTCCCCATAAACTAAATTAAATGGGGTATGGCCAATGGCTCGTTTAAACATCGTGTTATATGCCAAAACTGCCACATATAAATTTGTATCCCAGTCTCGCTTCTTTTTTGAGATTATTTTAGATAGGATATCCACAAACTGCTTATTTGTACTTTTGACTTGTCCATTTTCTTGCGGATTATAGGGGGTCGTCTTGTTATGCTTAATTTTCCATGCTTGAGTCAGGCTTTGAATCACCTTGTTCAAAAAATGGGTTCCATGGTCCGATACTATTTCCTTTGGTGGACAAAAACGGCAGATGATCTGCTCAAGTAGGAAACTGGTAATCTCTTTTGCATTGTCTTGCCTCATTGCATGTGCTTCTGACCACTTTGTAAAGTAATCACTTGCTACTATAATGTATCTTTTCTGAGTAGTAGACGACGGGGTAATAGGTTCCACAAAATCGATGCCCCACTTCTCAAATGGAGGGGTAGTTGCTTCCTATTCTCTCTACTGTCATGTCTTTGACATGTATCACATCTCTTGACATAGTTAAATGAACCTTGGAAGATGGCAGCCACCAATACCTAGCTCTTAAAGCCTTCTATGTCGTCAACTGCCCAGCAAAGTGCCCTCCAAAAGTGGAGTCATGGAACTCTTCCAATATAAATGGAACCTTGAGAGGCATCACACATCGACGATAGATATCATCAACACCCTACCAATATAGTGTTTCTATGATCAAGGAAAATTTCAATGCCTGATGTTTAATTTTCCTCTTCTCCGATTTTGATAAAGTAGCTCTAGTCTCTCCCATAGAAAGATAGTGCATTATAACAACATACCAGGAGGGAATAAATGCTGTATCAATCTTGAACAAAGTTTCCATGTCACTTCCTTCAACTAATACCTCTTTTGGCTCTCCGAAATCCACAAGACACTCTAGAATGCCCTGAAGCTTCAGCTGTTTGCTCTTAATCTCGTAATCAAATTCTTGCAACGTGATTAACCACTTTGCTAAATGATCAGGTGGCTGTAACTTATTCTTCAACAATTGAAGCCCTTTTGCCTTCGTATAAAAAACCTCCTTCTCATAAAGAATGTAGTGCCTGAACTTGTTGGTCGCAAATACCATCGCAAGGCATAACTTCTTCATATAGGTGTAGGTAATTTCCAATATACCCAACTTTCGACTAGCAAAAGCTATCAGATGGTACCACTTCTCCTCCCAAATTTGGGATAAACACTAACTAATTCTATACATGGTTTCTACTGAAAATATATAGAACATTTCGACTCTTTTAGGTGCTTTTAATACAGGTTCTTGGGTGTAATATTTCCACTTAAAAATATTACTAGAACCAACTTCCCGCACACCGCGTGAAACTCATGCAAAGATTATTTTTAGTATTGGAATTACCGGCAGTGTAACCTGTAAACCGCACGCGAGGAATCAAGGCCACTGCATTGGCAAACTAAGACCGGGGTTCAAAACTGCATAAACCGTGGGGAGACTCCATCTTGGGACAAGGTTAAGAGGATAAGGTACAAATAATTGGAATTTTTTTTAATAATTTTCCCCCAGCCTATGTGTGGCTGAGGGAAGGGGATGGGCTTAGTGAGACGTGGACTACATGAAGGGGGGGGGGATGCCATGCAGTGGCCACATAGTGGAGGCCCCTCTCCCCCCTTGGCCTATATAAACCCACCCCCTTAGTGGGTGGAGAGGAGAGGCTACAGGAGATGTCCTGCTGAAGGAGTCGCCGCCGAAGGAGCCGTTAACCATCAGACTGGGGAAACGTTGTGCCTTTGGTGTCGACAGACGTGGCCAGCCTCTGCCATCCTTCCTCTTCCACGATGCATTCATATTGGCCCTCCCTCTTCCATGTGGTGTTCTGCCCAACCATAAGCTTCTTAGAAGCTTCTAGGGGGGCTTTCCTAAGCCCCCCTTCCCACCAATCACCCACAAGCCCATCCCTAGCCCGGGACTTTGAAGAGAAGAAGAGGAAGCTTATAAAGCCCCCTTCACACTAATCCCCCATAAGGCCGGCCCTAGCCCTGGAATTTTAAGAGAAGAAGAAGAAGCTCTCAAAGCCTCCATTCCCGCAAGGCCGTTCACAAGAGCCCTTTTTGTGAACCCCTTTGTAAGGCTTCAATTTTTGAAATTCCATTCATAGAAGCCCCATTCCCAAGAACTTCTCTCCCGAAAAAGGCCCAAGCTCCAAACCCTAAGGCCTTCCATAAGTCAAATCCCGCAAGCTGGTACTTCTTCAAGGATCCGTACTTCAAAGGAGAACTCAGCATACGAGGGAGACGGGCAAAGATCTTAGAGCTACGAACCAAGGCGAGTAAATTCGTAAACCGTGAAGGCAAACCAGAAGCCAAAATCGCGTCTACGATGGCCCCTAAAAAGTCACAAGGCACGCCTGCAGGGGGATCATCTCCTAGTATTCATGCGGATATTTCAACGAGCCCACAAGTCACGTTTTCTTCCTATTTTTGATTTCACGTAGAAGTATTGCATTATGCATGATATTTGCATGGACTAGGATGCACCTATGCATGTCAAATCCACCTTGTTACATGCAATTGGAAATAAATTGGCTGTTTAGAATTTACTAGAATTAACTCATGATACGAAATTGGTCATTGGTACTTTGAATGGAATGAACGAAAAAAAAAACATAAGGTGTCTATGCATTTTAGGACCTTATTAGCAAGTTGCCTTTTGTACATTTCAAAGTGACAGTCTAGAACGCCTATTTCCTATCTTTACAAGGTCGAAATTATTAGAGTGCATCTTTGATTAGGCATGGAAAGTTTAATGGCATGTCGCATTTTTAGAAAAATTTTCTTTGTAATGATTCATTAAGGAAGTCGTTATCAAGCATAGAAAATAGCAAAGCATGGAAAAGATTCTAAGGGTTGCATGAAATAGGTTAAATCTAGCTTCAATTGGCATGAATCTCATTTAACTACGTAGTAGTTAGGAAAGATTGCATACTGCACATTCATCATATGAAATAATTTCATTCATCAGGAGTCGTATTGAGGGAAAGGCTACATGGTTCATTTAAACATAAAATCTTAAAAGCTTAGTGAATGCAAGTCCTAGTAGGATCAATGGAAATTATGCCGTAAGTTAGGGATTGTGAATCTAGTCGTACATAGAGGTAATGAATCGCGTGCTTACATGAATTATGACGTAATGCAACTAGTTTTCCCCTTTTAGATCAAATTAACATCCCTAGGATTGGCTCGTCCTTGTCGCAGGACAAGTAATTTGGATTATCTAAATCACCTAAACCGCAAAGGATTCGCATAGGTTGGTTCAATTGATACAATAAATACCCCAAGTTCTAACCAAGTTTTAGCACGAAAGACTCAACCTAGTTTCGCATTTGTTGCCAAGTCAAAACCATCATACCCAAAGGTCCTACCCGCATTCACAAAATGTAGGGACAATTGGACGCTCTTGCGAGAAACAATCTAGGGTTTCTACCTTAAGGATCACTCGTTCAGATGATGAAACTCAGAATTACGTTGGAATCCCTAGGACTTTGTCAGCCTAATGCATTAGGAATGGGTTGGGTAATAAGACACCCAAAATCGTGTTGCTTATCTAATCATGATTTCGTGACCAGAAAATGATGTTCAATGGGCAAAATGATCCCATGGAATAGATGCGACACTCGTGCGACAAGTTGCAATGTTGCATGGTCTTGTGGTTTGGTCACAAGGAAGAGTTGCCATTCCTTGGATTGAGGTTGGCAGGTTCTTGCGCAAGTTTAACTTGCTAGAGGATGAGTAGCCATCCTGTTATAACACCTTTCTTGGGAATAATTGCCAAGTCAAGGAAAATTAGGTATGTGCTTGGAAGCAAAGGATCAGTTGACAATTTAGAGGGACATGGTCGCCAGGATTTATGTATGGAACCTAAGGTATTGGTTAAGTTGGGTTAACATGGTATGACCCTAACCCAAGGACAAAAGGGTTAACAAAAAAACCCTTGGGGATCTTGCCAAGTCACAATTGATCCTGGATCGAATGTTGGATGTATTCGAAGAGAAGGATTCACTCCTTAGCAGTTGGCCAAATAGATGACCACTCGAAATTTTTATGCTTGTAACAGTCTAGAAAGCACTGTTTGCATTGTTTGCTCAAGGAACTAAAGGATGGAAAGATATTTAACGCTTTAGGTTGAAGGCCTCAAGGGAGAGGCAGCTTTAGTTACCCCCGACTGTCTGCCTGACCCTAATCAAGGGGGTTGATAGCCGTGCCGGGAACGTGGACCGAACCCACCGTGTGAGGTCTCTCTGTTGAGCGCTACTTGGAGCAGGAGGATGCTTGGGTGCCAATGGGGGCTTTGGACGTAAATCCCTTGCCTTCTGGGCCCTACACAAGAGGCCAACATGACTCGGGATTGGATCTCTAGGCCCGCATACTAGTCTACAGGTGGAATCTTGGATTAGTAATCGCTGTGGATTATGGGTAGCCTTTCGGCGGATTATGGATTAGCCTGCTGGCTAGAGTTTATGGATGTATTCCAAAGATAAATATAATAACCTGTTGAAAAGGAACTTGTTTGACACTGCTTTTCTATGTCAAGTACTAAGATTACGTGAAGGAATCGGTGTCTAACTGGCTAATTAATGAAGTTGTTTGATGCGTGTCCAACTAAATGTGGTAGGTAATTAGACAACTAAAGCAACCTTGAGGATAGTGCGGTGGATGTGGCCATGGGTCCGTCCTACGGATGGGTGGTCCTGGTTGGCCGGGAACTTTTCTCAATCGTAATGGACAGTAAGGAGATCTTCTCAAAGGAAATGAACAGAAAGGGCGTTGACCTAGAGCTAGGTTACTAGAATCCGGATTTATGATGTTTGAGGGGAACCGAATGGGACTATGCCCTATGGCAAAGAGGTTGAGCCTTGCATCCCTCTCGTTTCCCTTTCTCCTTGAACCAAGTGCAGCGTGAATATGCTTCGTCCCTAGCATTTTTGCGTAAAGTAGTCCTCTTGGGGTTTGACGCTAGCTGGCATTTAGGAAAATGACCATGAGAGGAAGCCCGGTCCTAGGTGGGAACAGCCGGAACACTTCCACTACGTGGCAGATGCGGAAAGTCCTAGATCGCAAACCCCGTAACATTCCATGAGAGTTCCGGGTGGAGCTTTCTAGACTCTCTTTCCGATGGACTGCTAAGACATGTCCTGAAAAGAAACAGGTGGACACATTACAGTTGGTATCAGAGCGAACCAACGAAGGATCTATCTTTATAAAAAATATTAATAAGAAGAAGTAAAGCAAATGTTGTTGTTAAGAACATTTCCTTACTTTCAATGCTGTCTTGCAGAATTATGAAGCATGGAACAGGTTCTTAGTGTTCCAAGTCATGTTTATGACCGTGATGCATTCCTCAGATTATCGATGAAGGATCAATATGATGAACATCCTAGATCGCATTTATAATCCATCACCTTTGTACGTGGAATGGAGGTGGATGGGTGACTCAGGAATCTACTACATAGCTGCCTACCGGTTTGCGTACCTTCGAACCAACCTAAAGAGGATCAAGTGGTTGGAGGACGTGAAGATCGTGAAGCTATTCAATTTTGTGGAGGCTCACGTAAACACAACTTTACATGTCGAAGGTCGGAGGGTCAAGCTGAACTCATATGTATATGAGGAAGTAACCTGCATAATCCCCGCTGACAGTATCAAGGTGTTGGGATGCTATGAGAAGAATGGGTACCAAAGGAAAGGATACCCTAATCTTCCGATGACTTATCGATTCTTGAAGATCCATGACCCAAAACCATACTATTATCCAGTTTCCATGGCTAAATGTAACATAATATTATTCTCCCCGAACTAATGTACCAGTTGCTTTCCTATCCCAAGAAGTATTGTACTCCGGAAGGGCCATGCCCATATGAATGAAATAAGACTTCTCTTTATCAATGTCTGTCTTGTCTATGAGAATTGATAAAAAGTTAAGTGGCTACATTTCTTGGTTGATAGCTGAATTGGGTATGAAATATAATCATAACGATTAGCGAGTTGTAAGAAAAAAAATCCTCTATCAAGGCACAACCCCAGGTACAGATTCCCAGTCTACCCCCTATATCAAGTACGATCATGATCCAGGAGAAGAAGTTTCTTCTTAAGAAGATCAAGCCACCAGAATTTGACGGAAAAGGAAGGACGGTCCAAGATGATGCTAAGATTTGGATAGAGTCCATGGAAGACTACTTTGAAGCGGCCGGTACTACACCTGCCAACCAGGCAATGCTTGCCAAGCTGAAGCTCACTGGCGAAGCTAGGCTTTGGTGGAAGAAATGGTGCAGAGATCAAGGGATCTTGGAAAGATCCATTACCTGGGAAAAGCTAAAGAAAGTTGTGCAAGGAAGATACTTATCGCCTGCGTATCGCACGCAGAAAATGAATGAGTTCTACAAGCTAAAACAGCTAGGTCTCACTCTTGACGCATACTACTCAAAATTCTCCTCACTTTTGAAGTATGCGCCACAGATGGATATGACACAGTAAGTGTCAAAATTTTGAACCGGTTTAAACCCACCAATGAATACCCCCCTCGAATCTATGCACCCAACAGATCTACAGGATGCACTCATTCGGGTTGCGCCCATAATTCAGGAGGTGCAAGCTAGGCCAAGAAGAACAAAACTTGGTCTTACAATGACCAGAACAGAGGAGCATATAGGCCCCAAGTGAAGAGAGTTCAAGGTCAAAACTAGGGACAAAGAAAGAAAGCAAGGACTAATAATGTCAATAACTTTGTCCCTACCCAAAGTAATGGTCAAAATCTCCATTGTTTCCACTGCAACAAGCCCGGTCATTTCAAAAGGAAGAACCGCCTGTGTTGCCAATAGGGAATTGTGCGACGAAGAAGACCCAACCATGGAAGCAGAGGTTGAAAGTGCAACAGTCCATGCCGCCCTTCACAAGAAAGGCTCGAATCGCCAGTTTTTGGTGATTTAGACACCATTAGACCATCAAGGTAAAGGTTTCAAAGCCTTGATTGATTGTGGCAGTATGCATTCCTTTATCTCACCAGCTTGTGCAAGAAGATTAGAAATAGCGTCAGTAGAAGCACCTACCTTGCTTATGGAATTAGCAAATGGTCGTGAGGTCACTTGTACCAGGCAAACTGCTAAGGTGGAATTCTTCCTGGGAGGAAAATCGACTTCAGTAAAATTTAGGGTCATGAACCTAGGTATCCATGAGTGTTTGCTCGGAATGGATTGGCTTAAACCTAATGATGCCCACATTCATTGTGGAAAGGGCCAAGTTTCATTTCGAAGCTCAGAAGGGGAATTGGTTACCACTCAAGGAGAGACTGGAAAGCCAAAAATTCAATTGGCTAAAGCATCTTGGATTATTAAGGGAGTTAGAAAGTGACTACCTTTCTACTTGATTAAGCTTAATAAGCTAGATCAGAAGCAGAAGTCTAGTGAGGGACCTTCATGGCTAAAGATTTACGCGGACATATTTCCTGAAGAGCTGACAAAACTTCCGCCTCAAAGGGAAGTGGATCATGAGATCAGGCTAGTGCCAGGAGCTGCACCAATTGCAAAGAGGCCTTATAGAATGTCCATTCCAAAAGCAATTGAGCTGAAGGGGCAACTCAAGCAATTGTTAGATCAAGGCTACATCCATCCTAGCAGTTCACCATGGGGAGCTCCAGTGCTGTTCCAAAAGAAGAAAGATGGAACACTTCGACTGTGCATTGATTATAGAGGATTGAATCAATCAACTGTTAAAAACAAGTATCCTATTCCTAGACTAGACGAGCTTCTTGACCATCTTCAGGGTGCGAAGATTTTCTCGAAGATTGATCTCAGGTCTGGTTATTATCAGATAAGGATCAAGGAAGAAGATATCCCAAAGACGGCCTTCAACACAAGATATGGACACTTTGAGTTCCTAATCATGTCATTCAGGCTGATGAATGCACCTGCCACCTTCAACAGGTTAATGCAGGATATCTTTAGGCCATATCTTGATGACTTCATACTCGTCTTCTTCGATGATACCTTAGTCTACTCTAAATAGGAATAAGATCATGAACCCCAGCTTCAGATTGTCCTTGAGACAATGAGGGCACACAAGCTCTATGCTAAGATAATGAAGTGTGCATTCTTCAAACGTCAGATTGAACACCTAGGATTCATTATATCAGGGGAAGGAATCTCAGTGGATCCGGCCAAAGTTAGAGATATTCTAGAATGGCCAATACCAACAATTGTCAAAGAAATACGTAGTTTTCTTGGATTGACAGGATGGTATAGGGTCTTTATCAAAGAATGTGCTTTGCTTGCAGCACCTCTAATGGATTTATTGAAGAAACCAACATCCATTGCATGGTCAACTACCCAACAATCTAGCTTTGATAGATTAAAGCAAAGTTTGGTATCAGCACCTATCTTGAAACATCCGGACCTCAGTATGGAGTTTGAAGTAGTAATTGATGCTAGCACGCTTGCCTTAGGATGTGTGCTCATGCAAGAAGGTCATCATGTAGCTTACTTTTCAAGGAAACTGAAGAGCCATGAGAAGAATTATGCTACTCATGATCTAGAATTGTTAGCTGTTATACATGCTCTAAAGCTTTGGAGACACTACATGTTGGGTAACAAGTTTACTCTAGTGACGGATCATAAAAGCCTCAAGTGGATCTTTACCCAGAACGAGCTCAACATGAGGCAACATCGGTGGATTGAAGTGCTGGAGGAGTATGATTTTGAAATCAAATACCGACCTCGAAAGGAGAATGTAGTTGCCGATGCACTCAGTCGCAAGGCATTCCTTAATTCTCTAATCTTACAAAATCCATCAACAACTAGATCTCTAGCCATAGAGGTATCCATGCCAAACAACCCAATACTTGAGCTAGCTAGAGAAGAAGCATGCCATGATCTAACCTATCAAAAGATGCTAAGGGAGATCCTTATCAAGGATCAAGACCAGAAGCTACAGGCTAAGTATCATGAATTCTCTATCAATAGTGGACTTGTCTACTATAGAACGAGATTATGTATACCGGTAAGCTAGTCACTCAAGCAGAAGATATTGTGGGAAGCTCATGATTCCCCTTTCTCAGGACAACTTGGCTATGCCAAGACTCTCAATGCAGTTAGGAAATGGGAGAGCTTAAAGGTGACGTTCTCAAATATGTCACTGAGTGTTTGTCTTGTCAATGTATTAAAGCCGAACATATTAAAATGCTAGTAAAGTTGCAATCACTTGACATTCCCCAAATGAAATGGGAATTCATCCGTATGGACTTTGTTGTTGGCCTACCCCAAGTTCAGGGAGGATACAACTCCATCATGGTTGTGGTTGACATGCTTACTGAGGTTGTGTTAGCGTTGCATCTTGGGGCTTATCCCCGAGGTGTAGAAGAGTCGCAGTGGAGCCACGGTAAGCAGCCGAGAGGTGCTTCCCTATGTGTATATTACAAGGAATTATGCCTATATGTTATGGGATCTCCCTCTGAGGAGAAGGGAAGGTGAATGTTGGACTACATATTGGATATAAGTGCAAAATCATTGTAAGTATTTAGTGCAAAGTGAGTTTTAGATGCTCCCGGCCTGTGAGGCTGTGTGGTGGGGTCTGGTGGGGTTGTGTATCGTATGCATGAGGTCCAACTAGTACCATAGCTAGTGCCGGCCCATTTTAGGTCCCATCATTGGGGTACTTTTACAAAGATCAAAGAAAGATATTGGTGGCAGGGTATGTATAAGGATGTTGCTCACTTTGTGGAAACATGTACAACATGTCAAAATTATTCATCTCTGAGACATCGGGATGGATTGCAACCCACATATCCATTGTCTCTTCATTTTAAGTGGGTGGTGGATTTGATCACAATGCCTACATGTCTTTGGAAAATGAGGTATCTTGTGCTTGCTTGTGAAGACTTGACTAATCAAGTGGAATGGAAAGCTTTACATACTAAGAAAACAAATGTTGTGTGTGCTTTTCTCTTAGAAGAGATCTTTTGTCGATATGACTATGTGGGAAAAATTACAGCAGATAGGGTGAATTGGATGCAGATGAATCTCATGATTTCTTTGTACGGTTGGGGATAAATCTTGCTTTAACTTTAGGCTATAACCCTCAAGGAAATGAAAAAAGTGAAAGAAGTCACCCACCTATTGTGAAGGCATTGGCAAAAGCATGTGGAGAGAAGGTAAAAGATGGCCACAATTGCTCCCTTATGCTTTTTGGGCCGACAAAACAACTCATAGTGATGTTACAGGATATATGCCTACAGAATTGATGTATGGTCAAAAACCTATCATGTCGATGGAAGAGAAAACAGTCACATGGAGTGTGTTACCTTGGGAGGAGGAGTTGAATCGAGAGGAGTTAAATCGAGAGGAGTTGTTGGCCTTACGCATTAGATAGTTAGAAAGAAAGTCAGAAGACATAGAGGTAGCAATTGCAAAGTTAAGGACAGCAAGGATATAGAACAAGAAACGGTTTGACAAAAGACATAGACTAAGACCAAGAACCATACAAGATGGGGATTGGGTATTGGTTTATAATAGCAGTTTAGATAACCAGCATAGTGCCATGTGTAAAGTTTCCAAAAGATGGTTTGGACCCCATGTGGTAAGACAAGTGTTTGATAATGCTACTTATGCATTAAATGAACTAGATGGGATAGTCATCAAACTTTCGGTAGCAGGGAAAATAATCAAATTATTCAAAAGGCAAGAATCTACTACCTATGAGTTGCCAGAATTGGAAGAAAATAGTGGTCCTGATACAAGGCCTAGCCAAGAAGATGAAGAAGTAAAGGATATGGTTGTAGAGGATCAGTAGGACTCAGAATCCGGTGACAACTAGGATTTTGGCACAAACCGGAGGATGTGCAGGTTCAGAGGGGGTGGATGTCATGATGTTATGAGGACACAGTGTTAACAAGTATGGAATGCATCATTATATGACTTCTTTATTGATCTAGAGAGTCAATGTGATCTGAGCCATTAATACTAGTGTGAGTTGCATGGATTATCCAAAAATACTAAATTTTTGGATAATTTTAGCCTACTTTTGATATTATTTATTGTAAAAATCTGAAAAATTTAGAAAAAAGACTTCTAGATTAGGATGGCATGCAAAAAGCTAGTTGCTTTTTCAGTCAATTCGGGGATTTTTACAAGAGGGACAGATTGATGAAATCATGCGCATTGCGATCATTGTAAACAAGCTGAAAACTGCAAATTGAACTGAAAGAAGAAGAAGAAGTGATCTGGGAGATTCGTGAGCAGGTGTCGGTGTCCTGAAGTTTTACCCCCCTTTCGAAGCCAAAGGAGACATCAGATTTAGGTTCCAAGCAGCAGAGGAGGAGCTGTAATTTTGATGCACGTTTTGTCCTACAAAGAAGCTCCAAAAGATCTAATGCCTGGAGATTGCTTCTGAGTAGTGTGAAGATTCCAGGTTCTTTCAATACTTATTGATTCAATTCATTGTGCTTTGTCTTTGTAGTGTTTACCACGGGTATTCTCTATCTTCTCTTCCATATCCTATCTCTACATCCTTCTACTTTTGATCCTTGGTGGATTCGACCTTTTGACAAAAACCCCTCCGACAACATGAAAAGCAACTCCGTACTCGGTCCATTCATGAGTACTTAATCAAATGGCAAGGCCTACCTCTGGAGGAAGCTTCTTGGCACCTAGCCTCTATTTTGGATGAGTTTCCCCACCTTAAGGAGGCTACTTGACCACACTTGACCCCTATTTGGACTATAGCATGCTTTTGGACAACCATATGTTTTACACCAGTTTTGGTCCTAAACTATTCTCAGCCCCACCTTACCTACAAGGGCTGAAAGTACAACTTAAGGGCTTCGCAATGACACCTCACTTATCCCGATTGGAGTTTCCTATGGGAAGTTATGGCTGTTCTCCTACAACAGTCCTCTCTTGGATAGCGTACTCGGGACAGCCATATGTTTTGCAATAATTTTGGTCCTAAATTATTTTCAGCCCCACCTTAGCCACATGTGGGCTCCGCAATGACACCTCACTCATGCTGTTTGGAGTCTTTTACCCAAAGTTATGGCTGACTTCCTATAGTAGAACCATCTTGGACTACACACTTTCCTTCTATCCATGGCCTTGTTTTCATGACATGGATGTCCTTGCTTATTGCCCTTGTATCATGAGCAGAGTAGTACTTTGTAGCCTCCCCTCCATGTTCCTCCCTTATTTTTGAGAACCAAAACTTCATGAGATGAGATGGTTTGTAATGAACCAGGGATACAGGAAAATACCAATCACACTGACGGTATAAAAGGTGTAAGAGGGTTTCCTCAGGCATCACGGAATTACCAAGAAATCTCTCTCCCACCTCTCTTTAGCTCTCATGGCTTCTCCTTCTTCCTCCCTCTTTCTCTCTCTCTCTTCTTCTACTCTTTCTCTCTCCTCTTCTTCTTCTCCTGTAGGCTTTCTCTCTCTTCTCTCCCTTAGTTAGGCTAGCTAGGTCTCCTTCATTACAAAACTAGTGTCCCTTCCACACCGTTAGAGTTGGAAATGGAAGAGATTAGAGACCTTGACATGTTGGTATTAATTCAAGAAGAATACAAATATTTTGATGACCCAATGTTGATCGTAAAGAAGAGAATTGAATGCCCTTCTCCTTGTAGGGATCTCTTGGTGATTCATGGGCTGTTGGATGAGGATCCAACACTACATTCAAAAGAATATAGCCTAACTTGCCTTGCAAGTGGGTTGAATGATCTACATTATTGGATGCTTGTGTTCTCGATTACCCTAAAGAGAGAGGCTAGAAAATGGTATTGGAGCCTCCCAAGAGGGTTAATCAAATCATTTGAGGAATTATGTGATAGATATTTGGATGAATATGAAAAGAAGGTTCCCATGACTCAGATCTTGGGACAACTTATACAGATTTGGCAAGAATTATCTACCTTTTTCAAAGAGTACACAAGAGCCTTTGGTGACATTTTGAAGCTTTGGCCAAGGAAAGTCAGTCAATTACCATAAGATGTGCTTGGTTAAATATTTGTCAATGGCTTGGTAATAAATACATAGTTCCAAGTTAGGATGAGAAACCCTAAGTCACTGAAGGAGGCAAAGGTTCAAGTAGAAGATTATAAGATATCTATTCAAAGGTGTTGGGAGAACTATTGGAATTTTCCTCACACTCTTGAAATTCATAAGAATTTGCAACATTTTCTGAATGTTAGTCATGTCGGAGGTGTTCCAAAGCCATGAGCTAGATGCAAATAAATGTAGACCTAATGGGGGAAATAGAGTGGTTGAGAAACCCCTCAATGGCGTAGGTTTGAAAAAAAATCATGTCAATGAGATGACATCCCAAAACATAGCTAATATATGCTATTGTGTGGAGGCTATCTTAATTATTGAGAGCCAAGGAGATAGGAAATCTAGGGTTTACAATGGTAAAGATCCATCTAGAGTTGAATCTAGTAAAAGGATCCAATTTAGAAAAAAAGTAATAGACAATAGGTGAGTCAATATAGGTCAATTATCTTGGAAAAATATAAAAATAGGAGTGGTGGCAACCAATTGAGCCATACAATAATAAAAAAGAAATGGATTTGGAGGCCCAAAACCTCTAAAAGTGTGGCTGATGGCTTAGATGAAAAGCAAAGAGTTACAAGAGGACATACCATGATCAACCCCCAAGTGGATGAGGCCAAAGGTCATAATGATACATCTAACAAGGTGCACCACTTTGGGATGCAAAAAGGTAATGGGCCTATGATTGAAACCCTACCTAGTTTGGGTGGTAACAATGACACATTCAAAATCCCAAATAGGGAAGGGTCAAATGGGCCAAAATCTGCAGATCTCTCTGTAGGAGAGGTCTTTGTGAAGCTTGAACAACTAGTCTACTTGAATGATAAGACACTCAAGCCTAGTGAGGTCATTCATTTAGCTAATAGTACCCAAAAAGAAGGGATAGCCCACATTGATGTTATATCAGTGGGAAGGCTCGGACTGGTGAATATACAAGAGCGTACAATTAAACTTTGATTATCATATTGCAATGAGCTAGCTTGCATATGTAGCATGAGACTAGCCTTTGCATTTTGTGTCAATTTTTTTGGTTTAGCTTGGTTGATCTGATAGGATGCAATGTATATGCCAAGCAAGCCATGTGTTTGATGAATTAAAATGATCCATTCTCTTTAGGCCAAGAGGGCCATGTATTTTTTTGGTGTGAGTGTGGTTAATGACTTCTGTTTTAGTGCTACACTAAACAGAGGGAGCCTCTTGCTGCACCGATGCATCTTGTGGCCAAGTCCAGCCAAGTCCAAGTGATATTCATCCTTTATTAGTCTTTCCCTCTATACTCAATTATTATGTGTATTTGTGGGGATTTTTCTTTCTTTTGATGGGGACTTGTAGTCAAAAGGCATGAAGTCCCAAAGTTTAGGTTATGTGTGTTTGGGAAGGTCTGTGTTTTGCTACCTCCTGTGTAGTCATTGTCAAGCACTCTAAGAACTATTTTAGAAGGTAGTCCTAGTGACCTTGTTCTGCTAGTCTGCTAGGCAATGGTTTCTAGGAGTTTCTATTAATTGTGAGGTAGTTCAAGAAGCCTGCCAAATAAAAAAAGAGAAGAAATAATAAGTATTTTTGAAAAAGTTCAAAATATGGAGGTGTGTAAAAATGGGTTCTAACCCCTAAACTAGAAAAACAAAAAAAGGAAAAAAATCAAAGAGCAAATAATCATCGCCTTATGAGGGCCTGGTAGGTTCATAGGGACACGTCAGACCGGAGGTCGATGCCTTGTCTTCCTAGGAGTGGCATTTAGGACTTTGAATTATTAAATTTTACTTTATTTAAATGCTACCACCTACAAATTTGCTAAAAGAGCTATAGAGCCATTCTTTTCTCTATGGACAATCTTAAAAGGGCCATCCCATTTGGGTTCTAACTTGTAGGAAATTACTCGTGATATGCATAATAATATAGGACCAATTGACCCTTCACAAATTTATATCTTTTAGTACAAAGGTCATGAAGTGCTTTTATCCTCTTCTTTCCTACCTCTTGATGAAATAAAGCCTAAAATCAAATCTCATCAAGATATGCTAGGGAGTTCAGCATTTCTTGCAATGCTTCCTCTTCACCCAAAGAATGGTCCAATGCAAACCTCACAGTGGTAACTCAATTTCCAAGGGCAAGACACACTCTTTCCCATATACCAACTTAAATGTGGTGTGGCATGTTGCTCTCTTGAACATAGTATTATAAGCCCAGATAGCCACATGAAGTTTCTTGTCCCAATCGTGCTTACCCTTAGATACTGTTTTGGATAAAATCCCTACAAGCTACTTGTTGGAACTCTCTACTTGTCCATTCACTTAGGGATTATATGAGGTGGCTTTATTATGTTGAATTTTCACACCTTTAGTCAAGGCTTCTATGACCTTATTCAAAAAGTGTGTCCCACGATCAAACACTAGTTCTTTAGGTGGACCAAAATGGTAGACTATTTGTTCTATAATAAAGCTAGCTGTTTCCTTGGCATTGTCCTTTATCATAGTCGAGATTCGAAACATTTTGTAAAGTAGTCCGTCTTGCCACAATGATATAACGCTTTCGCATAGTAGATAAAGGATGCACAATTCCAAAAAAATCAATGTCCCACTTCTCAAAGGGAAAAGTCATAATAATAGGATTAAGTGGTTGCTTACGATATTCCATAACATCGTGTCCTTGATAGACATCACAATGCTTAACATATGAAAAATCATCGTCCACCAATAGCTAGCACATAAAGCTTTTTGGGCGGTGAGCCATCTTGCTAAATGCCTCCACATGCTAAATCATGACATTCCTCTAAAATAAAGGGTACCTCATTAGGCACCACACAACGATGATGAATCTCATCCACATCTTTCCTATATAAGACACCTACTATTATTGAAAAGCAAAGTGCTTGCTACTTAATCTTCCTCTTCTCAGATTTAGAAAGAGTTTCCACTAGGTTGCCTATTGATATATAATGTGAGATAGATGCATATCATGATGGAATAGAGGCTGCATCAATTTTACATAAGTCCTCGTAGTCACTAATATCCACCCACTCTTCCTTAGGCTCACCGAAATCTATGAGACACTCTACGATACCTTGTAGCTTTGGTGACTTGCTCCTAATCTCATAGTCAAACTTCTGCAAAGACATCAACCACTTTGCTAGGTGATCAGGGGGTTGAAATTTTTTTAGTAATAAGCGCAGTTCCTCTGCCTTGGTAAAAAACACCACCTTTTCATAAAGAATATAGTGTCTGAACTTCTTGGTAGTGAACATCATAGCAAAGTAAACCTTCTCCAAATAGGTGTAATGAAGTTTTTAAGTTTCCAACTTTTGGCTTGTGAATGAAATATGATTATAAAAGATGTGCCTCCCAAATTTGGGATAGTCAATAACTAATACTATGCCTTATCGCAGTTGTGAATATATAGAAAATCTCACCCCTTGGAGCTTTTAAAACTAGTGCTTTGGATAATTCCATTTTAACATCTTCAAATGCCACTTTGCATGCTTTTGTCCATTAAAAAACATGGTTGTGAGAGAAAATATTTGTCAAGGGTAATGAACATTCAACTAATGCATAAACCTATGAGCTTCCCTAGGGGAAGTGGGTGGGCTTAGGGCCACAATAACAACCACCTTTTTAGGGTTGATGGCAATACCGACCACACTCACAACATGACCCAATAGCAAACCATAAGGCACCCTGAATACACACTTTAGAGGATTCAATGCTATGCAATACTTAAAACATCGCTCAAAGCATGCGAATAGAAACTATGACAGGTGATGGTAGCTACCTCCAAATCATCTATAAAAGCCTGCAGTTCTTTAGGGGATATATCGACAAACATCTTGTCAACCATTCTTTTCAAAGACCCAGGAGTATTACATAGGCCAAAAGACATCATATGGTATGCAAAAGTACCAAAAACTATAATAAATGTCGTCTTTAACTTATCCTCTTCAGCTATGACCATCTAATTATAACCCACAAAATAGTCCATGAAAGAGTACATCTCTTTCCCTACTAGCTAATCTAAAATTTGATCAATAAAGGGCAGATGATAATAGCCCTTCATCAGTTTATTTTTCAATTCTTTAAAATTGATAAACAAGTGGATTTGATTATTCTTTTTCTTTCTTATTACCATCAATGAGAAACATTCTGTATGTTCAATGGGAAAGATCAGACTAGCCTTCCTTAGACACATCAATTCCTCAAAAAGAGGCTCTCTTAGCTAAAAAGGCATGTGTTTAACCTTCTACCTCATTTGCTTATTACCTTCTTTCAATGGGATCATATGCATAGCAGCAGAGGGGAGAATCACCTTTGGTTCATCATAATTCCATGAAAATATATCCTTGAACTCCTATAGGAGTGCCACATAATCTGCGCACTCATTAGCATATAACATAGTGTCGAGTTTAATGGGGTGGGTATCATTGGGAGTCCCAAGATGTAGCTCTAACATATGTATCATGAATCTTGTCCTTTGCCTCTATTGGCTCATTTAACATACTTGGTAAACCTCCTCAGTAGTAGAACCCTCTTTAGAATCACTTGAACTTGAGGTTCCAATAGCTAAAATTCCCTCAAGTGCCTCCTATCCTATAGTGGGAGGTAATGCCCTTTCACCCAACGGGCACTCGAGATATGCATTTAGAATTATTCTCTTTAACCCACGCCCAAAAATTAGTCAGCTAGCTAGGATATCCACCAAACAATAAGAACGTAATATTCATGGATGTCCGAGCAACAACTGATAGCTTTGCCTCCCAACAAATCAGATAAGAAGGAAGTCAGGGGCACAATCAATATTAGCAACCATCACATGTACTTGCACTATCATTCCTTTCGGTTTCCTTAGGCTATCATTAGCCATTTTTAAAACCATTGTTATATCCTTTCGGATTAGTAGACCCAGTCTCTCCCATAAATCCATGCTCATAATGTTTAGGGATGAGCTAGGGTCCACCACTACATTTTCTATCAGGATTCCATCAAGATATGCCTGCACCCATGGCAGTGCTTCTCTACATGATCCCACCATTCACTACCCACTCAATGGACACAAAAATGTTCTATGAAATAACTCTTCCACAGGATTAAAGGTTTGGTGACAATTGAATTAGTTGTAGTAGGTTCACATCCGATTTGACTTCACATAGCATGTTTGCTAGGTCAAAATCATAGAAGTTGGCCACTACTCTATTCTCTTTCCACACTAGTCACTCTTTTGGCTTCTTGATAATCTTAGTACTCTTCTTTTCTTTCAATTTCTATTTTCTTTTAACCATAGGATCCTCTAAAATGGCATCATTTTCAAGAGGACCCACATGGGCATCAAACACCTTATTATCATCCTCGTTAGGTTTAGGGTTAACTTTGCTTGTATTTGGGTCATCTTTCTGATCATTTTTGAGTTTTTGACCCCTAGTTACTACCCTAATATTGTTAGGAGATAAACTCTCACTAATTGGCAAAGTTTCAATCAAACTTATCCCACTGGCCATTTTCTCGAGTGTGGCTTTACCCCCTTGCAAAATTTTCTTAGGGCCCTCTCCTTTAGATTCTCATTATTTGCACAATGGTTCATAGGCCCAAGTTTTAGAGTCCCTTGTTAGAGAGAGCTAACCCTACTCCAATAGGTAGTGGTTAAGTAACTAGACTTCCCACATATATCACATTTGACATTAGGACAATTATAAGAGAAATTGTGCCCAACACACCATTTATAGCTAAATCGTGATGGGACCACATCATTGGGCTTTCTATACCCATCAAATTTTGCTAGCGCTTTAAAAATTTAACATCTATGGCAATTTGGTAGTATTGCTTAGTGACCATATCTATATAATGTTTAATCATATCTTTCACTTCCCCTACAATGTTTGATTTTGATGTAGAGGACTCATAACCAGTGGCTTCAGGAGTTATCCCCCTAGGTTGCACAACTTGCAAAGGGGGTGCTACTTGTACTAACTCGTTTACAAAAGGAGCTCTTTGGCTAGTTGTTGGCTTAATGACATTTGGAGAAGTTGGCAACAAAGGCATATTCTACATCATGCTTTCTCCACCATTTGGGTTGGTCTCACAGGAGTACTGATTGAACCTGGATCTCCACTAATCAATCCCAAATTATTTTTAGGACTAAGGCTCAAATTTAGATTTTCCCTCGATGCATAGGCTGCTTGTAAGCAGGACTCTGGTTCCTCTCCTTGGGTTATAGTAGTATCTATATTTGCTAGAGGGATACTACTCAACTGCACTTGGATATTGAAGTCCAATACATGCAATAAATATTGCAGTTGGGTAGCAAGTGGTATAGGGATAGAGGCTTGAAATTTGTGGCATTTTCATTGGGCTCTTGATGTGTCACATTTAGCACACATAACCGATATTATCGACCACTCTCAAGGGAAAATTTCCTTCAAAAGGATGCATACAATAAATTAATTTTGGTTATAATATCAAATTCTAATCTGTGATACCATGAGAGTTGGATTTTGGGATTTGTTTTTGGAGCATAAAAGTGGCCTAGGAGGTGCAAATGACCAATTTTTCATGAAAAATGAGTCGATGGCAAATGGTTGAGCTAGAATTTTCCTAGGTGGACCTCGATGCTAGGAATCCAACATAAGTCTTCATTTGTTGATTGGAGTCCATTTGACCCCCCATTTAATCCCCACAAGCTTGATAGATTTCAATACCATGGAGCCACCTGTCCAGTTTGTTTGCAAATTAGAGCCCACTTACCTCTTCTAATAGGTTGAAACCATTTCATTTCCAGTGTGAACACTTGGCCATGAACCAAATATTTTGAAGATTAACCACTTCTAGTCCGTATGACATGGGGGGAAGGGGGATGAATTTTTCAGCGTATGCATTTTTTGGATTAAAAAATGATTGTCATGACCAATGCAATCAGAGACAAGCACTTGGGGGTTGAGATCTCTTTATTCCACGCTTTAAAATCTCCAATTTGATTAAGAAATGATGCAATAAATGAAAACTTCAAAATTTAGTCTTTCTCTCTCCTATCTCCTCTCTCCTCTTGATGCATGTTTTTATGGTTCAATCTATGAGAGAAGGGATGGGCTGATTTGAGAGTGAGCATCAATGGCCTTCCAAATATGAGATACGTGTGAGACAAAGCACGATTTTATGAGTAAGTGATAGATTTCATCGTTTTATGATAGATGTTGATTGCAAATGGTTGAAAATGATTGCTCTTGACTTTCAATGATGTGTTTTATGAGAAAAATTAAGAAAATTAGCAAGAATCATTCGTCTATTAACTTTTCCATAAACACGTAAAACTTGCAAAAGTGCGATTTTAGGGTAAATCATGGATTTTGGGGATTTTGATGTGTTAATGGTGTTCTCATGGGATGAAATGAGGGAAGAAAATAAATTTTAGCAAGTCTAATCAAGTAAAATTAGAAAATTATGAAATATCAGTATTTATTAATAAATCAATAGAGAGAAATAGAGAAAAAAATTGTACCTAAAAAATAGTAAAAAATAATATATGTGCCAGTGGATATATGGTATGACTAAAGCATTAGTTTTTTCCTCAGTTTAGCCCTATCTTTATGATAAAATGATTATTTATCACTCTTTATAAAGAAAAATACATCAAAATACTCTCTAAACCTACCACAAAAATGCACAACCCTAAATGATAGGGAGAGGAAGGGGGTAATAAGTGTTTATTACATACTGAATCAGATTTTTTTTAAATTTATTTTGCATATAGGATATGTATGTTTTGAGAATTAAAGGGTCTAGTAGCACAAGCATCCTTGGTGTTGACCCTATGCAAAGCAACAATTACGCTTAGAATGAAATCATGAAAAGAAATGATTTTACATTGTCACAATGCTATTTTAAATGAATTAAAATGGTTGAGCACTATGAATAATTCACAGTTGCATTGCATTCAACACATGGTATCATCCTAGATGCATGGCAATAGTCTTCCTAAACATTGACCCATGCTAAGGGTGAGGTATCCCAAGCTGTAGGGTTAGTGATTTTTTTTTCTTTAGGGGACTTACTTAGTGATGATTATCATTCATCTCCTGGAACATTTGATTAAAAGAAGGAATTATGTATCATATGTGCTTTATGCTTGTACGGTGCATTGCATGGCCAATCCTCGAGGTGTAGGAGCTCCCATAGTAGAGAGGCTACAACAATTAGCTGAGGGGTGCTCCCTATGTCTATTTTACGTGGTGTATAACACCAATATGTATAGGGGCTTCTTGTGAGGAGTTTGGGAAGAAATCCATTGGACTATAAGTATTAAAAATGGTTATCTACTTAAATCACTATTGTGTAGCCTTTGGATGCTCCTAGCCACAAGGCTATGGACTATTTTGGGTTAGCATAGAGGCACGGCTAGCTTAGATCCAGTGTGGAACTCCGATTGCTTTCCCCCCTCCATATTGAAACGCTGCAAAATCTTGGATACATACTCCTGCTGAGATAGATAGAGTAACCCCTTTGATCTATCTCTGAGTATCCGCATCCCAAGAATGTGATTGGCATCACCAAGATCCTTCATATCAAAGCTTCCATGAAGACTTTACTTCAATGAATCCAAGGCATGAGTATCCCTGATAGCAATTAGCATGTCATCAACATACAAAACCAAGGTAATCAAGCTACCTTCTTGGTGTACAAGCAGTGGTCAACTTGACTTCTTTGAAAGCCCTGAGACTACATGAAAGTATCAAACTTATGATACCGTTCGCTCAGTGCCTATTTTAGCCCATACAAACTCCATTTCAGTTTATAGAGCATCGTCTCTTTCCCTTTAGCAACAAAACCTTCATGTTGCTACGCATATATGTTCTCATGAAAATCATCATGTAAGAATGCAATCTTTACATCCATTTGTATGAGCTCCATATCTTCAGCTACAATTAAGCCCAAAATGGTTCTTAGAGTAGTCATCATGACTACGGAAGAGAAGATCTCGTCAAAGTCAATTCCATGTTCTTGCTTATACCCCTTTGCAACTAATCGTTCTTTGTACTTTGACGAAGAATCAGAAGTGACCTTCATCTTGTAAACCCACTTGCATGGAAGAGTTTTCTACCATTTAGGCAGCTGCACCAAGTCCAAAGTACCATTCTTATCAAGTGATTCCATTTTTGAAAGCACACTCTTAAAGCACTTCTTGTTGTTCAGTCTAGTCATTGCTTCCTTGAAGCATGATGGCTCACCCACAGTTAGTAACCATGACATAATCTACAGCATACTACACACTAGGAATAAACCTATCAAGTGGCCTCGATGGTCGGGTCGACCTATGCAGCAAAGACTCAGCATTGGCTAGTTTTTGGGCCTGCAAATCTACATTTATAGGTTGTTATCTTGAAATACAAGACTGTAATTTAGCATGTACAGGTTGCTGGCATGAAATATGAGCCTGCAATTTTGCATGTATAGGTTGCTATCCTAAAATTCTAGCATGCTATCCATACAGTTCAGGCTGTCCTAATTGCATGTTTTTAGGTAGAAACTTTGGTGTATCATGGGCAATGTTAGAATATCAAGCTCCCGTTACTCTTTAGTTAGTCTATCTTTATGTGTGTGACCGATATTAGCTGGATACAACTGTACATATGTGTGACATTCAATAAGTCAGTGTCATTAGTGACTTAACCACAATTAGTCTTGGTTAGTCATACATATGTGTATAAGTCTCTTTCAGTTAGTATGATGGAAGAATAATGAAAGAAGAACAACAATGAGCCGAGGCACATCTTCCACTCCACTTTGTCTCTCTTACTCTCTTCCAACATGGTATCAAAGCCTAAACGCCTGAAGCCTTCAGGCTTGGCAGTGGCCATTTGACATCAAGACATCATATTTGAAGAAAACGTCATCAAAGGAGACTGTGCTTGCAGCCCATTTTTTTGCAGAAGCTATATCTTTATGCGTGTGACTGACATTAGCTGGATACATCTATACATATGTATGGCATTCAATAAGTCAGTGTAGTCAGTGACTTAACCACAATTAGTATTGGTTAGTCATATCTATGCATGTAAGTCTCTTTCAGTTAGTATGATGGAAGAATAATCAAAGAAGAATAACAATGAGCTGAGGCTCATATTTCACTCCACTTTTCTCTCTCCCTCTCTTCCAACATGGTATCAGAGCCTAAATGCCGGAAGCCTGAAGGCTTGGAAGTGGCCATTTGACATCAAGACATCATATTTGAAGAAAACGTCATCAAAGGAGATTGTGCTTGTGCCTGAAGACTTGGCAGTGGCCATTTGACATCAAGACATCATATTTGAAGAAAACATCATCAAAGGAGATTGTGCTTGCAGCCCATTTTTTTGCAGAAGCTATATCTTGCTACAGAAATGGTTTTTGGAGAAAGGGCCCACTATTCTTGAATGTTTTGATGTGTTCTACAACTTTGCAAAAGAAAGTTTTTTCAAATTCCTCAAAGATTTTAAGATATTCAGCACAAACCTGTGCAGATTGGTTGTTTACTATAGTAAATAGTAGGTGATTCTAGGGCATTGGTAGCTTTAATACTAACAATGTATATGCCCTTATTATCATGCATTTGAGCATGATATTGGAGTGTTAAATGCCTAGTTTTGGAGCTTATTTGTAGCTAGAAATATTGAACTGGTTGCTGGCTTGCATTTGGAAATAATATACCTACAGTGTTGAAGTATTTGTGATGCTTATTTACTAGTGACAAATGCTTGGATCATACCACTTGAGTGGTAGATGCTTTTTAGGATATTGTGAGTGCTGAAAGTCCAAATTTTGGAGTGATTTGTTGCTGGTTATACCAGGGTATCTATTGGTTATTGTCTGCAGGAAGGATATCTATCCTCTTCACTTGACATACATGCAATGTATTTTGATTGGTTGGACATGTATCAACTCCTGCATAGAGTAGCAACTGAATGAGATGTTTTGGGGCTGTTTTGAGGCCTGAATACTCTTGTTTTAATAGAGAAAATACTACTAGTTATAGCAGTGGGCTAGCTATATTTGGTACTGCTACTTGCATATAGTACAAACATTGATACTTGTATGGACATAGTTTGTTGCTGGGATGTTTTGCCACTACCATACAATGTTTTGGATTGATTTGATCTTGGTTTATGCTCAGTTGACTATGTTTTTTCATTTTTGGAATACTGTTTACAATAAGCACGTTGTCTAGAAAACTATCTTGGATTGCAGAAAATTGTCTTGAATAGCGGGAAACTGGTTCTGAACTATAGTAAAAGGAGTCAGATACTTACACGTTGCATACATCATTGAATACCTAAGTTGCAACTATGGAAAATGCTCAAGGCACTAACAATATCACTCAAATTGTGGGAGAAAAGCTAGACAACAAAAATTTTGTTTTATGGAAGCTCCGTATGAAGAATTTTTTGGTTGGCAGAAGTTATTGGGACTTATGTACAGGTGATGAGGTTGAACTTGAAATACATGAAAGGAATCCAACAAATGATTAGAAAAGGGCTCATAAGCTATGGACTCAGAGAACATGCGAGGTGTTACATTGGTTTTCTTTATGTATATTAGATGCTATGGTTATACATGTTATTGGATACATTTCCCCAAAGGATGCATGGGACATACTCATGAAGAATTATGGAAATGTAACACATGCAAGAAAGATTCAGCTAAAGTAACAGTTTAGTAACATGTCTAGGAATGGCAGAAGCATTCATACCTACACTACACAGATCAAGAACATAGCAGATCAACTTGCCACCATTGGATCTTCAGTGTCTGAGGATGATATGATTGCAGTGACATTGAATGGACTTGGAAAAGAGTATAAAGCATTTCATACGTCTATTTCTGTGAGAGTTGAATCCCCTGATCGGGATGAGTTGATTACTTTGCTGGTGCATGAGGAAGTTAAGCTTGGGTTGAATACATGTTCTAGTATGTCTCAAAGCAGAGATATTGTTCTTTACTCTAGCTAGTGTGGTAGAGGCAGTAGAGGCCATGGCTCTTTTCGAGGTCGAGAAGATAGTCAAAATGCTTATGGACATCATCGGGAGAATGCCTGGCATGGCACAAATACATAGGGCTAGAGTGGATCTCGTGGCTTTAGAGGCAGGGGGAGATCACCCCATGGTAGAGGTAGTGGATCTAGTTCATGGCAATCAAATGATCAGTCAAATAGAGATAAGGACTCTCATTACTGTGGCAGATATGGACACATTTTAAAGGATTGTTACAAGAAGTAAGGAGATATGAAGGCAAAGGGAAAACAACATGGGCACTATGCATCTTCTAGCAGTGCTCATGATGAGTAGGTTGACATATTGTTTGCCATGCAACATGTGTCTAAGAATGCATCTAGGAAGAGTAGAGATGAGAGATGGTACATTGATTCAAGGGCTTCAAATCATATGACACCCCATGGAGAATGGTTTGATGAGATGGTTGCAAGTTCACATGGTTATGTGTGTATTGGGGATGACACCCAACATGACATTCAGTACACACAAATTGTTCCATTGTTGATGTGTGATGGCAAGAAAAAGAGCCTGCATGATGTGCCACATGTACCTACAATAACCAAGAATCTTGTCAATTGGATAGATTGGACAGATGGCAGAACAGAATTTGCAAGTGAGATTTAATAGAGATGGATACTTTTTTGAAGAATATAGTAATGGATGCAAATTGATTGTTAGAGGCCAAAGAGATGGCAAAATGTTTACTCTTGATGCATCAATTCCAGAATTGAAAGTAGCCATGTTTGCACATGATGATGGTGCTATATGGGATGTTGAGATATGACATAAGCGGATTGGCCATGTGAATGTACAAAAGCTAAAATCTATGTAGAAGGAGATTGTGCTTGGACCACCTAAGTTCAAGTATCATGACTTTGGACATGTATGTGATGCATGTGAGTTTGGAAAGCAAGCACGGTTTCCATTTATGAGACATGTATGGAATAGCTCATGACCCTTGCAGTTGGTACATTCAAATGTATGGGGTTCGGCTCATAATGCTTCGTTTGGTGGTGCTCATTACTATGTATCCTTCATTGATGATTTCAACAACAGGTATACTTGGATTTACATATTGAAACATAAGGATGATGTGTTTGATGCATTCAAGGATTTCAAGAAGCATGCTAAAAGTGAGCTGAGCTATAAAATTTCATGTCTTAGATTAGATGGAGGTGAAGAATATGTCTCTCATTAATTTGATAGGTACCTTGCTAAACATGGGATCAGAAGACAATTAACTTGCAGCTATACACCATAGCAAAATGGTGTAGCAGAAAGGAAAAATAGGGTACTGATGGAATTGGCAAGAGCTATGCTAAATGAGAAGAGTTTGCCAAATGGTTATTGGGCTGAAGCAGTAGTGATTGCTATCTGTGTGTTAAATAGGACCCCTCTAGCAAAGGATTCATGATGTAACTCCATATGAGAGGTTGTATGGTCATAAGTGTGAAATTTTACACTTGAAGGTATTTGGCAGCATTGCATATGTGCATGTTCCTAATGAAATGAGGAAGAAATTGGGTCCTAAAGCTGTCAAGAGTATGTTTCTTGGTTATGCACAAGACTGGAAAGCTTACAAGTGTTATGTACTATCTAAACATGAGTTAGTGATTAGTAGAGCTGTTGTTTTTTATGAGCTAGCATCGTGGTATGGTAATCCTATTACAGTGGCTACTAATGGATCAGCTAGCACTAGTAATGCTGAAAATACACCTACAATGAGTACATCTATGAGTGGTCCTACAGGTGATGGGTCACCTACAGTAAGTCCTTCGTCAAGATGCTTGCTGAGTCATACTCCTACATCCATTGACATGGATATGTTAGTGAGGGGGAGATTGGATAAGGGAAAAGAAAAGATGCTTAAGGATGTGACAGGTCCAATTATAGTAGGTTATGATTCATCTAACGCGACAATTTGGATAGTGAGTTGGGCATTCTGTCTATTATGATGTTTGGAGCAAGGCAGAGTTGTTATGTACAGCCTCATGAGAGGCAAGCTCAGAGTGAGCCACAGTTATGGAGATATAAGAGAGTCAGAAAACCAGTTGACATGTTTACATACACTGGTTATTCAGCACGCCATTATGCATATATGGCTAGTGTGACAAGTTACAAAGAACCTACAAAGTTTGATGATGCAATTATAGATGATAACTGGTGTGTTGCCATGGACAAGAAGTATGCAGCCCCCTGGCTAAAAATGAGACATGGAAATTGGTTGAGTTGCCTGAAGGAAAAGTCCCCATTGGCTATGAATGGGTGTACAAGGTTAAGTGCAAGTCAGATGTTCGTTAGAATGCTATAAGGCTAGGCTAGTTGCAAAAGGGTATGCACAACAATATGGCCTTGACTATGAGGAGACTTTCAGTTCGGTGGCTAAAATGGCAATAGTTAGAGCTATCATTGCTTTGGTAGCATGCAAAGGTTGGAAATTATGGCAAATGGACATAAAAATTTCTTTCTTGAACGGTGATTTGGTTAAGGAAGTATATATAGATCAGCCAGAAGGCTATGTTCACCCAGACCTTCCTACACATGTATGTAAGCTGAAAAAGGCTTTATATGGATTGAAACAGGCATCTAGTGCATGGAATGCTCAAATCTGCAGTTATTTACAGCAACATGGATTTAGATTGGGTGATGTAGATCACAGTCTGTTCACGAAGAAGACAGAAGATGGATATGTGTTTCTAGTGGTTTATATAGATTATCTTATCATCACTAGAGATGATGAAGAGGGCATTGCTGAAATTAAATCATGTTTAGAGGCTGAATTCAGAGTTAAAGACCTTGGTGAACTAAAGTATTTTCTTGCAATTGAGGTAGTCTCTATGCCTCAAGATATATGGCTGCTACATAACATTATGCTCATGACATGTTACAAAAGTATGGTATGGCTGAATGCAAGCCTATGGAGACACCTCTTGATTAGAATGTCAACATATAGATTATTGTTGGGAATGACATAGAGAATGTGGCCATGTATCTACAGATGGTGGGCAGATAGATATACTTGACTATTACCCATCTTGACTTATGTTATGCAGTGGGGCTGATTAGTCAGTTCATGGAAAAGCCTTGCAAATCACATTTAGATGCAGTCAAGAGGATCATGAGATATGTAAAGGGTACTACATATTATAGGTTGTTTTTTGTATATGAAAAATCCCTTGACTTAACAGGGTTTACTGATGCTGGTTGGGCTGGTTGGGCCTATGACTAGAGGTCAACCAGTGGTTATGCATTTGGATTGGGCAACAATATGATCAGTTGGCAAAGTAAGAAATAGCCTACTCTTGCATTTTGTAGTATAGAAGTTGAGTATAGAGGAACTGCCTTAGCAGTTTGTGAAGCAGTTTGGTTAATGAAGCTATTAAAAGACTTGGGAATACAGCTGGAAAGAAGAGTGAGATTGCATTGTGATAACCTCAGCAGTGTTATATTGGCTAGCAATCCTTTCTACCATGCTAGGTCCAAACATATTGAGGTTCACTACCATTTCATCAGAGAAATGGTTCTTATAGGGCAGATTGACTTGATTCATGTGAAGACTAGAGACCAAGTAGTAGATATATTTACCAAGTCGCTTGGTAAAGAAAAGCTCATATATTTCAGACAGTTACTTGGAGTTTATCAAATGGTTTGATCTTGAGGGGGAGTGTTAGAATATCAAGCTCCCATTACTCTTCAGTCAGTCTATCTTGATGTGTTTGACCGACATTAGCTAGATACAGTTGTACACGTGTGTGACATTCAAAAAGTCGGTGTAGTCAGTGACTTAACCACAGTTAGTCTTGGTTATTATGTGTGTTAGTCATACCTATGTGTGTAAGTCTCTTTCAGTTAGTATGATGGAAGAATAATGAAAGAAAAACAACAATGAGCTAAGGCTCATCTTATGCTCCACCCTCTCTCTCTCCCTCTCTTCCAATAGGCAATACCTTGCTAGTCATTTCTAGCATCATTTCTAGCATTTTTAGGAGTATTTACAACAGGTATACACTGTTGTCCATTGGGCACAAAGGACTATCTAAAAGGTACAACCCTCCTGACTTCGTCAGTATTCTTGGGTTGCTTATGCATGCGATCTTCATGGAAGATGACATCATTGCCACGTATTATCTTTCTTTTCTTAGGATCCTAAAGTCTATACCCCATCTCACCACCCTTATCTCACTGTATCCTAGGAATATGAATTTATAGGACTTTGGTTCCAGTTTGCCGCATTCTTCTTTCCGTATGTGCATAAAGGCCTCACAGTCAAACACTTGTAAATGAGCATAAGAAGGTGGCTTTCCCGACCACTCTTCCTAAGGGACTCTCCCCCCAATGACCTATTTGGTGACTTATTAATCAAATGAATGGTTGTCATAAGAGTCTCTACCCAAAATCCATGGGTTAATGCAGCATGAGACAACATCATCTGGAACTTATCTTGTATGGTCCGGCTCATGCACTCTGCAACTCCATTTTGGGGTGGATTATGAGGGGCAGTGAGCTCCCTCTTTATCCCCTTGTTGTCACAAAATACTTGAAAGGTTTTGGATACATACTCCACACCGTTATCAGAGAAAAGACACTTAAGTGTCTTATCAATTTGATTCTCTACCAATGCCAAGAATTTTTGAAACTTGTCAAGCACTTCATCCTTGCTTGGATAGGGTAAACCCATACCTTCCATGTAGCATCATCGACAAATGTGACAAAGTATTTCTTTTCTCCTAGAGATAACCCTAGCATGTGACATACATCGGAATGTACTAACTCTAGAGGCAAGGATTTTAGTGAAAGAGACTTTTTCTGAGATGTCTGCATATGCTTACTACTGTAAACACAATGATCATAGTGCTCAAAATCAGCATAGCAAAGACAAGGCAAGTAACCCAAATGAGAAAGTACTTTCATTCCTGTTTGACTCATGTGTCCCAACTAGCCATGCCACAAGGAAACACTTTACTACTTGGTCACGGTGACAACATGGTGGCACACACTAGGTACATGAAGTGGATACAAAGTAGTATCACTCTTGCAACCTTTGGCAATGACGCTAGATCCCTTACAGATCTTCCATTTCCCATCACCAAAGGTGGTATAAAAACCATCATCATCTAGCTAACCAGTAGTAATCAAGCTCTTCTTAAGCTGTAGTACATGCCTTACATTCTAAAGAGTGAAGATAAATCCACACTGAAACTGCAGACCTCCTGTATAGTCTATAAACCACTCATGGTGAGGGGTGACATGAAAATAGACACCTAAATCCAAAATCCAAGTGTGCATGTCATCATCCATATCAACTATCAAATCATGTGCACTAAAACATGAAGAGACAAAGAGTACATCATTCCCACTATTTCTCTCATGGCTAACTACATTCACCTCTTTGATATTTACACTACTCTTCTCAACAGGATGACTCTCTTTCTTCTCTTCCTTGCTGTCATCCATCGTTTTGCCCTTTCCTTTCTCTTTCGTCCATTTATAGCAGTCATGTTTCAAGTGACTCTTCTTGCCATAGTGATGGCATTCAACATCCTTATTACATGATTTACTGCATCCCTTGCCATTATATTTGCCTTTTTGCTGTGATCTGCCTCCGGTATGCAAAGCACTAGAAGACTTATTGGATGCATTTTTTTGCAAATTCATTTCTTCCATGAGTAGAGAAATCTCTACATCAACATACAAAAGCATAGCATTATAATTGCTCATAGCATTCTTGAAGGTATTTCAGCTCTCTGGTAGAGTGCAAAGCAATAATGTAGCTTTGAACTCATCATCAATATTGAACTTCAAAGCGGTAGGCTAGCTGAAAATGCAGTTAAACTCACTAAGGTGAGTAGACATTGTAGTACTCTCTTTCATATGCAAATCCATGAGGTTTTTCAACTAGTAGACTTTGCTTGCAGTACTCTTTTGGGCATACAATTCTTTCAATCGCTTCCAAATGTCATAAGCAGAATTCAACCCTTCTATGTTAAATAGCAAGGCATCATAAATCGATAGCTCAATGGTCAATCGTGCAAGCTCATTTAGCTCATCCCAGTGGTCCTACTCTACATCATCTGGTTTTGTTCCCTTTACTTTAATCAGCTTTGCTTGCTTCTTTTGCAACAAGATATTATAGCATTGATTTTGCCAAAAAACTGCAAAGTTGTATGCTCCTTCAAGCTTCTTGATATGTATAAGATGATTGTCACTACTGCTAGCCATGATTCACAACCAAATAACTATATGATAGTAAATGACAGCTAATGCTAAGAAATGGAAGCTTCAAAATCCACTTAGTAGTATGTTAGAAATATCCCCAAGTATGTAGCAACAAGAATATACATCAGTTTGTTGCCCAAAATGCCTCAAAAGCATTCAATGATAGTAAACATACCAATTTCTTGACAAAAACAGAGTGCAGTCTTGAAATTCCTGACAATACAGGTGGTTGTCTTGCAATTCAGGAGTGTAGTCTTGAAATTTCTGACAATACATGTGGATGTTTTGTAATTCTAGAGTGCAATCCTGACATTCAACAAAAATCAGTCCTAAAAATTTAGAACTGAAATAACCTCTCAGACTGGCTGAGATCGAGCTCTAAAAACCATGCAAAGATGCTCAAAACATCTCCATAATGTTCTTGCATAGAAACATATCAAATTTCCTGACAGTGAGGTATGGTATCATGAATATGCAAGAAAGTGTCCTGAATGTACAACAATAGACTTGTAGGTAAAACTGATCCAAAAATGAGCTTTAATCACTTCTCAAATGCATTGTAGAATCAAATCCAAGCATTAACATCAATCATATGCATGAATACATGGTTTAGAATACTTGAGACCAAGTCTAGAAGCAAGACATAATGCATACAAAATCAATATGTCATTCCGCCTTGTTATTCCAATAGCCAAATATTTGTCAAAACCAAGAAAAATGATGACTCTAATCACCCCAAAATAATCTGTAATCATGGACATAACATCTCCAAGTCATGTAGCACCAAATGGGCATTGAATAGTCATCACATAAGTGAATCATAAGCATTATTCACTCAGGAAATAGTTGCTGCCCTGTTTATTATAGATCTGAATACTGTGTATTTCAGACTTAAAGCTGAATGCATATCAACCTCAAGTGTAGTATTACACTTCAATGCTCAATGCTAAGCATTAGATGCAAAGTTTGGAGCATAACCATGATGCTAAATCAAGAGGAGTAGCTATTTTAGGTCATGAGCATGCTAAAAACCAGATTTGCATATCCACATTGATAAGCCATGAAGAGTTTGGAATGTTGGTCCAAGTATTGGAGATGATGGGGAGGGTCCCCAAGTGGCAAGGATGGCTGCCAACAAGCTCAAATGAAGAGGAAAACTTCAAAGCTTCAAGAAGAAGCTTCAAACCTTGTTGCATTGCCTGCAGACTCTTCACAGTGATCTCTTCTTCAACTTCAAGCTCCTACACCTAAAGAAATGCCAAGCTCCTGATTGCATGAACCAAGCTCTAATATCAAATTTTTGAGTTAGCTGCAATGGAACTTCTGTGTAATGATGTAGGTTGAGAGAGAGAAGAGATAGAGACACATGATTTATGGTACTGAAGAGTGTTCATCAATAATGATATTAGATAGGTATATGTACTATGTACAACTTGGCCCTTACGGGCAAACATGGGCACCGCCCTTTATCCCAACACAAAAAGCTAGCCTAGTATTTATGGTACAACACATAGAGTGGTGTTCACCACTCATTATCAAGAAGAAGAATAATAATCACATTCAAATTTGCGTAGATTTTAGAGAGCTTAATAAGCAGATGGTTATGGATTATTATCTGTTACCATTCATTGATCAAATCTTAGATCAATTAACGGGTAGGGAAATCTATTCATTTATGGATTGCTTTGCTAGATACAACTAAATGGCTACTACAAAGGAGAAAAAGTTGAAAATGACATTTATTATTATATTTGGAACCCTTGCATATCATGTTTTGGCATTTGGATTATGCAATGTACAATTGATAAGACTTTTGGTGATATTTCCCGTGAGGAGTTGAAAGTCTTTATTGATGATCTTGGGCAACCACCAAAAGGGATAGACAATTGATCATTTTAAGAAAATGTTTTGAGTATTGCAGATAGTTCTACATTGCTCTTGATCCAAGAAAGCACATCTTTGGAGTGCCCTATGGATTACTATTAGACCATGTGGTTAGTTCAATTGGTATTGCAAGAGATCCTAAAGAGATAAAGGTCATAGTCATTATGAGCCCGCCATGCACTCCAAAAGCAGTGGGATATTATCAAAGATTTATTATTGCATTAGGAGAAATAATTTTGCCATTGATGAACATGTTATCTTTTAATTGTTTGTTGAATTAGAGTGAAGCATGTCAAGTATCTTTTGAGGATGTGAAGTAGGAACTAGTGAAAGCACCAGTCCTAAAAGCACACAAAAGAGGTGAGGTCTTCTATATATTTTTAGCAATAATAATATATAATATTAGCTATTGTTTAGCCCAAATTTGGAAAGAGAAACGGTATCATCCAATTGCCTTTGTTAGCCATAAATTGGGGATATCTAAAATTAATTATACTTATATGGAGAAATTGTGCCTTAGAATGATTTTTGTAAGAAAGAAATTTAGGCACTATATTCTCTATGAGAAGTTGGTATTTTTTACGATGGCAAAATGACTTAAACTATTGATGAACAAGTTGCAACCACTTGACCATTTAGCAAAGTAGTTAATCACTTTGTAGGAGTTTGATTATGAGATTAGGAGTAAGCCACCAAAGCTGCAGGGCACTATGGAATGTCTTGTGGATTTTGGAGAGCCAAAGGAAATTATGGCTAAAGAAAGTGACGTCAAAGGTTTATTCAAAATTGATACAGCTTCCATCCCTTCCTGGTATGTAGCTATAACACATTATCTATCTATAGGAGAGGTTGGGTTGCTCTATCAAAGTCTAAGAAGTGAAAGATTAAGCAACAAGACCTATGCTTTTCAATTATAATGGGTGTCTTGTATCGAAAAGGTGTGGATGAGATTTATCGCCAATGTGTAGTACCTGATGAAATACCATTTATTATTGATTAGGAATGCCATGGTTCAGCATGTGGGGGATATTTTGTTGGATGGCTTACTACCTAGAAAGCTCTATGTGTTGGATATTGGTTGTAACATGCCCGCCCCTCAAATTGCGGGACACGTCTTAGCAGCCCATCGAGAGATCAATCTAGAAGACGCGAACGAGTCTTCGTGTTTGGCCTTCTGATTTCTCTTCGAGTTCCCTTCTTTCTCACCTTCTTCTTCTTCTTCTTCTTCTCCTTCTCTCTCTCCCTCTTCTTCTCCTTCTTCTTCTCCTCTCTTCTCCCTCTTTTTCTCCTTCTTCTCCCTCTTCTTCTCCTTCTTCTTCTCCTCTCTCTCCCTCTTCTTCTCCTTCTTCTTCTCCTTCTCTCTTTCCCTCTTCTTCTCCTTCTTCTTCTCTTCTCTCTCCCTCTTCTCTCTCTCTCTCTTCTTCTTCTTCTTCTTCTTCTTCTTCTTCTTCTTCTTCTTCTTCTCCTCTCTCTCTCCCTCTTCTTCTCCTTCTCTTTTTTTCTTCTTCTTCTTCTCCTCTCTCTCTCCCTCTTCTTCTCCTTCTCTCTCTCCCTTCCTCTCTTCTTCTCCTCTCTCTCTCCCTTCTTCTTCTTCTTCTCCTCTCTCTCCCTCTTCTTCTCCTTCTCCTTCTCCTTCTTCTCTTCTTCTCTTCTTCTTCTTCTCCTCTCTCTCTCCCTCTTCTTCTCCTCTCTCTCTCCCTTCTTCTTCTACTCCTCCTCTCTCTCCCTCTTCTACTACTACTACTACTACTACTACTACTACTACTACTACTACTTCTTCTTCTTCTTCTTCTTCTTCTTCTTCTTCTTCTTCTTCTTCTTCTTCTTCTTCTTCTTCTTCTCTTCTACTTCTTTTTCTCTTCACAATGTTCACACGGAGGGGGGGCACTTGTCCAAGATGACGGGGGGGAAAGCGTGATGATGCAGGAGAAGGGAGGAGGGGCTACGGCCTGGCAGGGAGGAGGGAGGGCTTTGCACTGTCCCCCTTATAATAGGGGAGGGAGGGAGGTATGGGGGGGAGGAGAACGCCACCCGCCATCTGGGGGGGCTGCATGCCCCCCTCTCTTCATTACTCTCACTCACTCTCTCTCTCTCCCTGCCATGAAATTGGTAGGGGGAGAGAGAGGGAGTAAAACAATTTGAAAAAAATTAAAAATTTTCTTAAGGGGGGTTCGCATTGGGGGGGAGGCACAGGGGTCACTGATGCCAGGAGGCATATTACACAGTGGATTCTGTGCCACGGTGGATTCCATGAGGTTTTACGATGGATTCCGTAAACTTTGTTTACCGGGGCTCATACACAAAGTGGATTCTTTGTGCGAGAAGTCAATGGGGATGCCTATCCTTTTCGGGCGTTTCGTTAATTTAGTGCGTACATGGGTGATTCCATAGCGGGTGATTCCACAAAATACATATTAAATTAATAAACGTTTTTGAGTTTAGAGTGTGCACTCGTGATAAATTAAGGTTAGGATTTATTTCTAACCAATTGATTTATTTATGTAGCTGAAGACTGCTAGGTATTCACTTTTTTTGGTTTAATTGTATTATTTGCCTAACGATTGTGAATGCTTCAATTGATGTGTAGAGATAGCAGCAATGGCAGAGGGAAGCATTGGAGGATAGTGTGTATTTGAGTTATCACTTATATTTTGATGGGTGCCTACCTTAGGCATGGTGCTTATATTTTGTCGTGCCTATTTATTAAGACGTTGGATATTTATTTATTATTTTTGTATGCCCATGGGCGCACAATTATGATATTTGCATTTGGACATTGTATTGGGTATGCCTGACTCTTTGGGCGCCCGCCCATTAGCTTTATTTCTATTTGGCACTAAAGCAAACTCAAAACCCAAAAGCATGCTATTTTGTAATTTGGGCTATTATTTGAGCTTGAAGATGATTAATACATAAAATACATGCTTTGTGGAGTGCTCACACAAGGCATGGGGGGAGATTGCACCCAATTGGTCTCTTGTTCATGTTGTGCATCCTTTCTACCTTGATTTTTGTGCAAAAAGTAGAGTTCTTTTGTTCTTGGGGACCTTCGAGCGCTTAGTACGCGAGCATACAGCATCCGATCTGTGCACCAGTCACAGGGCGGGACATTACATCCTCTCCCCCTTAGGGGAATCAAGATGTCCTCATCTTGAGAAGAAACTGGGAAAGACAAGCACTAGTGGGGCTTATGACCTATGGGTTAGGACCAACCATGTATCCACTACGCAACTCTAATCATGCAGCACTCAGTCCTTTAATGTTTTCGCTCTGATACCAACTGTTATGTGCCCGCCCCTCAAACTGCCATGCGATGGGCTGCTAAGACGTGTCCCGCAATTTGAGGGGCGGGCACATTACATTGGTGGCCATTGATTTTTTAGGATGCTTTTAATTATGTTAGGCATTGTGATGCTTGTCAATGACACGATGCCAAGGAGAATCGTAAGGGGTCACTTGCTGAATCCTATTTTAGTTACGTTACCCTTCAAAAAATGGGGTATTGATTTGGTTGGACCAATATAACCTTCATCTGCTATGTGAAAGCATTATATCATTGTAGCGACGGATCACTTTTCAAAGTGGTCTGAAGCTTGAGTAACCATGAAGGATAACACTAAGGAGATGACTAGTTTAATTATGGAGAAATTATAAATTACCGTTTTGGTCCACCTAAGATAGGAGTTCATATCTCTGACCAAGGGACACACTTTTTGAATAAGATGATAGTAGCCTTAACAAAAGTTTTGAAGATTAAATACAATAAAATCACCCCATATAATCTGTAAGAAAATGGTCAAGTCGAGAGTATGAATAAACAACTTGTTGGGATCTTATCCAAGATAGTGCCTGAAAGTAAGCAAGATTGGGATAAGAAATTGTGTGTGGCAGTTTGTGCTTACAATATGACATTTAAGAAAGCTACATGTCACACCCCATTTAAGCTAGTATATGGTGAAGAGTGTGTCTTACCATTGGAAATAGAGCTTCCCACTGTGTGATTTTCTCTCAATTATTCATTGGGTGAGGCAGAAGCATTGCATGAAAGATTTATTTCTCTTGCGCATCTAGATGAAACTCAATTGCATGCTGTATTACATTAAGAGGTAGGGAAGAAGAGAATGAAAGTGGTTCATGACCTTCAAGCTGAGAAATATAAATTTGTGAAGGGTCGGTTGGTATTTTACTATGATGCTCATCGTGAGCTATTTCCTGAAACTAGAACCAAAATGGGATGGGCCATATAAAATTGTCCATATAGGAAAGAATGGCTCTACAGCCCTTTTAGTAGACTTGTAGAGGGGTAGAGTTTAAAAATAAGGTAGAATTTAATAAGTTGAAGCCTTACTACATGTAAGGGATGATGTTGGGCTTGGTGTTTGTGTAGGTCATTCAAGATTAAGCTTTAACTTGTAGTAGGTACCAAGACAATCGGATGGGAAGAATCATTCCTTATCTTGACCATCTGTATTTAAAGTAGTGTTACCACCAAGGTCAAGTGATCTGGTGGAGTGAAGGTTATCTGGTTATTGAGTGGCAAGATAGATCTTTCATGTGAGATATTAAGGTCTACTACCACCATTGTCAAAGGATTCTTATGAGAGTCCCTACCAAGTTCAACAAGGAAGGAGGGATTGTACCTGTTACACATACTCTCTCTCTTGGCTTAGCTTTGGTTATCATAAGTACAAGTGAGCTAATCAGTATGGCATGGTCTATCAATGTAGACTGGGTCTATACTTTGTATTTTGATAGAGCTTCTAGAGGACCCGCTAAGCATGTGTGTTAGTATGGTCATTAAAGATCCTCGGTGTAGAGTTGTTATAAAATGGGAGCATATCTTGGTATTGCTTTCAGAATAACATGGCACAATACAAGGCCTTAATCACGGAAGCCGGACGTGGTGGTATCCGTTGGTTATCAGTAAAAGCTGAATCGCATCTAGTGAGATCAATCAATTGAACGGGACCTATAGTGTGAGGGATCCTATTCTATGGATGTACCACTGTGCAACCTAGGTTATAACACATATTTTTGAGGTTGTGACTTGCCAGCTTACTCCTTGATAGTGGTATCCGTTGGTTATTAGTAAAAGGTGAATTGCATCTAGTGAGATCAATCAATTGAATGGGACCTATAGTGTGAGGGATCCTATTCTATGGATGTACCACTGTGCAACCTAGATTATAACACATATTTTTGAGGTTGTGACTTGCCAGCTTACTCCTTGACAGTGGAATCGCTTTGTAGATTTATTGGCCAACTATGCTTTTGTTGAGGATATCTTTTTCAATTGTGGTCCTGAGGTGCTCTTACAATTGCCTCCTAATATCAGCTTAGGGTTACTTTGGGGATTTCTTATTGACACATCTTATTTTGGCCGCCATTGGTTAGTATGGATAATGAGTCAAGTGGTAATTGATCACCTTCCTATTCTATCATGGGCACATAGGATAATTTATTGTCATATTCATTGTATACTCCTTACTTTTTATGTAAGGGGTTAGCCAATAACATGATACACTTAATATAGGACCGGAGGAGTTTTCAACCTTGGTAAATCTTATGATTTAGTAGAGTTATGTCGGGACCAAGGATTTGTTTCAGTAGTACACTGCTGAATGGTCGTTTCATGAATTATTTCATTAGGCCAAGAGGGTCAGTTATTCTGTAGTGAAGTGCTACATTTCATTCAGCCAAGAGGGCCATGTGTTTGTCTAGTGCAGGTGCAATTAATGGTTTTGTTTTAGTGTAATGCTACATAGATTTAACAAAACCTGGGGGAGCCTCTTATTGTGCAAAAGCTTCTTGTGGCCAAGTCCACGTGATATTTTTCCTTTACAAGTACTTTCTCTCTATGCTATATGTGTTTAAGTACTTTGGGGGAGTTTTCTTTTGTTGGGGACCAACATTGAAGGCATGAAGTCCTAGGGTTAGGTTAGGTATGTTAGAGGTTGTCTCCTATCAAGACATTGTCAAGCATTCAAAGAACTGTTTTGAAAGGTAGTCCTATTGGCCCTATTCTGCTAGCTTGCTAGGTAGCTATTTCTAGGAGCTTTTGTTAATAGTGAGGTAGTTAGAGAAGCTTGCCAAAATTAAAAAAATAGAAAATTTTGAATATACTTGAAATATAAAAATATAGAGGTGGGTAAAAAGGGATTCTAACTCCTCAAATAGAAAAAGAAAAGAAGAAAAATCTTAAGAGTAGTTAATCATCGCCTTGCGAAGGCTTGATAGGTTCCTAGGGACACAGGGCTAATGCCTTGTCTTCTTGGGGGTGATCTCTAGCCAAAAAAATAAATAAGGATCACTAGAGCAAAAATAAAAGTGAACAGAAGAAAGAAATATTTAAGTGCCGCCTTGTAAGGGCTTCATAAGTTGTTGGGATTCGAGTCAAGACCTGAGGCTGATGCCCTGTTCTTCTTAGGTCATTACGCTTAGCTCCCTCCTTTTTACATGCTTGAGTATGGAAACTTGAAGGAAAAACATCATAAATTGAAAATATATGCTGATCAGGCTATAGGAGTCCTAGCCTAGTAGGAGTTCCTGGTCCAATTGTCCTAAGTTGGGTAGGTAGTTTAAGCTACCACCTAGGATGACTTCTTTGACAGTTCTTTTTAGCCATTCTGTGTCTAACAACAGAAGCCCAAGCCCTCAAAGTCACGGCCTCTAGTAGGTCTGTGCTATGTGACATTCCTGGACGCATCCTCTAAAGATGAAGCCTTGAGTCTTGAAGAGGTCACCCCTCACACAAAAGCAAACAAAGCTCTGATACCCTTCCAGCAACTTAAACAGAAAAATGAGTCATCTATTCAGAAGGAGGACACTGGTTCTAGTGGAATATGAGACAAGGATGAAAGAGTTAGACCTCTACCCAGAAGCAATCCGTGGGACATTTATCCGCGAAGTGAAAGGTGAAATACAAGTAACATTCCTGGATGCTGAGGGTACTCAATGTCACCTGAAAGTGGGTCTCAATCTTCCAGAAGAAGAACTAGTGGTCCTTCGAGACCTACTCAAAGAGAACTTAGATGTGTTTGCTTGGTCATATAAAGACCTGAAGGGGATTGATCCCACAGTATGCCAACATCACATTGACCTAGAGCCCGATGCCAAATCTATAAGGCAAAGACAAAGATGGATGAATCCTAATTATTCCACTCTGGTGAAGGCCGAATTATTGAAACTCCTTGAAGCCGAGTTCATTTATCCCATGGCTAACAGTGAATGGGTTTCGCCCATTGTGGTAGTACCCAAGAAAATCGAAAACTTCAAATATGTGTCGACTTTTGAAAGCTCAATTTGAAGACGAAGAAGTATCATTTCCCTATCCCTTTTCAGACCAACTGTGCAGGCCATGAGTTGTATTTCCTCTTGGATGGATTCAGCGGATATAATCAGGTCCAAATTGCAGAAGAGGACCAATCCAAAACAATTATCACCACGGAATGGAGGACCTATGCCTACAGAGTGATGCCATTCAGACTCTATAATGCTCCTGCCACCTTCCAACGAGTAATGATGGCTGCCTTCCAGAATCATCTTCATGATTTTATTGAGGTGTATCTTGATGACTTCTGTGTCTATAGCTTGATCAGTGAACACTGGGGACACCTAGAGCAATGTTTTGACAGATGCCGAGAGTATGGGATTTCTCTCAACCCTGATAAATGTGTCTTTGGCGTCTCCTTGGGAGTGCTTTTGGGCCATATTGTCTCTGCACAAGGAATTGCAATAGACCCAACAAAGATTGAAAAGATTGCCGCTTTAATAGCACCAACAAATCTCAAGCAATTGAGAGGATTTCTTGGCCATGTGGGCTATTACAGAAGATTTATTGCACATTTTGCAACCAAGGCAGCCCCTCTGCACAAGCTCGTAAGGAAAGAAGATAATTTCCTTTGGACTAATGACTGTGAAGAGGCCTTTAATACCCTTAAAAAATGCACGATCCAAGCACCTATTTTGCAGCCTCCTCATTGGACGAAGGAGTTTCATGTGCACACATATGCATCCGTTGAAGGGCTAGGTGTTGTGCTATGTCAAAAGGGCCCCTCCAAATTATATCAATCGATATATTATGCAAGCCGAAAGGTCACTGATAGGGAACAAAACTATACAGTGAGACAGAGCTTGAGTGCTTGGCAATGGTGTTTGCATTGGAGAAGTTTCAACACTATCTATTGTCCACACATTTCAAGTTCTATGTGGATCATGAAGCCCTATCCTTCTTGATGAACAAAGCAGATGTTAAAGGACGACTAATGAGATGGTTGCTCCTATTCCAGGAGTTCAACTTTGAAGTAGTCACTAAGCCTGGTTGCTCCCATGTCCTAGCCGATTATCTATCACGGATCCCTCAAACAGAAGAAGAGGAATAGGATGATCTAGACCTTCCTGATGCTTCTTTGTTTCTAGTTGAAATAGTTACTCCCTAGTATGCAGACATAGCCAATCTCTTAGCAGCTCAACAGTATCCTCTTGGCATCTCAAGTCGTGAGCGGAAGAAGCTTCTCTTGGAATCAACCCCCTACACTTTGCTAGGCAGTGCACTGTACAAGAAAGGCAAAGATGAAGTGCTGCGAAGGTGTGTTGCAGAGGATGAAAGCGGCATAGTATTGAAAGCATGCCATGATGAACCATGTGGTGGACACTTCGCAGGAGAAGCGACAGCCAAGAAGGCTCTGTTAGCAGGATAGTGGTGGCCGACCCTCCATAAGGACGCATATGACTACTACAAGAGATGTGATGCTTGTCAGCAAATGGAAAAACCAACCAAAACAAGTGCCATGCTAGTGCAACCCATTCTTCCCCTAAATCCATTTGAGAAGTGGGGGATTGATTTTGTGGATCCCATTGATCCACCTACCAGATGGAAGCTGAACGGATACATCCTAGTATGTACGGTGTCGTATTGCTGCACATTCGAGGTGTGAAAACCACCCAAAAGTTGTGTGCGATTTGATACTTTGTACATACTTAGTTGTTGTGTTTACATTTATTCTCTACGTATGAGTATAGTGGGGAGGAGTTGGAGGCATAGTGGTGAGCATGATGAGATGCTTTCAACCTAAGTTGAGCAAGGTCAAGTGGAAAGCACAACTGATGCTGGTGAACGTGTTACACGTATTCGTTCAGGACCTTTGCCTTCTCCTTCTCCAACTACATCAAAAATACCTAATGATACCAAGCCTCCACATCCAGGAGTTGGAAAGAAGGAGGCCAAGCATTGAAACGTGCTATGAGAAGCATGGGGCATGGAGCACAGCTGGAGGCACTGATTTTGAAGCATATTTGTGTGCTTTTACCAATGCTGGTCATCTGGCTTGTTTAGGAGATTTAAAATGTAATACTGAGAAAAGGAAGAATACAATAGCCAGTAAATGCGACTGGCAATTCTGGGAAGCCTGCGGTATTGGATTAGATGTATTGGCTACTAGGATAGTGACTGGAATGCCTTATGAAGCAGTGTATGCATTGGCAGTTGCTGTACATGTTGCTGCAAAAAGGTCTGGAACCACTGCTTGCCAAAATCCATCAACACTATTGCTCGTGGACTCAGCTGAGCGGACTTTACAGATCAGAAAAGTTTGTAAACTCTTAAAGCTAACCTTTGGCATGCATTCAATATGCTTACACACACGGACTTCTGTTCAGCATCAAATTGAAGGGTTAAGCTCATGTGATGCTGAAATTGTGATTGCAACACCTGAACGACTTTGTGAACTACTAGATTTGAAGGCAGTTTCGATTTCAAATGTCTCTTTCATGGTCATGGGATGTTTTCTTCCGAGTGGGGATGCTTTTGATTCAGGTACAGCATCTCCTTATTCATTGCATGCACCTTTGCAGGTTCTTTGGCATTACAGCACGTGGCTACTTTTGGGGCTACTTTTCCTCGGAGGGGTGCTTTTCTGGTTCTGGGAGGGAAGCCAATTTGGGGAGGAACAGAAGAAAAAAAAGCACGGAAGGAGGAGGCTAATTAGCGGATTCAAAAGCTAATTAGGGAAAAAAAAGCAAGCATTGCATGGCTTCAGAGCGAAATCAGTACAGTGTTCTTCGGAAGCTTGGGAAGGAAGTAGTCATCATGTCGAGAGCTCGAATCCTGGGGATACAGGAGCCAACATAATAGAATCCGCAGGCAGACAAATATCACCACCCATCACCACCATCGCTACTCTCTTGGCCTTGTAGAGAGGACCACCACCTACAAGGAGACCTATACTAGCATCAATGCCTCTGACAATGCCTCCAGGCTATCACTAATAACACTACTATGTGCCACACTGTAGCATCACACGCCATCTACCAGCCACATGCCGCATGTGAGGTTTTCTGCCTGTGCAGTCAACCTCATAATGCAACAGCACTCCCCCCTTTTTGATGTCGTACCACCAGTTGTGGGAGCCGTATTACAACACCTCTCCCCGCACTGATGCGACATCATCAACTTGTCCATCTTGAGACGCATTGTCATGCTTCTCTGCATCGAGGTCCAGTTGCCAGCCTAGAATTCTCAAGAAGGTAAGGATGCTGCAGAGGGGACAAACGCCTATGGAGCTTCTCATGAAAATTGCATAATGACAATTGCCCAGATACCTGCCAATGCAAGTGTTTCGCATTCTTTCAGTACTTCAAGTTTGGATGGGAAATCCAAGTGGGAATTCCCTTGCATATGTAGACAGGTCATGATTCTATCATTTGTTTTGTCAAAATCTCTGGGCGAACAGCTTCTCCGCAACTTCTAAGTCTGAATGGGCTTCCTTTGAGAGATGTGTTATTTCTATCAGAGACCAAGCTTGTAGCTGGAGGCTATGATTGCAATCCCATGCTTTTTGTGGGAGACAACAAGGGGAATCTTTGCAACTTGAAAGAGGTGAAGTTCAGGACAGGAAGAGCATATTGTGGGAAGGTAATCCTGATGGAAGAGAGAAGAAAAACTGATGGGGGATTTTGCCTGTTCTTCGACTTTTGGATGAGGAAAGAGGGGAGTGAGTTCTTCCATTGATGAGCTTACCGACTTCACATCGTGTTGCCCCATGTGAGTATGCTCCATAAACTGATTCAAGTTACCTCAGGATGGCTTATCTTGGCAAAATTCCTGTGTACATAATGTGTTTCTCTTGAGTTTTGGGATCAGAAAAGGCCAGCTGAGTGTGATATGATATGACTCATGAGCTGATGTTCTCAGAAGCACACAGTAAGGGTAGAAGCCCACAGAAGGTCCCCTGTGGCTATAAGTAAAGCTCATAAAAGTAATAAACTGGAGGCTCTCTCTCTCTCTCTCTCTCTCTCTCTCTCTCTCTCTCTCTCTTTCAGAAAGGCTAAAAAGGTCTGAAGAAGGTCACTGAAGTTTTCCCTAAAGACCTCTTTATAAAGAGACTTCCAAGAGGTGTAGAAGAATTCATTAAGACCCAATAGAAATGTGTGTAGGCAGCATGGATGCAACTCAGAGTGAAACAGGCTGAAACTGTTGTCAATTGTGAGCATTTGAAATCTTGCTTCTCATAAGCTTGGACTCTAAAAAGAGCTTGTATGCATGGCATGGGTCAATTGTATGGATCATATGTGGATTTATTATGGTATCACTCTATGCTCACAGTGAAAACTTGGCAGTAATACAATCGTTATTTGTCATCATATTTGTCTTGATTATTTGCTTCACTTAATCTTCCGTCTTGGAATTTCTCAAGAACTTCTGTAGTTGCGACATTGTTTTCGAAACCCTTCGACAACGGATTATGTCACAATGTGGTGTGAAGCTAAAGCCTTGAAGCGGGATGATGGTAACAGTGTAGCCCTGTTCATGTACGAGAATATTATCACCCGTTTTGGCAGTCCCCTTGAGCTGGTAAGTGATAGAGGGACTCATTTCTTTAACAAAATCATGGAGGAACTGTATAAGATCCGCCATCGTCAGCCCACTCCCTATTACTCTAGAGCCAATGGCCAAGTTGAAGTCACCAATCGCATCCTTTGCTCGATTCTGACAAGAACGATTGCCGCACATCATCGCGACTAGGATGATTGACTTATAGAGGCCCTCTGGGCGTACAGAACCTCCCATAAGGCAGCTACAAGACAGACCGCTTTCTAGCTAGTGTATGGTACAGAAGCTGTCTTTCCTATTGAAACACCATATTGGGGAATATGGGAATTTCCAATAAGTTTAGGACACATGGTCAAATCTTTGGATTTGTCATAACCTCAATACTATAACTCCAAATCGAGTGCTCTATAGCTCAATAGATTCCATTTTTCAAGTGCTTTCCAATGATAGGTCACAACATATGGTTTTGAGAAAGTTATGGGCATGTTATCCGGGTGCCACCTTTTTAGTATTCAAAAAATGGGAATTGGGAGATTTCCAAACTCACTAATATTGTGTTTTGAGCTGGAATTGCCCTCTTTGCGAGTGGCAGTTAAAGAACGCTTGGGAGATAGTGAGTCACTGCAACACCGTCTCCTGCACTTGGAATGCTTGGATGAGATCCGACGGATGGCCCTACAATGCATGGAAACCACTCAAGCGCGACGCAAGGCCTATCGTGACAGTTTCATCAAGCACAAGGAGTTCAAAGAAGGTGATCTTGTTCTAGCCTATGATTCGAGATTTGGCAAGTTTCATGGCAAGCTTTAACAACGGTGGATGGGCCCATACAAGGTACTTGTTGTCAATCCTAACGGCTTTGTTCAGGTGCAAACCGTTGATGCCTCTGATAATCCTTTTCTTATTAATGGATATTGCCTGAAGAAGTATTTCCCTCCCTGGGGATCTTGACAATCACAGTCGACCTACCCTTTCCCTTTTGGCGTCGCACTGTCCTTCTTGTCATGCTTCTGATAGCCATTATGATTCTCCTCATGCGTCGGTCTCATTCTACTACCCCCTCGTAGAAACATCTCAACCCGACATTGTTCTCTTCTCGTCTGATCCGACAACGGTGGCGAGGTTGGTCCTGATATATGGTATTTCTACCATTCCCTTTATTAAGCAATAAAAAGAAAAAAAAAGAACATGTGGGAGCTTTCGCTCAACCGCCAAGACCCACAGACCGCTTATTGTTCAAGCGTTCCAAGCGAGCTCTCATGGCTATCTCTCACCTAGCTGACGCGCCGTCGATCCTACGAATGCAATGAACTTACCTTGATGCTTGATCGAGTGCCCTCCTCTCTCTCACACTTTGGTAGCTCCACGATTCTTGATGCTAGCTCAAGCATCCTCAAGCCTCCTCCTTCTCCAAGCCTCATCCTCCATAGCCGCACGCGCAAGAGAAGAGAAGGAAGGAGAAGGAGAAGAGGAGAAGGGGGGAGGAGATGGTGGAGAGCTTCACCCTCTTGATTCCTCACTCTCTCACGTGCTCACTACCTCACACTCTCACACTCCCTCTCTCAAGAGCACACACAAGCAAGAAGAAGGAGAGAAGAAGAGAGGAAGAAGAATACTAGTTTTGCCACACCAAAGAATGAGCTCTTCATTCACTTTTCAACTTTTTATACAAAACCCTACTTCCCTTTTGGGCGGTCATTCCCTTTTTTCCTTTTTTACATGGCCGGTCATAGCCCAGGCCCTGTTTTCCATTGTTCTTTTCTCTTTCTTGCTTTCTTTTCACTACCCTTCTATCTTTACAAATAGCGCGGGTGAGAGCTCGGCACTCTTTTACAAGATTTTAGAGTGCGCTTTTTATGCGCCTTTCCCTTTTTATGGTTGCCTTGGTCTTTGATGGTTGTCCTTGCACTTTTGGGCTTTTCTCCTTCTTTTCCTTCCGTCGGGCTACCTTCTTTTCGCCTTTGCCCTGCATCTTCTCTGCCTTCTTTCGCTCTTGTCGTGTTGGGGTTAACATTGCCCCCCTCCTAGACGAGTGCCAGCCCCATGGCACTTACTGGCGGAGGGAGAAAGTGGTGGTAGGCGCTGAGGACTTTGAGGGGACCGGGGCTTGGGGTCTGCAGTGGCAACTGGGTATGCGGGGGTTGGTTGGGGATGCCGCGTTGGTTGATTTTGCCAACTCGCTGGATGCTGGGTTGGCAATTAGCATGGGAGGTTGATGAAGAATGAATGCCACTTGGGTTGTGGTTGTCGATACCTGCAATTGAAAACTTGTCAGGTGGTCTCTCCCTGGGGGGGTGCTAGTCTCTGTATTGTACGCAATACTTAGTTTGGGAGACAGGTCGAACTCTGAGCAAGCTGAGAGTGTTGTCCTGCACTTGAGGACCCAAACTATGAATTAGTTCTGTGTAGGTATTATATGAGTGCCATGCGTGTGCATACTTAATTATTACGTAGTTAGGAGACGGGGTGAGGGGGGCCGCGTGGAGCAGAAGGGTTGTAATGGGTAGATAAAGTACACCTTAGTTTTTTTTTTTTTTTTTTTTGCCATGGTTACATGGGGGCAGCAATACAAGGGATAATGGGAGTTCTACCCCTCATCATCCGAATTATGGGGAAGGGTGGGTGGAGTCCGGGGGGCCTTGTTGAGGAACTTCCGGCTTAGCAAGTAGCCTTTAGTATGGAGGCGGGTTTTAAGGGTGGTGGTGGAGAGAAAGGGGTGATTGCACTGTGTGAACTTGTTGTCATTCATGTCTTCCAGCAGTGCAATACAAAAGGATGGCAAAAGGGCAGCACGCATCATGAAACGAGTCATGGTGGTGCTGTCTATGGCATTGGGATCAAAATAAAGGGGCGGAAGGTGGCGCTCTTGGGGTGCAGGTTCCTGGTGTACTAGTATTCTAATTAATCTGAGGTAGTTACAGGTGGTGATGAAGGCTGGGTTAGGACAAGAAGAGATTTCAGTAAGGAATTTATTTATGGAGCTGTACAAGTCAGGCAGGGTGAAGAGAAGGGCGCTCCTATGGGAAGTGGAGTTGGCATTGTAAATAATGGGAAAGTCAAACCTGCCATGGATGGACGGGTTAAAATCCACTCCTACCCTTCGAGGAAACGCCATAAAGGTGGGGTCGTTCCTTTCCGAAGGGAGGGTGTTGCAAAACACCATCCACGCCTCCAAGTTGATGTCAAAAATGCGCTGCCTCCAGGTAGGTTGGGAACTATATCCTTCCACGATGCGGGGTACCTGGAGGACTTTGTCCTGCCAAAATTCTCGGTCCTCGGTCCCCCAAGCAGTTGGGTGGGCCTCACGCTCTTCTAGCCATCTATCCTTGAGCTGGGTCCCCCATGGCGATGACATCCTCCACCAACTGAATGGGCAGCACCCTATTCAGAGCGGTGGGCAACTCGAAGCGTAGGTCGAAGGGGTCCCGGCTATACTCCTGCTGCTCCCAGATGATCATCTCAGCACGGTACTCAGCGGGTGAGTCTTGGGTGTGCAACGGGAAAGGGGCGGGCTGTTTCAGGGTGGGTCTGGCCTTGAGTTTTCTTCTTGCCTTCTCCACTAGTTCCTTCCTTCGAGTGGTGTGGGCCGCTCTTCGTTCGGTAGGTGCGTCATGGGGTGGCACTTTGGTTTGTTGGGGTTGAGGGGGTGGCGGGGCATAATCCTCGTCCTGAGGCCCTAATTCAAGCTCGGGCTCACCCCCTTCCGCTTGCTCCTCCTCCTGTGTTTTTTCTTCAATGAACCCCAGATCATCCATTTCCTCTGTTGTCAGTCCTGTAGACATTTCCTTTGTTCCTCTAGGCTCTGCGGAGGGCCTCCTAGTTGCAGTGGTACGTGCAGGCCTGCCGTAAGGGCCTTGGGCGCAGTGGTTAGCTTTCTCTGCAACTGATCATTGGTCTCTCCTGTTTCTGAGTGGGTGGTGTGGAGTAGCGTGTTGATGAAAGTGTGCTGCTGAGCCATCATAGCAAGTTGGGTTGCCTCTGCTTGGTTTTCAACCATCACTTTGTCACCCTCAGCCTTGGCCAGCCGGCGTGCTAGGTCTCGCACTCTCTGCTCATTGTGAATTGCCCACTCCTTTGCCCGCTTCTCCATGTCTTCCAGGCTCTCTCCTTGTCGGAGGGTCATTGCCATGAGCTGCTGTTGTTGGGCTTCGAGCTCCTGGTGCAAACAAGACTGCTCTCGGTGCTACTCTGCAATTTGCTCGTTGAGTTGGTCCCGCGTCGCCTATAACCGGCGCACATGTTCTGCCCGTAATTGATCCAGCTCTGCAACGTCTTCTCTAATTTTTTCGAGTTGGCTCTGCGCTTCCAAGTTAGTTGCAGATAGCTGGTCATTTCTGCGCTGAAGGTGGGCATTTGTCTCCCTTTCCCTGGTGAGACGCTCCATGAGAATTTTCCTTTGTCTTTCCCAAGTAGCATTGCGCTCCTTCAGGGTTTTCAGCTCCTCCACCTCCTTGGTGCTGGCTTCCTCCTTAAGCACAGCAATTTCTTTTTGATACTCTATTATTTGTCTTACTCTGTCTAGTTGGAGAGCAGCTTGCGATTCGCACTCCGCTGCCAGCTCTTCCACCGCCACCCTCCTTTCCTGCCTGGCTGTTTGCAACTGCGTGAGCAGCTCCTTTACATAGTCATCATAGTGGCCTGCTGGGGGTGGGGAGTGGGGCCTGATCGTAGTAGTGGCAGTCTCCTCCACCTTTTGTCTTTTCTCCTCTGGCCCCTGCTCTAGCTTGGTCATCGCTGCCCTTTTGGCCCGTGAGACTGGGGTGGCCTTGGCTGCTTCCCTTGCCAATTCTCGTTCCACTAAGAATTGTAGCCAGGTAACTATATTGCTTTCATCTACCTTTGCGGTGTGCATCAGGGTGGCCGTGTCAGGGGGCGTCACCTTGAGGGGAGTGGCTTGTGCGGCTGGTGCGGGGGGAGGGGAGACGGGTCTGATCGGGTCTTTGCTGGATCTCTGGATCAGGGATGTCTGCCAAGTTGACTCTGTCGTTGGTGTGGACTTTCACCTTGTCCATTCCCAACATGGCGTAGACATCCCTTTTCGGCTTCTTGTCCACCTTGTTCGGAAGTTCCAGAGCTCGTTCTACCAGTTCAGGGGTCAGCTCAATCTGCACCTGTTTGGTGGCTCCTGCATCCCGTACTGTGATGGTGCCTCTGTTTTTGTTGAAGGTGCGTAGGAACTCTGCACACAGGGCATAGTCTATTCTCCGGCCCACTGCTTCTAGGTACCGTTGTAAGTGGCATTGCTCCATGATCCGTCGCACTGCTGGCTCCTCAATAACCACATCCTCCAAGTTGAATATATGGCGGAACTTCAGCTGATTGAATGCTCTGGTTTCCACCGTGAGGCCGTACCGCGCCTGTTCCTCCTCCGTAAAAGGGAGTTTGCCCACTTTGTCTTGGCCTGCCATGGTCACTACCTGTACATCCAGTCAACTCGCTCCTTAGTATTTTTGGCAACCAATTTGTAGGACAACCATAACAGATTCCATCATTTATAATCATGATATTTTTTGTATTTTTTTTTATTTTTTTCAACTTCTATCACCTGTTCCTGCATGGCGTTTTAATTTGGAGCTTTTTCATGCGTGGTTCACTTTTAGTTTTAACTTTCATGCTTGGTTTGCTTTTTAGATTTACTGATTTACTGCCCCACTAATTTCCAGCCCTTTCCCTGGAGGAAAAGAAAAATCCGTCCCAGGATTGGGGTGTGGGCTCCAGGTGTTCAGGTTGTTTTGTGGAGGAGCCAATCGTAGAAGTTGGGGTTATATTCGAGGTGTGCAGCGTGGTCCAGGTCACAGGGTCGGATGCCTACGTGGGTAATGTATGTGAGGACATCGGTAAGGAAATCTCCGGAGTTGATCCGACTTGCGATGTGGAGCTCTTCTTCTGTCAGGATACGATCGAGATAGGGGTGTCCTAAGATATGATCGTCCATGGTTCGACCTCGAAGAGTGGTTAACACTCGATACGAGGTGGGCGCGACGTATGTGGGATCATACTTGGCCGTCTTGATGGCTCGGCATTGTTCGGCGTTGGTCATTGTGCGGCATCCTTCTGTTGCCCACTTTAATCGAAGAGTGTACCATTGCTTTAAGAAGGGAGATTCGGTGTCCGCGAGGTGGGACAACCTTGCTGTTTCTTGGTTAGTGAGGCTGGACATTGTGCGCGGGTCAAACGATGGGATGAGGCGTTGCCTAATGGCTTGCTCTTCGGAGACCTCGCGAGCAAGTAGCTCACCGCAGAGCGTGAAGCTTGTGCGAAGGCGAATTCGAAAGTCTCCCAAGAGCAAGGCATAGTGCGCACGTCCGTTGCAAGGGGTTCCGCTAACAGTCCCAAGTCTAGGCGGTCATAGCTAAGGGCCAGTGCCACAAAAGTGGCGTCGAGTTGTTTGATGCAATCCACAACGTCAACCCCTGTGTCCTCGGCGAGGTCCGCGACCAGCGTTAGGAATGACTTCCGTTCATAGGAAGGCTAAAGGCCGTCGGGTGGTTGAGGTTTGTTGGGGCTAAAGGTTCGGTTGGCACAGAGCTGTCGGTGGGGGCCTGTTTGAGTCAGCAGCTCCGCCAACAGTTGAATGGACGGGTCGAGGTTGATCTGAGGAACCGTGCTAGGGCGGTCGGCAGGGCTGCTGGGTTGCGGGCCAGGGTGGTTGGGTGATATCGTCGGCAGTAGTGGCCGGTGCTTGGGCTGTTGAGCGTGTATGACGCCTGTGGAATGACTCTCAAAGGAGTCGGACGACTGGGATGGATTGTGCGGTTCGTGGTCTTGAAGTGTCCAAGGACCGGACTTTGCGATTGACGTAGGAGCAGGACCTGTGTCAGTTGGGACCTTGGGGATCCACAGCAAGGCATTCCCTTCATAGTAGCCTTGTGCACGCAGCAGGGTTTTAGGGACCCATATTTTCTTAACCACGCGGCGCTTGTGATGATGGCGTTTTGGTCTTCTAGGTTTAGGTTTGTATGTGTTTCGCGGATCCGCGCGTCTAGTTGTAGACTGATCCCGCGGCTTTTTCGGCACCTAGTGCAAGCAAGTCTGTTGGGGGTTTTGCCTTAGGTTTGGCGGGTTGCGGTGCATGGGGATCTGGGTGTAGTAGATATGCACGGCCCTCTTTCTTAGTCCTGTGTGCAACTATTTCTAATGGTGGTTCGTTGAGCAAGCTTGGGGTTACGAGGCGCTGGTTGAAAGTCGTGATAATTGCCACATTTCCGATTGTTAGGTGGATGCGTTGTAACTCATAATCAACATTGCAGCAGGTCTGCTTTTTAAAAGTTCGCCCGAGCAGTGACTCTGCGCCTGTCTCCTTGGCATCGGGTAGGACATAGAACAACATGGGAATAGTTTCAGTCTCGATAGAAACTGCAACCCTGCATGTGCCAAGGAGCGGGTAGGATTGGGCCCCATATGGGTTCAATCTGGCTGCTGTGGGATGAAGTGTTGGAGTGCCAAGTTGGGTCCAATGCTCATGTGTTAAGATGTTAAAATCCGCCCCCTTGTCGATCAGGGCATTGAAGGAGCACGTTTGCTTGGCCGTGACCGTGATGCGGAGGTAGGCGGGTTCTACAAGCTCGTCCTCATTTTCTTCGATTTCTGTAAGTGTGGCTACTCGTATTTTAACGAGCGGTTCCACCATTGGTTGTTCATGCAGTGGGTGCATGGGCGGATAATACTTTTTGATTCGACTGCCGTTAAAGAAGCCGATTCCCTGTCCATCCAGGGTTTCCAGCTCGACATTACCAGTACGGCTGATTGTGCGGACCTTAAAGGGCCCAAGACCTCTGAATTTCATCTTCTGTTTGTGTCCTTTAACTGAATAGAGGAGTACTAGGTCGCCCTGCTCAAACTCTCATTGCTTGACGTGCTTGTCAAACTAGGTTTTGCGTCTAGCTTTCTCACAAATAAGCGCATGGGTGGCTAGCAGACGTACCTCCAACAGGCGTTCTAGCTCGACTAAGCGTTGCGTCCATGCCTCCCTCCCCTCCCATCGTTCTTGTAGTGCTATCCGCAGGCTAGGGACAAAGAATTCTAGGGGGAGAATAGCTTCGGTCCCATAGGTTAGCCTGAAAGGCATTTGTCCGACGGCCGTCTTATAAGCTATTCGGTAGGCCCACAGGGCCGCCATCAACTTGTTATCCCAGTCATTTCGTGAGGTTGAGACAACTTTGTTCAGGACGGTGATGAGAATTTTGTTGGTTGACTCAGCTTGGCCGTTAGCCTGAGGGTAGTATGGTGAGGATTTGTGATGGATGATGAGGAATGTGGATAGGAGATGGGCTATCACTTCGTTGATGAAGTGCATTCCCTGGTCATTGACCAATTTGATGGGGCACCCAAAATGCGAGATCACTTGTTCCCATAAAAACTTGGCAGTTGTCCTAGCATTGTTTTTCCGCGTGGCTTTCACCTCCGCCCATTTGGTGAGGTAGTCCGTGGCTACCGCTATATATCTAGCCTGTGAATATTGTGCCGCAGGGCTGATGGGTCCTATGAAGTCAATACCCCACTTTTCGAAAGGTTGGCGAGCAATGACTGGGGTTAACTCCCTCTGATCTTTATGGATTGGGACCCTCGTTCGTTGGCAAGCATCGCAGTGTTTGACAAATTGTGAGGCATCCCGGAAGAGCGTGGGCCACCATAGCTGGGACTGCAACACCTTCCGTGCTGTCGTATCCTGGCTAAAGTGTCCTCCTGCAATGCCGTTGTGCGCCTCTGAGAGCACATTGTGCATCTCATGCTCACATACGCATCTACGTAGCAAACCGTCTTGCCCCAGCCTATAGAGCTGGCCTGCAATCAACTGATAAGGCTGGATTTTCAGGATTAATCGCCTAAGTCGTGCCCGTTCCATTGGTCGTTCGGGCAGCCCATGCTCGAGTACTTGGACTATGTCGTCTGCCCAATATGGTGTCAGGTCGGCCCTGAATAGGCCTTTTTCGCTGGACATGCAGAATAAGTGGCTGTCTGGTAATTCGTCCACTATGCCTTGTCCAGTAGCTTCTCCTGTGGGTATTCGGGACAGATGGTCAGCCATATAGTGTTGTTTTCCCTTCCGTACTACCACTGAGAAGTCGAACTCTAGGAGCAGGAGAAGCCATCGTGCTATACGCCCTGTAGCGCAAGGTTTGTTGACTAGGTAGAGCAGAGCTTGATGGTCAACAAAGAAGGTGAAGGGGGTGGCAAGTAGGTAATGCCGGAACTTCTTCACGGCGAACACCATAGCTAATCCTTCCCTTTCTGTTGTTGAATAGTTCATCTCTGTTTCAGTGAGCTGCCTACTTGCAAAACTTACTGGGTAATCTAAGTTATGCTCACCTGGTTGGCACAGCACCGCCCCCACGGCGAACTTAGAAGCGTCGATGTGTACGTGGAACGGCATGGTCCAATCTGGGGGTCGTAGGATAGGTGCTGTCATTAGGGCTTTTTTCAGTTCCTCGTAGGCTCGCTGGCAGGCTTCGGTCCACTCGAAGGCAATTAGCATTTGTACAATGGCCTAGCGATCAACGTGTAGTTTAGTACAAACCGCCGGTAGTATCCTGTGTGACCTAAGAAGTATTGAACCCCCCTATAATTACTTGGGGGTGGGAGGTCCACGATAACCTTGACCTTTGAGAAGTCCGTGGCAATGCCGTTCTTGGACACCACGTGTCCCAGGATGCAACCGTGCTTTATCCAAAATTGACATTTCAGGGGGTTGAGGGAGAGACGGTATAAACGGCACCGTTCAAAGACCGCGCGGAGTTTTTTGAGATGCTGGTTCCAAGCCGAATGGACACACAGGTCATCGATGAAGACCTCCAACTCCTTGCAAAGCATATCCTTGAATATGGTGCACATGAGGCGTTGAAAGGTGGTGGGGGCATTGGTCAGCTCGAATGGCATGACTACATAGGCAAAGACGCCCCACTTAGTGGCGAAGGCGGTCTTGTGCCTATCTGCAGGGTGCACTTGCACCTGATTGTATCCCGAGAAGCTATCCAGGAAATTGTAGGCTTCCTCACCTGCCACCCTCTCAAGCATGTGCTCAGTGTATGGTAAGGGGTAGTTGTCTCTCTTTATCGCTGCGTTTACTTTCTTATAATTGACGCACACTCGAATCTTGCCGTTTTTCTTCATCACAATGACTATGGGTGATACCCAGTCCGTGTGCTCAATTTCATGAATGAACCTGGCTCGCATTAACTTGTCAATTTCCTCCTTGACAGCATGGGCGTGCTTGGGATTCATGGGGTATGGTCATTGCTTGACCGGCATTGCATCCGTCGTCATGGGTATGTTGTGAGTCACAACACTCGGGTCACCCCTCGTAGCTCGTCTAGGGACCAAGCAAACACATCCCGGTACTCCCGCAAAAGAGTGATGAGGTTGGATTCTTCCTCCGTGGTCAGGTCCTCGGCAATGAACACCGGTCGGGGTGTTTCCCGTTCCAGGGCTAGGTTTATCTCCTTGACCTTGGCTAGCCCTTCGATGGGTTTGCGGATTTGCCCTTGGCGTTTGGCACTTAGCAGAACCACCACCCTGTCCCCTTTTTTGAATTTCGAAAAGCGCTTAGGGAGGTCTCGCGGCTTTCGTTGTTCTTCCGATCGCATGTCGTTGGAGCGCTCTGTTTTATTCTGTCGTAGTCGTCGATGCCTCAGGTGGATGGGCAGATCTCCCCTGGTGCGTCTGGACGTGGGTGGCCTAGGTATTTCCGGGTCATCCTCCGAAGTAACTTCAGATTCAGAGCCGAATTCCTCATTTTCACTAGGGGAGGCGGTCTCTCCTGGCGGCCGCAGTTCGGAGGGTGACTCGGTTCTAAGCAGGGCTGCCGCTTTTGGTTGGGTCAGGCCGGCCTGCTTAAAATCCACAGCCCCCATTTGTTCCAACCACGCACGATCGCATTTCGCACACATGACCCCTTGGTCCATCCAAATGGCCGGCCTCGGCTGTGGTTTTGCATCCGCTCGGATTTGTTCAATATCTCGCCCTTCGGTATCATATTCTACCGTGTCCATCTCACCCTCACTTTCTTCATCGAAGGGTTGGCAGTCTTCGTATTCGTCGCTAGAATCTGCCTCGTTGGACTGCACATCGTTCTCCAAGGCCTGTTTTGCCTCATTTTGTTGGTCGGGGACCAATGCCCAGTTGTATCTAAGATTTAGTTCGTGCACTCTGGTCCACTTCCATTCGGGTTGTTCCAAGAGGTCTTGGAGCGGCTTGAGATTGGCGGCTGCGTTGCGCTCCAGTTGGTTCGTTAGGTGTTCCAGTATCCCTTGAAGTTCTCTCCTATTGGTTGGTACTTGGAAGGCGACAGGTTTAGGTCCGTCATGGAGGCTTGCTGCCATCATGTAGACAGGTGTGGGCTGTGTTTCTCTTGGCTTGCCAACTGTTTGGACAGCCTGCTCGTACGCTTCCTGATCTGAGAATGGCAAATCAAGCATAGCGAGAACGTGCATCCAATCCCGCTCGTCCTCCGAGCAAGGGATATACTTCGTCAAGGACCCGCGGGGTTCCTTGTTCTGGTCGGTTCCTTTGAGTAGAGTGGAGATGGTATCTAGGTCGACTGGTGAGGTCTTCCAAGTGTCCATCTCTATTCTCACAGCGTCAGCTCGGTTGCCCAAGAAGATCAGGTTGTTACCCCAGTCTTTGATAACTCTGGCATTGCGTATCCAGGGTCGACCCAATAAGATGTCATAGTCTACTCCCTTCATGACGATGAAGTCGACAGAGAACTGGATTCCTGCAATCTTCACTGGCCAATTCTTCAAGACCCCGAATGGTCTCACTCGCATGCCATTTGCTAGTGTGACGTTAAACCGGGCAGTTTCGACGGGCGGGTTTCCCCACTTCTGTAGCACTGCATGGTTGAGCACACTGACCCCTGCGCCTGTGTCCACGATCCCCCTTCTCGTTGTGTCCCCTAGGGCTAGGACTGCGTGCATTTCTGAGCCCTCCCAGAAGGCGTTGATGTGCAAGGACTTAGGGCTTGAGTGTAGCGTCAAACTTGGCAAATCCGTTTCCGCATCCTGGTCTTGAGCATTTCCTGGCACTTGCTCGTGTGGTCTGTCGATCCACCGCTTGAGATCCTGCCACAAGGTCGAGTGCTGCCTGAGCAGCTCCCCCAGCGCAACCGTTACAGGGGTGGTTACTAGTGTGGTTAGGAGATTGCTAAACCCCTGTCCTACTCTATGTTCAGACTGTCCGGGCCAACGGCCAGGGCTGTCCTGTGGTTCTGTTACGTCTAGGCCTGACCTTGCCCTTGTCGGTACTGCTTGTGGCGTAGCCGCCTCGGAAGACTTAGGGTGGGGTAGCGATGATGGTGCACTCATGCTGGAGAGGTCCTCAATCTCATCCTCCGTGATGGGCTCGACGTCCTTGAGGTGCTGTTGAGCCTCCCTTACCCATTCCTTTACCTTTTCTATGGCTTCCAATTGCCGCCTGGGGTGTGGGTATTCCCCCACCTTAGCACTCTCCGGTTGCGCAGTTCTAGGGGCTGAAGTTTCTGCCTCTGCGTCTGAGACTTTCTTGCCGTGGGGCAAGGTCGTGATGCTGTCGGTTTTTAGTGTGACCTTAGCCTCTGACCTCTTCTTTTTCCGCCTATGGCTTTTCTTTCCTACAGAGACATCGTCGAGGTTGCTAGGTCCTGGCAGAGAGACTTCATTTGTGCTCGGGTCATCACTCGTAGAGGGATAGGTGTGGCCTCCCCATCGGGGTTTTCAACACCAAACAGTCCCAGCGGGACGGACGGCAAATTGGCCGTCCCAGAAGGCGGCTTCTGCTTTGGGCAATCTATAAAAAGATGAGTGATTCCGCACTCTGAACACCTTTGGTCGGCTTTGTCCCTATTTTGCTGCTCTCTTTCTGGGCACCTTGACGAGACGTGGCCAGGATGTCCACATGTCCAACAAGTGACTGGATTTGGTGGCTGCCCTCCCAGGCCTCTACCCCGTCCTCGTCCTAGTGCCATCACCGGTACTGGTCGATAATCCATGAGGATTGCATTGCCCTCGTCGTCATGCGAGACGTACGGGTACATGCAGGTTTCTTCGTCACTGGGCTCCTCTACGTAATGCACAGGAGCATCGCTCGGTGGGTGGGTCACATAGGGACTAGGCGGCCTAGGGATACCGGTAGGGTTTATGTCCAGCCTAGGGACCGCTGGCTTTGTATCGTTAGGTGCTGGTAGGGCAAGAGGAGCTCCCCTTCCGTAGAATGACTGTGGCCTGTTAGCCGGATAGAGCTGGCCGTAGGGCTGCGTGTACGGCAGTCGTTGTGGTAGTCTGCAGTGTGCGGCATCATGGCCGAACCTTCCGTAGTTGGTGCAGGGTCTCGACCTAGGGTCCTGACATTCTGCTGGCAGGTGGTTTCCTCCGCAGTACACGCACTGGGTATGCTGACGCGCAGGTCGCCTTAACATGTCCTGTATTTTGGCCAGTTCTGTCTTGACCTCGGCCAAGCCATGGTCTGCCTCGGCGGACTTCCCCTTATCGTGGGATGACGTGTTGGATCGCTCGCTAGAGGTTGGTGTTCGTTCTAAACTCCGTGGGTTGACTTCTTCCGGGTTGGAGCTCCTGGAGCTCCGCTCCCTCAGCTGGTCATCGACCCTAATGGCCTCCTCGAAAACTCTAGCCACCACGTCCCTTTGCAAGCTCGAGTTGCCCGCTAGTGCTTTGTACAATTCTTCATCCCGAATCCCGCTGATGAACACGGTTGACACCGCCCTGTCGGTCGGTCTTTCACCAGTCGCGGATGCCCTCCTTCTCCTTCTGCTTGACGTTCATCAGACGCACTAGCAGGTTGTCAGAGTATCCGGGTTCGGCAAATCTCTTAACGAAGAGATCCTTGAGGTTATTGAAATTGGCTCGTTCTACATTATCTAGACTTGTATACCACGTCCTACCCTTATCGCTTAAGTAAAGTCCGAATGCTTGCGAACGTTGGGTCTGGTCATTGAGGCCATTGGCTTCGCAGACCTGCTCGAACTACTCGACAAAGCTGTACGGGTCGTCTGGTGGTTGGTACTTGTCGAGTTGCTTAGCGACAATAGGTATTTTGGCCTGGCTCTTTGAGCTCTGGGTTGCCCCTAGTCCTGCAAGTAGCGAGGTTGCTAGTGCAGCAGCATTTTGTTCCGCCGCGGTGTTATCGAACAGCCGTTTCATGAGGAGCTCGCCCAGCGTCAAGTCTCCCTCGAGTGCTCTCTCCTGGTCTATTCGGTTTCGGCCAGCCAAGTTCAGCACTCGCTGCACCTCATGCAGCTCCATGCTTTGCCTTAGGCTCCTAGCTTGTTGGTCCCTATTATAGTCTGCTATGCCCTGCAATGCCTTGCGGGCTAGCCTCCTCTCCTCCTCTAGGTCTGCAATAATTGCCTCCGCTGTCCTGCCATGGTGTTCGTACCGGGCGTGCGCATCGTAACTGCTCACCATTTGCTGTATGGCTTCCGAAAACGTGCTAACATCTAGCTCCCCCGCAAACCAATGATCTGGAACTCCCTTTGTCATGGTGAAATCCTCACGCCTGGTTGTCCGTCAAATCCTTGTCGTTGTTGCTCCTTGCTTGATCCTGCCCTGCGCTCTGTGCGTCTGTCACGCTTGGGTTTTCTCCTAGTGGTGGGTTTTTTTTGGCAAATTATCTAAGTGAGTTCTTTTTAATTTTTGAATGCAGTGCTCAACTTAGGACCACTCGTAATTGTGTTATCCTTGTGCACTCGTGCTCAAACAGGCTTTTGACTTTCCTAAGTGTTCTTCAAGTGCGGAAATTCGATCAAAGTGCTATGAGTGCTTTCCCTGTGTCTTGCCCACTCTTGTTCGTTTTGGGCCTAACAGGCTTTACTACTCTATTCCTGGCCGCCTCATGGGTCGCAGGGCCCCATGCTGCTTCCTGTTGCGCACGTGGGGGGTGGACCACTGGGGGAGTGCCCCAGTGTGCTCCTAGATGGGTCAAGTTTTGTTTTGGGTTGACTCTGGGAATCGGACGTTCGATTTACCAGTGGTCCGATTGTGGGGATCGGACCAGGTATGTCAGGGCGAAGTGGGGGTCTTAGGGTCTGCGTGTCCGATTCTCAAGAATCGGACGGGTGAGTGTGCGAGGAATCGGTCCGATTCTAGAAGGTCCGATTCTAGGAGGTCCGAGTCTAGGAGGTCCGATTCTAGAAGGACCGATTCTAGGAGGTCCGAGTCTAGGAGGTCCGATTCTAGGAGGTCCGATTCTAGGAGGTCCGAGTCTAGGAGGTCCGATTCTAGGAGGTCCGATCGGACATGGTCCGACTGGTGACGTGTATTACTCCGTCCGATCGGACCGGTGGGTCCGAGTCGGGGCGTCCGAGTGGTCCGAGTGGTTGAGTCGGATGAGTTGGTCCGAGCGTCCGATTTTAACAAAAGGGACTAGTCGGTCCGAGTGCCACGTGGCACGTCTGATCGGACCAGTTAGTCCGAGTTAGTGATTGAGTGGGAGGTCCGATCGAACGATTGTCCGAGTGTCCGATTCTGGGAATCGGACACTGGGCCGGCCGTCCGATTCCGTCGGTCCAATGGGTCACGCACACCGATTTGCTCGATTTTCACTAGGTGTATTATCCTATTGGTCGTGCGATTACCCCGCGACAGAGTTGGAGTGGGGTGGACAAGATCGATTACCTGAAGTCGCCGAATGCAATGTCCTCCTAGCTCCAGTCGATCGGACAGCTGCCCAGCTCGCTCACTCTCTCCCTCTCTGTCTCTTTCGCTCTCTGTTGGTTGGAAATGGGGTCCTCCTGCCCCCCCTCCCCAGAGTTTTATACTCTGCTAGTTCTGCCCTACACCCTCTAGGTTCCGTCCCTAGTGTTCCTTATGCCGTTACCTTGCATCTACTCCATTTCTTCCCTTTGTTCCTGTGATTTCTCCCTTGTTTCACAGCAGCAGCCCTCTGCCTCTTCGTGTGTGATTTCCTACTGCTAATCTATCCTAAACACATCCTGAATCGAAAACAAAACACTGAACCAATTTCTCCATGTTTTCCAGTCATTAATAACCAGATTGTTCAAAAACACTTACCTGTTCTGAAGATCAAAAACACTAGACTTCCTACCTATCTCAAGCTCCGTTTCAGGGTGAATGCCCTACTTCGGTGCTCGATATGGGGCGCGCGAGTGCTCGAGCTTGAATCCGTTGGTCCCGGCAACGGAACCAAAATGTGGGAGCTTTCGCTCAACCGCCAAGACCCACGGACCGCTTATTGTTCAAGCGTTCCAAGCGAGCTCTCATGGCTATCTCTCACCTAGCCGACGGGCCGTCGATCCTACGAATGCAGTGAACTTACCTTGATGCTTGATCGAGTGCCCTCCTCTCTCTCACACTTTGGTAGCTCCACGATTCTTGATGCTAGCTCAAGCATCCTCAAGCCTCCTCCTTCTCCAAGCCTCATCCTCCATAGCCGCGCGCGCAAGAGAAGAGAAGGAAGGAGAAGAGGAGAAGGGGGAGGAGATGGTGGAGAGCTTCACCCTCTTGATTCCTCACTCTCTCACGTGCTCACTCCCTCACACTCTCACACTCCCTCTCTCAAGAGCACACACAAGCAAGAAGAAGGAGAGAAGAAGAGAGGAAGAAGAAGACTAGTTTTGCCACACCAAAGAATGAGCTCTTCATTCACTTTTCAACTTTTTATACAAAACCCTACTTCCCTTTTGGACGATCATTCCCTTTTTCCCTTTTTTACATGGCCGGTCATAGCCCAGGCCCTGTTTTCCATTGTTCTTTTCTCTTCCTTGCTTTCTTTTCACTACCCTTCTATCTTTACAAATAGCACGGCACTCTTTTACAAGATTTTAGAGTGCGCTTTTTATGCGCCTTTCCCTTTTTATGGTTGCCTTGTTCTTTGACAGTTGTCCTTGCGCTTTTGGGCTTTTCTCCTTCTTTTCCTTCCGTCGGGCTACCTTCTTTTCGCCTTTGCCCTGCATCTTCTCTGCCTTCTTTCGCTCTTGTCGTGTTGGGGTTAACAGAACACAAAAAAAAGGAAAAAAGGGAGAAAAGAAAAAGAAAAAACAAAGAAAAACAACGAAACTGTTATGGGAGAAAAGGAAGAAATTCCCTGTCATAACAGGCCTCGTTCCAAGCAAAGGTGGAAACAGCCTTGGGCAAGAAGCTGTGTGTGGAAAAGGTGGTAACACCTCGCAGTCAGGATAGCTGACTCACTAGCAAAACCTCTTTAGCAAGTAATTTGAAGCCACCTCCCTTGGTACGCTGTCTCTACAATATCAATCCATCTGCCCATTTTTAACGGATGACTCTTCTTACAAATCATTGATGTACGAGATTTGTAGGCTGCCTCCCTAGGTATGCCTCCTCCTTAAGATTCTGGTGATACCAACAGCCGACATGATCTTCATCACCAACCCCTTGAGTGATGTGAGCTTTGATCCTAACAGGATGGGGATGTGAGTATAGGCTGCCCTCTGTATCTATCAGAGAGTGAGACAGAGGGTGGGGTGAGTGACCAGTCTTTCCCTTTAAATCAAATGAGAGATGAGATGTGTGAATGAAGTGTTGCACGCACGGGAAGGGCCTCTCAATGCACAAAGCACGATCTGTTCTTTTGCTCTGTACTATAAGGCTCCCTGGCCTTCCTTCTTGCACTGTATGCCGACACAGGGCGGGATGCAGAGTTGCACCATCAAATGCGCACAAGGCATACAACCTTTGTACAAGTGACCGTAAAGATTACATCAATGGGTTTCAGGACATGGCTGCCCTCTGTATCTTTCAAAAGAGCGTGAGACAAAGGGTGGGCTGAGTGTGACTGGAGTTTCTTCAATCAATTACTGCGAGGTGAGGATTGAAGGACGTTACAACCTTTGGAGTCAGGTATGTTTCCGTTTCCCTATGCACCCAGGGGCTGGGTTTCTACCATCAACACATGACATATCATTTTGTTCTATACACTACCCTACAAGGCTCCCTTGCCTTTCTCCTTGCACCTATGCGAGACGGGTTGAACGCACTGATGCACCATCAATTGTGCACCTTGGCATACTCCCTCTGCACCATTCCTTTGTCGCTTCCTAAACCGGGTGTGAGCTATGGGTTTTCATCTTGATTTCCTCGAGTGATATTAGTCATGGGGTGAGTGACCGCTCTTTCATTCCATATGAGTGATTGTGAGTTGAGTGCAATATTCCTCATCATCATCGACGAATTCTTGCGATTCCTTCAACGAGCTACCTCCTTGGGTGCTGTCGGGTGGACCCTGCCACGAAGGATGTGTGTTGTGAAGATCTCTTGGTACCTCCTGCAGCCGACAACGACAATGGACGTGCCATCGACAGTCAACCTTGATTCTCGACAACATGAGCCAAGTTTTTCTAACCCTACACATTCTGTTGTTAGTGACGGTCATGTTTTAAGTGTGGGGACGTTAGCGGTTGGTCTGTTGTGCAATGTGTTCCAACTGTTTATGCTCAAAAAATCAAAAAATCATAAGTTTTGTGGATGAAATTAGTAGTGTAAAACCCGTGAAACACACGAAATATGGGAAAATTGGGTGTTTTTGAGATATAAATGGAAAGTATAATAAGACACACCAACTAAATTTGTGTTTTTACTGAAAATGAACTTAAGGGCCACAGCCCATAACTCATTTTTATTTTTAGTCATTTAATATTGCAAAAATACAAGAAAAATAGGGAAAATGGAAGAAAAATAAGGGAAAAATAGATTTTGAGTGCCGAAAATTATGGAAATATAAGATTTATGTTTGTGGATGTATGGGGGGTTTGAAGTATGAGGTGTAGCCTCAGATCAGCCCTACCTTTATGTTTTAGTGAGTTTTTATGGCTTTTTATACAATAAAAATGTGGAAAATGAACCCTAAGCCGATCAATGATGCACAACCTAAATGGGTGAGGGGGTAGAGTGTATGAAAGGTGTTTAAATGATGAATGAAATGATGAAAAGCTTTTTGGTTTTTATGCATACCATTTAGGTTGGTCGTTAATTAAAAATTAAGAACCTAGTAGCACGAGGTCTTCTCGGTGCTAGGTTCATGCAATGCCGCATGCGAGCAATAGTCAAATTCATTGAAAGAATGCTTTTGCACTAAACACAAATGCTGATTTTTCTTTGTTTGAGCACATGGACATTCACAATTTTCATAAATCATGAAGAAATGATAAAAGGTATTAGACAATGCCTCCTGGATGCATGGCAATTGCTTTCTAGAGGAATATGACCAACGTTGAGTGACTAAGGTTGTCCAAGCTGTAGGCTAGGCGTTGGGTCTAAGGGGAAAGAAAGTGAGGTATGGTACATCCCTGGATACTATCAATTGGTACCTTGAGTGGAAATATGTGCGATATTATGTTATATATATGTTTAGCGACACATCGAGGGGCCAATCCCCAAGGTGTAGGAGAGTCGCAGTAAGGTAGCGGCAGTCAGCCGTGGGAGGACCTCCTATGTTTGTACTTCGTGCTATTTGGCAATGTGCTAGGACTCCCTCTAAGGAGTATTAATTGGGTTAGAGTTGGACTACAAGACGTGATACAAACGCAAGATGTTTAGGAAGATGATAGATGTGTCATCCACGCTCCTGGCCGCGAGGCCGTGGGGTTGTTGAGCGCATGATAGAGGTCCGGCTAGTGCATGAGCCAGTGTCGGCCCATTTTAGGTCCCATCAACTACTCTGATGCTTGATATGTTTCTCTCCAATGAGTGATGCTTGACGTGTTACTTTTGCACGAGTGTTGTGTGTGACATAGTGTGTGAAGAGTGAGTATATGTGTGTGGTGTTGTGATGTGTGCACTCGCAACTACTCCAACAAACGATAAATGTGTTGTTGACCAACTTGGCTACTAGTTGACAAATGAATAATGTCATTTTTTAAGTTGTCAACGTCATCATCTCTTGCATCTACACAACATTTTCCGCACCTACAATAGCACCATATCAACATCCTCCATTTGTATGTCAATATCTTCCATCACACACGTCATTTGTCTCTCTCATCTACCAACTCAACCTCTCTTGATTCCATGCTCATCCATCATCATCATTGAATATTGTGCCATCGATTAGCTATCATCCTTCGTTATCGACCGGTGTAATACCCCGTCCCCTTCACATAGGAACCCTCGCTTTTATTAAAGTCAATTAAAAGTTTTTAAATCCTTCCCCTGTTGAGATATCGAGCTCCACTCATGATATTCCAGGGTGACCGTTGTGCATTTATGTCACCGACGTGTCAGTTGCAGATGCGGTTGGTACACCGCCCATGAATAATAGCTAGATGACAGCTATCCTTATCTACTCTAGTTCATGGCTCAGTTAGTATGCCACCTTAGTTAGTTGTCTTTGGTTTGAGACCCATATATAGGGTTCTTCTATTTCTTTGTAAGAGAGTTCTTTTTGGCTTACACAACTAAGAAGAGGAAAACTGTTTTCAGCCTCCACCTCTGTGTGTATTCCCCCATTGTGCAAGCAAGAAAGCTACAAGTGAGACTCCTTCCTTCTCTCCCACAATCTTGACATCCCCCTTGTCGTTGTCAAACATGGCAAGGGGAAGGAAGGAGATAATGATGGGATGGTAGGGATGATGTTGAGAGAGGAGTAGATGGCAAGATAGAAGAGGGAGATGACGTTGATGGAGGGGAGGCCATGGGCCTACCACCCCTCCTTAACCTCCTCGATGAGTCCGCCAAGTGAGCCACCATGCAATCCGACAAGTGGGGGGGGAGACCACCACCACTCCACCTCTTCCACACCCCCCCCCCCCCATCGTAAGAGGAAGGAGGAGGAGGCTTTGAACGGAACACTGACAAAAAGGAAGGAGGAGAGGACTTAATGCCCATGCACGCTGAAGAGAGAGAGAGAGAGAGAGAGAGAGAGAGAGAGAGAGAGAGAGAGAGAGAGAGAGAGAGAGAGAGAGAGAGAGAGAGAGAGAGAGAGAGAGAGAGTAATCCAAGGGGGTCTCCTTTCCTTCCCCTCCTTAGAGGGTGACCACACGCATTTTTCTTTGTCTCTCTTCCGAGTTATTCCCTTCCCAACAAGATTAATCTCCACCCTGCAAGCTTAACTTCCTCCCCGATTGGCTCCGCTATTTGAGAAGGAGATTGTTGAAAATCCCATGGGAATTGCACATACAAGAAAGGGCGTTCATGAATGGCCCCATAGCAAAGAATGTTGAATGCAGGCAGAAATCCCATTATCCGCAATGAAACCTCGGGCGAAGGCATCACTGCCAATCCAGCTACAATACCAGTTGTAAGTAATGTATTTCCAAGTTGATGGATGCTTGCTTTGATTTCCACATGAGATGCATTAGTCCACACTATGCCGCATGAGAATAGGCTAACTGAAAGGATAAATTTCATCTTCAAGTATTCGAAGATGGAGTTTGCAAAGTGCATATGTCAAGAGAAGTAAATTGCTTCACATTGCTATGCGTTAAAATCCATGCATAGCATAAGCAACATTTGAGACTCTAAAGTATTAAGCATCGATAAGCCTTTAAATTAATCCTCACCTAGGACAATATTGTTTAGGGTTCACAAGGTTACCCTAAGGGTTATGCACATAGACGGTACATGCATGGGAAAGATTAAACAAAACATACTTCAATGGTACATGAAAGGATTTTGCATTAAAAGTCTTGCATATGTCATGTGAAGATTTCTCATTGAATAACCGTTAAAGAGTTTACCTTGTGCTGCCAAACCATGAGTTGATTACAACTTGCACAATAATTTGGGGATTATTTTACATTAGAAGATTGTCTTGCATTGTCGCATTCATTGAAAGGAAGATAAAGTCAAGTTAAAATTCTACATGGTATCGCTCTTGATCCCAAGGGGGAGAGCGAAAATGCGGATGATGGAAACCCAACGTATCAGGCGTTGGAAGATCCTATTCTAGATAAAGGATGGAAATTATGGTGCCATGTGATTTAGACTGGGAACTTCTACAAGGCAAAAGGGAAATATAATTTCTCATGTATAGGCAGAAGACAAAGATTAACTTGAAGATAAGTTAAGGAACTTGTTTATCAAAAGGATTGCTTGCTCTATTTTCGTGTCAATGCTATAAATTACGTGAACGAACCCCATTTCCTAAAAGGCTTAATTGAGGAAGCTAATTTTGAATGTCACACATAAATGTAATAGGACCTAATTAGAAAACTAAAGCTATCAAGGGAAGTGGGTGGGCGGAACCCCTGACGGGTCTATTCTACAATAGGGTGGTCCCAGAGAATTGGGAGGTTGGGGATTATTTTACTTTAGAAGATAGTCTTGCACTGTTATAAATTTTTCTCGCATTCATTGAAAGGAAGATAAAGTCAAGTTAAAATTCTGCATGGTATCGCTCTTGATCCCAAGAGGGAGTGAAAAAATGCGGATTGAAAGTTTATCGCGACTATTCTTGCAATGTTTGAAAAAGAATACCATTACTTTTTCTGGTTGATCAAACAAAATGCTTTTGCATTAAACTAATTTGGATTGTGGTTTGGATGATTATTCCATGTGCTTGTGATTGATGGGCTGAAGGGGATGCAATGGCAGTGGAGAAAGAGAAGAGGAAGATGCGAGAGAGAAGAGCACATACAATATAGGTGTTGTCAAGAATGATATATATTATAGCCTTATTGCACTATCTCATATATATGAATAAAGAATATGGGCGGTCATTGTACACGGGTAAGCCTAAGGGCCTTTTACCCCAACAACCTCCCACTAAAAGGCCAATGGGCCAGGGAGTGAAAAAACAAAGAAAAAAAGGAAAAGAGACAAGGTGAGAAATAATGACATCTCACCCAATGCCCAATCGGAAAGCGACGTGTGCAATAAGTGGGAACCTTTGTGAAAGAAGAGTCAAGCATCCCCGAGTCCATGACATCTACGAGATAAGCGATCCCATAGCTCCATACAGTAGAGCAATCCAAGAATGTTTCTCATGAAGCAAGCATAACTTATGAGTGCAAGGTTGTGATGCATAAGCATCAGAATAGCACATAACATACGTGTGGCGCATAGGAGACAGCTGAGAGCACATAGACTCTCCAAAGTCAATCATAGAAGAAGGGCCACGGGGTCTCAAGATAGTATACAGACTTAACAAAGCAGAAAATTGACATACGATTGTAACATTAACCATAAAGCGCACTGAACGCGCATCAAGAGGCTTGAAAGATGTCCATGTCTCATAAAAGATAGCATGATGGATGCTATAACCTGCTGGGCATCCAAATCCCATAACATATAAGCCTGAAAGTCACCATCTCCATAACCAAGGTGGATACATCTGCGTGACATAGGCATATCTGGCATACATACAAATGCTTGGCAACCAAACATCCTCAAATAATCATAGGAGGGTCTTATGCCACTCCATGCCTCGTGTGGTGTAATACCATCCAAAGTCAAATACGGCATCTTATTAAGCAAATAGATTGTTGTCATAAGGGCCTCAGCCCAAAAGCCATAAGATAACCTAGATGTGGTAAGCATAGGAGCAACCTTTGCATGTAGATTTAGGCACATGCCATGAGCAATCCCGTAATATCGTGGGAATATGAAATCAATGCCAGACTGCTGACAATAGGACTGAAATCTGGGAGAGATAGCATGACTCTCATAATCCATCTGCAAGCACCTAGGCCTACAACCAGTAGAATCCATAAACTTGTCAAGCATAACTACGACATCCTCAATCTGTACCAAGGGAAAAGCCCAAACACGGTAGGTAGCATGATCCATGAAGGTCATAAAGTATGATGCTCCACCAAGTGATTGGGAAGGCATAGGTCCATATACTGCACAATGGATAAGATCTAGAGGATCATGCCTCTCATGATTTCCATGAGCCAAAAGGGCCCTATAAGAACCATAAGTACAATTAGGGCAAGTATCAATATCTGCATGTGACAAAGGAGGCAGCAATGAGTTTGAACAAGGCAAGATCTTTATTTCTCTGTGGTGCATATGGCCTAGGCGATAATGCCATAACAATGCATGTGGTATCTGGATAACTGCAACCATAGAATCTCCCACATGATAGACATGCACTGGGTAATGAGAACCAACTCTAGAACCTTTGGCCAAAACCAAGCAACCACGACAGATCTTCCAAGATTGATCTACAAGGGAGACACTAAAACCTGCATCATGCAACTGACGGATAGACATCAAGTTCTTACTGAGCATAGGAACATGTAAGACATCATGGAGCATAAGAGAAGTCCCATCAGGCAAAGCTACGTGTCTATCCCCTGTACCAAGAATAGCATAAGTCTGCTCAACGCCCAAAGAAATGCATCCATCAAACTCCCTATAAGTAGAGAACCATGCTCTATGTGAAGTAACATGACAAGATACCATAGAATCCAATAGCCAATCTGAGGCGTAGGCCATATCACTCAACAGGATAATTGTAGGGAAACTAGATGATAGGAGTACATGCTCAACTGTATCATCATGGGTAATTGCATGTACCTCACCACTAGAAAGAGTGGTAACATCCAATGCATCTCTTGTATCTCTGACTCTCTACTCATGTCAATCCCATCTCTGTCTCTGCTACTCTCTAATCCATCTGAAACATTTTCTTTTAACATGCCCAAGCTTCCCACAATGGAAGCATACATCTGTAGAAGAAGAAGAAGACAATCATCAATAGGGCTATCTAAGACATCTGAATATCTCAAGGAGTGTAGGGCTATTCCAATAGAGGGAACCTACTCATCAAGACAAATGTCAATAGAAGTGCAAGTGGTAGAAGCATGTTGCAAAGACTCATGAAACCTCAACTGACGGGAGGACATAAAGGCATCAACTAAGGATGCAAAAGCTCCCACATAAAGAGGAGTCATAGCCAACTGCATGACATAACCAACCATAGTACAGTAAAGCATAAGACATCTATCATAAGAGCATATGATATTTAGCCATGAAATCAGCCCATAACCATATGCATATGCATAGCTCTGCAGTACATCATGCCACCTAGGAACAACGAAGGCAAGAAAAGGCCGAAAAGTAGCAAAGCATCTTACAATAGTCAAGCTCCAGGAGAAGCCTAAGTATCTGTACAACAACATCCAAATAAGTGGCTCTGTAAAGTACATGACAGTAGACAAAGTGCATAGCTAGGTAAGCATCAAGAGCAACTGCTCTTTGACCTGTATGGGCAAAAGCAACCCAACTAGCATAGAAGCTAGGCAACACAAAAGCAACAAAGTCATAACTGCTAAACCCAAGCACTGTTAAGAAGTCCATTGATCAAGGAGTAACCCGCAAAGAACCAAGCATCAATGAGCAACGAAAGCTTAATAACCAACAGCCAAGACAATGGAGTAAGCACTGATCAAATATGTATCTGCATCCACGTAAATCCAAGATCCATAATCGGAGCATTAAGGGCCAAATAGCATCCAAGTTGCATAAGTGATAAGCCAACCAAATGCAAACTGCTCCACAAAATTTTCAAATGCAATTCGATTGAAGCCCAAACATCTGCTATACTGTAGCCGAGCATCCACATCAGACATTAGTCCCATAATGGGTAGCATGGGACATAAACCTTATCAATTGAAATATGCCAACTACAAAGAAAATGACAGTGAACCAAGAATTGAGCTCTACTCTTTGCTCAAGAAGCATCCGGGAGCATAAACATCAAAGTGGCATCATCCAAATACATCAGCATATCATCTCAAGTAGTCGGAAGCACTCGTAGACCATAGGCATAATCAAACTGGAGCTAAAATAACTTGCCAACCAAAGTAGCATAAAATCCCAATAAAAAATGAAGTGTTCGCATCCAAATCAAGGCTCAATAGCTCTCAAATAGCATATCCGGGCATAAACCATGATGAGACCAAGCATCAATACATCCAACAGGACACCCAAATATCAACAAAGAGCATTATGCATGAGCCGTCCGTGATAAAACCTTGCTGCCCAAACAATGTACAATAGTAAATCTCTACATAAATCAAGCTATGAAAGCTCAAAACAAGTCCCAAAGCATCTCAAAACATTGGGTAAACATCCCCAAAGCATCTGGGTATCAAATACCAAGCCTCGGGAGCATCACATAAGCTAAGAGCATGACATTTTCTTGTTGTAAATCAAACTCATATTTGTTGTAAAGAATTCTGTGATCACAATTTGGCAGATCTGACATCGTTGTTGCATCCGAAGCGTGCCAAAACCCCAAATTAGACTCTTACCTTGCCTAAATCGGATTTCGGATGCTCGAGATATGAGTAAAAAATGAGATTTTTGAGCCAGATTTTGAAACATGCGCAAAAAAAACATGAGCTGCTATTGTGGGGCTTGCTGGTTATCCTGAGGATAAGGGGGTAAATGGGAGCATACAAGGTGCCCAATGAAGCGAAGGGATGCCTGCAAAGAGCCTATGAGGGCCGGGGAGAGGCAATAGATGAAATCTTACATCGGGGGGAAGAAGCCATGGCTGGCATTGAAGCTCCAAGCTCTAGGCCTTCAATTTGGGTAGAAGTAATGCAGGGCCAAGCTCCACGATCAAACTCTGATCCAAAGCTCTAATACCAGTTGAAAGGGATGCAATGGCAGTGGAGAAGGAGAAGAGAAAGACGCGAGAGAGAAGAGCACACACAATGTAGGTGCTGTCAAGAATGATATATATGATAGCCTTATTGCACTATCTCATATATATGAATAAAGAATATGGGTGGTCATTATATACGAGCATGCCCAAGGGCCTTTTATCCCAACAATGGCAAATACATGGCAGAGGTCTATGATGACAAGTTGCCATGGGGATAAAGGAATGTTTTCTAGAAGATGATATTAGGGCTAAATGCTTTGTTTGTGCTTGTTTTCTAAATGGATTAATTAAAGAAAGGATATTTTGCACGGGTGGATCATCTCCAAGATCGCACCGCAAGTTAACCCGAAAAGGGCATTGCTCAATTCACGAGCCGAAGGTCGAGTGGTGAAAAGGCCAAACATGGAAATCGTGTTTCACTCTTAGGCCTCTAGGGGTTAGGTGGAGCTCTGGACACCCCTTGCATAGTCCGAAACAGAGGTGAAGACTACTGTGAGTCCAATGTCTGAGACGTTGGAAGATCCTATTCTAGATAAATGATGGAAATTATGGTGCCATGTGATTTAGACCGGGAACTTTTGCAAGGCAAACAGAAAATATAATTTCTCATGTATGGGCAAGAGGCAAATATTAACTTGAAGATAAGTTAAGGAACTTGTTTGTTAAAAAGGTTGCTTGCTCTATTTTCGTGTTAGTGCTGTAAATTACGCGAACGAACCCTGTTCCCTAAAATGCTTAATTGAGGAAGGTGATTTTGAATGTCACATATAAATGTAATATGATCTAATTAGAACACTAAAGCTATCAAGGGAAGCGGGTGGGCAGAACCCCTGTCGGGTTTATCTTATGGCAAGGTAGTCCCAAAAAATTGGAAGGCTTCTCACAAGGTTTTGCTGACATCGACCCCTAGAAATTGTTAGGTTAGAACCTTGATTCATGCCGTTTTAGGGGACCGGAATGGGACTATGGCCTACGGGCAGAGAGATTGATTATCGCATCCCTCTCGTTTCCCATTCTCTTTGAACCAAGTGCGGCATGAATCTACTTTGGTTTGGGTATCTCTGCGTAAAGTAGGATGTCCAGGACTTGACGCTAGAATGCTGTCAGTAGACTTTGACCACTAGAGACTCAAGTTTAAGGTCGATCCTAATGGGTTCGCCACGAACGTTCTATTGCGAGGCGAACTTGAGAAACCCTAGGCGATAAACCCCATGACATTCCATGAGAGTGTCGGACGACGTCAGTTAGACTCGTCTGTCACCACTAATAAACGGGTACATTATTGATATTTGTTGGTTTCAAGGTTATTGATTTTATCATTTTAAAGTTAATTTAGGTTAATTTTTACACGTTCAACTACCCATTGTTTTTTATTTCTCATTTTTTTCTAATTATTGGGACCTTTTCAATCTTAACTATGACGTTTAATGTTTCATTGCTACTTTTTTTAGCTTTCAACTTTTAGCTCTTGTATAAAAAGCCAAAAAAATAATAAAATAAATTAACAAGAGAGAGACCCGACGATCAACACATCAACCTGCAAGCAAAAGATGCAAGAAAGATACCTGGCGATCGAGTCACTCACGTGCAAGGAAGAGACACAGTCACGTTGTGACTTTCCCTTCTATGCTTACGCTCAATACCTCGTCTTTCTCACACATTTGCTTAATATATCTTAATCTTAATTAAGGATTAATTAGTCATGGCACATCGATTTCTAACTCCGCTCTAGCACACACTCTCTCTCTCTCTCTCTACAGAATGATCGCGATCAACCTCCAGAGGTGCACGAATCACGATGAAAGCGGACTTGAAACCAGACTCGAAGGTATTTACACAAAAAGTAAAAGTATGTGTGACATTATCCTGTCGGATCAGGTCAACCAGATTGCACTTATTACTTGCAAAATGGCGGTTGTGGCTTTGGTGCAAACTTCCAGTTCAACCGTCCTCCTCCCCCTAAGTAGGTAAGGACTTAACTCCAATATGTGCTCTTGTAGGCAAATGCCAGAACATCAGGTGGTTATAGTGGTTTTTTAAAATGTATCAAACAGGAAATGTTGGCATTTGTCCCTCAAAAGAAACTAGGAAGCCAAAAGGAGGATCTTTTAAATTGGATTCAAGTACACCATTCAAGTCAGTGAGATTAGTAGCTGTCTTGTAATTATAATGGTCATAGCTATACTGGTTTGTCTTTGTGTAGTCTGTTAAATTAGATTCAAATATCTCGTTCAAGTCAATGAGATTAGCCACTTCATTGTGCGAGTCGACCCAACCAATTGGCGTTTACACCTAGTGAGAAGTCCCTTCCACAGGAAATTAAAATTATCCATCTCAAGAGCAGGTTTTGAATCTTACGACATAGACCCAAGATGGTTCTTCCCTTCTCTAGTGATGCTAACCTTGGGTAATCTGCCAACCAAATTCAACATGATTTACATGCTTGTAGGTTGCACTCTCTAAAGCTAGGGATGGCTTCCTTGGCCTTGATAAATTCCTTGGTCATGATTTAGATTGCAAGAAGGTCCACCTTGATCGGGCCATGATCCTTGATCACAAGCTGAAAAAAACGAGTCTTTGAGAAACATTAAGAGAGGATTATGGCATCATAGAGGTGCATCATGATCAGAAAGGGCAGTGTGTCGATTTAGTGAGTTTTGTTAGGTTAGTAGGCCACAAGGAGGTTGCCATCAACATGTATTAGAAGGCACTTTGGAGCAGCAAGCATTCATTAGCTTGAAGGTCTGAAGCAAGTAGAAAGTCTCTAAGACATTCTTAGCAATAGTGAAAATGAATTTGGAATGAATTACATGTCCATTCATTTGTTTTGGGAATCCACTAATACAGGAATTTTCTTGGGTATCCATGTCTTACTTTTGCCAAAAGCAGACATCTAGAGAGGGAATAGCACCATTCATGAAATTGCAAGAAATTACAAGAGATGAACTCTATGAGCAGAAAATTGCAGCAATGCAAGTATAGGTATGCTGTAGGTAGGGCATTGTAGAAGAGGGAGACCATTGTAAAGCAAGAGGCTTGCTGTCATGAGTGAAAAGCAGGATACCTGAAATGTAGCATTGTTAACGAGTTGCAATTTGTGGATTGGATTAGCAATAGTAGAATGCAAAAGGCTTTTGTATGAGTAGAAGGAAGCTTGTGCTAGAGTAAGAGGGCTTGTTTTCTTAGGTGAAAAAACATAGTGAAGTCCAAATAGTATAGGAGTGGACAATGCATGAAATTGCAAGTCATTAGTAGGAGCTGATCTGGATACATAAACTAGTTGCAGGTCTGAGTCAAAATAGGCTAAATTATGTATAAAAATGTGTATAATGTGTAGATGAATAATCAACAAGTAGATGAACTGCTTCAAGGTAGTCAATGTGAGGAATGATGCATACTAGCCATGTGAATCATTGGGTCACAGTGTTCATTGTTGACCAACAAATGAGTGAGAAATTGTTACTATTGCCCACATTCATTCGTAGTGGATGCTCTTCCTTAACTAGTCAAGGATCCCATGTGTAGATAATATATAGATTGTGTTCAGTAAGGCATTTTGGTATCATACCTTGTGCTAATCATCAGGACTTCACTTAAGAGTAGTTTTAATTGCCCATATGTTAGGCATCAAAAGTGGAAACAATGAGTCTCCACTCATGAAAACACCAATTGCAGTGCTATGCCAAGAACTTATGCAATGGCTAGTGATAGTAGGTCAATCCCTTAGTGTATGCTGTGCCAAGAACTAGTGGAATGGCGAGAGATAGTAAGTCAATCCCTCAGTAAAACATGTACAAAGTGGACACAAGTTAGCTGTGTCTACAACACCATTCAGAGAGCTCATATATTGAATCTCCAGATTTTGAGACAATGTGACCAGCATACCTTTACACATGGAATAGTTAATGTGGGTTTTGGGCATGCATGGTTGTGGCTGATCACATGGCTGTGCAGCAGACTGCTGCATATACAATTAGGTGGTTGGATTGTGGATTATGTATGCATTTGTGTTGGCAAAAGGCCATTGGATCAGTGCATAGTTGATGAGCCTTGATGCGGTTGCAAACATCGTCAACATCCAGAGCAATTGCTTGCACTCTTGACCCTTCGTGGTACTTGCATTTTGGTTGCCATGCTAGTGTCATCATTCCTCATTATGTTTTGGATTAAAGAGCTCCTACTCAGATATCATTCAAATTTTGTTTAAGTATTGAGGCTTCCTCTTGGGCTCAAACAATCCTTGGCTGGGTTTCCTATTAATTCTTGATGTTATGCATCCCACCTCCCCAGATGATGTTGAGTGTACTATGCTTGATTAACACAAATGAAGTAATGATTGCATATTGACAATATTAGTATGACATGCCACAATTATGATAGTACCCTAGGAAGTAGGTTGGCTTGATTTGGATCACTTCATTTAGCCCATGGTCAAATAGACACAGGCAATGTTTGCAAAATAGAGGATTTTCTAATACAGCAATTGTTGTTAGTTCTCAATACATGCAAATTGACAAGCAAATCATTTCTGTTAAGATGGTTTTCACAATGCCATGATTCCCAAATGAATTATATGTCTGCAACTATCCTAGAGGGATATTTGAACATCTTTATTTTATATATTGTTAGGTTTTTGGATAAGGTTGTAACTATTACACTAACACACATCTATAGGACCTATTAGAAACAGTGACTGCCATTCTAGTTGTTAATGAGCATAAGCATTTCAAAGAAACACCCCACCATCCTACACACTTCTTTTGCAATAATGAGGGCCCAGAAAAACATGGGAGCCAATGTAGCTTCTGTCAATCTTCTTCTTTCCATTTTGGCACTTTGTATATTTGATTTGACCACATTAGGGGAAATGGGAATGGCAATTTCCATCATGACAATGTCATTGCAATTAGATATAATATCGCACTTGAAGAGGAAGGTTATGTGAAGATAAGGTTTGGCAAGCAAAGATAAGATTGGAATGCAACTAAGCTCTCTTTTGGAGTGTTGAGGATCATTTACCAGGTCTCATTTCAATTTGAGTCCATGTTTAAGAGATATATGACATTTGATTATCGATTGTTTCCTCTCTCTCTCTCTCTCTCTCTCACACACACACACACACACACACACACACACACACACACACACACACACACACACATTTTCACTGTATCAGCTACATTTGGTTATGGTGGTTGCATGAGGGGGGTGCTCAATGGACATCAATGATATCTCAGCCTTCATTTTTGAAGGTCTAAAACACTCAGCTAGAGAAGTTGTGACAATGTTCCCTTGTGGTAACCATAACCGATTGGTTGAGTTGGAGCACCAAACCATTGTTGTTGTTGACAACCCTGGATGATTAATGAAGGGTCTAGTTGTGTGCAGAGCCCATCTTCAGTAGATTTGGCACCTGGTGAGTTTCTGTCAAAAGAGGCAAATATCTGCCGTCAAGGGGGTTTGCGAATAGCCACTAACCATTGGAATTATTGAACAAGAATCACAAGATAGGAGAGAATGAGAATTGAGACCAATGAAAGACATTGTATTACAAGTGAATAATCTTCCATTTTACCGGAATTTGGTTAGGCAAGAGCCTATGTAGGTTTTACAATTCAAGATCTTATACGAGAACTCTAATACAAAAGAAGCCTGTTTTTGGGCAAGCCTTTCCGGGCATTTAAGGCACCAATACTCTGTGCAAAGACTCAATAACTCTGAATACTCTTCTCTCTTCAATCGCATAGAATTCGCATGTTCTTCTCTTCATGTATTTTTAACCAGTCCACTCCAATTCAGGCCCTGTTTTCTATGATTTTGTTGTTTACAAGTATTTACATTTAGCATTCTGAACTCAAGCTTTCCATCTGCATTACTTGTGTTATGCTTTTCAGTAATCAATGGCTAAGAATCACTGTACTCAGATTCATTCAAATCTGTCTAGATATCTGAATTGCATACCCCTGCTTTGCTTTTCATGTCACACACAACTCATAGCTTCTATCTTTCCATGCTTTTGATGCTTTGTAAAAGTGATTCATTGCTGATAATCTTGCTGAGTATGGCGCCTGCGAGTGTGGGTCAACAGTGCTAAATTCGGTGCAAATCAAGGATAGGGTTCTGGAATATCATGACAGTCACAACAACAAGCTTTGCATGCTTTTGAGCTTTGGCTTTAAGCCACTTAACAATGAGTTCTTTCATGGGCATCCCTCCTACCAATGGGCACTCAAACATGGGCAGCCACTTGCATTTAGCCATTTCACAATGGAGATGAGGTTCGAACCAGTTCAGCCCTCTTTGGTAAGACCTATTCACACTGCAAATAGTCTTCTTCATTTTGGGTTTGGATATTTTGATCATAATCTTCATGTTTATGAGACACAGTCTTTCTCATACGGGTTCTTAACAATAAATCCTTGGGTTCTTGTCTTTGCACACAAAAATGGTAAGTCATGGGTACTACTCGGAATACATAAATGCGGGAATACATACGAACATATTAGACAAAAAAACACAAGATAAATAGTGTTATCTAATCACGCACTAAAGTCTTGACACACGGTCTCTCTTCTGAGGTTTATGTGTATGGACATGTAGCACTGCGGCATCCATCCCCTCTAAACCCACACATTCTCCGAATGGGCCAACAATGTAGTCCATCTAGATCGAAAACCCATATATGGGTTTTGCAAGGTATTGTGCTTTGGATCATGTTGCGTTGGAGGATCTAAAATCCAAACTTTTGTCTTCATTACATAGCAAGTCCAATCACTCCTACCCGGATCCTAAGGCATCAAGAGCTCGGTCTTCTCATCCTCTATGTATTCCTCTACATCTAATGATAGCCAGGATCATATGGTATTTCAAGCTCAAGCTCGTATGTTAATGCATATTCCTTATCCTCATCTTCATTAGCAAATTGCTCATCTTCCACTAGTTCTCCTATATATTTGCCTCTTCTATATTCCTTATCTCACATATCTTGAACCTCCTCTCTTTGTTGGGTATCCTTAGGTAAGCCTCAATCATCTTTGACAAAGTATATGTCTCATACAAGCATTTACATCCGTCGGACTTAGTATCGTCCTATCTAGAAAATTGTCCTACAGGATTACCCCATAGAAAACTGCTCGTATCTTTTGATGGCAAACTCAGATTGCCAAGCTTTCAAAAGCAAATTTGTTGCCTTAGTCGCGAGCTACAACTTTATTGAAGACCCCAGAACCAAACTTTGAAGGTATTAGTCTCTAAAACCTTCTGCGCAGCCTGCAACTGTTCTTTAAAGCATACAGTCCTAGCTTGACATCGTCCTTTTCGTCTCTATATCTCTTGCATATGATCTTGGATGGTCATCAAACTTTGTAGGCCTCTTCCCCAGGTATCAAACCCCATTCTGAATGCATTGGTCTTCATTAATCCTCTCCCAATTAAAGCAGCTTTAAATGTCTTCAATTCAGCCCTTCCTGTCCATTGTAGTTACCTATAGCCATATCGGCCTTGTGGGTCTAGCAACCATAGCATACTCGGCCAATCGATCATGCATGCAACCCAAATACTGTATCTTGGATCAAATGGCAAAACACCAATCATATCATGCATTGTAGACACTCTTGAATCATACTCTTGTATGCATACTTTTCCTCGATGTTCTTGCATGTCCTGCAAGAACACACACAAAATCTTTGACGAAGTATCTTCATCCCCTCTAGTCTCGCAATTTATACTAAATTCCAGAATATCTTCTTTGCTCTACTCTCTATCTTTTGCATCTTGATCCTCAATCAAGTTATGTGAAGATAAGAGGTTTGGCAAGCAAAAATGAAGATTAGAATGCAGCTAAGGTCTCTTTTGGAGAGTTGAGGATCGTTTGCTGGCTCTCATTTCAGATTGAGTCCATGTTTAAGAGATCTATGACATTTGATCATCGATTGTTTCTTCTCTCTCTCTCTCTCTCTCTCTCTCTCTCTCTCTCTCTCTCATTTTTACTGTAGCAGCTGCATTTGGTTATCGTGGTTGCATGAGTGAGGGAGCTCTTTGGACATAAGAGATATCTCAGTCTTCATTTTTGAAGGTCTTAAACACTAGCTAGAGAAGTTGTGACAATGTTCCCTTGTGGTAACCATAACCAGCTGGTTGAGTTGGAGCACGAAACCATTGTTGGTGTTGTAGCTCTTGTGGCTGCTCTGAAAACTTGGAGACCTTCTTGGAACTTCCAAAGACCTATGAATTAAGCTATTGTCTTGGGATGTGTTGCTGCCTTTGAAATTCAAGTCGATGATGAGTAAGTTGCTGCAATTGTTGGAATGATTGTTGATGAACAGACTTATGATATTGTTTTGTCAAAGTTTGTGGTGGGCGCCACATTTGATAAAGGTGAGCTATTCGTGGTTGTTGCTGCGTACCAAAGCGATTAGCTTGACTAAATGGCAGCCTGTTGTAGTCCAACATGTTGACTAGATGCATGTGCTTACTGACTCAAAGATGATTGATGAAAGGACTCAAAAACATAAATCTTACTGAAACAGCTAGCTACAGTTTCAATGTCCTAAACACATTGTATCTTTTGTTGTTGGTTGTACATCACTGATAGCATGCAGCAGTCCCAAGGCTACAAATGTACGAATTGATCGGCATTGCAAAATTGTGCGTTCTTTTGATCTAGAAGTGAGTGCCATTGACCCAATCAATACACTAGAAGGTTTGCTGAGAACAACTTTGCCATAGGTGTGCATTGACAATGTGGGTGGGACCCACACTACACAGAAAGTAGTGGCAATGATCAATCTTTTTACTCGGACATTTATCTTTCTTTGCTCCTGCAAAAGAGGGTTCAAGAGAAGATCCTCAACATGCTGAGAACCGTGGATGATTAATGAATGGCCTAGCCGAGTGTGGAGCCCATCTTCAGTAGATTTGGCATCTGACGAGTTTCTATTAAATGAGGCAAATCTCTGTCGTCAAGGGGGTTTGCGAGAAAATGAGAATTGAGACCAATGAGATGCATTGTATTACAAGTGAATAATCTTCCGTTTTATGGGAATTTGGATAGGCAAGAGCCTAGGTAGGTTTTACAATTCAAGATCTCATGCCAGAACTCTAATACAAGGAAGCGCGTTTCTGGGTAAGCCTTGTTGGGTGTTTAATGCACCCGTACTCTTTGCAAAGACTCAATAACTTTGAATACTCTCTCTCTTCAATCGCCCAGGATTTGCATATTCTTCTCTAAATGTATTTATAACCAGTCCACTCCAATTCAGGCCCTGTTTTCCATGATTTTGTGTTCTAAGTATTTGCATTTAGCATCTAAACTCAAGCTTTGCATCTGCATTGCTTGTGTTATGCTTTTCAGTATTCAATGGCTAAGAATCACTTTACTCAGATTCATTCAGATCTGTCCAGATATGTGGACTGCGTACCTCTGCTTTGCTTTTCATGTCACATACAACTGTTAGCTTTTATCTTTCCATGCTTTTGATGCTTTGTAAAAGTGATTCATTGCTGATAATCTTGTTGAGTATGGTGCCTGTGAATGTGGGTTAGCAGCGCTAAATTTGGTGCAAATCAAGGATAGAGGTCTAGAATACCATGACAGCCGCAACAACATGTTTTGTATGCTTTTGAGCTTTGGCTTTAAGCCACTTAACAATGAGCTCTTTCTTGGGAATCCCTCCTACCAATTGGTACTCACTTAAACATGGGCAGCCACTTGCATTTAGCCATTTTGCACTAGAGATGAGGTTTGAACTAGTTCAGCCCTCTTTAGAAAGACCTATTCACACTGTAAATAGTCTTCTTCATTTTGGGTTTGGATTTTTTTATCATAATCTTCATGCTTATGAGACACAATCTTTCTCATACGGGTTCTTCATAGTAAATCCTTGGGTTCTTATCGTTAACACACATGCATGAAAATAAAGTAACATGCACACAAAAATGGTAAGTCAGTACTACCTGGAATACTTAAATGCGGGAATACACACAAACATATTGGACGGGAAAAACACAAGACGAATAGTGCTATCTAATCACACACTAAAATCTTGACACACGGTCTTTCTTCTGAGAATTATGTGTGTGAATGTGCAGCACCGCGACATCCAATCCCTCTGAACCCACACATCCTTCGGATGGGCCAAGAGTGTAGTCCACTTGGATCAAAAACCCATATATGCGTTTCCCAAGGTATTATGCTTTGGATCATGCTGCCTCTAGGATCTAAAATCTGAACATTTGTCTTCATCACATAGCAAGTCCAATCACTCTTGCCCAGATCCAAGGCATCAAGAGCTCAGTCTTCTCATCCTCTATGTATTCCTTTGCATCTAATGATAGCTCATTCAACCTCTGTCATATCTCAAGCTCTGTAAATCCACCAGGATTATATGGTATCTCAAGCTCAAGCTCATATGTTAATGCATATTCCTTATCCTCATCTTCACTGCCAAATTGCTCATCTTCCACTAGATTCTCCTATGTATCTACCTCTTCTATATCTCTTATCTCACATATCTTGAACCTCCTCTCTTCCTTGGGTATCTTCAGGTCAGCCTCAATCATCATTGACAAATCATGTCACATACAAGTGTTTACATCCGTGAGACTCAATATCGTCCTGTTTAGAAAATTGGCCTATTAGACCACTCCGTAGAAAACTGCTCGTATTTTTCGATCTAGAACTTGGATTGCTAATCTTTAAAAATCAAATTTGTAGCCATGCTTGCGATCTATAACTTTGTTGAAGACCCCAAAACCAAAAATTGAAGGTATCAACCTCTAAAATTTTATGTGCAGCCTGCAACTCTTCTTTAGAGCATGCAGTCCCGACACGACATCGTCCTTTTTGTCTCTATATCTCTTGCATATGAACTTTGATGGTCATCAAATTTTGTAAGCCTCTTCCCCATGTATCAAGCCCTATTGTGGATGCATTGGTCATCATTAATCCTCTCCCAATTAAAGCAGTTTAAAACATCTTCAATTCAGCCCTTCTTGCCCATTGCATTCACCTATAGCCATATCGGCCTCCTAGGTCTAGCAACCACAGCATGCTCAGCCAATCAATCATGCATGCAACCCAAATATTGTATCTTAGATCAAATTGTAAAACATCAATCATATCATGCTCTTTAGACACTCTTGAATCATACTATTATATCCTCGATGTTCTTGCATGTCCTGCAAAAACACTAACAAAATCTTTGACGGAGTATCTTCATGTCCTCTAGTTTCACAATTTATACTGAAATAGAGAATATCTTCTTTTCTCTGCTCTTTGTCTTCTACATCTTACTCCTCAATCAAAGCATCTATCACTGTCTTGGTATCATTAGAAGCTACAACCTGTATATGATGGACTCTTTCTGCTATTACGGCATTTGCAATTACCATCAAAGCATATGTATCATCAAGAAACTTGTAAGTCTCAGTCCAGATCTTTGCCTCTTTAGCATTCTCTAGCGATGCCTCTATCATATCTACTGCTTTCTTGATCAAATCCGAATCATACATAGACAATTCTTCATCATACATGGTTCTTATTTAGTAGCTTCGTGTTGTTTCTATTGTTAGAGATATGGCCATCCCTTGGACACGCATTCATGAGAGATGGGCAGGCTACACACATTTCTTATTAGTCTGGGCATTCTAGAGCAGTCACTTGCAGCTGTGTACTCTCGTATGGCAGTTTGGGCGAGTACCATCAGTCGTGGGCAGGAAAAAGGTTCCACTTGGTAGGTCTGACAGGTTATAGCAGTAGGTTTTCCACACGTGTGAGCAGTCGGACTAGGCAGTATTTGTCACATGTGATGGTTAACAGTTGGCATTTTTTTTCACACGTGAAGTTGGCTACATTTAATGCAACCAACCTGCACTTTATGGCTTTTCTTTATGAGCCTATTTATACTTGCCTCCTACCTAACACTTTATCATATTAGATCGCAGATCTTTAGGTTGAGCACGTGGAGATTGGTGTAGACTTTGAGATTCACAATAGGATGAGATTGTTGAGGTGAGATACGCGAATATATGCACTGTGCCTTTGTATGTATTTGCATTCTTTACTCAGCATTCATCATTTCTTTTGTGTTCTTTTATCTCTCTCTCTTTCTCTTCTCTCTGTGTTCACTCTATCTCTTAGTCTTGGGCATACACTTTCAGACCGCTGCACTCTGACATGGTATCATGGTAGCGTAGGATTGATTAATCTGTGGCAAACATGAAAAGGAAATTTCAGTGTGACACAAGGCTGCGTTTTTAGTGTTTGAGGGTGAGCGAGAGGGCTGTGCATGGACACAAGGTTGAGGTGAGTGTGGGCATGCAAAAAAGGAGTCAACTACTGGAATTTGTTGTTGATTTTTGCTGTTTTTGAAGGAAGAAGGTTGTGTTTCCAGCCTGCCTTGGTAGATTTTACATTTTCATCATCTTCGATGGGTAAAGAAGGTATAGGACGAGTGAAGAAGATCCCTAGCAGGCTGCATTTGCATAGTTAGAGGGGGTTGCTTTTATGTTTTTGCTGAAGATGTCTTTTGAGGCCAGCATAGAGTTTCAGGAAATCATGGACGGGAAGGTACTTGTCCCACTAGCTCTTCCATTAGATCAAAATCTTGATTGTGAGAACTACTACATTTGGTCCATTATGATGCTTGCCATATTGGAGTCCTATGATTTGGCAAAACTTGTGATGGAGGCTTTCGACTGTCCTTCATCGAGAGATGAGTCCAAAATTTCTATCACAAACCATTTGGAGTTGGCCATGGTTCAGGCGCATTGGGATAAATTGAATGCCCACATCTGTTTGTTTCTCTTTCTCTCATGCACTACAACCGTAATCGAGCATATAGACCACTTGATGATGGCTAGGGAGATATGGTTGGAGCTTGATCAGATGTACAACAAAATGACTGTTATGAAATTTTTCTCTTTGGAGGTACAGATGAGGACTTTGAGCATAGACAAATCATCTTTTATGCGGGAGCGTATGAACAAGCTAAGGCAGCTACAGATGCAGGTGCAGAACGCAAGGAAGGCAATTACTTCCAAAGACATGGCGATAATGCTTCTTTTAGAGTTACTGCCTAGATTCAATGCATTTTACTCCACTTTGATTGCTTCAAGGTGGTCAAAGACTCTTTGTTGGGAGGAGTTGGTTCCTATGGTTTTGGACTAGAAGAAGCAATTGAAAGGGCAGAATGTTTTCAAATTGGAGGCATTGACAGGTCAGTCCTCTCAAAAGAAGGAGAAGGATTAAAAGAAGAAGGACGACAAATTAAAGAAGGACAAAGAAAAGGATTCCACTTGTCACATTTGTGGCAAGATTGGTCACTGGAAGAAGGATTGCTCCAACAATGAGAAAAAGGACAAGGAGAAGTCTTCAAAGGATTCAAGGGTAGTAGCTGCTCGTCATCAGCTGGCTTCCTCCACTTGGAGATGATTGAGGGATCGGTCCCCCCCTAGGGATTCTGATGCTGCATTGACGACCCCGCACCCTCGTGATCGGATTGTTGACAGTGGTGCTTGTTGGCACATGACTCCTTCTACAAGTGTTACCCACTTGTGGCCTCTGCATGGACAGATTCTCATTTGCAATAGCTCTTCTATTCCTATTCAGGAGAGGAGTAACATGCAGCTTATTCCAGATGGGCAGCGTGGTGCCCACACTTTAGAGGTGCTTTATGTGCTAGGCTTGGGCTACCATTTGTTGTTGGTACACAAGATTTGTGTCTTTGTTTACGAGGATTCCTATTGGATTCATCATTGTGGATCAGGATAGGTGCTTACTTCCAGTTATGAGGAGAATGGAGTCTACAAACTAAGGTCTCCTTTTGTCTTAACTTCTTTTCTTCTTATCTCTTAGATACAATCCCAGCTTTGGCATGCTCGGTTTGGCCACCTAAATTATGATTACCCTTCGAAAGTGTCTAGGAAACAACTGGTCGGACATTGTGGTTAGTCAATAGTTGTGTGTATCTTGAATTCGTGGAAAAGAACATCACGATGCCATTCCTAGCAAGGCTTCGAGGCGGTCTTCAGATCTACAGATCTTTGTGGACCTTGATTCTACAGATCTTTGTGGACCTATGAGGACAGAGTCCCTTAAGGGGACTTATATTTCATGTCGATTGTGGACGATTTTAGCACAATGACATGGGCTTATTTTTTGCAGTTGACGTTGGAGGCTTTCTCCCACTTTAATGATTGGCTACTCTTTGAGGAGAATTGATTAGGTCGGAAACTAAAGACATTATGATTGGATAAGGGAGGAGAATTTGCTTCTAATGAGATTACTAGGTTTTGTGCAAATCATGGTATCCACTAGGAGTTTGCAAACACAAATACACCTTAAGAAAATGGCATATTGGAGTGGAAGAACTAAAGTGTGATTGAGATGGCTTACACCATGATGGAGCATAGATAGACACCTTAGTGTCTCTCGGCCGAGGTTGTGGCTATTACAGTCCACATCCTTAATTGATCCCCCACTTCAACCATTGCTGGTATGACACCCTATGAGGCATATTTCGGGTCTAAGCCCGTGGGTGTATCGCTTATGTCCACATGTTGAAGATACAATGTGATAAATTTGAAGTGCCTTCTTGTAGCCAGGTGTTTGTGGGCTATAACTCATAGTCATAGGGTTACTGATTATATGATCTCGTTAAGTAGGATGTCTACAGAAGTTGAGATGTTTGGTTCGTGGATGTTCCAACCTCAGAGGAGGCTGAGGAGCACCCTGTGCTTGGAGATCCAAGAGATAGTTGGGTGCCAATGACTGTACCTTTGGAGCCCTTGCCTTGTGATGATGCTTCATCTTCTGATGAGGCGATTACTTTCCCACAGGCTTCCCCAATCGTGCTACTGTTGGTGGATGTTTTGGAGACTTCAGCAGGCAGATGGAGCGCAACAAGGAGAGATTGGGCCTCCTTTTCATTGGGCTCGAGACACACTCCATGATTCAAGGATTGAGAGGGTCCCTGAGGAGTGGCAACTGTAAGATGGTCTGCGGTAGTCTTAGAGGAACCAGACACATACTATCGAGCTTGTTTGTACTAACTATTGTTTGATGACCTGTGCCATACAGGATAGGGAGTCCACCTCCGTGAAGGAGGCTTTTCAGTCACAACATTGGAAGAAGTCTATGGAGCAAGAGTTGAATACTATTGAGTGGAATGGCACTTGGGATCTTGTGTCTCGGCCTGTTCATAGAAAGATGATTGGTGTGAAATGGGTTATCAAGACCAAATATCACAATGATGGTACTTTGGATAAGCACAAGGCATGACTCGTTTGCAAAGGGCTTTTCATAGTGGCTAGTGGTGGATTTCCATTACACCTTTGCACCTACAATTCGGATAGCTACCATTAGAGCTGTACTTGCCTTAGCCAGCCATAGAAGATGGTCATTTTATCAGTTTATTGTGAGTTTGACTTCATGATTGGTGAGTTGAAGGAGGAGATCTATGTTGACCAACCTCTTGGATTTTTCTCATCAGATGGATAGGTGTATAGGTTGAAGAAGGCCCTTTATGGCCTCAAACAAGCTCTTTGTGCTTGGAACGAGAAGATAGAATCTTTCCTCCAGGAGAAGTTGGGATATCGGTGCTCCAAAGCCGATCCGTAGCTTTATTTACACCCTGTGATGGAGTTCGTGTGTTGTTTGTCCTTTATGTGGACAACTTGATTGTGAGAGGTGACCATGCCTAGATGGTTCAGCAAACGAACTCCATTTCTTTCCTAGGCCATGAGAACTATTAGACTTCGAGGGGGATCTTCATCTCCCAATAGCGATACATGCAAGAGCTCTTGACTACATTTGAGATAGAGAGATGCAAGTCTATTTTGACTCCTGTGGATCCAAACTGGAGCGCCATAGCCCATGTATATTCTCCTTTGGCGGATGCTACCTATCAAAAGATGATGTACCAGCGAGACAGTAGGGTTTGCGGGGAGGAACACAGAGTGAACTAGGCAAAAATATGAAGAAGAGAAGAGAAGAGAAGAGAGAAGAAATTTATGAATGGAATGATGAAATTCTGAATCATGGAGTGAATGTGATACAAGGGAACAGGGGTGCCATAGTACAAGGAAGATGATGAAGACAGCCATGAACCAGGAAACACAATGTCCTCCTGAAGGGGTGTGAGGGTAGTGGAGAGGCTAGAGAGAAGATGTGACAGACTAAATGAATTAGCCATAAGGAATGAATGAGAGAGTGGCCTATAAATAGGCACAATCAATCTAGGATGGCACCCCTTTTAGGGATGCAAACCCTAAATGCAAACCCTAAATGCAAAACGCAAAAACGCGAAAATGCAAACTATGGGTGAAGGGTTTCTCAACACCCCCTCTTAGGCTCAAAAAGGGGAACAAGAGAAGAGTGAGGTGGAGATGCAATGCTACATGTTGAAGAATGCTTATGCAGCAGACAGTGGCCACTTGGACAGTGTCCCTCATGGGGAAATTGTTCACTTGTCCAAGCACCCTAGTATAAAGATGATGAAAATATGCAATGCATAGGAGGAATGCCTGACTTTGTGTGGTGGGGAGAACCATAAGGATATGCCTGTACTTGATCTCGGAAGGTGGCTTCATGCTAACCAAGGGACAAAGAAGATCCACCCTGTTATCTGAGAATAACACTTGAAAGGAGACCTTTGAAGAGAGTTAGGAGACTGGATGAGCTTTAGAATCCAAAACTCAACCTCGGGAGAGAAGCCACTAGCTCCGTGACTCCATGCTAGAAGGAATACGAAGGCCTAGCCACCAAGTCACTGCTAAAGACCCAAGGGCCCCGATCTGGGTAGATCCTCTAGATCCTTGGTATGAGTAGAGGAAATGACTGCTCAAAGGAGAGCCACTCCTCAAATGTGAAAGGTGGTGGTATGTGAAGAACTTCATGGCACATAGGGTCCCTCTCTGAATCGGAAGTAGTAGAAGTAGGAGCCCCCTCTAAAGCCGAAGAACTGGAAGTGCCCTCTGAGGGCGAAGTTAGAAAATCCCCCTTTGAATCCCAATCTGAGAGAGAAAGGGAATCCAACCACTTATGGCTCACAGAATGCGAAGCATCTGATGATTAAGGAAGTGCCACCAGTTGTGCCAAAGAAGGTATTTGGGTCTCGGAAGAAGAAGCCAGAAAGCACCTAGAAGTGGCCTTTCGAACTTGAGTGGAAGAGGGTGGGGAAGAAGGAGGCTCAGGATGAGCCAAGGGTGGGGAACAGTCGCAGGCTCTTAGGAGAGTGGACTATGGAGGAGATGTGGGCTATGGAAGCCACTGTACTCGGAAGTGGGTGGGGGAAACCTCTGCGCAATGGGGTGGTCTCCAGGAGGGCTTATGGCCTTGTAAGGTCTTAGAGCCTCCATGTGCTTGAAAGGACTTAGTGCGCGTTGGGTGCGGCTTATTGCCTTGAGCATAATACTTTGGCCAATACTAAATGATCTCTATGGCCCAGAAAGGAGAGGTGGCACAAGGAGTGCTTGGTGGAAGATGCATATACTTTGGAGGGGTTGGGAGCAAAGGTCGATGTTGAGAGTCTTTGATGGGATGACTATTCGTGCCGCAGTAGTAGCACACAGTAGAAGGACAATCTGTCGGTGGAGACGCCATGGTACCGCTATGGCAAACTGGAGAAGGGAGGGTGGAAAGGAGAAAAATGATATCTTCCAATATGCAACAGAAATGATAGAGAAATCAAATGTTGATGCCAAACTTGCCACTAGTCTTTTTCTTCTTTGATGAGGAGGACAGAGAAAGACAAAAAACGCAGGTGAGGAGAGAGAAACTAAAAACGCAGGAAAAACCAGCACCAGTAGTCACTATGCTGCAATTAGCTCCAAACAGTGTGTGGTAGGCTAGAAACAAGCACCAAACTGTGATAGATAGCAATGGCCAGCTTGGACTACGATATCCTCCGCGTCCAAGGTATGGGCAGCAAGCTGAAATACCTGAAATTTGCAAAAACGAGATTATTTTTTGAATGGAGAGTGATCATCAACAGTAGCTCTACTGTAAACAGTTGCAAACTGTGGGTGGAAGGTTGGAAATAGGTGCCAGACTATAGATGACAGCAAGGGATAGCTGAGATTGCGATGTCCTCTGCGAAAGAGTATGGACAGCAAGTTGAAAACGCCTAAAACCTGTTAAAACGAAATGTGGATGCAATAGAAGAAGAAGAGAAGTGGATGTCGAACCCGCCATCGATCTTTGCCTTCAGTGGAGTCGAGGATCTTTGCCACTGTTTGAGCAGATCCAACTTTGATACCATATCAAAAGATGACGTACTAGCAAGACAACAGAAGAAGAAGAGAAGTGGATGTCGAACCCGCCATTGGTCTTTGCCTTCACTGGAGTGGAGGATCTTTGCCATTGTTCGAGCAGATTCAACTTTGATACCATGTCAAAAGATGATGTACTAGCAAGACAGTAGGGTTTGTTGGGAGGAACATAGAGTGAACTCGGCAAAAACATGAAGAAGAGAAGAGAAGAGAGAAGAAACTCTGATGAATGGAATGATGAAGTTTTGAATCATGGAGTGTATGTGATACAAGGGAACAAGGGTGCCATAGCACAAGGAAGATGATGAAGACAGCTACGAACCACGAACCGCAATGTCTTCCTAAAGGGCTGTGAGGGTAATGGAGAGGCTGGAGAGAAGAGGTGACAGACTAAATGAACCAGCCATAAGGAATGAATGAGAGAGTGGCCTATAAATAGGCACAGTCACTCTAGGATGGCGCCCCTTTTTGGGGCTGCAAACCCTAAACACAAAACACAGAAATGCAAAAACGCAAACTGCAGGTGAAGGGTTTTTCAACACTACCCGCTATTGGTAGTAGATTGGGTCTTTGATTTGGCTCCTCAACCCTTGCGTTGACTTCTGTTTTGCTATAGGTTTGTTAGTAGGGTTCATGAGTGAACCCAAGATGGTGCATTGGTGGGCTACTTGAAGGGTTTTGTGGTTCGTGAGGGGGAACCCCAACCTAAGAATCTATTATCCAGTAGGTGCAAATGATTTGGATCTTTTGCTTATAGGTTGGAGTGATTTAGATTGGGCTGGAGATGTGGACCACAAGAGGTCCATGACAAGTTATTGCTTTACTTCAGGTGTTGGGGCTATTTCATGGAGTAGTAAGAAGTAGCCCACGTTTGCTCTATCATCGATTGAGGTGGAGTATCGGGCAACATCTTCTACCACATGTGAGACGGTGTGGCTTTGAAGGTTATTGGAGGAGGTTGGCTGCCCTCGTAGATAGGTCTTACTACTCTTTACTGCGACAATGAGAGTTGCATTGCTTTGGCATGGAACCCTATGTTCCAGGCGAGGACAAAGCACATTGAGATACAATATCATTTCATTTGGGAGAAGCTTTTGGATGAGACTATTGATGTGGTGTACTGGAAGATGGAGGACAATCTTGCAAGCTTGTTTACGAAGGCACTTCCCCAAGTTTTACTTTGGCAACATTCCAAATTCCTCAGTCTTATGCCATGTCCAAGATATAAGAGGGGATGTTAGAGATATGGTCATCCTTGGACAGGCATTCATCAGAGATGGGCACATTACATGCATTTCTTGTTAGTGTGGGCATTCTAGAGCAGTTGCCTGCGGTTGTGCACTCTTGTATGGTAGTTTAGGCAGGTACCATCAGTCATGGGCAAGCAAGAGGTGCAACGTGGCAGGTCTGATAGGTTATCACAACAGGTTTCCTACACGTGTGAGTAGTTGGACCAGCCAGCCAGCAACATTTGCCATGTGTGATGGTCATCCAGCAGCAGTTGGCAGTTTTTTCCACGTGTAGAGTCGGCTGCATTTAATGCAGACAACCTGCACTTTATTGCTTTACTTTTGCAGCCTATTTATAGTTGCCTCCCAGCCCACTCTTTAGCACATGAGATCACAGATCTTTAGGCTCAGCACGTGGAGATTTGTGCAGAATTTGAGATTCACAGCACGGTAAGTCGAGGTGGACATATGCAGGCATGCACATTGAGCCCGTGTCCATATTTGCATTCTTTACTTAGCATTCATCATTTTCAGTTCTTTTGTGTTATTCTCTCTCTCTCTCTCTGTCTCTCTCTCTCTCTCTATGTTCACTCTATCTCTTAGTCTTGGTCATGATTCCACTCCGTTGCACTCTGACGTCTATTTGGTTTGTTGTAGCTTAAGTAAATCAACCATATGTTGGCATGTTTGAAATACTTGTTTCTTGAATCCTATATCAGTATTGCCAAATTCAACTATCTGTTTACATGTTTCCAATATTTGCAACACATTCCCCGTAGAAAGTCCTTGATCAACCATCGGCTTACATGTTTGAAATACTTGCCTCTTGATATCCATATCTAGATCCCCAAATTCAACTATCTGCATAAATATATCCAATATCCGCATCATCAGATCTCTATCAGCTTCATGAACATTGTGATCTCCCATCTTACAAATCTAGATGTGGCTTTTCATGTTGTGTTCGAGGGGGTTTGCAAACTAACTGATGGGGTTCTCAAATAAGAATTGCAAGATAGGAGAAAATGAGAATTGAGACCAATGAAACACACTCTGTATTACAAGTGAATAATCTTCTGTTTTACGGGAATTTGGTTAGGTGAGAGCCTAGGTAGGTTTCATAATTCAAGATCTCGTATGAGAACTCTAATACAAAGAAGCACGTTTCTAGGCAAGCCTTGCTAGGTGTTTAAGGCACCCGTACTCTGTGCAAAGACTCAATAACTCTGAATATTCCTCTCTTCAATCGCCCAAGATTAGCTTTTTTTTCTCTTCATGTATTTATAACCAGTCGACCCCAGTTCAGGCTCTACTTTCCATGATTTTATGTTCCAATTGTTTGCATTTAGCATTCTAAACTCAAGCTTTCCATCTGCATTACTTGTGTTTTGATTCATTCAGATCTGTCCAGATATCTGGACTTCATACCCCTGCTTTACTTTTCACTGTCCTTGCTTTTCATGTCACATCAACTCATGGCTTTTATCTTTCCATGGTTTTGATGCTTTGTAAAAGTGATTCATTGCTGATAATCTTACTGAGTATGGCGCCTGTGAGTGTGGGTCAGTAGTGCTAAATTTGGTGCAAATTAAGAATAGAGGTCTGGAATATCATGATAGCCACAACAACACGCTTTGTATGCTTTTGAGCTTTGGCGTTAAGCCACTTAGCATTGGGCTCTTTCATGGGCATCCCTCCTACCAATGGGCACCCACTTAAACATTTGCAGCCACTTGCATTTAGCCATTTCATACTTGAGATGTGGTTTGAACCAGTTCAGCCCTCTTTGGTAAGACCTATTTAGACAGTAGATAATCCTTTTCATTCCAGGTTTGGATATTTTGATCATAATCTTCATGGTTATGATAAACAATCTTTCTCATACGGGTTCTTCACAGTAAATCCTTGGGTTCTTGTCTTTAACACATATGCACAAAAATAAAATAACACGCATACAAAAATCGTAAGTCATGGGTACTACCCAGAATACATAAATGCGAGAATATAGACAAGCACACTGGATGGAAAAAACACAAGACAAATAGTGCTGTTCTCACATGCTACCAATGCAGCACCCCTGTACTCTGCCTCAGTACTCGATAAAGCAACCGTAGGCTGCTTCTTGCTGCTCCAGCTAATCATTCGGCTTCCAAACCCAAAAGCATAGCCACTCGTAGATCTATGGTCATATGAGCATCCTGTCCAATCTGCATCAGTGTATCCAACCAATTTCAAGGGCTTATCTCTCACATAGAACATCCCATAATCTATAGAGGACTAACATATCTCATAATGTGTCTAACTACATCCAAGTGTAGCTTTTGGGGCTTTTGCATAAACTAGCTTATGAGCCCTACAACATAGCTCAAATCAGACCTAGTGATGGTCAAGTAAATCAGACTGCCAACCATCTGCCTGTACATAGTCACATCCTCAACTTCAGCCCCAGTGCTCATGTCTAGCTTTACATTCTGATCAAGAGGTGTATCCAGTGGTTTGCATTCCACCATGCCATACTTCTTCAGGATTTCCATGGCATAGTGCTTTTGCATCAACCATAAACCGTTTTCAGCTGTAACCAGCTCAATGCCAAAGAAATACTTCAAATAACCTAAGTCTTTCATGTCAAATTGAGTTTTCAACATCTTCATTACATGCTGTATGCCCAAGTCATCATCACCCATGATTATCAAATCATCAACATATATGACCAGCACTACCAAGCCATTGTCAGTCTTTTTTGTAAACAGGCTGTGATCAGCCTTGCCAATAGCAAAGCCCAACCTTTGCAAGTAGTTACTGATCCTTGCATGCCAAGCTCTCGGAGCTTGCTTTAGCCCGTACAATGCTTTTTTTAGCCAGCATACATAGTGTTGAAAATTAGAGTGTACATACCCTTTCGGCTGATCCATATGGATATCCTCTGCCAAGTCACCATTGAGGAATGCATTCTTCATGAGCCACTTCCAAAATTGAAAGCATAGCCACTCGTAGATCTACGGTCATATGAGCATCCTGTCCAATCTGCATCAGTGTATCCAACCAATTTCAAGGGCTTATCTCTCACATAGAACATCCCATAATCTATAGTGGACTAACATATCTCATAACGTGTCTAACTACATCCAAGTGTAGCTTTTGGGGCTTTTGCATAAACTAGCTTATGAGCCCTACAACATAGCTCAAATCAGACCTAGTGATGGTCAAGTAAATCAGACTGCCAACCATCTGCTTGTACATAGTCACATCCTCAACTTCAGCCCCAGTGCTCATGTCTAGCTTTACATTCTGATCAAGAGGTGTATCCAGTAGTTTGCATTTCACCATGCCATACTTCTTCAGCATTTCCATGGCATAGTGCTTTTGCATCAACCATAAACCGTTTTCAGCTGTAACCACCTCAATGCCAAAGAAATACTTCAAATCACCTAAGTTTTTCATGTCAAATTCAGTTTTCAACATCTTCATTACATGTTGTATGCCCAAGTCATCATCACCAGTGATTATCAAATCACATAATATGACCAGCACTACCAAGCCATTGTCAGTCTTTTTCGTAAATAGACTGTGATCAGCCCTGCCAATAGTAAATCCCAAGCTTTGCAAGTAGTTACTGATCCTTGCATGCCAAGCTCTCGGAGCTTGCTTCAGCTCGTACAATGCTTTTTTCAGCCACCATACATAGTGCTGAAAATCAGAGTGTACATACCCTTTCGGTTGATCCATATAGACATCCTCTGCCAAGTCACCATTGAGGAATGCATTCTTCACATCCATCCACTGCAATTTCCAGCCTCTAGTAGAGCAGCCAAAGCAATCACAGTGCATATGGTTGCCATCTATGCAACATGGGTGAATGTTTCCTCATTATCAAGTCTATACTGTTGGGCATATCCCTTAGCAACCAGCCTGTCTTTGTACCTATCCACACTGCCATCTAACTTGCATTTGATTTTGTAGACCCATTTGCAGCTAATGGTATTTTTTCCTTTAGGCAGTGGCACAAGATCCCATGTTTTATTTTCAGCCAAGGCATTCATTTTTTCATCTATAGCTGCACACCAATTCTCATCATTTACTGCTTCAGCATATGTACTTGGTTCTTTGATCTTCATCACTTTTGTCATATAAGCATAGTGCTTTGCAGAGTAGCCACTGTACATCAACTTGTCAATAGGATATCTGACCCTCTGCGAGCGCCTAGGCTGTGGTGCACTGCTCGATATGCTTCAACATATGTACTTGGTTCTTTGATCTCCATCACTTTTGTCATGTAAGCATAGTGCTTTGCAGAGTAGCCACTGTACATCAACTTGTCAACAGGATATCTGACCCTCTGCGAGCGCCTAGGTTGTGGTGCACTGCTCGATTCCCTCTCTCATGAGGTGGAATGTACCTGTTTTGCCTAGTACCAGGCGTATATACAGTCAGAATACCAAGCTCACTGTCTAAACTGTCAGTTGAGTCATAGCCTGAAGTCATCTTGCCAGGCGTCATCACACCAGATATATCATCAATGACTTTCCCTTTTCCTTTGTTGTCCACTACATCATATCTCCCCCTCACTGACATAGTGGTGTCAGTGGACAATGAGCTAGAGCTCCACAATCTCCCTATCCATGGAGATACTATCTAACCACTAGGACCTGTCATAGAGTACTTTGCAGCAAATGAGCTGTAGATACATGAGTAGAAGGCATATCCAATGGCAATGCAGCTAGTGATACATACCAAGAGGCCATCTCATCAAAGATAACATCCCTGCTTTCCAAAGTCTCCTTGGTAGAGGGATCATAGCATTTGTATGCCTTCTTCTCCTGCGAATATCCAATGAAAACACACATGCGCTTTTGGATCTAGCTTCTTTCTTTTCTCATCTGGTATATGCACATAAGCAAGACTGCCGAAGACTTTCATATAACTTACATCTGGCTTATAGCCATATAGCTTCTCAAATGGTGTCATCTCATGAATACTTGCAGTGGGAGTCCGATTCAAGATATACATGGCTATCATAATAGCCTCAACCCAATAATAGAGCGGCATCTTTTTCTCGTTCATCATGGCATGAGCAGCTTCCATCAATACCATGTTTTTATGCTCAGCCACTCCATTCAACTGTGGAGTATAACTGCAGGTAAGATGCCTACATATGCCATTTTCAGCCAGAAAATTATCAAACTCATTTGAAACATACTCCCCACCGCTGTTTGATCTCAAGCAAGAGATATAGCAATCCGATTCCTTTTCAACGTTCTTTTTAAACTGCTGAAAAAAACAAACACCTCATCCTTTGTTTGTAGAATATACACCCAAGTATAGCAACTGTAATCATCAATAAATGTCACATAGTACCTTCGAGCCTCCCATAGATGCATTATGGGCTGGCCCCCAGACATCAAAGTGCACTAACTGCAACGGACGTGTACTCTGCCTTACATGCTTGAAAAATGGCAACCTCGACTGCTTACCAAATTGGTAAGCATCGCATACATGACAAATGTTTGTGTATTGGAACTTGGGTAAACCTGTAATAAGTTTTTTTTCTGCATAATTTGCAGCCTCTGCAAATTCACATGTCCCACTCTCTTATGTCAAATTTTCAAATCTCTGACAGTGCCAGAACCATGCGCAAACATAGTTGAATTCAGTTATGGAAAAGTGGCATCAAGAGTAAACATTCTGCCATTCCTGTCCGTGAGCAATCAACTTGCATCCATTTCCAAACTCTTCAATAAAGCAACCATGCTTATTGAACCTAACCTGCAAGTTCTACTCCACCGATAGACAGTAAGTTCTTCATTATCGATGGGACATGCAGTACATCATGCAAATTTTTCTTTTTGCCATCATGAACCACAAGAGGCACTTTTCCTTTATGCTCAATGCTATGATGCATGTCATCATCTGTGCATACATAACCATGTCTTTTAGCTACCATGTCAGTAAACCAATCACCATGAGGGGTCATGTGGTTCAATGCCCCTAAATCAATGTACCATACTACATCATCATTGGATTTTTCAGTAGTTTTGTCTTTCACATACTGCATGGAAAATAATCTATCTCCTGAAGCATCATCTGCCTGACTGAACATAGCAAAATGTCCATGTTGTTTGCCCTTCTGATTGCCCTCCTTCTTTCAGCAGTCCTTGGAAATATGACCATACTTCCCGTAGTAATGACAATCCTTATTCTTATTCAGATTGTCAAATAAACGCTGCTTCTGCCAGGAGCCTTTGCCTCTAGGGATAGATCTCCCCCTGCCTCTAAAGTTTCCACCACCTCTTGCATTCGATACGTGTTGGTTGTTATTACCATAGGATGCATTTTGATGGCCTTATCTATCAGAACCATAGCCTCTACCAAGACTGCCACGGCCGCATTGATTGAAATAAAAGACTACATCCTTGCTTTTGGAACCCCTTGACCCTGTAGTAGCCAAGCCAAGTTTAACCTCCTCGTGGATAAACAATGCAACCAGTTCATTGAAATCAGGCATTTCAGCCTGCAGAGACACATAATTATCAAAATACTTGCACTCTGGACCCAAGACATTTAGAGTCACAGCAACCATATCTTCATCTTCAACCTGAGTACCAACAGATCCCAACTGATCTGCAACCTGAGTACCAACAGATCCCAACATAGTCCTGTTTAGACCTACTCTTTCTCTCCATATTGTTACATTTTTGCTTTAACTATATCTTCTTGGCACTTGTAGTGGTGCCATAGTACCTGATCAAAATGTCCCACTCATCCTTAGGAGAGCTGCAGTTCATTATCTGCATTACCATGGCATCTGATATACATAGAGACAGCCAATGCAACACCCTGCGAACTCTTTCTGTCCAAGCTTGGTGTAATCATCTTTGATCAGCTGTAGGTCTCTCTGGGAGCCGAGGTTTGGCTTCTGCTTCAGTCTCACCAACTCCCAATATCCTTTCCCGATTAACAAGTTCTCCATGCGGAACTTCCATATGGCATAATTATGACTGTCCAATTTCTCCCCCACAATCTGGGTAATATTTTTTGTCATGTCAGCATTTTCCATGTTGTATGTTCTACTTGATTACTTGCAAGCCAAAAATCTTCCTGACAATTCAGTTTCAGCCTGCAACTATTTATGATAGTTTTCAGTACTGTATGTGCTTAGACAGTTAGTATTTTAGCCTAAAAAACAATGATATATACACCTCCTGACACTTGGCAATCACCTAGGTATTGCAATCTGCATATATAGACTGCATTCACTACATAACCAGCATGTAATCAAGTAGACTATTCATGTACAGGCAAGTAGTCTGTAAGCATCAAATGACAGTTACCAGCAGCTTCTCTTCCATCCAAAACATAGAGTATATGTGCCTCAAACAGCCCCAAGGCATCTCAGATAGTTGTTATTACATGCAAGTATACATACATGTCCAACTAGGCACACTACAATGCATGTACATCATGTATGGAAGCTAAATATCATTCCAACTAATAAAAACAGTCAATACCCTGCTATAACCAGTAGTACATCAGCCCAAACTTTGGACATTTAATGCTCACAGTATCCCACAACACACCTATAGCTCCAATGTCAAGACTCAAGCCTTACGGGCACAAGTGAATGTCAAAACGCTTTAACCTTCAAGTGATAACTGTTATACATTCAATTTCAAATTTCAACCTATAATTTTCAGATCTATAAATGCATTCCAGAACTGAAGTTTTAATCCCTTTTGGTCATGTCCAGGTGTACATGAGTGTTGCATAAACATTTACCAAGCATTCTTGATGATCATATGCATCATTCCAAAGGCATTTGTGGACCAACCAGTGCCCTGTTGTAGTGCTAGAAACTTTTGGACAGATTTCAGCCTATTATTCGCTTCAAAATCTAAGCATTTGGCACTCCAAACCCAAGCTCAAAAGCATGAGAGATAACACTTGTACCTTGGCAAATATGCCATGCTTCCAAACTTCAAGAGTATGTTTCCTTGAAAGTTTAGCAACAGGTCAGTCCCTATTTTCAAATCTCTACATAACCATGTAGCTCAAAAATGAGCTCAAGACAAAGCATCAATACCATGGGTTCTTGCATACCCCTTGACAAGTGATTCATCAAGTAGTAGAGCATTATCCACCCTTCCTATGACTTGGGTCAGACCAGGTAGCAAACAGCCCCAAATACGTGATCTTTCTAAAGATATTTTTACCTCACACCTGTTGGTTATGAAGATTAGCATCCACTTGACCATGCTCAAACAAGCTTCTCTAAGCTTTACATAGCATTGCTCCTCCTTCATGAGCAATAAAGTGCACCATTGGATGACTTAAGCTATCCAATCCTTCCCATAAAAAATAGGTGCAAAAATTCCAGCTCCACGTCTATATTTTGCTGCTCATGCTGAGTATGAATGACATCATACATAGGCTCTAATACATGTTCTTGATCCCTTGAGCAACCCCCAACAAGCTCTGATAGTTCCAGAGACTCAAACTGAAATGCATACCTTACACATGAGGTCAATGGCAGCCTGCTTCTTCAAGGGACATACTTTGTCTTCAAGTTTTAGGGTCTGCTCCACCAATGCCATCCTCCAGAGAACCCATTCATGGCTATGATACCATGTTAAAAGTCAAAGAGAGATGTTGGAGCTAACACACTGTGAGAAGCCATTTGCTCTCTCACGTATATTCCATTATGTATATTTCCCATAACTCAAATGACTGTTTACAAACTAAGGTATCAAGGACCATTCACACCAAACAACTAAGTCCTAAGCACTGACTTATTTAATGTCCGCATCATGTAGTACAGCTAGACAACTCAAGTGTCGAGTATAGTCATACCAAAGACATAAAGATGAGCTTGAAGTCTAACATAGGTTTCTGCATATAGATCTCATCATGCAAGTCCCCATGCATAAAAGTCGTCTTTACATCCATCTGATAAAGGCCCAGATCTACTAAACAACCAATGCTAATACCAAGAGTAGGGTCATCATTTTGACCATAGAAGAAAATACTTCATCGAAGTCAACACCATATTTTCACTTGAGACCCTTAGCTACCAATTTGGCCTTATATGAAAACTTGGGACATCCATGGATACTTTTCAGCTTGTATATCCACTTACATAGCAATGCCTTCTTATTACTAGGCAAAGGAACCGAATCCCAGGCATGGTTAGTCTACAAGGAGTCAAAACCTCGACTACATAGCCTTGTCCTACGAGTGACTATTATCTCTATGTGTAGCCTCATCATAAGAGAGAGGCTCACATGCATCTAACACCATAACATAATCCATGGAGGGCGTAAAGTGCTCTTCTTTTCTAGTAGAGTATCTCAAAACAGGTTGATCCTGCACAAGAGAGCATCATTTGTTATAGTTTGTCTAGTTGGTTGTAGGAGAGTAGGAGGCTGCTCCTACTCTCAAAACAGGTTGATCCTGCACAAGAGGTGGAGCCTAGGCCATTGGAGCATCATTTGTTATAGTTTGTCTAGTTGGTTGTAGGAGAGTAGGAGGCTCCTCCTGAAAGTTTGCCCTGCGTACCTCAACCACTTGCTTAGGTTTCTTATGCATCTTTTTCTCATGGAAAATGACATCATGACTACGGATAACCTTGCAAGTCTATGGATCCCATAGGCAATATCACATCTCATCTGCATCCCCATAACCAAGATGTTGAGATTCAGCAATCACACTCATCACTGACAGCCTCTTTGTATGGAGCTTCAGGGCCAAGGACATGCAGGCTTACCTATCCCATATGTAGAGTGGTGCCTATTGTAGTTTCCTACTTTCCTATAAAGAATTGTACTTGCTTCCTTTTCTTAATGCAATGATAGTACTCTTTTCTTATCAGTAAAGTGTCAATGTCATTGTCCACATACACAAGATTGTGTTTATGAGTCCAAGTCTCAATCTTGGAACCTAATTCACTTGTGTAACAAGCAGTGTCTTTGTCTTCTCCATCATGAGTTTACTCTTCTCCTTTCATTCACCATAACTAACTGCCATGTCCTAGATCCGGCTCATTCTGACATGGTATCAGAGCTCAGTTGGGCATGGCCTAGCCTCATCTTTGCTCTTCCAGCTCTTCTTTATCTTTCCTCAGCTCGGCTTGAATTCATGACTTCACTCCTAGCTCCATTCTCACTCTACCTTCAATGAAGCTCCATTGACTCCCACAGCCTGCAGGACCCTGCCTCCTTGGAGCTCTTAGATCTCTTGAACCAGGCAATATATCCCCAAGCTCTCTTCTGGATGATCATTCCTTGACTTCCTGCACTCCTTCCTGGCACATCACAGAGGCACATTGGCAACCGATAGCCCTGGCATTGCAATTTTTCGTCCTCACTGTCCAGATCTGCGCCAGTCCCGGTTTGTATAGTCATTCGTCTCCCACCTAGTGCAATCTGGTCCACGACCTTAGGGCTTTGAAAGCCCATGTCATAAGCTCTCTATCCATAAAAAAAGTTTGGAAAATGATCAAGGCTACAGCCCACACAGAATGAAAAACCAGGTCCCTATCTCAGAAACCCTAATTTCACCATAGCCAAAATCTCCCAAGCTCATTTTTCTCTCATTTTATCACTCCTGCCACTAAACCAGGCTAAAGCCTACTAAATTTGAAGTTCCCAGCATCAAATCAAGGAGGGGAAGATTTGGATTTTGAAGATCTTGAAGAATTTTGCAGATTTGGAAGACTCAAGGAAGAAGATACAAACATAGTGTCCATTGACACTCATCTAGTGCTCTTAGCACTTGTGTCTTGTGACACAACCAACTCTTCTGCTGCTGAAATCTAAGAAATTGGTGCTGATTTACTGCTGCTTCAGCCATCCAACATGGGAAAAGACTCTCCAAATGCTCGATTCAAGGGAGTCGGGTTTCACACCTGGCAAACCTGCATCAAGCTCATCCTGATGAAGAAGGGTCTCTGGGCCATCACAAATGGCAAAGAGAAGAAACCTCGAGATGTGGACCTTGCAGTTACTTGGCAGAAGAATGATGGCAATGCACAAGCCATCATTAAACTGGAATTGGATGACATCTACATCCATCATGTGGATGCCTGTGACACGTCCCATGACACTTGGGACAAATTGGATACCTTATTTGGTGCACAGTCAAAGTCGTCTAAGTATGGTCTATTGATTGAATTTTTTCGACTTGATATGAAGCCTTATACATCCCTGGCATCCCATCTAAATTACATTGAAAGTCTCCTAACCCAACTTGCAGGGATAAAGCTAAAAATGGATGAAGATGTTTGTATTGGTGTCTTGTTAAAAAGTTTGCCTCCTGCCTATGATAATGTATCAACCACTCTAACCAATATGCCTGATCCTCAACTTGTTGATATTAAAGGCTCTTTGCTAGAGGAAGAAAAGAAACTTAAAAGCAAAGAAGAGCCTAGCACTTCAAAGGATGAACAAATGTTATATGTAAACAATAGATACAAAGGCAAAAAGTAACCGCTCTTCTGTGACTTCTGCAAAAGGACCGGACACACTGAGAAGTTCTGTCATGCTAGGAAGAGGTCCCAAAAGGCCTATCTTGCAGCTGTGAAAGAAGAAGAAGAACATGGACCAAATGATGAAGATGAAGACCACCAGGATCGGAAGGACAAGACTCATCAGTCCTTTTACTCTCATTACTCTGATAGACTGATTTAAAAGCCTTGTATTTCCTTGTCCTAATGCTTCTTGTCATAAGCTTTGTAAACTCCTCATGTAACTTGGCATTACAGTCCCTGTACACTTTTTGAGGCCCTTGTTACAGCCTCTGGATGTCCATCATGTTTTGGTGCCCAAACTTATCCTTTTTTGTGACAGCCTCTGGTGTCTACCATGTTTGTGGTGTGCCCACACTTTGTAGGTGGTTCTGATTACAGCCTCTACACACTTTGTGCCTTTCTAGTTGTGATTGAGGAGGGGTGTTGAGATTCAGCAATCACACTCACTAACAGCCTCTTTGTATGGAGCTTCAGGACCAAGGACATGCAGGCTTACCTATCCCATATGCACAGTGGTGCCTAATGCAGTTTCCTACTTTCCTATAAAGCATTGTACTTGCTTCCTTTTCTTAATGCAATCATAGTACTCTTTTCTTATGAGTAAAGTATCAGTGTCATTGTCCACATACACAAGATTGTGTTTATGAGTCGGAGTCTCAATCTTGGAACCTAATTCACTTGTGTAACAAACAGTGTCTTTGTCTTCTCCATCATGAGTTTACTCTTCTCGTTTCATCCACCATAACTAATTGCCATGTCCTAGATCCGGCTCATTCTGACACAAGAAAGATGTATTTCATGGACTTAAGATCCAACTTATTGTGCTTGTCCTTGGTGGAAACATGACATAATGCCTCACAACCAAAGATATGCAATTGAGAATTAGATGGATACTTCCTAGTCCATACCTCCTCTGTAACCTGGCAATCAATAGCAATGCAAGGGGACTATTAATTAAGTGTATGATAGTAGTGATTGTCTCAACCGAAAAGTGCTGTGGTAAGGCTACCTTGGCTAAGCATCCTACTCACTCTTGAATACTCTTGTTCATGTGTTCATCAATACCATTCCAGGGAGGAGTATAGGGGGCGGTCAATTGGCGCTTAATATCCCGCTAATCACAAAACTACTCAAAAGCTTTTGAGATATACTCACCCCCATTATCTAACCTTAGGTATTTTAGACTCGTTTTCAACAAGAGCAAGCCAATGTTGAAAGGTAGACAAGACATCTGATTTTTTCTTAATAGAGTAAGCCAATATCTTATGTGAGTAATCATCAATGAATGTGACAAAAGTACTTCACACCAACTAGTGAGATTGACAAGGCATGGGACCAATACATTCGAATGAACAAAAGCCAAAAGCTCACCCATGTGCTTCATGCCATAGTTTTTATGTGTACCATGTGTTTGCCTACCATAGATAATGATCACAAGACTCAAAACACTTATAGTTTAGGGACAAAAGATACTGTAAACTTGTAAGCATTTTCATTCAAAGACATATCCAAGGCAATGATACCAAAGAGATACATGTGGAATTGCAGCCATAGCCAAAACATGGTCAATTGATTAACAAGTCAGAAAAAGATATGATAGTCCAAAGTTGATTGACTGAAACTGTCTACAACCAGCCCTGTTTTGAATGAGTCTATAAGAGGTCTATATATCCAACTTTGACCTTGTTGAACCTTGAATATTCACAAATAGAACTGAGGGCACTCTATAGGAGGGTACCAAGACATCAATTCATGATCAATAAAAAGTAAACAAAGTCCCATACTATCCATTGTAGTGACTGCAATGAAGGAGTAATGCCCTCTAATCACTGTATGAATGGAATCACTGCCAAGATGAATCAACCAATGCCAACTTAAGCATTTGCAATGCCAACATAAGCATCATCTTATCACCACTTTTAGCTTGTTGCCATCAAAAACCCCAAAATATTACTTCTAAATTGAATCCCATAACTCCATAATCTTCAATGTTACCACCTGTTATTTTAGCCTTCCACCACCATCAATTACTCGGATAGGGCTTGGGTGAGACGATTTTTTTCATTTTTAGGAGTTACATTAACACCATGTTAATAATTCTCTATTGGATTCAACTACAGGGATAGAACAATAGTATGGATTTGGGGAATGGATTCTTAGGAAGCGATAAGTCATGGAAAGTTCAGGAAATCCCTGTTTCTGATAGACATGACATTCATGTCACCCTATTATTTTAATTCTGTCCATTGGTAAAATTTTAACCACCTCTTCGTAGATGTAACGGTTATGATCTGCTTGCCGACGTCTGATGTGTAGGGTCGAGTTCACATGAGCCTCATGGAAGATAAATAACTTGATAATCTTCAAGTCTTCTAGCCACTTTAACCTCTTCAAATTGTTTTGAAGATATGAGAGTCAGTTGGCATCTATGTAGCAGTATCCTGCGCTCCAAGTCCACATACAACGGGGAGGGGTTGTAGGGCCGATCCACGATCCCCATCATGTTGGATTGTTTGTGATAGCTTGAAGATTTCATAATTGTCATGAACATGATCTGAAATACGAGGAACCTATTCCATGCCTCATAAGTTTGGAAGCGGCATTAATCCACAAGTGAGTATAAAAGAAAACAATTTACTAATGGACACATCACCTCACTCTTCTCGATTTTTCTCCCTAATTGTTTTAGTGGTAGGTCGGCTTTGATACCAACTGTAATGTGCCACCTATCGGCTGTCCAAGCACATTTTTTTAGCGGTGGGAGTCTAAACGACGCCGTCTAGCACTCTCTTGGAATGGGGTTTGTTGCCTAGGGTTTCTCAAGTCCGCCTCGCAGTGAAATGTTTATGGCCAAATCCACTAGGATCGACCTGAACTTGAGTCCCTAGTGGTCAAGGTCTCCTGATAGCTTTTTAGCATCGGTTTTGGACATCCTACTTTACACAGAGATAACCAAGCCGAAGCAGACCCATGTCGCACTTGGTTCAAAGAGAATGAGAAACGAGAGGGATGTAGTGCTCCACCTCTCTGCCCATAGGGCATAGTCCCATTCCAGTCCCCTAAAACGACATGAGTCGGGGTTCTAGCCTAACGATTTCTAAGCGTCGGTCATTAGTAAAATCTTGTGAGAAGCCTCCTAATTCTCTGGGACCACCCTACCATAGGACAAACCCATTGGGGGTTCCGGCCTTCCGCTTCCCTCACTTGGCATACTTTAGTTGTCTAACTAGTCCTATCACTTTGAAGTGTGACATGTAAAAACAGATTCCTTAATTAAACCTTTTTAGAGGATAGGGTTTGTTCACGTAATCTTATGGCATTGACACAAAAACAAATTCGAACAGTTTCCTTGGAAGTACTTAATATTAGCAAATTATCAGAGTTACAAGTCTTGTTCAAAAGGGACAATATTTGCAATCCGTAAGAATGCACTTTAATTCCACCAAGTTTCCACCCTACACTAGTAACAAGGGCCCCTTGAAAATCTATTCCGAGTCACGCTGATCGTTTGAGTAGGGTCCGAAGGAAGGGAATTTACAGCTAGAGCCCCCCTGGCATCCAAGTATCCTCCTACATTCAAACCAATTTGCAGAGAGACCTCTCGTGGCGGGTTCGGTCCATGTTCCCATCACGACTATTTAGAATCCCCTTGGCTAGGGTTGGTGGCCAGCTGGGGGTGGTTTCTTTCGCGCATAATTTGGGATAGTTTCAAATAATTGAATATGAATTTTAGTACTTGAAGAATCAGAATTCTCAGTTAGTTCTTGTTGTTCGTCTAATAAAAATAAAAATCGAGAAACCCGCAATGCAAAAATTGCAAAAATTTGAAAATTTTGAGGATTTTATGCATTTTCATGGTTCTTTTGGTGTTTACATGGAGTCATATGAAGTATAATGCTGCATCTTGGTTTAGGGCTAGGGCATGAGATATAGCCTCAGTTTATCTCCATTATTTATGTTATAGTGCATATTTGTTGCTTTTTACATATGAAAAGCACATAAAAATACTCTTTACACCTATTAATGAATGCAAAATTATAAATGGTAGGGAGAAATGGTCGTGGCGAGTTAAGAATCCATGAGAAATTTGATTTTATGCATATCTTGGTATACATGATTCATTCATTTTAAGCTTTTAAAGAATGGAACTAGCACGAATTATTTTGGTGCTACCTTAACAACGAGGCAATGCATTAGTGGGATAAAATCATGAAAAGAATTGTTTGCACACACCCCACAGTGTTAGATCTATAATTTTACTTGTTTGTGCACTCTATGGTATTCACTTTGCATCTACATTCTATATACATGGCATCTTGAGAATTATATCCTCGATGTATAGCACTTGTTTGCAAATATTTGACTCATGTTGCGTGTGAGGTTCCCTAAGCCATAAGTTTAGATAATTGTTTCCTTTGGTGCCCAATTTGGTCAGGATTGAATGATCTCCTAGAATGAATATAAAGAGAGCACTATGTCTCACATGTGCTTCATGTTGAAACGGCACAAAATGAGAGTCGTAGTGGAGCCATAGCAATAAGCTAGGGGTGCTCCCTTTGTTTGTGCTATGAGGTGCTAGAAATAATTATGTTTGGAAAACCCAATTGCTCAAAGTCCGAAAGGGTAATACATTGGACTATGCTTTAGAAACAATATCTACAAATGCATTCTTTCGTTAAATAAATTCATAGTGGCTATACACTCCTGGTCACAAGGCCATGGGGGGTTCTTTTGCTGAGTTTAGGAGGCCCCCCGGCTAGAGCCCTAGAGCAAGTGTTGGGCCCATTTTTGGCTTGGATAAGTCACTCATGAATATATGTGTGCATCACATGGGTTCAAAATAATGTATTTTTAAAATACCATTTTTATATATTTTTACATATAGAAGGGTGTAATATAAAGGGATTATTTACAGATTTAATGAAAAATGATTATGTTTTATTTAGAGAAAATTCACAAATAAGGATATTTATAAATAGGCTTTGAATGCAGTGATGTAGAGGATATACATATAGTAACTTCCTCGAGATTTTTGGTCCCGACAGATTTGTTTTAATTTCCTCTCTAACATGCTATCAACATCATTGAGTTAAGGCGAACATTCTCAATAAGCAAAGGTCATTTGTGATTTCCATCTCTTGTGTACTCCTAGCTTCAAAGTGCTTTCTTTCTGTACATTAGCTATGAGCTCTCCCAGATTCAACCTTTGATGACCTACCCAAAGTTAATTTATTTGATCGATATGATATCATGATAAGAATTAACCTCTTGTGCACTTTGAATCCAAATTTGATCCTCCCTTAACTGGTCATTGATATATATCAAGGCATCTTAAGCATTATGCCTCTGTTCGTCCACATCTCATAGTTATTGTTCCTTCTCTCGTAAGTTGCTCTCCAATGCCAAGGACCTTTGTCCAATACTGCACTTGGCCAACTTATTGTGCTGATGGTGATGACCTCTTCTTCAACAAATTCTAGATGTGCTCTTAAGCATCAAGCTAATGACATGTCACCCTCACTGATTTAGAGTATATTTTTAGTGAAGCGTGCCATGCAAATTAGGTCTTAATTAGGAGAATCCAATCAATTTTGTATTCTCTCTGAAAGCATGCTAGCTAAATCAAGTCTTCATTCAACATTGATTAAGATGTCGAACATGGTCTGAAAACATTGGAAATCTACATGCTCTCCATTGGGAAGTGGTTTGGAATGTTACACTCATCGCCTTTGCTACTAGTAGTGAGGCTATTGTCATTTCTAGCTTTTTGTCTCCGCTACTCCCTCCTTTTGTATTTAATATAGTTGCATTCTCCCTCAAACACCATGACTACAATAGTGTTAGATAGATAGTGTAGTAGGACTTTATTTCCCCATACATGTCCTAGCTAAGCCTCTTTGGTTCATGCTAAGTTAGCTGTCTCCTTTCAGTCTCCGATGACATAGCAACTCTCTATCAATGGTAAAGCCTCTTCATTTTCTCACACACACATTTCTTTTGTGTATGCTCCTCTCCTCCATCCTTTACATATCTCATGCCATCCCTAGTTTTTTTGGTTGTATGAAAGCATAAAGCATTCTCTTTGTTTCCCTTTCCAAAGCCTAAGTTTAGCCTTCTTTCCCTCAATTTATAAAAGATTTCCTCCTTCCCATGCATCTACATGACTAACCAAACCCTAAGGTCCATTTTTCTAGCTTAGATACCATGCAAGCAACCAAAAGAGCCCTTTGTCTAAGGCTTTTCAATGCCTCAAGAGAATATATCAACTCCTTATACTCATACACATTAATCTTTTTCTTCTTTCTTACTCTCTCACAATAATAACCTTCACAACTTGCATAAACCTTAGCTTACAAAATTGAAGTTTTATATGCATATGCTACTCAAAAAAACTTTTTTTTTTGTGACCCTCTCTTCTAATTGTTGGGGGTAAAGGCGCCTCCGCCTAGTGCCCCGTGTATTACTACACTGACAGTACCCCACCCGCCACTGCACATTGCAGGTGGTGGGCACTCGTCGTCACAGTGAGTTATTCTTTATTCTTTTAGTGATAGTTTGAATAAAGGAAGGCCTGGCCACACATTGTGGTTGTTAAAGTTCCCACTTTGAGTTTCACTCTCTCTCTTGCTCTTGCTCTTCATCCGCCATAGCTCTCACCGCCAAGCTTCTTCCTCTTGGGTGTTCCACTTCCCTTTCAACTAGTATCAGAGCAAAGGAATTGGAGCTTACCCAACATTCTCTTCAACCTAGATTTGAAGAGCTTCAACCCGAGCTTCAATGGCAGCCATGGCACCTTCATTTGCAGGTATGTTTTGATCTCCCGCCTCCTCCCCGAGCTTCTGGACCTTCATTCGCCTCTTCTAGGGCTGCATCGGAGCCCCCTCAACATTGCCAAGTGGTCTCGAGCATTGTTGAAGACCCCCCAGCCCCCAGGAGCAGCCAACACAAATTGCGGCACATTTTTAGGGGGTTGGGCTGACCTGCTCGTAGCATTTCCCTGCTCTTCCCTAGCTTCCCAGCACTCTTGGCAACCTTTGCAATCATTGTTGGACTCCTCGGCATTAGTGCTTGGCTCTCGGTGATCAATTTGAGTGCTTCCCCCTTCAACCCTTGTTGTATATACTAGACCGAGGACTGTCAAAACAGGGCATCACTTGACATTTATTGTTTGATGCTTCTTGGCATTGCCCATTGGATGCCTATTGATGCTCGGTGATGCCCGGATGTTATGGGATGCTATGTCTATGCTTTGGGACTGATTTGGAGCAAATTTGGGCACCATTTGAGCTTCATTTAACATAAATATGCTGCTGTAATATAGTGGGCTGAAGCTCATTTACTTGGTGTATGCATTGGTTCTTGGATATGGGGTGCTTACTGGAGGTTTGAATGATTATACCGATGTATTTGGAGATTATCAAATGCTTCCTTTTTGGTTCCGAAATGCTTTTGAGCTTGGATTAGGCTCCGAATTGGTCGCCCTTCACTAGCATTTGGCTTTAGTTAGCATGCTTTGGATCGGTTTATGCCTATTGTCATTGATTGACATTTAGGGTTCTTGCATCTATGCTTTGGTTAGATATGGATGCCACTTGGTTTGCCCATGCTTGACAGCTACTTGGAGATTTGTCTTCAAATGTATTTGAGCATTTTGGACCTATTGGGCATTACATTTGGTTGTGAGTTACATGCTCTTTGAATGCTTTCATGCTTATTCTTTACAAGTCTAAGATAGCTTGGGATTTATGCTCCCGATGTACCCTATTGGGATTTGGCATGTCTGATGCTATGTATTTGATGTATTAGAGCATTGCTTGCTCTCTTTGCATTTGGCTTTACTTCTAGTGGGGGCCTCTTGGTATATTCAGATGTACACATAGTCTTATTTATACTTGAGCTTAAGTTTGTGGGACAATTACATGTATTTGCTCTCTTGAGAGCTTTATGTCTATAGTTAGTCTGTAGTGGGCTGATTTGATATGCCTATTGGGGCAAGCCCCTATCTCTATCACATGTTTATTAGTTTTGTATGCATCTTGGATGGTTATGTATTGAGGTTCTTGCTCTATCAGTTGTGCTTGTGCTTGGTCAGTTGTGCTTGTGCTTGGTCTCTTCTCTTATCTTGAGACCCATTACATGTATGATTTCTAGACCTATGAGATGCCTCTTGCCTGACAGGTTATTGATTTGATAGTTTTTGGTACCTTCTTGCCCCTTGACACTCACTGTTGGATGTATCTTGCTACATGGTAGTTGTAGTGACATATGTATAAGTGATTGTCTCATTTTGGGACAGTTTTACATATTGCTGTCATTTATTACAACAAGCTAAAATCTACATATTTCAAGCACTTCTATGAGGGTGATGCTTACTATTTGATGTTTTCTTGGTCATGTTTGGTGGACAGGTGCTTCTCTTGGTAATATTCACTCTTTTAGCCACTTTTAGCAATGGTTTTAGTGCATTTTCTCCTAATTACATCAATCTACAATTTTACTTTTTTGCTTTGATTTGGGATAGTATGACTGGTCATATGAAAGACCCTGCTCTCTTTAACATTCCCAAGTTAGATGGTACCAACTATGGGTATTGGAAGTCCCAGAGATGGTAGGTTTTGGTGCAAAAATTGCATATTAAACCCTTGTGTTTCAAGGGTGTTAAACCCAAGGATATGGATGATGATGTTCAGATGGAAATTGATGAGCTATGTAAGTCTACCATTATCTTGTCACTCTCAGAAGAGGTCCATCATAATGTTATTGAAGATGAGAATCAGAGTGCATGGGATTTATGGGAGAAGATTCAGGAGCTCTATGCGTAGTAGAGTCTTGTATCACATATGTATTGGGATGAAGCAATTAATGGACATTTGCATGAAGGAGGGGACCTCCCTATCATCTCATTTCGGTCAATTTCATGCTATCATGAAGAGTCTGTTGTCACAGGGTATTGACTTCAAAGTCAACTTGCACCCGTTGTTTCTGCTTGGCACCTTGCCTGAATCATGGGATGTCTTTGATAGTACTACCATATGCATGAACAAGCTTGATGGGTTGAAAATCAAAGATGTTGAGAGTGCTTTATTGACTGAGAAAATCAACAGGAGAAACAATGATGCTTCCTACTCTTCACCTACATTGACCGTTAGAGGTGGTAAACATGGCAGACATGATAATGATCATAAGGATAGGGACTCTTAGAAGTCCAGGTCCAAGTCACGTGGTCGCAATAAGTCCCGTGGGACGAAAGTATGATCTTACCAGTCATTATTGTAGGAAAGAAGGACATATTAGGCTGCAGTGCCATAAGATGCGCGATGATAAGCACAAGGAAAAGGGAAAAGAAAAAGTGCAAGAAAAGTCTTCTGAGGGCAGTATTGTACCTACAAAGTCTAGTGTGAAGATAGAAGAGGTTAATGTCATGCAAGCCACTGATTCAGATGATGATTACATACTTGCAGCTTTTTCATGCGATGCCGTACAAGCTTCTAAGATACACTCTATGTATGCGTAGTGCTGGTTCTTGGATTCGGGTACGTCATTTCATATGACACCCTGTAGAGATTGGTTCCATACCTATCGTACCATCTCTGCTTCTGTGCGTCTTGGTGATGACAGGTCTCTTGAAATTGTGGGCATCGGAGATGTTAGGCTATAGTTTCCTTCAGGCAGTTCCTTTGTTTTGCATGATGTACGTCATGTACCTGCGTTGACTCGTAGCCTTATGTCAGCTGGACAGCTTGATGATGCAGGGTATTTTGTGTCCTTTGGAGACTTTGCATGGAAGATTACTCGTGGCAGGCTTGTGCTTGCAAGAGGTGCCGAGTCTGGCAGCCTTTATCCCTTACTTGTATCTGGAGCTATCTAGGATCATGTTTTGTCTGTGGGTTCTATCCCCCATGTATCCCTTTGGCATGTTCGTTTGGGGCATATGTCCCTTAAAGGAATGAGAATGCTTCGTGCTTTGCAGTATCTTCCGCCTTTTGACTCTTCGCATTTTGATTCTTGTGATCATTGTTTGTATGGTAGGCAGACTAGAAATACACATAAAAATTATGGTAAGAAACACATGGGTGAGCTCTTGGCTCTTGTGCACTCAGATGTATGTGGGCCCATGCCCTGTCACTCACTCGGTGAGGCAAAGTACTTTGTTACTTTCATAGGTGATTACTCATGTAAGGTTTGGGATTATCCCATAAAGAGAAAATTTGATGTCTTAGACACATTTCAGCGTTGGCTTGCATCGGCAGAGAACCAATCTGGGAAAAGGCTAAAATGCCTAAGGTCAGATAATGGGGGTGAGTATGTATCATGTGCTTTTGAGCAGTTTTGTGATGAGTGGGGTATTAAGCATCAGTTGGCCGCCCCTTATACCCCACCCTAGAATGGCATGGCTAAACACATAAATAGGACCATTCAGGAAAGGGTCCATAGTATGCTTAGCGAGGCTGGCTTACTACAACATTTTTGGGCTAAGGCAGTTACTACTATAGTGTACCTCATTAACAGGTCACCTAGCAGTGGCATTGACTTTTAGGTTGTAGAGGAGGTATGGGCAAGCAAGCCCCCTCTTATGATCATTTGTGTGTCTTTGGATGTGAGGCCTTTTGCCATGTGCCCAAGGACAAACACGATAAGTTGGATCCTAAAAGTGTCAAATGCATTTTCATTGGCTATGGAGATGTAGGAGAGATGGGTTACCATCTATGGGATCTGCAGGCGCAAAAAGAGATCCGCAGCCATGATGCCATCTTTCACGAGGACAAAATGCATATGCAACCTGAGAAAGTGGTTGAGGTACACAGAGTTATCTTTTAGGAGGAGCCACCTTCTCCCGTTCTGACCACTCCATGGCTAGCTAGATAGCATGCAACATAACCTAATGCTCATGGCCCAGATGTTAGACATGTTGATGTTAAACACGATGTCAGTTTGGCACAGTAGAGCCTGGGTTGAGGCGTTCTACTTGAGATAGATGACCTCCTGACCATTTTGCGCCCTCTATGGATTATGTACTGGTTACAAATGCAGCACGAGAGCCTCTCACTTATGATGAGGCTATGCATAGGGGTGATGGCCACTCTTGGGAGAGGGCTATGCAATCTGAGCTTGAATCATTGCATAAGAATCAGACTTGGGATTTGGTTTCCTTGCCTCAGGGTAAGAAGGCTTTGCCATGCAAGTGGGTGTACAAGGTGAAAAGTACCCCTGGACACCCTAAGCCGGCATACAAGGCTCGATTGGTTGCTAAGGGTTTTAAGCGGGAGCATGGCGTTGACTTTGATGAAGTTTTTTCTCCTGTGGTCAAGATGACCACCCTACGCTTAGTATTGGCCTTGGTTGCATAGCTTGACTTGGGATGGATGTCAAGACGGCTTTTTTACATGGGGACTTCATGATGAGATTTACATGGAGCAGCCTAAGGGCTTTGCAGACCCTGGCAGGGAACACCTAGTGTGCAAGCTAAAGAAGAGTCTATATGGTTTGAAGCAGACACCTAGGGAATGGTACCATAAGTTTGATGCATTCATGCAATCACAAGGCTATAGCCGCAATGTTATGGATCTGTGCTTGTATACGAAGAAAGCCCATGATGGTTCTTTACAAAATTTGGTACTCTATGTGAATGACATGCTTTTAGCAGGGACAACTCATGAGGAGCTAGATGCTCTTAAGGATCATCTCAAGAAGAGCTTTGAGATGAAAGATCTAGGACATGCCTCTCATATACTTATTATGCACATTACGCGTGATAGATCTCAGGGACTACTCTATCTGTCACAGAGGGAGTACATTTATAAAGTCATTGAGCACTTCCAAATGTAGGATGTTAAGTCTATTGGTTGTCCATTACCTTCTCATGTGAAGGTTCCATAGGCCAGATAGATGAGCAGAGGGCCGAGATGGCCAAGATTCCCTATCATCAGGGAAAGCTCATTTGGTGGAGCAAAGGATATAAGGTGACTGAGCCAGAAGGCGGGACATTTATTTGGGAGATCAAGGTCTTCTGCCATCACTGCCTACAAATTTTGACGAGCATCTCTGTTGAATTTAATGATGATGGAGGGATGGAGCCTACGGTCCGCCCGTTGAATATGCTGAATTTCGATTACCATAATTACGAGTAGAGTTCCGGATGGCGGGATACGTAAACCCTTTATGGACGTACACCTTGTACTTTGATGGGGCGTCCAGGGGTGCATGCAAAAAAGGAAGTGTAGGAGTTGTCATCCGAGACCCCCGACGATGCATTGTCATGAAGTTAGCTGCTTATCTCGAGGTGAATTTTACCAATAATATGGCAGAATACAAAGCCCTGATTATGGGTTTGAATATTGCAAAGAAGGGTGGTATCCACCAGTTATTGGTGAAAGGGGACTCGCAGTTGGTTTTAAATCAACTCAATGGGATGTACATGGTACGAAACCCCATCCTTTGCATGTACCATCATACTGCCATAGCCCTGCTAGACGAATTTGATAGAGTGTCTTTTCAGCTGATTCCACGAAGCTGGAATCAGTTTGCCGATTCATTGGCTAATTTTGCGTATGAAGAAGACCTCTTCTTTAATTGTGGCCCTTGTCCCGAATTATCTATTGACGATGAGACAGGACCTGGTCGTTTGTGGGGTATGCTTTCTGAACATGTCCTCTTTGGCAGACGATGGTTGATCTGGGTGATGCAAAGGGTAGGCGAGACTCATCTGCCTTTATTATCTTGGACCCACAGACTGATTGGACGACATGTGATGCGAACACCTCTTGCAATATACGCAAGAGGGATGGGTCATAATCTAATGCACCTAGTTTAGGGCTACGAGCCATGTTCCCCTGGGAATGGTATGCTTTGATGTCTATCATAGTTGTTTCCAGGAGGATGTTATGCGAAGTCATGTTTTATTTCATTAGGCCAAGAGGGCCGATTCAGTTTTGTAGCAAAGTCATGTTTGATTTCATTAGGCCAAGAGGGCCATTTCCCTGTCTAGTGCGGGTGCGTTTAATTGGGTTTTTATTTTAAGTGTTGTGCTGGACAGGTTTCGTGGTTCGTGGAATTTGGTGGAGCCTGGAGGAGCCTTTGCTGCGATGGAAGCTTCTTGTGGCCAATCCAGGTGATATCTCTCCTTTACGAGTACCTTTCTTTCTTGTTATATGTGTTTTTATACTTGTCGAGGGGATATATTTTTGTTGGGGACCGGCAACCAAGGCATGAAGTCCCAGGTTTAGGCTAAGTATGTTTAAGTGAGGTCGGAGTAGTCATTGCCTCCTGTAATGACATTATCAGGCATCAAAAGACCTATTTTAGAAGGTAGTCCGAGTGGCCCGTTTTGCTAGCCTGCTAGGTAGCTGTTCTAGGAGTTCTTGTTAGGAGTGAGGCAGTTAGAGAAGCTTGCCAGAAGATAATAATGATGATGCCAAGAAACCCTGAACATCCTGAAAGATGAAGATAAATACGAAGATGTGTAAAAAGGGGTTCTAACCCCTATCAAAGGAAAAAAAAGAAATGAAAATGTATAGGCAGTTGATCATTGCCTTGCGAAGACCTGGTAGGTTTCTGGGGACGAATCAGACCCGGGACCGATACCTTGTCTTCCTAGGGGTGGCTTTTTGCTGGAAAAAAAAAAAATGAAATGACAAAACAAGGAAGGTTGGAGCGAAAATAAAAGTGAGCGTTAGAAAAGGATTAAGTGTCACTTTGCGAGGGCTTGGTAGGTTCTTGGGTGCCCAGACAGGTCCTGAGGCCGATGCCCTGTTCTCCTTGGGTCACTACGCTCAACTCCCTCCTTTTTACATGCCCAAGTATGTTGATAAAATAAAAACCCTAAAAGAACAAATGTCCTGAACGAAAATACTCCTTGATCAGGCTATAGGAGTCCTCACCTTGTAGGAGCTCCTAGTTGTGTTGTCCTTAGTTGGTAAGTAGTTCAGACCACCACTTAGGGCAACCTCTTTGATAGGTTTTTTAGTTTGGCTGTGTTGGAGCAGTTGGTTAGTGACTCGCTTCGGATATTCTATTAGATGATGCTAGGCCTACTCCTTGTGGATGTCATGCCTTGGTTCTGTCAGGGGTAGGGGGAGCATTGTGCTGAGTTTTATTATACATTTATTTTATATCAGTTTGATGCTTCTTTGGTTGTTTATGTGCAGATATGTTCGTGGATTCGATGGGCGGAGTCGCCCTATTTCGTGGTCGCCAATGAGAGTGAAATTTTGGTGCCGAAAAGTGCTTAAAAATAGCTAAAAATTATGAATATCAAGGGAAAAATATTCATCGTCAAAGGCGGCGGCTCGACCTAGGACGATTTTAAGCGTCAAAGTGCTCTAAGGACGCCCTGGCACACTTGCGGATTTTTAGTAATTTTTCCATGCGCCTGCGCGGGTCAGTGGAGCTATCAGTCAGTGCGGGATGCCGAGACGAGCTCACAGAAATTTTCAGATCGCGATTTGGACATCGTATGAACGAGAGGCGGGGAAAAGGCCAAAAGGCCGGTTCAAAATTGGGAGGTGCCCAAAAAATTGAGAAGTGAAGGGGTGCCTTTGTGAAGGGGCACCCCCCCTTCTGATTGAGGGGGGGCGGTGGCTGATCAGGAGCCGCCGAAAAAAATGCCCCCTCCCCCCACAAATCGAGATGAAGGCTTACAAGCAAGCCATGAAGCCAACTACAGCAAGGCACTACACTCGGTCTCCGCTCCATATCGCTCCGGTCTACGCAAGGAATGGCAGCCTGTAGAGGGAGAGAGAAAATCAGTCTTTCTCTCTCCTCCCTCTCTCTCCTCTAAGGGGGAGTTCATGTGGGAAGAGAAAAGAAGAAAAAAGAATGGTGGAGGCTTGTCCGGCATCGATCGGATTGCTCCATGAGCTGGAAACGGTGACTTGTGATCGTCATGAGCATGAAGTTCTGCTGATTTTCAGATTTGCAGCCATGGATATGAAACCCGAAACATGCAAATAAGCGGTAATTCAATTTTTTTCAAAGAAAATTTGAGATTTTATGGCTTTTGATTGATAAAATGTTGTTAATGTGGGCTAAAAATTGTTTATGTTACTGTTTTTCATGAGTATTTGTTGATCATAAACAGAAAATCAGAAAACCATGCATCTTGTGACTCAAAATAATACACTAAAACACATAAAATATGGAAAATCAAGGAAAAATGATATTTTTGGGCATAAAAATGGAGGAATAAATAGGAACACCAACTAAATTTTCATTTTTGTTGCAAGAAGGAATTAAGGGCCACAGCCCATAACCTATTTTGAATTTTTAGCAATTAAATAATGCAGAAAATAAGAAAAAATACAAGGAAAATAGAGAAAAATCACTAAAAATAGAGGGAAAATGCATTTTGGGTGCGGAAAATTAATGAAAATTAAGAACAATGTTTGTGGGGATTGAAGCATGAGGATTTGCCTCAGTTCAACCCCACCTTCTTGTTCTAGTGCGTCTTTTTCTGCTTTTTACACAAAATGATTGCAAAATGCCCTATAAATCTAAACCACAATGCAACATTTGATCGATGGGAGGGTAGAGTGGTTAAAATATGTCTAAATGTGGAGTAAAATGATGAAAAGATTGCTGGCTTTTGTTTGCATGCCATATAGGTCGGTGAATAATTATAAAATAAGGGCCTAGTAGCACGAGGGTTTCCTCGTTGCTAAGTTCGTGCAATGCCGCATAAGAACGGTAGTTGAAAATCATTGAAAGGATGTTTTCCACATGTGCACAATATTGATTTCATAATTGTTTGAGCACTTGGCATCCGCAATATGCATAAATCATGAAAATATTTAAAGGTATCAGAAATCCTGGATGCATAGCAATTGCTTTCATTAGGACCTTGACCCACGTTGAGTGAGAGACAGGACACCCTAAGCCATAGGCTAGTCGTGGGGTCTAAGGGAAAGAGAAGTAAGGACAATGGTACATTTCTGTATACGATTAAATGGTACCTTGAGCGGATTTTGTGCGAAATGTTTATATGTTGAGCGACGCATCGAGGGGCCAATCCCCAAGGTGTAGGAGAGTCGCAGAGGGGTGGCGGCACTCAGCCGTTGGAGGACCCCCTATGTGTATGCTTCGTGTCATTAGGCAATGTGTAAGGGACTCCCTCTGAGGAGTAGTGGGTGAGAGAAGAGTGGACTACAAACGACGTAATAGAAACGCAAGATGTCTAGGAAGGCAATGTATGTGTCATTGACGCTCCTGGCCGCGAGGCCGTGGGGTTGTTGAGCACGTGAGATAGAGGTCCGGCTAGTGCACGAGCCAGTGCCGGCCCATTCTAGGTTCCATCAGCACCTGTTCAATGAGAGACAAGATGAGGGTGGACTTGCATAACTCATGAAGCTCATCCCATTTGTAATCAGTCATAGTTTCAAGTTGCTTGTCATGCATCCTTAGTGACTTTATCTGCAATTTCTGTACCAATACCTTCCAAACTTGGCTCTTCCAATATGCATAATTCGTATCATCAAACTTAGTGATGTTGAAGATAGCACTGTGAATGGAAGAAAAATACATAATGCAGTCCAAAACAGTGCAGATAGTTCAAAATTACTTGTTTTCTGCTACAAACAACCAAAATACCACCAAAACCAAGGCAAAATGACCACGAACTGATAGCTAATGATGCCTCCCACCAAGTACCATCAAAAGTACATAAAATCAAGATGATTCGGTATGAAAATTCCACATCAGTCCATACATAACTACTTGATGTAATAAATTACAGCCAGGTACAATGACAGCAAACTGTAGGCAAAATCAATGCACCAAGTCAACCACTGACTGTCAAAGCATAACCAGCATCAAGCAGGCATAAATAAGCATAAGACAATCATACGAACATCGAGCAAACACCCAAGCATGTCAAAAAAATACTTCAATAAGCTGGCACACCCCCTGTGTAATAGGACAAAGTGTACACAACACTAGGGGCAAGACCTGACACAAAGAGGTGTATGCTCAAGGAATGCGAAGCCCAAATCAACCCAAGTACATGTATGCGGACCACGGCATATCAACCATGCAACATCCAAGTGAAGAAGATCCTAGTCTCAGAAAACTCAAAGCTCAATAGCATAAACCACCTATTCAATGTCTATCAAACATCAAACGATGCTCCCACTGGCACAAAAGCTGTATGGATCAAGCCAAGAAGCTCAAGAAAGGCATATGTGAGCAGCAATGATGAAAGATCCAAGACCACACATCAATAAGACATCATGAGCATATAGGCTTTGTAGCCTCCAATTAGAGCATCCATAGACATCAACTGTATCCCAAATACAACTCTAGCAAGCCAAGAAATATCCCAAGTTAGTTCCGGGAAGCGAGATGCAAGCCAAGACAAGGCACTAGTAGCAATCGACTCCAAACAATGTAATTAGCATGTAGTAGTGGCATAGGCCAAGTATGTAGTAGTGGCAATCGACTCCAAACAATGTAACTAGCATGTAGTAGTGGCATAGGCCAAGCATGTCAAGACCAATCGGACATAGGTAACATATATGCTATATGTACATCCAAGACAAAGCATCAAATGGATTCCATAGCCAAGCTCAAGCTCAAATGAAGATCTGGAACCAAAGACAAGCTCAATGTCGTACCCCGAAGGTCAATACTTCATTGCATATCCTAAAGACATAGCCCAAAACCAATAGGCATAACCAAACTGGAGGTAAAATAACATGTCAACCAAGGTAGCATAAATACCAACCAACAAGAAAGTGCCCACATCCAAATCAAGGCTCAATATCTCTCAAATAGCATATCCGGGCATATACCATGATGACCAAGCATCAATACATCCAACAGGACACCCGAACGTCAACAAAGAGCATTATGCATAAGCCAAAACCTTGCTGCCCAAACAATGTACATCCATAAATCCTTGCATAAATCAAGTTATGGAAGCTCAAACCAAGTCCCAAAGCATCTCAAAACATTGGGCAAACATCCCCAAAGCATCTAGGCATCACATAAGCTAAGAGCATGACATTTTCTTGTTGTAAATCAACTCAGATCTATTGCAAAAAATGTTGTGATCAGAATAAGCCAGATTTGACATTACCATCGTGTCTGGAGCGTGCCAAAACCCCAAGTTAGACTCTTACCTTGCCTAAATCGGGTTCTAGATGCCCGAGATATGAGAAAAAATGGGATTTTTGAGCCAAATTTTGAAACAGGTGCAAAAAAACATGAGCTGTTACAGTGGGGCATGCTGGTTATGATGAGGATAAGGGGGCAAATGGGGGTATACAAGGGGCCCAATGAAGCCAATGAACACCTATAAAGAGCCTATGAGGGCCGGGGAGAGGCGAGAGATGAAATCTTTCCTCGGGGCGGGGGGGGGAGGGGGGGGAAGAATCCATGGCTAGCATTGAAGCTCCAAGCTCTAGGTCTTCAATCCGGGCTGATGTAATGCCGGGCCAAGCTCCATGATCAAGCTTTGATACCAGTTGAAAGGTGAGAAGAATTGAAGCTTGCTTGGAAGTGAGCTATGGCAAAGAGCAAGAGCAAGAAGAGAGAGACACAAATGAAGACTCCAACAGTCACAATGTGTGACGGACCTTTCTTTATTCAAATTGTCACTAAAAGAATAAAGAATAAAGTGATGGTGATGGGCACCCACCTACAATGTGCAGTGGCAGGTACTATCAGTGTAGTAATAAACAGGTGGCTAGGGAGAGGCATCTTTACCCCCAGCAGTATCGCATCTATTATGCCCAAAGTGATATGTTGTCTTAAACTTAGTTAGAAGTTGATCCACCATATCCATCTATAAAATAATGTATATCTATATTAGAATATGTCTATAATAGTAGATATACACAACCTTAACGAACCTAAGTGGTTATACTTACAAACTCATCCCCCCATGATGCTCATCCTCCTGATCCAAATTGTGAAGACTGATGATATTCCATCTAGATACCCCCACACCTCTTTCTGTTGCTCATTGTTAATCCCTTATACTACATGTCCCTTCGCTTCCTTCCATTTCCCCCTATGAGCAATAATAGGTTGAATTGGTGGAATCCTTTGCTCCATCCTTTTCTTATGGGTATATGCATGTTGCATCAATAATGACCTCTTATTCCCTATGATGATTGGCACCCTTGTTCTTGTTTATCTATTTGTAAACTTTTTGTCCTTAGAATTTGGGAAACTCTTACGTGTAGCTTTTATGGTTTCTATTAGCAAGCTAGGTTTTTATTTCTAACTTACAAGAAATAATATGTGTATGTGATGTGCCTTATAAAACAAAGGTAATTAAGTACCTCATTTCCATGTGTGACCACTTTGATACCAACCTATGCATTTGAGTCTCATAGTATATGAGACATTTTCATAGAGGTTTCTATTGGCTCTAAGAGATATCCTCTCTTTCTGCTACCCTTAAGGATCCTCCACTACTATGATGTCCTCAACTAGTGCATGGGGACATATGAGCTATTTTCTCATACTAAGACTCTAAAAAATACCAAGTTCTTGTTTACCCATATATATGATTCTTTAATAGATATTTTTATTTTAATAAATCTTTATATTCTAAAGCCTAAAGGAAAATTTCAAAAAACTCACAAGATCTTGAACAGAGTATGCTTGAAGCATGAAATATGTCTCAATAGTGAATTTCTTTATGTGGGAGACTTGTTTGATGGAGCATGACACTCTACATGTGGGAATTAGGTTTAAACCATGCATTTTAATGAGAAAAAGGGAATATATAACTAAGGCTTAAAAGGGGTAGAAATGAAAAGTGGGGTGATTATTTTTGGTTGCTAAACCTCCCCCCCTCGCACAATTTTTTTTTTTAAAAGCCCTCCATAAAACAAAATCTCATCTCCCTCTTGGACAAGCCATTGTCATCTCTCCCCCTTCCTTTCATAAAGAATATGAAAAAACTCTATCTTTCCCTCATGCTTGTCATCATCATCATCATCTCAATATGTTCTCCCTCTCCTACTCAAGACACATTGCCCCTCCCTATATAAAGGAACAAAAAAATCTCTGTCTCCATTGCATTCAACATTGACACCTCTCCTCCCCCCAACCTTGAAGATAAAAAAATCCCCCGCCAATCACCTCTAGTGATGGACACCCCCCCCCCCCCCCCCCAAAGAAAAAAAAGTTCGAAAATACCATGACCTATTCCCTCGTCTCATTATTTAAATTTCCCCATGAGATGAAGTGACAATGGAAAATCCTAGAGCCATAAGGCTTTTCCAATTGAGAGAGAGTGAAAGAGAGCATTGAGATAGAGAAAAACGAGGAAAAAAGAAAAAGAGATAATGTAAGAGAATGAGAGTGAACCAAGGTGAAGTGCAAGGCAAATCAAAACAAAGAAAGCATGCGACATGAAGACCCCATATCTTCGTTATCTAACATTTCATTCCCTTTCTTTATGCCTCCAGGAATGTGAATTAATGGAGCAGTGTCCTACGGATTATCGTCGTCCACCATGTGAAACCTCTAGATGATTTATGTCTTGGGTCAACTTCAAGACAATGAGAATAGTGCAACAATGTCATTAGTGAAAGGAAAGTGGAACCCAAGAGGAAGAAGCTTGGCGGTGAGAGTTATGGTGGATGGAGAGCAAGAGCAAGAGAGAGAGTGAAACTCAAAGTGGGAACTCTAACAACCACAATGTGTGGCCGGGCCTTCCTTTATTCAAACTGTCACTAAACGAATAAAGAATAAGTGATTGTGATGGGCGCCTGCCACCTACAGTGTGCAGTGGCGGGTACTGTCAGTGTAGTAATACACGGGTGGCTAGGCGGAGGTGCCTTTACCCCCAACAACCTCCCACTTAAAGGCAAATCTGCCCCAGTGAGAGAGAAAAAAGAAAAGACAGTACAACATGTACACATGTACAACAGGATGAGAAAAATACTTCATCTCATCCAATGCCCATCAATCTCCTGAGGAAGGCAAAGCGCTCGGTAGTGAGGCTCTTTGTGAGCAAGTCTGCAAGATTTTTCTTAGTCGGAATCTTGACAAGGTCAATAGACCTGTCCTCCTCAACGACCTCACGAATGAAATGATACCTCACCTCAATATGTTTCGTCTTCGCATGGAAGATCAGATTCTTGGCCAACTGAATGGCACTCATAGAATTAGAATGCAGTATAGGCATAGCATTTGTCATACCAAGGTCTGCAATCAAACGACCTAACTAGATAGCCTCCTTGCAAGCCTCTGTGGCTGCAATATACTCATCCTCTATAGTAGAAAGAGCCGTACACTTCTACGCCCTTGACATCCAAGAGATAGCCCCTCCAGCATAAGTGAAGACATAGCCAGAAGTGGACTTCCTACTATCTACATGTCCTGCATAATCAGAGTTAGTATACCCCATGACTCATGTATCTTGGCTGCCATAGCAAAGACACATATCTGCTGTGCTCTTCAGGTACCTCATGATATCCTTCATGGCATCCCAATGTTTCTTGCCAGGTGTAGCCATATAGCATGCCACAAGCCCAACTACAAAAGCCATATCTGGATGGGTGGCTATCATGGCATACATAAGACTGCCCACGTTCTAAATACGGGTGTTCTAAATAAGGGATCAGACGACCCATCAACCTCTACCACGATTTCCTTGCAGATATTTGATCGATCTCGCCTAGACCTGCAAGGCAGTCATAGTATTAGTGCAATTAGAAATAATAAGGTTTAATCTTATTAAGATTAACCTTATTTTTAAATTCTATCCCCTCAAGGTCAGCTAACAAGACTGTGGACTTATTCTTTCCTATTCTAACGATCTTATAGGGACTGTCCCATTTGGGCTCTAGCTTGCCTGGAAATAATTCACATCGTGCGTCATAATATAGAACAAGCTGTCCTTTCTTGAAGGTGTATTTCTTGGCTTTGAGGTCATGTAACTGCTTCATTCAGCGCTTCGCCACTTCTTGGTGCAATAAGCTCTGCAGCTTAAGCTCATCTAAATGTGCCAGTGTCGTCAAGTGCTCAAAAAGTGCGTCTTTATCACTCAAAGAATGATTGATGGCAAACCGAATAGTCGGAAGCTCAATCTCTAAAGGCAAGACACACTCCTCCCCATATACTAACTTGAACGGGGTATGGCCAGTGGCTCGTTTGAAGGTCGTATTATAGGCCCACACTGCCACGTATAACTTTTTATCCCAATCCCGTTTCTTCTCCGACATAATTTTGGACAAGATGCCCACAAGCTGCTTGTTGGTGCTTTAAACTTGCCCATTGGCTTGTAGGTTATATGGGGTTGTCTTGTTATGCTTGATTTGCCAAATTTCTGTCAAATCTTTGATCACCTTATTCAGGAAATGGGTTCCACGGTTCGACACTAATTCTTTCGGCGGACCAAAACGGCATATTATCTGCTCTAAAAGGAAACTAGCAGTTTCTTTAGTATCATCTTTCCTTGTTGCACGTGCTTCTGACCACTTTGTGAAGTAGTCAGTTGCTACAATGATATACCTCTTTTGCGTAGTCAATGACGGAGTAATAGGACCCACAAAGTCTATTCCCCACTTCTCAAATGGAAGTATTGCCATAATAGGGGTGAGTGGTCGTTTCCTATTCTCTCGACTATCATGTCGTTGACAAATATCGCATCTCTTAACATACGCAAACGCATCCTGGAAGATGGCAGGCCACCAATAACCTGCTCTTAAAGCCTTTTGTGGTGTAAGCCGTCCAGCAAAATGGCCGCCGCAAGCAGAATCATGGCACTCTTTCAAAATGAATGGCACCTCGTCAGGCATCACACATCGGCGATAGATGTCATCAACCCCTTGCCGATATAATGTACTTGCGATCAAAGCAAACTTTAACGCTTGCTGCTTAATCTTCATTCTCTCAGCTTTAGATAATTCGGATCCTACCTCTCCCGTCGATAAATAATGTGTTATTGCAGCGTACCAGGAGAGAATAGATGCCGTATCTATTTTAAATAACAACTCCATGTCACTACCTTCAGCCACAAATTCTTTCGGCTCCCCAAAGTCCACAAGACATTCCACGATGCCTTGCAACCTTGGTGGCTTACTACGGATTTCATAATCAAATTCCTGCAAAGTGATTAACCACTTCGCTAGACAATCAGGCGGCTGCAGCTTATTCATCAATAATCGAAGTCCCTCCGCCTTCGTATAAAGCACAACTTTCTCATAGAGAATATAATGCTTGAATTTCTTGGTCCCAAAGACCATCTCTAGACACAACTTCTCCATGTAGGTATAATTGATCTCCGATACCCCCAGCTTTCGGCTAGCAAAAGCAATCGGGTGGTACCACTTCTCTTCCCAAATTTGGGCCAAACAACAGTTGATACTATACATGGTGGCTGTTGAGAATATATAGAACACCTCATCTCTTTTAGGTGCTTTTAAAATGGGCGCTCTTGCTAGCTCTTGTTTCACATCCTCGAATGCTACCTTACAAGGGTCACCCCATACAAACAAACATCTAAAGGACAATAAATTTGTAAGCGGCAACGTTCTTTCTGCCAAGGCGTTTATGAATCTACGGTAATATCCAACTGAAGACAGAAAGCTATGAACTTCTTTTGGAGTGCGTGGTGGACCCATGGCAACTATAACTTTGACCTTCTCGGGGTCTGTCGCAATTCCTACCGAACTGACTACATGACCCAGCAGTAGCCCATAAGGTACTCCAAAAACACACTTCCGTGGGTTTAGAGCGATACAAAATTGTCTACAGCGCTCAAAGCATTTTCTTAAAATGATCAATTGCCTTTCTCTCACGGTGGCAGCCCCTAAGTCATCAATAAACACCTTCAACTCTTCAGGGAAGATATCACCGAATGTCTTATCTGCTGTTCGTTGCCACGAACCAGGTGCATTGCATAAACCAAAGGCCATCACATGGTACGCAAAAGTACCAAATACAATAATAAAAGTTGTTTTCAACTTGTCCTCTTCTGCAATTGCCATCTGGTTATATCCTGCAAAGCAATCCATAAACGAATATATCTCCCTACCCGCTAATTGATCCAAAATCTGGTCAATAAATGGCAACGGGTAGTAGTCCTTAACTGTCTGCTTATTCAGCTCTCTAAAGTCTACATATAATCAGATTTGATTATTCTTCTTCTTTCTGATTATAACTAGCGAACACCATTCCGTGTGTTGCACAGGAAAAATCAAACCTGCTTTCCGAAGCTTCTGTAACTCTTCAAACAGCCCAACCCTTACTTCGAAAGGCATATGCCTTACTTTTTGTCGTACAGGACGACTGCCTTCTTTCAACGGAATTGTATGGATAGCAAGACTAGGAGGAATGCCCCTCAACTCATCATAACTCTAGGCAAAGATATCACAGAATTCCTGAATCAAGGCCACATAGTCCTCCCTTTCTGCTGTGCTGAGCATAGAACCTAATTTGATTGGCCGCGAATCATCAGGCGTACCAAGGTCTAGCTCGATAACATCTGCATTTCTTATACGATCTTGGCCCTCTATCGGCTCGTTCAAAGTGATCTGATAGATGTCTTCCATAGTGGATCCCTCTTTGGACTCATCACTCGATGATGTCTCACTGGCAGATAAATCCTCTAATGTCTCCAATTCTGTAGAGGATAGAGGAGCTCTCTCACTCTGCGGGGACTCAGGATGAGCATCAACCACCACACGCTGGGCACCTCTACCGAATATTAGTCGACCGGCGGGTATATCTACTTGGTAGTCCGCTTGCAAGATCCAAGGTTGTCCGAGTAACACTTGGTAACTTGGACGGCCTGCAAAACGAATCACCCGAAAGTCCAACAGGCATTCTACATTTGCAACAGTGACATGAACCTTAGTAATGCAGCCTTCCGGCTGCCTCAAACTATCATCTGCCATTCTGAGAATTGTGGAGGTATCTTTCTGGATCGCAAGACCCAACCTTTCCATAAGTTCAGAACTCATAATGTTAACAGATGATCCCTTGTTGACAATGGCGTAATCTACTAATATCCCATCGACATAGGCTGCAACCCTTGGGCAATGCTTCTCAGCATGCTCGAACTAGTCATCACCAACTCGCGCAATACCCAAAGGTTCTACGATATAACCGGTACGGAGGATCTTTCTAAATTCCTTGCCTACTCCTGGGGAAAGCTTAATAAGCTGTAAGAGATTCACATCTGGCTTGACTTCGCAAAGAGAGCTCGCCAAATCGAATTCATGATAGTTCGATAGAGCTCACTTTTCACGCCAAACCGTCCGCTCTTTAGGTCGCTGAACCGGCTTTATTGCCTCTTTCTTAACTTTCACCTTCTTCTTTGGTGGTTTCTTATCGGCTTTACTTTCTACGGGCTTCAAAGGTCCCCCTTCCATGGCAGGATCCAAAACTTGCGTTCCTTTGTCACCTTGTTTAGGGTTTCCATCGACAGGCTTATCCTTGTCGGCTTCTCTACCCTTTTGGCCTCTTGTAAGAACAGCTCGCAAATGATAGGTTTCAACGTCATTAACGCGTACAACCTCAATCAAACTAACCCCACTACCACTAGGTAGCTCCTCCACTGTAGTCTTTGGTCGTTGAAGTATTTGTTTAGGTCCGTCTTCTCGCTGGGAATCATTTCCTTAGGCAGAATGATTAACATGCCCTGGCTGCTGACTACCTCACTGGAGGGAACTGATCTTACTCCAGCAAGTAGCTGCTAAATGGCCGGATTTTCCACAAATGTCGCACTTAACATTTGGGCAATTTCTTGGATAGTGCTGCCCACCACACCATTTGCAACTAAACCTCGAAGATGTGCCCTCATCTGGGTATCTACTTCCTATCAAATTTTGTTGTTTTTTAAGGAAGTTGACATCAACGGCTATTTACCGATACTGCTCCGTTATCATGTCGGTATAATGCTTCATCATGTCCTTAACCTTGCCAAGAACATTGGAAGCGCTCGACTCATAGCCTTGGTCGTTACCATGTCGTTCCATTGGCCTAACAGTTCGATTAGGCACTGGTTGTTGAGCCACAGGCATGGTATTAGAATTGACTGCCTGGCCTCCACCATTTGGAGCCATTTGACTGCCCGTAGGCATCGACATGCTAGGGGGAGCTGGTAATAAAGGGACATTCTGCATCATGTTCCCTCTCCCATTAGGGTTAGCCATCGCTATCCCTTGGCCACTTCTGCCATTGGCCATCGCCATATTGTTTCCCAATACTAAATCCATATTCGAATTGCCTCGAGAAGCGTAGGCTGCTTGTAGTCGGGATTCCACCTCTTGTGCTCGTGTAATGGCAGTATCTATATCCCCCAAGGGGACACTTCTCAACTGCAATTGGATATTAAAGTCCAAACCATGTAGGAAATATTGCAATTGGGCAGCTGCGAGGATAGGAATAGAGGTGTCCAACTTATGGAAAACCTCTTTTATTTTCTTCGCATAAGCACGAATATCCTCATGTGGTTCTTGGCGGGTCACGTTGAGTACACGAAACCAATATTGCCCACCCCTTTCAGGGGCAAACTCCCTTCGAAAAGCTCCATAAAATGAATCAATATTCAATATGGTTCCGGCTTCTAAACCATGATACCATATGGCGGCTCTTCCTTTGAGAGTCATGTTGAAGAACATCATTAAATGTCCTTCTTCTTGAATGCGACAGTTAAACATAAGCTTTTGAAACTCCCTAATGTGGAGTTCTGCATCTTCCTCAACTAGCCCATTAAAAATGGGTAGCAGGTAACCTAGAGCCAGCAAATCCGTCGTTCCTACAGGAATCGCAATAGGCTGTGCCATGACGAGGATTGGATTTGCACTAGGAATAGGGGGCGGTGGGGTTACACCTCCCGCACTTGATGTAGACTGGCTTATGGAAGGAAGGGGAGCACTAGAGCTTCCACCTTCTCCTAACTTACTGCTTGTGGCCCCAAGACCACTAGATCCACTCCCTTGTAAGGGTTAAGCACCGCTACGCTTAGGGGAATATCTCCTAAAAATTTCAGCACGTCGCCTAGCTCTTTCGTCTCTCTCTTGCTTTTGGATTTCTGCTAGACGATGCTTATCGATAAATAACGGATCAATTACAGTATCCTTTGGCATAAACTGCTAGTTGGTCCCTAGACAACCAGGATTCGAGGACCGCCACTTTTAAGTGGCTCCTGACAGACACACCACTGATGGAACCTAGAACGGGCCGGCACTGGCTCGTGCACTAGCCGGACCTCTATCTCACGCGCTCAACAACCCCACGGCCTCGCAACCAGGAGCGTCGATGACACATACATTGCCTTCCTAGACATCTTGCGTTTGTATTACGTCGTTTGTAGTCCACTCTTCTCTCACCCACTACGCCTCAGAGGGAGTCCCTTACACATTGCCTAATGGCACGAAGCATACACATAGGGGGTCCTCCAACGGCTGAGTGCCGCCACCCCTCTGCGACTCTCCTACACCTTGGGGATTGGCCCCTCGATGCGTCGCTTAACATATAAACATTTCGCACAAAATCCACTCAAGGTACCATTTAATTGTATACAGAAATGTACCATTGTCCTTACTTCTCTTTCCCTTAGACCCCACGACTAGCCTATGGCTTAGGGTGTCCTGTCTCTCACTCAACGTGGGTCAAGGTCCTAATAAAAGCAATTGCTGTGCATCCATGATTTCTGATACCTTTAAATATTTCTATGATTTATGCATATTGTGCACATGTGAAAAGCATCCTTTCAATGATTTTCAACTACCGTTCTTATGCGGCGTTGCACGAACCTAGCACCGAGGAAACCCTCGTGCTACTAGGCCCTTATTTTATAATTATTCACCGGCCTATATGGCATGCAAACAAAAGCCAGCAATCTTTTCATCATTTTACTCCACATTTAGATACATTTTAACCACTCTATCCTCCCATCGATCAAATGTTGCATTGTGGTTTAGATTTATAGGGCATTTTGCCATCATTTTATGTGTAAAAAGCAAAAAAAGACGCACTAGAACAAGAAGGTGGGGTTGAACTGTGGCAAATCCTCATGCTTCAATCCCCACAAACATTGTTCTTAATTTTCATTTATTTTCCGCACCCAAAATGCATTTTTCCCCTATTTTTAGTGATTTTTCTCTATTTTCCTTGTATTTTCTCTTATTTTCTACATTATTTAACTACTGAAAATTCAAAATAGGTTATGGGTTGCGGCCCTTAGTTTCTTCTTGCAAAAAAAATGAAAATTTAGTTGGTGTTCCTATTTATTCTTCCATTTTTATGCCCAAAAACATCATTTTCCCTTGATTTTCCATATTTTACGTGTTTTAGTGTATTATTTTGAGTCACAAGATGCATGGTTTTCTGATTTTCTGATTATGATCAACAAATACTCATGGAAAACAGCAACATAAACAAATTTTAGCCCACATGAACAACATTTTATCAATCAAAAGCCATAAAATCTCAAATTTCCTTTGAAAAAAATTGAAATACCGCTTATTTGCCTGTTTCGGGTTTCATGTCCATGGCTGCAAATTTGAAAATCAGCAGCACTTCATGCTCATGATGATCACAAGTCACCATTTCCAGCCCGTGGAGCGATCCGATCGATGCCGGACAAGCCTCCACCATTCTTTCTTCTTCTTTTCTCTTCCCACATGAACTCCCCCTTAGAGGAGAGAGAGGGAGGAGAGAGAAAGACTGATTTTCTCTCTCCCTCTACAGGCTGCCATTCCTCTCGTAGACTGGAGCGATACAGAGCGGAGATCGAGTGTAGTGCCTTGCTGTAGTTGGCTTCATGGCTTGCTTGTAAGCCTTCATCTCGATTTGTGGGGGGAGGGGCGTTTTTTTCGGCGGCTCCTGATCAGCCGCCGCCCCCCCTCAATCACGAATTTTAGAAGGGGGGGTGCCCCTTCACAAAGGCACCCCTTCACTTCTCAATTTTTTGGGCACCTCCCAATTTTTGACCGGCCTTTTGGCCTTTTCCCCGCCTCTCGCGCATACGGTGTCCAAATCGTGATCTGAAAATTTCTGTGAGCTCGTCTCGGCATCCCGCACTGAGACTGATAGCTCCACTGACCCACACAGGCGCATGGAAAAATTACTAAAAATCTGCAAATGTGCCCGGGCATCCTTAGAGCACTTTGAAGCGCCGCCTTTGACGGTGAATATTTTTCCCTTGATATTCATAATTTTTAGCTATTTTTAAGCACTTTTCGGCACCAAAATTCCGCTCTCAGGTGCATTACAACGTGGTTGAGGAAGCACAGAGTGCTTGGCAACTTTGGGAAAAGATAAAAAACCTCTATGATAAGAAAAGTCCAGCAAGTTAGATGTATTGGTTGAAGCAACTGATGGACTTGCGCATGAAGGAGAATATGACGATGTTTGCTGTTTCTTGGATGTCCAAGGTTTAGAAGTGTACGACTCTCTCTACCACTGAGGCTAAGTATGTTGTGGCCACTGAGGCTTGCAAGGAGGCCATATGGTTGGGCCGTTTGGTTCATGACCTTGGGATTGATACTATATCTACGTTGCGTTTGGATTCTATGAGTGTTATTCAGCTAAACAAGAATCCGATCTTCCATGCAAAGACGAAACACATTGAGGTGAGGTATCACTTTATATGTGGGGTTATGGAGGACAAGTCTATTGACCTTGTCAAGATCTCCACTGACAAAAATCCTGCAGATCTGCTCACGAAAAGCCTCACTATTGAGCGCTTTGCCTTCCTTAGGAGACTGATGGGCGTTGGATGAGATGACATTTTTCCTCATCCTGTTGTACATGTGTACATTGTACTATCTTTTGTTTTTCTTTTCACTCCTTGTTGGGGCAAATTCACCTTTAAGTGGGAGGTTGTTGGGGGTAAAGGCTCCTCTACCTAGCCGCCTATGTATTATTACACTGATAGTACCTGCCACTGCACATTGTAGGTGGTGGGAGCCCGTCACTCTCACTTTATTCTTTATTTTTTTAGTGATAGTTTGAATAAAGGAAGGCCGGGTCACACATTGTGACTGTTGGAGTTTCCATTTGTGTCTCTCTCTCTTCTTGCTCTTGCTCTCCGCCATAACTCACTTCCAAGCAAGCTTCTATCCTTCTCCCCTTTCAACTACATGGGATCACCTATTTAGAGAGGGAACAATCAATGAGAAGCAACATCATCGCATCACAAGAACAATATATAGTAAGATGTATTTACAATTGTTTCTATCATTTATTATGTTAAGGATTGTTATCATTTCTTCCATGATGAAATATAATACATCTTCCATAAATTCTCAAGATAATTTGCTCTCTCATGCTTTGTTGTGGACTTTAATATCCTCTTTTCAACACAAAGGGATATAAAGACTATCTTCACCTCAGAAAAAGTAATTCTAGGGTAGAATCTATTATATCAAGGTTATACTACTTCAATGGATGGACTATGGCCTCAGTTCATATCTTGAGGACTTGAATCATAAATAAATTAGAGATTGTTTTCTCTAGGTTGTAAATTCAAGAAGGTCCAATGATAGAGTTTGTTATTAAACAAATGATAGTTCTATTTGTAATTCTTTTAAAAGCCTAATTTTGTATTATCCTTCTTGAGTTACCAGCGATTATAACTGTAGTAGGTTGGGGTGTCACAAATGTGAACCTTGCCTAGGTTTATTACATAATTTTTTGGGGCTAGAGGTAAGGGTCGATAAATCATTTTGCCATTGTCAAGGGTCTATACTTTTCCATGCACTTTTGTGGAGTCATTGAGCTCACAGGTTTCGTCAATTTGACCTCATATTATCTAATGTTCTTTGTGTTTGCTTGGGACTAGAGATGCTCCTTGCTATTAAAACGTGCCAAAAAATTATTTTACAAACTCATAGTTTTATAAATTGAGCTATAATAAAGATGAAGCCTTAGGAGGGATGGACAAAGCTAAGAGCTAATCCCTTTTGTTGTTTGAAGGAGGCCAATTAGAAGGATTTATGGCAAGCCTTTACAAGGCTTAAATTTTTTTTTGAAAGCCTTGTTGATTGAAATCCTTTATTCAATGAAACATGGCTATCGTGTCTCATTAGGGAGGAACATCATGAAAAGGTCATAGATGAAACCTTAGAAGGGCTAAACTAATAAATAGCCCTCTTTTTTAAATTAACAACCCACTTTCAAGGAATTATTCTAAGCCTTGATAAAATAACTATTTCTTCTTAAGGCCATAATATAAGGATTATAACAATAATAAATAATCACCCACATAAGAGCACATAAACATATCACATTGTCCCATGCATAAGCGCACTAATGAATAACAATCCATGCACTATAGGTGCCTAAAACAATAATCCACACAGAAAAGGCGATCCATTGGTAACTACAAAATCATTTCATTTACATAACTTTGACTACTAATAATCTCATCACCAAAAACACAAAGCACATTAATTCCTTGCCTATCCACATTCACCTAGCACAATGCTACCAGTGATACACACATATACATGCAAGAAGTCATTATTATGTGGTGAATGGAAAATAATGTACTATCTTATAATCGACGAATTTCACAAACCAAACATCAATCTTACGTGGTACTCATATGAGAAATCTAGACCTGAAACTAATTATTTCTCTCTCTCTCTCTCTCTCTCTCGATTCCACATGGTGATACCAAAGCATGTAGTGAGAGGAATTAGACTGATCCTTTCTTTCTCATTTACTTAATTGAACAATTTTTCTCATGAGGTCTTAAAAATTTTCATATTTCTTTTGGGCACTAGCCCCTGCCTTTTGAGAATGCTCTCTCTCAAGTGCTTTCATTTATGACAACACATGGAGGGTCTTCATATATATATATATATATATATATATATATATATATATATCTCCCTCTCTCCTTTCATGCTTCCCTCTTTGTCGTATCTATGCATTGAAGATGCTCTTTAGCACATCTCAAATCTTTCTTTTATCTATCTTTGCAAGCTTTTCCTTTAATCTTTCTACTATTAGCTCTTTGATGCTAATTATTTTCAAACTTATTTCTCTTTATTTTCTATTAGTTCCACCCCTCTTTGGGATGGGGCTCTTATGCTTGAGTGCCATCTCTTCCTAACACCATTGAGAAAGCTTTCTCTATGCTTTTTGAGGGCTATAGAAGCTATAGAACTCATGATGGAGGAATGGTGAAGGGGCATGATGGATGCATGCATCATGCAGGTGAATAGGGGCTAGTAGTTTTAATGATTGGAGTATTTCATTTTTCTTTGCAATACATGCTTACAAAGATCAATTTCTAACTCCACCAAATAGGGGGGCGTGGCCTATGAGACGGGGCAGAGGACTGTACAGGAGACCCCGATACGTGTGGCAGTTTGGAACTGCAACGGCTCCCTATGGTCACGACCGGACAGACTTGAGGAGATTTTACTCGACCATGATGTTATATGCCTCACAGAGACACATGAGAGCCCAGAGAGAGGGCTTCCACGCATTACAGGATTTGAGTGGGTATGTGCATACCGGGCTACTACTAGGCAGAGCACATCTAGGGGCTCAGGAGGGGTGGCAGTTCTATTCCGTCAGGGGATATAGAGACATATCCAGTTAGTGAGACGAGATGAGGAGGCCAGTTACATATGGATCAAAGTGCAGATATCAGATGAGAGATGGATCTATATGGTAGTATGCTACTTTTCACCACGAGGGTCTAGATATGCTACTATGCAGGGTGATATTCAGGCCAGAGATTCCCCCTCCCCTTATTCACAGCTCTCAGAGGACATTATTTTGTATTCTAGTTTGGGTGAGGTCTTCCTTATGGGGGACTTCAACGGGCGCACATAGAGCCGACAGTGTGAGAGTTTTGATATGGAGCAGCCAGAGATCATGAGAGCATTAGACCCTGAGGAGTTGGGGATCAGTAGGGGAGTCAGCAGATATTGGGCCAGACACCACAGGGTATGGAGGGAATTTACTTGAGCTTGGTAGTAGACATCATCTCGTTATTTATAACGGGATGGCACGATGGCCATATTCAGGAGGTCTTACATGCTTCCCACATGGGGGGGGCGAGAGTATTGTAGATTGTCTGCTCGGACCGATCGATGGGATGCATACTATCGAGTCCTTCGGCCTTGGGAGACTTCCACTCGGTGCCGATCACACCTTTCTCAGTTTCTCACTCCTCACCTCATTACCATCACCACCTGCAGATATCATACCCCACATGCATACTACCATACACTTCACTCATGAGCTCTCACATGTTTACTCACAGCATCTGGAGGAGCACATCACGTCACTTGATCCATACGCACCCCTTGATACACTGACCACTGATATCACACGCATTCTGCATGATTCTGCTACACTCAGTTTTCCACATCACACATACACGCACCCCCCTCGGACCGGTACCATGCCACATAACAGGGGGTATGATGATGAGTGCAGAGATCTATGTCGATAGCTATGTGATTTGGAGGCCAGAGGAGAGATCACACACAGACAGGCGCAGAGACGCATGCACCGCTTGACTCGCCGTAAAAAGCGCGAATGGGAGGAGGAGAGATATTGGGATATATACCACCTTCTTATGAGCAGAGATTGTGCAGAGGCATGGAGGCAGATCAGAGAACCACACTCACCCACACCGATACATGACCCTACAGTATGGCATGGATATGCACAAAGTTTATATCATGTACCCGCACAGCCGCTGATACCCACACCATGTACACCGAGACCGGGTATTTCATCCTTTTTCACCACTAGTATGGTGAAACATGCTATCTCACGGTTACAGCATGGCCGCGCTCGAGACCAGTTTGATCTTCAGGCAGAGCATATTATATATGGCAGAGACACATTGGCTCCACTCATTGCTCACCTCTTCAACTGTGCATTGCCTGAGGGGTTCCCTGACTCGTGGACAGAGCACACCATTGTACCTATCCACAAGTCAGGGGATCCTATGGATCCTAACACATATAGGACCATCATGATTAGGCCAGTTTTGGCCAAACTTTATGGCACGGTGATAGAGGAGGAGCTCAGCACGCTGGCAGAGAGAGAGTGCATGCGCACACTCGGACAGGCAGGGTTCAGACGGGCATTTTCTACCATAGACCACATCTTCACTCTCCGTTGTCTGATCGACCAGACACGAGTGAAGAAACAGAGATTGTACTGTTGCTTTGTGGATTTCCGCAAAGCCTTTGACATGGTTCCGAGAGAGAGGCTTTTCAGACGCTTACTTGATCTGGGGGTGGATGATGACATGATGTGGGGTATTTATGCACTATATGAGCGGGTTACTGGCAGAGTCAGATATCCGGGAGGTATATCAGATCCCCTTGTGAGCACCATTGGTGTGAAACAAGGATGCCCACTCTCACCGACTCTATTTGGGCTAGACATTGATGAGATAGCAGAGTTTATTCAACAGCAAGCCGGTGGAGGTATAGATCTCAGTGGAGCCACAGTTCATATCTTACTATATGCAGACGACATTGTGTTGGTCTCAGACTCAGCTCAGGGATTATAGCAGCATTTATTAGCATTGGATGATTTTTGCATACAGAGAGGCATGACAGTGAACCTTGGTAAAACCAAGGTTCTTATATTCCATACATAAGCTCAGATACGTAGACAGAGTATTTTCATGGCAGCAGGAGGGAGTATTGAGGTCACTGGATCATATGTATATTTGGGAGTCACCTTTACAGCAGCTTCAGGGACTTTCTCGATGACACATGCAGCTCGTGACCGCCTCATTAGAGGATACTCAGCATTGGCTCTTATGGAGCGACAGTGTCATCAGGCACATTTCCAGGAGCCCCGCACCAAGGGGTGGCTCTTTGATACTCTAGTCACTCTAGCACTGATGTATCGAGCAGCTATATGGGGGCCATGCCTTGCCGATTATGTATGGACATTGATGGAGAGACCTCAGGTGATCATGATATCTAGATTGATTCGCAGCAAGGCCTCAGTCCCACATGACATTGTGCAAGAAGAGCTTGCCACACTGCCCATGCTAGTCGAGGCATTATTTCAGACACTCTGCTTCCTACACAGATTTTAGGATATGGACAGAGATCGCATTGCATACAGAGCATATATCGCATCTCAGGAGATGGCTCGAGCGGGGGATACCACATCATGGTATGCATAGACTAGAGCTTGGTTTGACAGACATTAGACTCCCACCTCTCCTATATGATACTCAGGCTCCCACTTACACCCTCTCTCTCTCTGAGAGGAACAGAGTCATCAGACAGGAGATATGGCATATTTATATACAGAGGACATGGGTCAGCCCTGCACAGCCACTGCCATCGAAGATGGCACATTATTATACATAATTCTTGAGCATATCAGAGCAGGGATTCATAGAGGTTCCGAGATATATGCAGATCTATATGCCACATCGATTGAGAGTTCTTATTGGACAGCTCAGGGTATCATCACATCAGCTTATGATTGAGAGTGGCAGAGCCAGTGGCATCCCATGGGAGGAGAGGATATGCCCCCTTTGCAGATCAGAGGTGGAGAGTGAGGAGCATTTTGTTCTCAGATGCCCGTCATACTCAGAGTTGAGATCTAGATACACATTGAGCAGCTCACTTCAGGGATGTATGACTGATATGGATCAGAGATCATTTGGCCGTTTTCTGGGAGAGGCATGGCACATCAGAGAGCAGAGCACACAGCGGGTCCCAGTCAGAGAGGGGCCCACCCAGACGACTATTACACAGTTCTTTCAGATAGACAGAGTGTCAGCTACTGTACCAGCCTCCAGCCAGACCTCCGGGCTCACACTACAGCAGGCTGAGGACCAGCGTACCTGACGCCGCATGAGGATCCATGGGTTTCGGACCCCACAACCACACCGACAGGAGATTCGGAGGATTCTTGATCTTGATCTACATCGACAGCAGACTGAGATCCGATGACACTCGACACATTGGATCTCAGATCTCCAGTTTTCTCTTTCTCCATCGCCGATGTACCACATCCTGCATCCAGGAGGGATCACCTTCTATTAGCGACTTTGATGACTGCTACTACATCCCAGGATAGTATATCTCCTTGCATCTGTTACATATACACATCGCACCACTTTATCACAGCCGACAGTTGTTCCCCTATCACAGCCGACATTTGTTCCTCTTTTGTAGCCATTATTTGGAGTACCAGAGCTACATACGCACATACACATACACGACACTTATCACACTCACAGCACCGTATTTTCAGTTTCCAGTTTTTAGCTTTTCATTTAGCACTTTTATTTTGGATAGCTGGACCTCATCAGTTGTATCACAGTTTGTCTAATAGGCCAGTTTTGGTCTTTAGAAGACATTAATATAACTTTCTTTCTTTCTTTCTCTCTCTCTCTCTCTCTCTCTCTCTCTCTCTCTCTCTCTCTCTTTGTGTCTATACACAATGATCGCGATCAACCTCTAGAGGTGCACGATGAAAGCGGGCTTGAAACCAGACTCGAAGGTATTTAGCCTTGACAATTTTTGTTTAGTTTTGTTCGCATTTTGAAGCGTAATGCTTTAGCAATGCATTAGCTGCATTACTTCATATCCTCCATCGATGTTCCGGTGAAACTGGACTCGTAGGACCCCCTTCTTGTGACAATCATCCATAAACAATCCCCCTTTTTTATGTTGGCATCTGCCCCTCAAAAGGAACTAGGAAGTCAGAAAGAGGATCTTCTTGAGAGGCTTGGTGAGTCCGAATGCCAAGTTTGTTATACTTGATGTTACCGGTCATGAAAGTAGTTGTCTCTTAATTAGAATGGTTGTAGTTGTACTAGTTTGTCTTCGAATAGTCTTTTAAATTGGATTCAAGTACCTCATTCAAGTCAGCGAGATTAGTAGCTGTCTCGTAATTATAATGGTCATAGCTGTACTAGTTTGTCTTTGTACAATCTTTAAAACTAGATTCAATAACCTTGTTCAAGTCAATGAGATTAGACTCTTCGCTGTGCGAGTCGACCCAACCAATTGGCATGTTTACACCTAGTGAGAAGTCCCTCCCATAGAGGAAATTGAAGTTATCCATCTCAAGAGCAAGTTTTGAATTTTAATCATAGGCCCAACGTGGTTCTTCCCTTCTCTAGTGATGCTAACCTTGGGTAATCTGCCAACCAAATTCAGCATGATTTACATGCTTTTAGGTTGCACTCTCTAAAGCTAGGGATGGCTTCCTTGGCCTTGACAAATTCCTTGGTCATGATTTAGACCGCAAGAAGGTCCACCTTGATCGGGCCATGATCCTTGATCACAAGCTGAAAAAAATGAGTCTCTGAGAAACATTAAGAGAGGGTTAAGGCATCATAGAGGTGCATTATGATCAGGAAGGGCAGTGTGTCAATTTAGTGAGTTTTGTTAGGTTAGTAGGCCACAAGGAGGTTGCCATCAGCATGCATTAGAAGGCACTTTGGGGCAGCAAGCATAAAATAGCTTGAAGGTCTGAAGAAGCAAGTAGAAAGTCTCTAAGACATTCTTAGAAATAGCAAAAATGAAATTGGAATGAATTAGAGGTTTGTTCATTTGTTTTGGGCATCCATTAATACAGGAATTTTCTTGGGTATCCATGTCTTACTTTTACCAAAAGTAGGCATTTGGAGAGTGAGTTGCACCATTCACAAAATTGCAAAAAAAATGTTTTGATCATAATCTTCATGCTCATGAAACATAGTCTTTCTCATATGGGTTCTTAACAATAAATCCTTGGGTTCTTGTCTTTAACACACATGCATGAAAATAAAATAACACGCACACAAAAATGGTAAGTTAGGGGTACTACTCGAAATACATAAATGCGGGAATACATACGAACATATTAGACATAAAAAACGCAAGACAAATAGCGCTATCTAATCACACACTAAAATCTTGACACACGGTCTTTCTTCTGAGGTTTATGTGTATGGATGTGTAGCACCATGACATCCATCCCCTTTGAACCCCCACATCCTTCGAATGGGCCAACAATGTAGTCCATTTGGATTGAAGACCCATATATGCATTTCCCAAGGTATCATGCTTTGGATCATGCTACCTTGAGGATCTAAAATCCAAACTTCTGTCTTCATCACATAGCAAGTCCAATCACTCTTGTTCGGATCCTAAGGCATCAAGAGCTCGGTCTTGTCATCCTCTATGTAATCTTGTACATCTAATGATAGCTCATCCAACCTTTTTCGTATCTCAAGCTTTGTAAGTCCACCAAGATCATATGATGTTTCAAGCTCAGGCTCGTATATTAACACACATTCCTTATCCTCATCTTCATTGCCAAACTACTAATCTGCCACTAGTTCTCCTATATATTTGCATCTTCTATATCTCTTATCTCGCATATCTTGAACCTCCTCTCTTTGTTGGGTATCCTTAGGTAAGCCTCAATCATCTTTGAGAAAGCATATGTCTCATACAATCATTTACATCCATTAGACTTAGTATCGTCCTATCTAGAAAATTGTCATACATGACTACCCTATGGAAAACTGTTCGTATCTTTTGATATTGAACTCAGATTGCCAAGCTTTAAAAAGAAAAGTTGTAGTCCTTCTCACAAGCAACAACTTTTTGGTTGAGCCTAGAACCAAATTTTGAATGTATTAGTATCTAAAACCTTATGTGTAACTTGCAACTGTTCTTTAGAGCATATAGTCTTGGCTGGACATCGTCCTTTTCGTCTCTATATCTCTTGCATATGAACTTGGATGGTCCTCAAACTTTGTAGGCCTCTTCCCTAGGTATCAAACTCTATTCTTGATGCATTGGTCATCATTAATCCTCTCCCAAGTGAAGTAGTTTTAAATGTCTTAAATTCATCCCTTCTTGTCCACTGTAGTCACCTATAGCCATATCAGCCTCGTGGGTCTAGCAACCACAGCATACCCAGCCAATCGTCATACATGCAACCCAAGTATTGTATCTCAGATCAAATGGCAAAACATCAATCATATCATGCTTTGTAGACACTCTTGAATCATACTCTTGTATGCATACTTTTCCTCGGTTTTCTTGCATATCCTGCAAAAACATTGACAAAATCTTTGATGGAGTATCTTCATCTCCTCTAGTTTCGCAATTTATACCGAAATCGAGAACATTTTCTTTGCTTTTCTCTCTATCTTTTGTATCTTGATCCTTAAGCAAGTTATGTGAAGGCAAGAGGTTTGGCAAGAAAAGATAAAGAGTAGAATGCAACTAAGGTCTCTTTTGAAGTGTTGAGGATTGTTTGCTAGGTCTCATTTTAGTTTGAGTGCATGTTTAAGAAATTATGACATTTTATCATCTATCGTTTCCTCTCTCTCTCTCTTTCTCTCTCTTTCACTGTAGTAGCTACATTTGGCTATGGTGGTTGCATGAGTGAGGGAGCTCATTGACATAAGAGATAAAGCATTCATTTTTAAAGGTCTAAAACACTAGGAGAGAAGTTGTGAAAATGTTCCCTTGTGGTAACCATAACTAACTGGTTGAGTTGGATCACCAAACCATCGTTGTTGTTGCAGCTCTTCTGGCTTCTCTGAAAATTTGGAGACCTTGGAACCTCCAAAGACCTATGAATTAAGCTACTCTCTTGGGATGTGTTGCTGCCTTTTAAATTCAAGTCAGTGATGAATAAGTTGCTGCAATTGTTGGAATGATTGTTGCTAAACAGACTTATGATATTGTTTTGTCAAAGTTTGTGGTGGGCACCACATTTGATAAAGCTGAGCTAGTCATGATTGTTGTGCTGCTTACCAAGGCAATTAGCTTGACTAAATGGTAGCCTCTTGTAGCACCTCCCCTCCAAAGGAGTGAGTAAGAACCATGTTAGCATGGATTCTATGTGAAAATAACTTAGTTCACAAGACCAATCAACATCCAAATTTAATTGTGCTAGGTCTATCCTCCTCAATGACAAAGCAATTGAGTGCAAGTGGGCAAATGACCCACTCATGACCACACCATGTGCATATTGTCAACATTAGGTCCAAGTGTCAAATAAAGTGATGCACCTACCAACATATGAGCCCACAACCTCATAAGTATGATCCCAAGTTTATGCCACTTACCATCACCATGGGAGCATTTTGTTTCATACTTCCTTTCACTAGCATGTGATTCCACTTTGAAAAAACTTTCAATGTGATGATGTGAAGGACATAACAATGCAAGTCATGGAAAGGGCCTTGGAATTCTTAATTACCAAAGTCTAGAATTGGATAGCAAGAAGATGACATGAATGAAAATAGGAACAAAGAGAATAGATCCAAGAAGGACAAAGAGAAAGAATCGACATGGCATATTTGTGGTAAGACTAGCCATTGAAAAAAGAATTGTCCCGACAAGGACAAGAAGGATATCAAGAAGAAGGACATGAAGGATTCTAGAGTGGTGGATGCACCCTCATCAGTTGCTTTTCTTCACTTAGCGGTCATTGAGGACTCTACACTGAAGAATTCTAATGCTGTGATGATAGCTCCCAAGCTCGAGAGTGGATTGTGGATAGTGGTGCCCTTCTTGTCCTTGTCGGGGCAATCCTTCTTCCAATGGCTAGTCTTACCACAAATATGGCATGTTGATTCTTTCTCTTTGTCCTTCTTGGATATGTTCTCTGTGTCCTTCAACCACATTTTGAACTTGCATTTGAAGCTAATGAAGCTTGTTGATGTGTTCCCGAAGCAAATAAGACTTATTCATGGATAGGGTCTGCATCTGCACCTCCAAAGAAACCCTCTTCATAAGGGTCATAAAAATAAAAGAACAAATCCTAGCATTCAGCTTGTCCCCATGAGACTCGACCTCGGTCAACTCCACACGAGCACTTGAAGAGAGTTTGGAGAGTTTGACTCATCTTTCACCGAGGGCTGGGTGATCTTCTCCATCACAAGCTTTGCCAAATCATAAGACTCCAATATGGCCAACATCATCACACGCCACATGCAGTAATTGTTGCCATTGAGCTTTTGATCTGATGGAAGAGGTGATAAGACAGGCACCTTCCGGGGTCCATGATCGCTTGGAACTCCATGTCAGTCTCTCGATAGACATCTTCACTTGCAATGCCTATACAAATGCAAAAGAAAACCCCTATGAGTGTGAAATTATAGCCTGCTAGGGCTCTTGTCTCCGCATCTCGAACCTTCTTGAGCCGCCGCAGAAGGTGATGAAAAAGTAAAATCTGCACTTAAAGGCCAAAAACACAGTCTTCTTCCTTCTTTAACATCAGAAAAACAGAAGCACCTTCAGCAAATCTTATCTTTTCTCACACACCTATGCTCACCTTAGCTTTGTTCTGATGCGCAACCAACCTGCTCGCACTTGAATGCTGAAAATGCACCCTTATGTCACGCTGAAAACTCCTCTTCAGTTAGATCCACCCTAGGTCAGTCCTTCAATGCTCTGATACCATGTCAGAGTGAAACAATGCCAAAGTAGATGATCGTGACAAAGAGTGAATAGAGAGTGAAACACAGAAAATCTGCAGTGAAGAATGCTGTATAAGGATGCAGAATTATACACAGGTATAGAGAGAATATCCGTGTATGTCTCCGCCTTGAGGACCTCGATCTCCATTAGCCTCGAGTGTCGTCTCTGTCACCGACAAGCTAAAATCTGTCAAATATGAGTGTCAAAGTCTGCTAGAAACTCACCCTTAAAAAGGTTGAAAAAAATGCCTCAGAAAATGCCCGAAATAGCCTGGTCGGCTGCTGCTGTTCGATTGCAGGAGCCATGTAGTAAATCTGCTAGGTGGCAGGGAAATGATTCTCAACACAATAGTGCTAAATTTAGTGCAAATCAATGATAGATGTTTGGAATATCATGATAGCCACAACAGCATGCTTTGTATGCTTTTGAGCTTTGGATTTAAGCCACGTAACAATGGGCTCTTTCATGGGCATCCCTCCTACCAATGGGCACTCATTTAAACATGGGCATCCACTTGCATTTAGCCATTTCACACTAGAGATGAGGTTTGAACCAGTTCAGTCCTCTTTGGTAAGGCTTATTCACATTGCAAATAGTGTTCTTCATTATGGGTTTGGTCCTTTTGATCATAATCTTCATGCTTATGAGACACAATCTTTTTCATACGGGTTCTTCATAGTAAATCCTTGAGTTCTTGTCTTTAACACACATGCACGAAAATAAAGTAACACATACACAAAAATGGTAAGTCATGGGTACTACTTATAATACTTAAATGTGGGAATATTGGATGGAAAAAACATAAGACAAATAATGTTATCTAATCACAAAATAAAATCTTGACACATGGCCTTTCCTCTAAGGTTTATGCATGTGAACGTGTAGCACTGCACCATCCAATCCCTCTGAACCCGCACATCCTTTGGATGGGCTAATAGTATAGTCCACCTGGATCGAAAATCCATATATGTGTTTCCCAAGGTATCGTGCTTTGGATCATGTTGCCTCTAGGATCTAAATCCAAACTTTTGTCTTCATCACATAGAAAGTCCAATCACTCCTGTCGAGATCCTAAGGCATCAAGAGCTTGGTCTTCTCATCCTCTATGCATTCCTTGGCATCTAATGATAGCTCATTAAACCTCTGATGTATCTCAATCTTTGTAAATCGATGAGGATTATATGGTGCTCAAGCTCAAGCTCATATGTATATGCATATTCCTTACTCTCATATTCACTACCAAATTGCTCATCTTCCACTAGATTCTCCTATGTATCTACCTCTTCTATATCTCTTATCTCGCATATCTTGAACCTCCTCTCTTCCCCAGGTATCTTTAGGTCAGCCTTAATCATCTTTGACAAAGCATATGTCACATACAAGCGTTTACATCCGTTAGACCCAATATCATCCTGTTTAGAAAATTGGCCTATAGGACTACTCCGTAGAAAACTGCTCGCATTTTTTGATGCAGAACTTGGATTGCCAAGATTTAAAAAGCAAAGTTTTAGCCCCGCTTGCAATCCACAACTTTTTTGAGGACCTTGGAAACAAAATTTGAAGGTATTAGCCTCTAAAGTTTTCTGCACGGCATGTAACTCTTCTTTAGAGCATGCACTCTTGGCTAGACATCCTCCTTTTTGTCTCTGTATCTCTTGCATATGAACTTGGATGGTCATCAAACTTTGTAAGCCTCTTCCCCACGTATCAAGCCCCATGGTGGATGCATTGGTCATCATTAATCCTATTCCAATTAAAGCATTTTTAAACATATTCAATTAGCCATTCTTGTCCATTGCATTCACCTGTAGCCTTATTGGCCTCCTAGGTCTAGCAATCACATCATACTTGTTCAATCAATCATGCATACAACCCCAATAATGTATATTGGATCAAATTGTAAAACATCAATCATATCATGCTTTGTAGACACTCTTGAATACTTTTCCTTGATCTTCTTGCATGTCTTGCAAAAAAACTAATAAAATCTTTGATGGAGTGTCTTCATGTCCTCTAGTCTCACAATTTAAATTGAAATCGAGAATATCTTCTTGGCTTTTCTCTCTGCCTTCTGCATCTTTCTCCTCAATCAAAGCATTTGTATCATCAAGCAACTTATAAGTCTCAGTTTAGATCTTTGTCTCTTTAGCATTTTCTAGCAATGCCTCTATTATATTTGCTGCTTCTTTGAGCTAATCCGCTTCATATATAGGCAATTCTTCATCATACATCTCTTTAGGCTGAATTGAATTAGTCTCATGCTCTTCTTCAGCTTTCTTTGACTCTTCTTCTCCATGTATCTTTGTTACTAACATTTTTGCAATCTTTGCAAGAGTTTTTGAATCCAATATTATATTGTCAACATCATCAATATCCTCGCTCTCTTTTGCACATGATTGAAATATATTAGGAAGATTTGATGATTCAATAAACAAATCATGATATGACGCACCAAATTCGAATTTAAGAGCATGCTTGTAACCTTCGCAAGTTGATTCATACATCTATCGTATCTTTTGAACTTGTGCCATGTTCTTGCTTCTAGCATTGATTTCAAAATATCTAATCTTATGAGCTTTTGAGATACTATACTTTTGCATTATTCTGTCAAAAATTTTGAGATGGTCGAATACATCACACTCCTCCATTTGTCACACTTTTTCATCAATATTCTAAAGTGCCTCCATCTATTTTGGTTCTTATTTAGTATCTTCATGTTGTTTCTATTATAAGAGATATGGTCATCCCTTGAACATGCATTCATCAAAGATGGGCATGCTACACACATTTCTTGTCAGACTGGGCATTCTAGAGCAATCACTTGCAGTTGTGCACTCTCGTATGTAGTTTGGGCAAGTATCATCAGTCGTGGGTAGGCAGGAGGTGCCACTTGGTAGGTCTGATAGGTTATAGTAGTAGGTTTTCCACACATGTGAGTAGTTGGACTACGCATGATTAGTCGACAGTATTTGTCACGTGTGATGGTTAGCACTCGGTTGTTTTTTCTCATGTGTGTAATCAATTTTATTTAATGCAACTGACTTGCATTTTATTGCTTTGCTTTTTCTGCCTATTTATACTTGCCTCCTAGCCCACACTTTAGCACATCAGATTGCATATCTTTAGGCTGAGCATGTGGAGATTGATGCAAACTTTGAGATTCATAGCAGGGTGAGATCATTGAGGTGGAGATATGCAAACATATGCACTATGCCCGTGTACGTATTTGCATTCTTTACTCAGCATTCATCATTTCTTCTGTGTTCTTTTGTCCCTTTCTCTTTCTCACTTCTCTTTTTGTTCACTCTATCTCTCACTCTTGGTCATACACTTCCACACCGCTACACTCTGACATGGTATCATAGTAGCGTAGGACTAATTGATCCATGGCAAACTTAAAAAGGAGATTTTATGTGACAAAAGGCTGTGTTTTTAGTGTTCGAGGGTGAGCAAGAGGGCTCTGTATTGACACATGGTTAAGGTGAGTGTGGGAATGCAGAAAAGGAGTCAACTACTAGAATTTGTTGTTGATTTTTGTTGTTTTTGAAGGAAGAAGGTTGCGTTTCCAGCCTTCCATTGCAGATTTTACATTTTCACTGTCTCTTCGATTGATAAAGAAGGTACATAATGAGTAGAGAAGATCCGTAGTAGGCTGCATTTGCATAGTTAGAGGGGGTTGCTTTTGTGTTTTTGCAGGCATTGTAGGTAAATATGTCTTTTGAGGCTAGCATAGAGTTTCAGGCAATCTTGGACCGGAAGGTACCTATCCCATCGACTCTTCCATCAGACCAAAAGCTTGATGGTAAGAACTACTACATTTGGTCCACTATGATTCTTGCCACTAGAGTCCTATGATTTTGTGAAACTTGTGATGGAGGCTATCGACTATCATTCATTAAGAGATGAGTCCAAGCTTTCTATCACAGACCGCTTAGAGTTGGCCAAGGTTCAAATTCATTGGGATAAATTGAATGCCACATTTGTTCATTTCTCTTTCTTTCATGCACTACAGCCATAATCGTGCATATAGACCACTTGACAAAGGCTAGGGAGACATGGTTGGAGCTTGAAGAGATGCACAAAAGAATGGCTGTTATGAAATGTCTCTTTGGAGATACAAATGAGGACCTTGGGCATAGAAAATTCATCTTTTATGCCAGAGTATGTGAACAAGCTAAGGCAGCTATAGATGCAGGTGCAGAAAAAAAGGAAGGTGTTTACTTCCAAAGACATGGTGATAATGCTTCTTTCATAGTTACTACCTAGATTCAATGCATTTTACTCCATTTTGATTGCGTGAGGGTAGTCAAAGACTCTTTGTTGGGAGGAGTTGCTTCCTATGGTTTTGGACTAGAAGGAGCAATTAAAAGGGTAGAATGTTTTCAAATTAGAGGCATTGATAGGTCAGTCCTCTCAAAAGAAGGGGAAGGATCAAAAGGAGAAGGATGACAAATCGAAGGACAAAGAAAAGGATTCCACTTGTCACATTTGTGGCAAGACAAGCCAGTGGAAGAAGGATTGCTCCAATAATGAGAAAATGGACAAGGAAAGGAAGGAGAAGCCTTCGAAGGATTCAAGAGTAGTGGTTTCTCCTCATCAACTCCCTTCGTCCACTTGGAGGTGATTGAGATATTGATCCCTAGGGATTTTGATGTTGTATTGATGCCCCCACACCCTCGTAAGTGGATTGTTGACAGTGGTGCTTGTTGGAACACGACTCCTTCTAGAACAGGTGTTGCCTACTTGATCGCAGCCTCTGCATGGGCACATTCTCATCAAGAATGGCCCTTTTATACCTATTTAGGAGAGGGGTAACATGCAGCTTATTCCAGATGGGCAGGGTGGTACCACACTTCAGAGGTGCTTTATGTGCTAGGAAACAAATACATCTCAAGAAAATGACATATTGGAGCAGAAGAATTGAAGTGTGATTAAGATGGCTTGCACCATGACGGAGCATAGATAGACAACTCAGTGTCTCTGGCCGAGGCTGTGGCTATTGGAGTCCACATTCTTAATCGATCCCCCACTTCCACCATTGCTGGTATGACACCCTATGAGGCATATTTTGGGTCTAAGCCAGATGTTTCTTATTTTAGGGTTTTTGGGTGTGACGCTTATGTCCACATCCCGAAGACACAATGTGATAAATTTGAAACACCTTCTTGAAGACATGTGTTTATGGGCTATAGCTCACAGTCTCATAGGGTTATTGATTGTATGATCTTGCTAAATAGGATGTCTACACAAGTTGAGATGTTCGGTTCATGGAGATTGCAGCCTCAGAGGGGGGTGAGGAGCACCGTGTGCTCGGAGATCCAAGAGATAGTTGGGCAATAGTGACTGTACCTTTGGAGCCCGTGCCTCATGACGATGCTTCATCTTTGGATGAGGCTATTACTTTCCCACTAGCTTCCTCAATTGTGCCATTGTTGCTTGATGTATCGGAGACGTTAGCAAATGGAGTGCAATGAGGAGAGATCCGGCCTTCTTTTGGTTGGGTTTGAGACACACTGCATGATTCTAGGATTGAGGGAGTCCCTAAGGAGTGGCAACTGCAAGATGGCCCATGGTGGTCTTAGAGGAACCAGGCATATACTATCGAGCTTGTTTGTACTAACTATTGTTTGATGACGCATTCCATACAAGATAGAGAGTCCACCTCTATGAAGGAGGCTTTGTAGTCATAGCATTGGAAGAAGGCTATGGAGTAGGAGTTGGATACTATTGAGTGGAATGGCACTTGGGATCTTGTGCCTCAGCCTATTCATAGAAAGGTGATTGGTGTGAAATGGGTTATCAAGACTAAACATCATAATGATGGTACTCTAGATAAGCATAAGGCACGATTCGTTTGCAAAGGGTTTTGTACAGTGGCTAGGGGTGGACTTGCATTACACCTTTGCACCTACAACTTGGATGGCTACCAATAGAGCTATACTTGCCTTAGCTAGCCATAGAAGATGGTCAATTTATGAGCTTATTATGAAGTTTTTCTTTGTGAATGGTGATTTGAAAATGGAGATCTATGTAGAGTAGCCTCCTAGCTTTACCTCATCAAATGGACAGGTGTATAGGTTCAAGAAGGCCTTTTATGGCCTCAAACAAGATCCTTGTGCTTGGAACGAGAAGATAGACTTGTCCAGGAGAAGTTGGGATATCAGTGCTCCAAAGCCGAGATCCATAGCTTCATGTACATACCTCTGATGGAGATCATGTGTTGTTTGTCCTTTATGTGGACAACTTGATTGTGAGAGGTGACCATGCCGAGATTATTGAGTAGAAAAATTCCATTTCTCTCCTAGGCCATGAGATCTATTAGAGTCAAGGGGGGGATCTTCATCTCCCACCAGTAGCGATGTGTAGGAGCTCTTGACTACATTTGAGATAGAGAGATGCCAGTCTATTTTTACTCATATGGATCCAAACTAGAATGCCACAACCCATGTAGATTCTCATTTGGCAAATGCTACCCGCTATTGGTAGTTGATTAGGTCTTTGATTTGGCTCCTTAACACTCGTGTTGACTTGTGTTTTGTTGTAGGTTTGTTGGCAGGGTTCATGAGTGAACCCAAGATTGTGCATTGGTGGGCTGCTTAGAGGGTTTTGAGGTTTGTGAGGGGGACCTCCGATCTAGGGATCTATTATTGAGCAATTGCAAATGGTTCGAATCTTATGCTTACAGGTTGGAGTGATTGAGATTGGGGTGGAGATGTGGACCACAAGAGGTCCATGACAAGTTATTTGTAATATTTTTGCTCAAAAATATTATTGAACTTGACTCCCCGCAAGCCGCGTAAAACCTGTGCAAGGTTATCTCCCACATCATAATTATCGGTAGCTTAATTTGTACCCGGCACGCGCAAAAATGAGGCCTCCGCATTGTGAAATCGAGGCCGGGTTTGAAGACTGTAAAAACCTGCAGGAGAACACCCTTTTTGAAGGGGGCAATTTGATAATGGTAAGGTTAAGTCAATTTTTTTTAATAATTATCCCTTTCCCCAGCCGATGCATGGCTAGTGGAGAGGGAGTGGGAGGGGAAGTAGGTGTGGTGTAGGATGCATGAGGAGGGAATGGCATGAAGCCTCCACATGGTGGAGCCTCCCTTCCCCCCCCCCCCCCCCCCCCCCCCCCAAGGCTATAAAAACAACCCTTAGTGTGGTGGCACAATGGGGATCAGGAGGAGAGAAGCTACCGTATTGAGGAAACACTACCGCCGTGCTGCCTAGAGAAACGTTGCCCTACCATGCCCAGACCACTGTGCCACTGCCACACCACCGCCATCATATCGCCAGTAATTCCCCCCCTTCGTCCATCACCATAATCCTCCCAATCATCACCCCTTCTTTCTCCCACATGGTCCTGGAAAGTCAGAAGCTCTTTAGAAGCTTCTAAAGGATAAGGCCCATAAGCCTTGTTCCTACATGCCCTCCCCGGTTTTAATACCGGGTTTGTAAAGGCCTAATTCCTACACAAGGGAGAAAGCAGGCGGGCTTGGAGGCCGTTTTGCCAAAGCGGAGGAAATTTGGAGATTGAGTAAGAGATCGCGGAGTTCAAGTCATCAATGATGGCTCCCAAGAAGATGCAAGGCGCACTTGCGGGAGGCTCTTCCCCAAACATACACGTGGACATCTCCAAGAGCCCACAAGCCCAAGTTCCACGAATTTATTTCCACATGAAGAAATGCTTTAAGCACGCTTAATTCCATAGGGAGAATGCATTTTACACTTATCATTAATTCATGTGGTAGTGATAAAAGTACATTTGATAAATTATCTCTTTGAACGATGGACAAGAGTTGGTGCATGTCATGAAAATTGGATTGTTTGGATTTCCAAAAGTTGTGAACATAAACTACTTGTCTGTCTTAGGAGCTTAGCTGCATGTTGTTTTTTCGTGCACTTCGAAGGTAACAAGTTGAAGCGCATATTGCTTAGAGTTAGAAGTTGAAATTGTTAAGTGCATCCTTGATTTCCCATGAAAGAACAAGTGTATCTTGCATTTAGTCAATAATTCTCGCGTTTTGTCTCACATGGAAAGAGTTGTTAACGTCCGTTGCACAACATATAAAAAGGAAACCCTGGACAATTGCATAGTATGGGAATGGAACCACGGACTTGTAAGTTGCATGAAAAAGATGCTTGGAAATGGATTAAGTCAACACTAGCCTTAGTCTTGCATGAACTTCATTTACGATGTTGTATCTAAGGGTCGCATGTTACATATTCATCGTGCGTAATTTTCATTTCATTGAGTTGCATTTAGAAAAGATTGCATGGCTTATCAAAGCATGAAATCCCATTGCATTAAACGAGAGGTTGTTGGCATAGTTCCTTGAGGTGAATCTTGTAGGTTCTATGCAAGATAATCTCCAAATTGACATTTGTCATGACTTTAGCAAGGAAAGAAGTAGTTGTTGCAAAACCTTTTAGCTGCCTAAAAGTAATGAATCGCATGTTGCAACTATTTACACCTTTAGAACAAGTTTACCATCTCTAGGAAGGGATCGTCCTTGTCGCAAGACAAGTAGATCAAATTATCTAAATCACTTAACCCGCAAGGGATTCGTATAGGCATAACTAGTCGATATGATAAATACCTCAAGTACTAGCTAGGGCTTGGCACGTTGGAAGTGCTACCTAATATTGCATTCGGAACGCCAAGTCAAAACCCTCAAACCCAAAGGTCCTACCCACATTCACGGAATGTTGGGTCGATTGGACGCTCATGCAAACAGCGATTTAGGGTTTCTACCCTAAGGATCGTTCGACCTAATGCTAAAACTTGGATTGAGTTTGGAAACCCTAGGACTGTCGGCCTAGTAGAATTAGGGTTGGGTTGGGTAAGAAGACACCCTAAACCTCCATCTTGTCTAAACAAAATTCCTTGACCAGGAAACATCGTTCAATGGGTGAAATAATCCCATGAGTTAGATGCAACACTTGTGCAACAAGTTGCAATGTCGTGCGGCTTTGTGGTTTAATCACAATATATATTTTCCATTCCTTGGAATGAGGTTGGCAGGTTCTAGCGCAAGTCTAACACTTGCAAGAGGATGAGTAGTCATCCTGCTACATCACCTTTCTTGGGCGGATTTGCCAAGTTAAGGGAAGTTATGTATTTTCTTGGTAAGCAAAGGATCAATCGAGTTAGAGCGACATGGTCACCAGGATTTACTGTTAATTTATGAAACCTAAGGTATTGGTTAAGCTGGGTTAACAAGGTATGGCCCTAACCCCAGGACAAAAGGGTGGACAAACAAACACCTGGGGATCTTTCCAAGTAAATTTTGATCCCAGATCAAATGCTGGATGCATTTGGAGAGAAGGATTCACTCCTTAGCAGTTGGCCAAATAAACGACCACTGGATTGATTGTGCTTCTAACAGTTTAGGAGCATTGTTTGCATTGTTTGCTCAAGGAACTAAAAGATGGAAACATAATTAATGCTTCAGGTTGAAGGCCTGAAGGGAGAGGTAGCATCAGTTACCCCCGACTGTCTGCCTGACCCTAACCACGGGGGTTGTTAGCCATTCCGGGAACGTGGACCAAACCTGCCGCGAGAGGTCTCTCCGTTGGGTCCTACTTGGAGTAGGAGGACACTTGGGTGTCAGGGGGGCTCTGGCCGTAAATCCCTTGCCTTTCGGGCCCTGCACAAGAGGCCAACATGACTCGGGATTAGATCTCGAGGCCCACATACTAGTATACGGGAAGAATCTTGGATTAGTAATCCCTGTGGATTGCTGGATAGCCTTTGGGCGGATTATGGATTAGCCTATGGGCTGGATTATATGGATGTATTCCAAAGATAATAAGATAACCTGTTGAAAAGGAACTTATTTAACATTTTTTTTCTATGTCAAGTGCTAAGATTACGTGAAAGAACCGGTGTCTAACTGGCTAATTAAGGAAGTTGTTTTATGCATGTCAAACTAAATGTGGTAGGTAATTAGATAACTAAAACAACCGTGAGGAAAGTGCGGTGGATGTGGCCTTGGGTCTGTTCTACGGATGGGTGGTCCCGGTTGGCTGGGAACTTTTCTCAAACGAAATGGATAGCAGAGATCTTCTCTCGAAGGAAATGAACATCAAGGAATGTTGACCTAGAATCTAGGTTACTAGAACACAATTTATGTTGTTTTAGGGGAACAAAATGGGACTATGCCTTATGGGCAAAGAGGTTGAGCTATGCATCCCTCTCGTTTCCCATTCTCCTTGAACCAAGTGTAGCATGAATCTGCTTTGACCGTGATGTTTCTGCGTAAAGTAGTTCGCCTAGGGATGGATGGTAGTCACTCTCTCTAGGAATTGACCACTAGAGGAATCCGTGATTCAAGTCGGTTTGAAATGGGAATGGCCAGAATACTTCCGCTACGTGGCAGATTTGGAAAGAACTAGATCGCAAACCCCATAACATTCCATGGGAGTGCTGGGTAGAGCTCTTTGGACCCTCATTTCGATGGGCTGCTAAGACATGTCCTGCAAGGGAACAGGTGGACAGTTACATTATTGCTTTACCTTAGGTGGTGGTGCTATTTCATGGAGCAGTAAGAAGCATCCCTCGATTGCTCTATCTTCGATTGAGGTGGAGTATTGGGTAGCATCTTCTACCACATGTTCGATATTGTGGATTTGAAGGTTATTGGAGAAACTTGGAAATCCTCGTAGATAGGTCCTACTACTCTTTAGTGTGACAATGAGAGTTGCATTGCTTTGGCATGAAACCCTATGTTCTAGGCTAGGACAAAGCGCATTGAGATACAATATCATTTCATTCAAGAGAAGCTTTTGGATGAGACTATCGATGTAGTGTATTGAAAAATGGCGGACAATCTTGCAGACTTGTTTATGAAGGTACTTCCCCAAGTTTTACTTCAGCAACATTCCAGATCCCTCAGTCTTATGCCATGTCCAGGATCTGAGAGGGGATGTTAGAGATATGGTCATCCCTTGGATGGGAATTCATCAAAGATGGGCATGTTACATGCATTTCTTATCAGTCTTGGAATTCTAGAGCAGTCACCTGCAGTTGTGCACTCTTGTATGGCAGTTTGGGAAAGTAGTATCGGTCATGGGTAGGAACGAGGTGCCACATGGCAGATATGTTAGGTTATCACAATAGGTTTCCCACATGTGTGAGTAGTTGAAGCAGCCATGATTGGTCGACAACATTTGCCATGTGTGATGGTCATCTAGCAATGGTAGTTTTTTCCACATGTGTGGAGTCAGCGCTGCATTTAATGTAGCCAACCTGCACTTTATGGCTTTGCTTTTTTAGCCTATTTATACTTGCCTCCTAGCCCACACTTTAGCACATGAGATCACAGATATTTAGGCTTAGCACGTGGAGATTGGTGTAGAATTTGAGATTCACAGTAGGGTGAGATCGTTGAGGCGGAGGTACGTAGACATACACACTGCGCTCGTGTACATATTTGCATTCTTTACTCAGCATTCATCATAACAAGTAGAATGACAATGGGATTGAGATCCATGAGCATTCACTTTGAGAGGTCCAACTTCTGAGAAGAAAGGAAAGAGTATTGAATTGCAGTCTAGCTTCTAACAAAAGGGTTGATGTGGTAGCTACTATTAAGAGAAGGAGAGAAGTAGAGAGAGATGAACCAGAGACCAGCAAGGCTAGTGAGAGATGGAGAGAAAAGGGAAAGGAAGATGCTATGGTCTGCATAGGGAAGACCAAGGAGAATGCAAAGTAGGGAGAGGTTAAGGATAAAGCTCCTAGAAGGCATTACCATGCAATTGACATACCTCTAGGGTAAGGAGAAGATGATCATGACATGTAAAAGAATCTACTCAGAAGGAAAGCTTATATCTTCTTTACTCAGCTCACGGAGCTTTGTCAAAAGATGAAAAGAGAGTGGAAGAGGCTAGTAAGTCCTAAGGCAAAGGAAAATAAGAAAGGGATATTGAGGATATTCAATGTAGAGGAACCCCTTTACATCTACCCAATTATTAATGTCCAAGCACAAAGATATTGGAGAGGCTTATATTGATGAAGGAGAACACATATGTCTGATTACACATGTCAAGATTGTGGGAGAGAAGGAAGGAGTCTCACTTGAAGCTTTCTTGCTTGCACAATGGGGGAATACACACAGAGATGGAGGCTGAAAACAGTTTTCCTCTTCTTAGTTGGGTAAGCCAAAAGAACTCAAATACAAAGAAATAGAAGAACCCTATATATGGGTCTCAAACCAAACTCAAATAACTAAGGTGGCATACTAACTGAGCCACGAACTAGAGTAGATAAGGATAGCTGTCATCTAGCTATTATTCATGGGCGGTGTACCAACCGCATCTGCACAACTGACACGTGGTGAAATAAATGCACAACGGTCACCCTGGCATATCATGAGTGGAGCTCGATATCTCAACACTCCCCCTCGAGCTCAATCCCAATTCCTGCACCAAGCAGGTCTCTGAACTTGCGCAGCTTCTCTGTGCCCAATGCCTTCGTGAATATGTCAGCTACCTGATTCTCTATGCTGACATAAACTAGATCAATAAGACCTAGTAAAACCCTCTCCTGCACATAGTGATAATGCACCTCAATGTGCTTTGTTCTAGCATGATAGACTGGGTTATTTGCCAAGTGTATACTACTCATGTTGTCACAATAAATGACAACTGGCCCATCTGTAGACTGATGCATATTATAAAGTAGCTTATGCAACCAAGCTACCTCACATGCAGCCATTGCTGCACCCCTGTACTCAGCCTCTGTGCTGGACAAGGCAACTGTAGGCTATTTCTTGCTGCTCCAAGTGACTGCAGCACTACCAAAAGAGAACACATATCCATTGGTAGATCGTCTATCAGAAATGCTACCAGCCCAATCAGCATCAGTGTATCCATGCAACTGTATCTGAACCCCAGTCTCATAAAATAGTCCATATTGCAATGTGGACTTCACATACCTGAGTATGCGTCTAGCCGCATCCAAATGCGGTTTCCTTGGAGCCTGCATAAACTGACTTACCAGTCCAACAGCATAGCTCAAATCTGGCCTGGTAATAGTCATATAAATCAAGCTTCCTACTATGCGTCTGTACATAGTAGGGTCTTTCAGAAGCTGACTTGCATCTGTGCTCAGCTTCACATTCTGATCCAAAGGAACTGAAATAGGCTTACAGCCTGTCATCCGATATTTGGACAGCATGTCCAATCCATACTGCCTCTGCAAGAGTTGTATTCCACTTGGTGATCTAATCACCTCAATGCCCAAGAAATAACGTAGCTCTCCCAAATCCTTCATCTCAAACTTCTGCTTCAATAGCATTTTCACATGAAGGATATCTTCATCACTGTCACCTGTCATAATCAAATCATCAACATAAATGACAAGTACCATAATACCTTTCTCTGTTTTACTCACATAAAGTGAGAAATCTGCCGTGGAAATCTGAAAGCCAATAGTGACAAGATACTGTCCTATCTTGTCAGACCATGCTCTAGGTGCTTGCTTCAAGCCATACAAGGCTTTCTTCAACCTGCAAACAAACTTAGGATGAACAGCATGCACATAACCTGGTGGCTGCTCCATATAGACCTCTTCTTGCAAATCTCCATGCAAGAAGGCATTCTTTACATCCATCTGATGTAAAGACCATCCCTTTGATGCAGCCATAGCAATGACTGCTCTTACGGTTGCTATCCTTGCAACCAGACTGAATGTTTCTTCATGATCAATGCCATATTTTTGTGCATACCCCTTGACTACTAATCTTGCCTTGTATCTGTTCACAGAACCATCTGCATTGTGCTTCACCTTATAAACCCACTTACAGCCAATTGCATTCTTACCTTTAGGCAAAGGTACCAACTCCCATGTACCATTTGCTTCCAAGGCATCCATTTCTTCATCCATGGCTTTCTCCCATTTTTCTTTTCCCATGGCTTGCTCAAAAGAAGTGGGTTCTGGTTCATGTATCACTTTGACCATATATGCATAGTGGATGGCTGTAAATCCATTATATTTCAGCCTATCCACAGGATACCTAGCTCTAGTAGACCTACGCAAAGTAGGCTCACTTCCAGGTGCTCTCAAAACATCCCTGGTCTTCCTTACTCCAGGTGTAATAATAGAGGGGATACCCAACTCATCATCAATGCTCTGCTCTAAGCCACTGGATTCACCATCCACATAAGAGTGACCTGCATTCATATCAAACATGGGCTGATCTACCTTCTCTTTTCCATTTCGTGAAACCTACATACCACTATCTGCATTGCTTTGAGAAGATTCTCCTGATCTCAATCTGCCTGTCCATGGCAAAGAATGTGAACCATTGCTAGAGGACGCTCCAAGTCCACTAATATTTTGTGACTGCTGCTGTGAATTCTGTGCAGCATTACCATTTTGTGCATCTACATTATCAATCACATTTACTGGTTTATACTAGCTACCCATCTCATCAAGAACAACATCTCTGCTCACTGTAAACTTACGAGTAGAAGGGTTATAGCATCTATACCCTTTTTGCTGCAGAGAGTAACCAATAAAGATGCACTTCTCAGCTTTTGGATCCAACTTGGATCTCAACTCATCTGGCACATGTACATAGGCAATGCAACCAAAAATTTTCAAATGAGAAATATCTGGTTTCCTACCAGTATACCTCTCCTCTGGAGTCATCCCATGTATTGCTGCAGTGGGAGTCCTATTCATTATATAGACTACAGTAGCAACTGCTTCAGCCCAGTAAAAATATGGCAAGTCTTTTTCGTTGAGCATTGCACGAGATACCTCTCCAATATGCCTGTTTTTTCTTTCTGTAATTCCATTTTGCTGTGGGGTATGACTGCATGAATATTGCTGCTTTATGTCATGCTCCTGCAAGAACCTTGCAAACTCATTTGAGAGGTACTCTCCCCCTCCATCTGACCTTAGGCATTTTATTTGCAGGCCTGTTTCTTTTTCAACCATAGCTTTAAGAGTTTTGAAATGCCCAAAAACTTCACTTTTCTTTTTCATAAAATACACCCAAACTTTTTTGCTATAGTCATCAATAAAAGTGACAAAATAATGACAGCCTCCAAGAGATGCAGCTTTAGTAGTCCACACATCAGAGTGGATTAATTCCAATGGCTTGTCACTCTCTTGAACATGTCTAGGAAATGGTTTCCTTGCCTGTTTTCCAAATTGACAGGCTTCACATACCTTATACATTTCTGCAACCTTGAATTTTGGCAATCCTGCAACAATATTTTGGGCCTGCATTGATTTAAGTCGCTGTACATTAACATGACCAATGCGTTTATGCCAGATATCAATATCTGTAACTACATCGGTCCCATGTGCAAACATTGCTGCACTCAATTCAGACATGTCTGCATCCAACGTAAACATTCTACCCTTCTTCTTTCCTTTTGCTATCAAGCAACCTTTATTTTTCATATCCTCAACAAAGCATCCATGAGGATTAAATCTGACCTGCAAGCCCTGCTCAACCATTTGACCAACAGAAACCAGATTCTTGGTGATATTCGGGACATGAAATACATCAGACAGGTATTTCTTTTTCCCATCCTGCATAGACAAAGGAATTTTTCCAATCTGCACAATAGGATGTGCAGTATCATCACCAATCTCCACAAATCCTGATTTTTCCATTTTCCTTGCATCCTCCATCCATTCTGCATGACCTGTCATGTGGTTTGATGCACCTGAGTCAACATACCATACATCATTGCTTTCTTTTGCACTTATCATAGAATTGTTCATGTGCTGCACCATAAATAAATGCTCATTTCTGTCATCACCCTGTCTACTAGAAGATGCATAATTCACTTGTTGCAGTTTTCCATTCATGATGTCATTCTGCTTTTTATAGCAGTCTTTAGCCATATGACCCATTTTACCACAGTAGTAGCATTCAACATTACTGTTTGCATTTTGGCCTCTTTGCCATCCACCATGACCTCTTTGGCTCCCCCTGCCTCTAGAATTACCACGTCCTCCTCCATAGGATTGGTTTTCTTGAGTTTGCTGCATATGCTGATTTCTACCACGGCCTCCAGATCGGCCTCCTCTACCTCTACCTCTACCTCTTCCAGCATTTGAGTAGAAGATAGCTTCTTTTGAAGTTCCTCCTGAAGACGATGCACCACCATTTCTCTGCTCCTCAGAAATTAGAAGAGCAATCAACTCCTCAAAATCAAGAAATCTTTCACGGACGGAAATGGATGTTCGAAACTGTGCATAATCCTTTCCTAGACCATTCAAGGTTGTTGAGATGACAAGCTCAACACATGCGGACATTGATGATGGACCGCCTGGTTAGATGGGTCCACACGTCTACACTTAGCACGTCAGTGGTCATTATGCATCTCACATGGCCACTGACTCATTACTTATTATATTCAGGTCGTTACACCTATTTACAGCTGGTATGGTTATAGTGCCAGTCGACTAGTGTAGTCGGTTAGTCATTGTTTGACTTAGTAGGCCACTTTCCTTTTATGTTGTATCTTATCTATACTTTGTGTACATTGTAAAGTGTATGGAAGAAGAAGAAGAAATCAGCAAGAAAACGTTTTGGCCTCCATCTCTCTTCTTGTCTCTTGAGTGAGCTTCTCCTTGTGCACTCTATGTGTGTTCGGCGTAGCATCTTGAGCAACTCCCCCCACCACGCGATTCGTGACATGGTATCAGAGCCGCGCCATTGAGAGAGGCTGATTTCGAAGGTTGAAGCAAAGGAGAAGAAGCAAGGTTCGAGCAAGCAAGCCACAGGTAAGAAGCTCTCCCATCCTTCAACTCTTTCTCTTGGATAGTGCCTGTGGAGGCACCGGAAGCAGGGCAGAGCAAAAATCTCAGATTGCAGTGAGATTTGGTGTGCGCGAAGAGCGCTGTGTATTGTGCAGATAAGCCCTTTAGGGCTTGCCCACAGTTATTTTGGGCATCTAAGGCCGTTTCAGGGCCCGTTTTAGAGCCGCAAGGTTGCAGATAACAGTTTCAGGATACGCTGTGACTTCGACTGTATTGACCGAAAGTGGATGCGCAGGTTACAGATTTCAGATCTGTAAGTTCAAAGGTGTTTACCAATGAGTAAACACAAGGTTTATCTGCAAACAGGTTGCAGATTGCATGTATTGTTGAGCAGACAGTGAAAAAGGCTGTCTGGTGTATTGCTATGCACTACAGGTCCAGCGTTGCAGAAGATTTGCTTGCTGTTGGTATTAATTTTGTGATAATGGCAGAGAACAGTGGAAGCCCCATCATTGAGAAGCTCGACAAGAATAACTACCCTTCATGGAAGTTCCGTGTCACGAACTTTCTTATTGGAAAAGGCCTCTACGAGTTTGTTTCAGGTGAAGAAAAGGAGCCGGAGATGAGTGATCCCCCAACTGCAGAAGAGACAAAGGCACGGAAAGAATGGAATGCAAAGGATAAAAAGGTCATGTATTGGTTGTCTGCAGTAATTGACAATAATATGCTGGGACACATTAGAAATGCAGAGAATTCATATGCAGCTTGGACCATACTTGAAAGTATGTTTTTTGTAAATACAAAGGCACGAAAGATTCAACTCAAGCAAGAGTTGAATACATTAAAGAAAGGGAAGATGTCTATCAATGAGTATGCACTGAAGGTAAGAAGCATTGCAGATGCATTGGCAGCGATTGATGCAATGCCCGATGATGATGATTTGGTGTCGTCTACCTTGGGTGGACTTAACAATGAAAAGGCTTGGAAGTCTTTTGTAACTTCTGTATATGTTAGAAAGCCATTTCCAGATTTCGATGAATTGGTCTCCCTTATGATCACTGAAGAGATCAACATGTAGAGTGAGACATTTGAAAGAAGTGGTGAACAAGTCCAAGCTTTCTACTCCAGTTCTGGAAGGGGACGTGGCAAGTTCTCTTCAAGAGGCCGTGGTACAGGACGTGGTAGTGACAACCAACAAAACAGATTGAATCAGCAATTTGGCGATATGCAGGTTTTAGGAGGTCATGGTAACTTTAGAGGCAGGGGGAGCTTTAGAGGAAGAGGTGGATGGCAGAACAGAGGTTCTAACAACTCTGGTATTGTGTGCCACTACTGTGGCAAAACAGGTCATATTGCATCCCAATGTTATGCCAAGAGAGATTATATCCATAGTGGTAAGTTGCAGCAAGGAAACTATGCATCGTCTTCATGACAGAATGAAGACAAAAATGAACGTTTGTTCGTTATGCAGCATATGCTGAATGCTGTTATAGGAAAGGCAACACATGAAGATGTTTGGTATGTTGATTTAGGTGCATCCAATCATATAACCATCCATGCAGAATGGTTTGGAGAGATGCAGGATTTGCAGAATGCAGGTTATGTGCAGACGGGTGATGACTCATGCCACCCAATTTCACACATTGGAAAAGTTTCCTTGTCCTTGCATGATGGTAAGACAAAGAGTCTTTCAGATGTATTACATGTGCCATCTATTACAAAGAACTTGGTGTCAGTCGGTCAAATGGTAGAGCAAGGGCTGCAAGTCAAATTTAATGCAAAGGGCTGCTTTGTAGAAGACTTCAATGACAAGTGCAAGTTGGTAGCAAAGGGAAGTAGAGTTGGACGTATGTTCACTCTAGATGCTGGAATTCCTACTATGAATGTTGCTATGTATGCCAAAGGAAAAGGTGTTGTTGCAGACATTGAAATTTGGCACAAACGCATTGGACATGCAAATGTACAAAGGCTGAAATTAATGTAGTCCAAAGGGTTGGTTACAGGTTTGCCTACATTTAAAGTTGCAGAATTTCAGAAGGTATGTGAAGCATGTCAGTTTGGTAAGCAGGAAAGACAACCCTTTTCACATGACAGAGATGTAAGCAGAAATATCCTTGATGTTGTGCATACAGACATTTGGGGGCCTACACAAAATGTATCTCTTGGAGGTAGTTCATACTTCGTCACATTCATTGATGATTGTTCTAGAAAGCTGTGGGTATATTTTATGAAGGAAAAGAGTGAAGCGTTTGAGCACTTTAGAACTTTCAAGGCTGCAGTTGAAAGAGAAACAGGCTTGAAAGTAAAGTGCCTGAGGTCAGATGGAGGGGGAGAGTACCTCTCAAATGAGTTCAGTGATTTTCTGAGGTCTCATGGGATAAAGAGACAGTTCACATGCAGGTATACCCCACAGCAAAATGGGGTTGCAGAAAGGAAAAACAGGCATATTGCAGAAGTTGCACGTGCCTTGATGGGTGAAAAGAATATGCCTAAGCATTTTTGGTATGAGGCTGTTCATACTGCTGTTTATATTATGAACAGAACTCCCACAGCTGCAGTTCATGGTATGATCCCCGAAGAATGTTTTACAGGTAAGAAGCCTGATGTTTCACACTTGAAAGTATTTGGCTGCATTGTGTATGTTCATGTGCCAGATGAGTTGCAGAAGAAACTGGATCCAAAGGCTGAAAAGTGTGTCTTTATTGGATACTCTTTAGAGCAGAAAGGGTATCGCTATTACAACCCTGTCACATGTAAGTTCAGAGTGAGCAGGGATGTCATCTTTGATGAAATGAGCAGTTGGTATGCATCTAGTGGTGATGCATTGGATGATGATGATGATCATGACACTCATGTGCAGGCTGAAAAGAAAGAATCATGAACTCTTAGTGGACTAGAGACATCATCTGGTAGTCCTTGGTCTGGGAGACTAAGGAGTACCTTTACATCTTCGGGTGCATCTAGTAGCACTACAGGTAAAGACAAAGGAAAGAATAAAGTGTCAGAAGGCATTGATGCAGTTCTTGATGGAGACTCGAGTGGCTCAGAGAGCTTGGATGATGAGCTTGGCATTGAGTGATCCAGTGGTACGCAGGTCTAGCAAGGTGAGATACCCTGTTAAAAGGTTTGGTTTTGAAGGTTATGCAGCTCACCATTATGCTTATATGGTGAAACTAGTTGAGGATATTGAGCCCACATGTTTTGAGGAGGCTGTTGGTCATGCTCATTGGGATGCAACAATGGATAAGGAGATGGCTGCATTAGAGGCCAATAAGACTTGGGATCTAGTATCATTGCTGAAGGGAAAGAAAGCTATTGGATGTAAGTGGGTTTATAAGATTAAGCACAATGTAGATGGTTCTATTAGCAGGTACAAAGCTAGGCTGGTTGCAAAAGGCTATGCCCAGACATATGGCATAGATTATGATGAAACCTTCAGTCCAATTGCTAGGATGGCAACTGTCAGATGTGTGATTGCTTTGGCAGCAGCCAAAGGTTGGAGGTTGCAGCAAATGGATGTAAAGAATGCCTTCTTGCATGGTGATTTGTAGGAAGAAGTGTATATGGATCACAGGTTATGAAGATTTAGAGCATCCCACGTATGTGTGCAGGTTGAAGAAGGAACTCTATGGGCTCAAGCAAGCACCTAGAGCATGGTCTGAAAAGATTAGAGAGTATCTTGTCAATATTGGCTTTTATGTTTCTGATGCTGATCACTCACTTTATGTGAGAAAGGGAGATGCAGGTTTGGTCATCATAGTCATCTATATGGATGACTTTATTATTACAGGTGATAGTGATAGTGGAATTGCTGAAGTCAAGGGCTGTTTGAAGATGAAGTTTGAGATGAAGGATTTAGGTGACCTAAGGTACTTCCTTGGCATTGAGGTGATCAGATGTGATGATGGTATATGGCTGTCCCAAAGACAGTATGGCTTGGATATGTTGTCCAAGTATGGTATGACTGCATGCAAACCACTTTCAGTCCCATTGGAGCACAATGTAAAGCTGAGTGCTGATGTTGGGGATGAGATAGAAGACCCTACTATGTTCAGGAGGATAGTGGGGAGTTTGATCTACATGACCATTACAAGGCCAGACTTGAGATAGGTTGTTGGTCTTGTGAGTCAGTTTATGCAAGTACCTAGAAAGCCACATTTGGATGTAGTCAGACGCATATTGAGATATGTGAAGTCCATATTACATTATGGACTTTTCTATGAGGCAGGTACAGATGTACAGGTATTTGGATACACAGATGCAGATTGGGCTGGTAGTATGTCTGATAGAAGATCTACCAGCGGATACATGTTCTCTCTTGGTAGTACAGCAGTTGCATGGAGCAGCAAAAAGTAATCTACAGTTGCTTTGTCGAGTACAGAGGCTGAGTATAGCGGTGCTACTGTTGCAGCATGTGAGGTAGTATGGCTGCAAAAGCTATTCGCTGATTTGGATGTCCAGGTGGAAGGTCCAATTGTCATTTATTGTGACAACATGAGCAGTATACAGTTGGCTAGGAACCCTATGTTCCATGCCAGGACAAAACATATTGAGGTACACTACCACTTTGTGAGAGAGATGGTACTAGCAAGTGAGATTGACTTGGTGTATATCAGCACACAGGATCGGATAGTTGACATCTTCACGAAGGCATTGGGTACAGAGAAGCTTCAAAAGTTTCGAAGCTTACTTGGAGTTGCAGAGATGCAGCTGAGCTTGAGGGGGAGTGTTGAGATGACAAGCTCAACACATGCGGACATTGATGATGGACCGCCTGGTTAGATGGGTCCACATGTCTACACTTAGCACGTCGGTGGTCATTATGTATCTCACATGGCCACTGACTCATTACTTATTATATTCAGGTTGTTACACCTATTTACAACTGGCATAGTTATAGTGCCAGTCGACTAGTGTAGTCGGTTAGTCATTGTTTGACTTAGTAGGCCACTTTCCTTTTATGTTGTATCTTATCTGTACTTTGTGTACATTGTAAAGTGTATGGAAGAAGAAGAAGAAATCAGCAAGAAAACGTTTTGGACTCCATCTCTCTTCTTGTCTCTTGAGTGAGCTTCTCCTTGTGCACTCTGTGTGTGTTCGGCGCAGCATCTTGAGCAACTCCCCCCACCACGCGATTCGTGACAAAGGTCACGGAAACTAAATCATCATCTTCCACTGGCGACCCAATGGAAGCAAGTGCATCTGCAATCTTCTTCACCTTCATGTGGTAGTCATTGATGCTCATATTTTCTCTTTGTACATTATGAAACTCTTGCTTGAGCTGCATTTTCCTGGTTTGCGTATTTGTGCTATACATTTTTGACAAAGTGTCCCATGCCTCCTTTGGCGTACTTGCATCTTGAATATGCACAATCATAGAGTCTGAAATGCTGATAAACAGCCAATACATAACTTTCTTGGCTCTCTCATGCCATGCTTTAAATGCCTGCATTTGCTGTTGATTGGGAATATCAGGAAGAACTGGTTCTTCTTCATTTCCTGCAACAAATTCCCAATATCCTTTTCCCATGAGGAAGTTCGTCATTCTAAACTTCCATGCTTGGAAATTGTTCTTGTCAAGCTTTTCAGTGACAATCTGTGAAAGAGAATCAGACGCCATTACAGAACACTACAAAAAATTCTGTCACTGCAAAAAACACAGCTTCACCCTCACAAGGGCAAATCTGCAAAACTGGCGAAAGTGGTATTTGACCACACAGTCACTTCTTAGTGACGATTTTGCATCAACATGCAACATGATGATTCTGTAACTCCCAATGTCTCTGCGCACAGGCATACGATGCAATTTCTGCAGTAACTTTTCACCGACATGTAGAACAGTGGTCGCACAGCATAAAACTGGGCCTTTTCCTGAGTGTGTGCAGAAAAGTTTCGCCTCCAAAACAGGCCCCGAAATGGCCTCAAATAAAAAAAACAGGGTCACCGAGGGCTAAAGCCCCTTCCCGCAGCATATACTGCCCTCTTGCTTCACCGCGAAGGGCGTCTCAACCTGAGACAATGGACTCTTGCAATTTCTTGCTGTGCTACCTGCAGAGATCTGCTCCCAAAACAGAAAATGAAAGCAACACTGCTCCTCTTACCAGAACACCGCGAGCTTGACTTGCTTTCTTGAGCTCCTTACCACGAACAAGGCTCTGATACCATGTCAAGATTGTGGGAGAGAAGGAAGGAGTCTCACTTGAAGCTTTCTTGCTTGCACAATGGGGGAATACACACAGAGATGGAGGCTGAAAACAGTTTTCGTCTTCTTAGTTGGGTAAGCCAAAAGAACTCAAATACAAAGAAATAGAAGAACCCTATATATGGGTCTCAAACCAAACTCAAATAACTAAGGTGGCATACTAACTGAGCCACGAACTAGAGTAGATAAGGATAGATGTCATCTAGCTATTATTCATGGTTGGGCGGTGTACCAACCGTATCTGCAACTGACACGTGGTGACATAAATGCACAACGGTCACCCTGGCATATCACGAGTGGAGCTCGATATCTCAACAACACATGCATCTATTAAGAAGTTTAGAATCCAAATGATTGAAGGGAGCCAATTGAGGATGATGAAAGTTTACAATCCACAAAGCTTATGTAGAAAGTTTGATATGACAATAAGGAAGCCAATTGAGGATGATGGCAGTGAGGAAGATGAGAATGAGAAAGGGAACGCAAAGTTTTGAAAATGAGGAATGTAGGATTGAATCAGAATCTACCCAAGCATTTTTCTGACTTACAATGGGAATAGGAGGAGATAAAGAGAGAGTTCAAGAAGTATCAAGTAGGCTACTTGGTAAGGATAATGTTGGGAGAGTCATTGTGAAATTTCTTGTGAATCAAGGACTATGAGATGATCACTTATAAATCCTTGTGGGTTGATTGGTAAAGTTGACTCTCATGTTTTCAAGGTGAACCTCAAAGGACGAGCATGAAATTTCTATGGTTAAAGAGAAAAACCTAGAAAAGAGAAGGATTCAAAATGAGAAAGAGCATGTTGAATGTGATTTTGAATTTTTTGAGCTTAGGTGCCAATGTAATTTGGATGCTTTACAAGTAAGCATAAAAAATGTGTCAGAAACCAAGAGAGTCTCTTTTGGAGATGTATTTGAGGGGTTACACAAGGGGTGGGCTTAGAACATAGATTCCTAAAAAAAGAGGTAAGTGAGAGGTATGAACATTGTAAGAAGGAAGTTGGGTGTTCTTCCAATGAAACCCTACAAAATTTGGATGAAAAGAAGTTTGAAAAAGGGGAGATACACCCTTAGGTACTGTCTTTTGAGAAGAATATTGATGAAGATGTGTATGGGAAGGAGTCTCTTAGTGTAGGACAGAGAGCAGAGTATACAAATGCAAAAGGCGTTTACTCTTGTCATGAAGTTGAATGTGATGAAGAATTGGGGGTTTCCATGTAAGTGGTGATGTTGAGAAGATTGAGAATCTTGAGTGCGACTCCAGAGGTTGTTGAATATGATGTGATGAAGTTTGAGTTGGAAGAGAGTAAACCTTGCTCAACACACTTAGAGCATTGTATGATTGGTTGTTAGAAAGTTGGTGGCAACAATAGAGTGAAATCCTTTCTACATAACCTTGATGGTTCATTGGGAGCACATAAATTGAAACGATAAGAGAAGGAGAAGACTTTGATGATCTTATGGATATTTTTGGATGAAGTTATAGAAGTATTGAATGAGAAGAGTCAAATAGTTGAGATCAATAAGGATGACATTCAGAATATGTGGCTTGAAGTTTCTGTCTACATAGAGAAGTAAATTTGGAGTTTGTCTCAAGTGAGAGCGGAATTTAGGTGCCGGGAATTGCTTAAAAATAGCTAAAAATTATGAATATCAAGGGAAAAATATTCACCGTCAAAGGCGGCGGCTCGATCTAGGACGATTTTAAGCGTCAAAGTGCTTTAAAGGTGCCCGAGCGGCACTTGCTGATTTTTCATAATTTTTCAGACAGTTGGGCGGGTTGACATGGGCTACTGGCCAATGCGGGATGCCAAGCCGGACGCCCATGATTTTTTAGAGCTCAATTCCAAGTCCGGACGGGGAAATAGCCACAAAGTGGGCAAGATTTGAAGGGGTGGACCAAAGTTTGGCCAAATGGGTAAGTGACCCTTGGGAGCCCAAAATGAAATGCCACATGAAATGTTGTTGTAGAATCGTGGAGAGAGAGAGGAGGACATCACGACAGTATGGCGCTAATTTTTTCGCCCCTTGCTTGAGGAATCAACCATGGGGGTTGCATACCACCCATAGAGCAGGCATTGGTCCCTCATTCCCCTCTGTATGCTGATCTTATCGCCGCCCTTCGCTCCTCAATTGATGGCCTGAATGCTGAGATAGAAAATCAGTCTTTGTCTCTCCTCCCTCTCTCTCTTCTAAAGGCAAGTTCATGTGGGAAGAGAAAGGAAGAAGAAGGAATGATGGAGGCTTGTCCGGCATGGATCGGATTGCTCCACGGGCTGGAAATGGTGACTTGTGATCGTCATGAGCATGAATTGCTGCTGATTTTTAGATTTGCAGCCATGGACATGAAACCCGAAACACGCAAATAAGCGGTAATTCAAGTTTTCAAAGGAAATTTGAGATTTCATGGCTTTTGATTGATAAAATGTTGTTCATGTGGGCTAAAAATTGTTTATGCTGCTGTTTTCCATGAGTACTTGCTGATCATAATCAGAAAATCAGAAAAATATGCATCTTGTGACTCAAAATAATACACTAAAACACGTAAAATATGGAAAATCAAGGGAAAATTATGTTTTTTGGGTATAAAAATGGAAGAATGAATAGGAACACCAACTAAATTTTCATTTTTGCTGCAAGAAGAAACTAAGGGCCATAGCCCATAACCTATTTTGAATTTTTAGTAATAAAATAATGCAGAAAATAAGGAAAAATACAAGGAAAATAGAGAAAAACCACAAAAAATAGGGAAAAAATGCATTTTGGGTGCGGAAAATTAATGAAAATTAAGAACAATGTTTGTGAATGTTTGTGGGGACTGAAGCACGAGGATCTGCCTCAGTTCAACCCCACCTTCTTGTTCTAGTGTGTTTTCTCGCTTTCTACACATAAAATGATGGCAAAATACCCTATAAATCTATACAACAATGCAACATTTGATCGATGGGAGGGTAGAGTGGTTAAAATGTGTCTAAATGAGGAGTCAAATGATGAAAAGATTGCTGTTTTTGTTTGCATGCCATACAGGTCGGTGAATAATTATAAAATAAGAGCCTAGTAGCACGAGGGTTTCCTTGGTGCTAGGTTCGTGCAATGCCACATAAGATCGGTAGTTGAAAATCATTGAAAGGATGTTTTGCACATGTGCACAATATTGATTTCATAATTGTTTGAGCACTGAGCATCCACAATATGTATAAATCATGGAAATATTTAAAGGTATCAGAAATCCTGGATGCACAGCAATTGCTTTCATTAGGACCTTGACCCACGTTGAGTGAGAGACAGGACACCCTAAGCCATAGGCTAGTCGTGGGGTCTAGGGGAAAGAGAAGTAAGGAAAATGGTACATTCCTGTATACGATTAAATGGTACCTTGAGTGGATTTTATGCGAAATTTTTATATGGTGAGCGACGCATCGAGGGGCCAATCCCCAAGGTGTAGGAGAGTCGTAGAGGGGTGGCGGCACTCAGCCGTTGGAGGACCCCCCATGTCTGTGCTTCGTGCCATTAGGCAATGTGCAAGGGACTCCCTTTGAGGAGTAGTGGGTGAGAGAAGAGTAGACTACAAACGACATAATACAAATGCAAGATGTCTAGGAAGGCAATGTATGTATCATTAGCACTCCTGGTCGCGAGGCCGTGGGGTTGTTGAGCACGTGAGATAGAGGTCTGGCTAGTGCACTAGCCAATGCCGGCTCGTTCTAGGTTCCATCAGTGGTGCGTCTGCCCGGGAGCCGCTTAGAAGTGGCGGTTCTCGAATCCTGGTTGTCTAGGAACCAACTTGCAGTTTATGCCAAAGGATACTGAGATTGATCCGTTATTTAGTGATAAGCATCGTCTAGCAGAAATCCAAAAGCAAGAAACAGACGAAAGAGCTAGGCGACGTGCTGAAATTTTTAGGAGATATTCCCCTAAGCGTAGCGGTGCTGAACCCTTACGAGGGAGTGGATCTAGTGGTCTTGGGGCCACAAGCAGTAAGTTAGGAGAAGGTGGAAGCTCTAGTGCTCCCCTTTCTTCCATAAGCCAGTCTACATCAAGTGCGGGAGGTGTAACCCCACCTTCCCTTATTCCTAGTGCAAATCCAATCCTCGTCATGGCGCAGCCTATTGCAATTCCAGCAGGAACGATGGATTTGCCAGCTCTAGGTTACCCGCTACCCATTTTTAATGGGCTAGTTGAGGAAGATGCGGAACTCCACATTAGGGAGTTTCAAAAGCTGATGTTTAACTGTCGCATCCAAGAAGAAGGACATTTAATGATGTTCTTCAACATGACTCTCAAAGGAAGAGCCGCTATATGGTATCATGGTTTAGAAGCCGAAACCATATTGAATATTGATTCATTTTATGGAGCTTTTCGAAGGGAGTTTGCCCTTGAAAGGGGTGGGCAATATTGGTTGCGTGTACTCAACGTGACCCGCCAAGAACCACACGAGGATATTCGTGCTTATGCAAAGAAAATAAAAGAGGTTTTCCGTAAGTTGGACACCTCTATTCCTATCCCCACAGCTGCCCAATTGCAATATTTCCTACATGGTTCGGACTTTAATATCCAATTGCAGTTGAGTAGTGTTCCCTTGGGGGATATAGATACTGCCATTACACGAGCACAAGAGGTGGAATCCTGACTACAAGCAGCCTATGCTTCTCGAGGCAATTCGAATATGGGTTTAGTATTGGGAAACAATATGGCGATGGCCAATGGTAGTAGTGGTCAAGGGATAGCGATGGCTAACCCTAATGGGAGAGGGAACATGATACAAAATGTGCCTTTATTACCAGCTCCCCCTAGCATGTCGATGCCTACGGGCAGTCAAATGGGTCCAAATGGTGGAGGCCAGGCGGTCAATTCTAACACCATGCCTGTGGCTCAACAATCAGTGCCTAATCGAATTGTTAGGCCGATGGAACGACATGGTAATGACCAAGGCTATGAGTCGAGCGCTTCCAATGTTCTTGGCGAGGTTAAGGACATGATGAAGCATTATACCGACATGATTACGGAGCAATATCGACAAATAGCCGTTGATCTCAACTTCCTTAAAAAACAACAAAATTTGATAGGAAGTAGATACCCAGAGGAGGATGCACCTTCGAGGTTTAGTTGCAAATGGTGTGGTGGGCAGCACTATCCAAGAAATTGCCCAAATGTTAAGTGCGACATCTATGGAAAATCCGGCCATTTAGCAGCTACTTGCTGGAGTAAGATCAATTCCCTCCAGCGAGGTAGTCGGAAACCAGGGCCTGTTAATCATCGTGCGCAAGGAAATGATTCCCAGCGAGAAGATGGGCCTAAACAAATACTTCAACGACCAAAGACTACAGTGGAGGAGCTACCCAGTGGTAGTGGGGTTAGTTTGATCGAGGCTGTACGCGTTAATGATGCTGAAACCTCTAATCTGCGAGCTGTTCTTACAAGAGGTCAAAAGGGTAGAGAAGCCGACAAGGATAAGCCTGTCGAGACGGAAACCCTAAACAAGGTGACAAAGGAACGCAAGTTTTGGATCCTGCCATGGAAGGGGGACCTTTGAAGCCCGTGGAAAGTAAAGCCGATAAGGAATCACCAAAGAAGAAGGTGAAAGTTAAAAAAGAGGTAATAAAGCCGGTTCAACGACCTAAAGAGCGGATGGTTTGGCGTGAAAAGCGAGCTCTATCGAACTATCATGAATTCGATTTGGCGAGCTCTCTTTGCGAAGTCAAGCCGGATGTAAATCTCTTACAGCTTATTAAGCTTTCCCTAGGAGTACGCAAGGAATTTAGAAAGATCCTATGTACCGGGTATATCGTAGAACCTTTGGGTATTGCGCGAGTTGGTGATGATTGGTTCGAGCATGTTGAGAAGCATTGCCCAAGGGTTGCAGCCTATGTCGATGGGATATTAGTAGATTATGCCATTGTCGACACGGGATCATCTGTGAACATTATGAGTTCTGAACTAATGGAAAGGTTGGGTCTTGCGATCCAGAAAGATACCTCCACAATTCTCAGAATGGCAGATGATAGTTTGAGACAGCCGGAAGGCTGCATTACTAAGGTCCATGTCACTGTTGCAAATGTAGAATGCCTGTTGGACTTTAGGGTGATTCGTTTTGCAGGCCGTCCAAGTTACCAAGTGTTACTCGGATGACCTTGGATCTTGCAAGCGGACTGCCAAGTAGATATACCCACCGGTCGACTGATATTTGGTAGAGGTGCCCAGCGTGTGGTGGTTGATGTTTATCCTGAGTCCCCGCAGAGTGAGAGAGCTCCTCTATCTTCTACAGAATTGGAGACATTAGAAGATTTATCTGCTAGTGAGACATCATCGAGTGATGAGTCCAAAGAGGGATCCACCACGGAAGACATCTATCAGATCACTTTGAACGAGCCGATAGAGGGGCAAGATCGTATAAGAGATGCAGATGTTATCGAGCTAGATCTTGGTACGCCTGATGATTCGCGGCCAATCAAATTAGGTTCTATGCTCAGCACAGCAGAAAGGGAGGACTATGTGGCCTTGATTAAGGAATTCCGTGACATCTTTGCCTGGAGTTATGATGAGTTAAGAGGCATTCCTCCTAGTCTTGTTGTTCATACAATTCCGTTGAAAGAGGGCAGTCGTCCTGTATGATAGAAAGTAAGGCGTATGCCTTTCGAACTGAGGGATGGGCTATTTGAAGAGTTACAGAAGCTTCGAAAAGCGGGTTTGATTTTTCCTGTGCAACACACGGAATGGTGTTCACGAGTTGTGATCAGAAAGAAGAAGAATAATCAAATCCGATTATATGTAGACTTTAGGGAGCTGAATAAGTAGACAGTTAAGGACTACTACACCCGTTGCCTTTTATTGACCAGATTTTGGATCAATTAGCGGGTAGGGAGATATATTCGTTTATGGATTGCTTTGCAGGATATAACCAGATAGCAATTGCAGAAGAGGACAAGTTGAAAACAACTTTTATTACTGTATTTGGTACTTTTGCGTACCATGTGATGGCCTTTGGTTTATGCAATGCGCTTGGTTCGTGCCAACGAACAACAGATAAGACATTCGGTGACATATCCCTTGAAGAGTTGAAGGTGTTTATTGATGACTTAGGGGCCGCCACCGTGAGAGAAAGGTAGTTGATCATTCTAAGAAAATGCTTTGAGCGCTGTAGACAATTTTGCATCGCCCTAAACCCACGGAAGTGTGTTTTTGGAGTACCTTATGGGCTATTGCTGGGTCATGTGGTCAGTTCGGTAGGAATTGCGACAGACCTCGAGAAGGTCAAAGTTATAGTTGCCATGAGTCCACCATGCACTCCGAAAGAAGTTCATAGCTTTCTGTCTCTTCTGTTGGTTATTACCATAGATTCATAAACGCCTTGGTAGAAAGAACGTTGCCACTTACAAATTTATTGTCCTTTAGCTGTTTGTTTGAATGGGGAGACCCTTGTAAGGTAGCATTCGAGGATGTGAAACAAGAACTAGCAAGAGCTCCCGTTTTAAAAGCACCTAAAAGAGGTGAGGTGTTCTATATCTTCTTAGCAGCCACCATGTGTAGTATCAGCTGTTGTTTAGCCCAAATTTGGGAAGAGAAGTGGTACCACCCGATTGCTTTTGCTAGCCAGAAGCTGGGGGTATCCGAAATCAATTATACTTACATGGAGAAGTTGTGTTTAGCGATGGTCTTTGGGACCAAGAAATTCAGGCATTATATTCTCTATGAGAAATTCGTGCTTTATACGAAGGCGGAGGGACTTCGATTATTGATGAATAAGCTACAGCCGCCTGATCGTCTAGCAAAGTGGTTGATCACTTGCAGGAATTTGATTATGAAATCCGTAGTAAGCCACCAAGGTTGCAAGGCATCGTGGAATGTCTAGTGGACTTTGGGGAGCCGAAAGAATCTGTGGCTGAAGGTAGTGACATGGAGTTGTTATTTAAAATAGATACAACATCTATTCCCTCCTGGTACGCTGCAATAACGCATTATTTATCGACAGGAGAGGCGGGATCCGAATTATCTAAAGCTGAGAGAAGGAAAATTAAGCAGCAAGCGTTAAAGTTTGCCTTGATCGCAGGTGCATTATATCGGCAAGGGGTTGATGATATCTATCGCCGGTGTGTGATGCCTGACGAGGTGCCATTCATTTTGGAAGAGTGCCATGATTCTGCTTGCGTGGCCATTTTGCTGGACGGCTTACATCACAAAAGGCTTTAAGAGCAGGTTATTGGTGGCCTGCCATCTTCCAGGATGCGTTTGCGTATGTTAAGAGATGCGATATTTGCCAACGACATGATAGTCGAGAGAATAGGAAACGACCACTCACCCCTATTATGGCGATACTTCCATTTGAGAAGTGGGGAATAGACTTTATGGGTCCTATTACTCCGTCGTCGACTGCGCAAAAGAGGTACATCATTGTAGCAACTGACTACTTCACAAAGTGGTCAGAAGCACGTGCAATAAGGAAATATGATGCTAAAGAAACTGCTAGTTTTCTTTTAGAGCAGATAATATGCCGTTTTGGTCCACCGAAAGAACTAGTGTCGGACTGCGGAACCCATTTCCTGAATAAGGTGATCAAAGGCTTGACAGAGACTTGGCAAATCAAGCATAACAAGACAACCCCATATAACCCGCAAGCCAATGGGCAAGTTGAAAGCACCAACAAGCAGCTTGTGGGCATCCTGTCCAAAATCGTATCGGAAAAGAAACGGGATTGGGATAAAAAGTTATGCGTGGCAGTGTGGGCCTATAATACGACCTTCAAACGAGCCACTGGCCATACCCCGTTCAAGTTAGTATATGGGGAGGAGTGTGTCTTGCCTTTAGAGATTGAGCTGCCGACTATTCGGTTTGCCATCAATCATTCTTTGAGTGATGAAGTCACACTTTTTGAGTGCTTGACGACACTGGCACATTTAGATGAGCTTAAGCTACAGAGCTTATTGCACCAAGAAGTGGCGAAGCGCCGAATGAAGCAGCTACACGACCTCAAAGCCAAGAAATACACCTTCAAGAAAGGACAGCTTGTTCTGTATTATGACGCACGACGTGAATTATTTCCAGGCAAGCTAGAGCCCAAATGGGATGGGCCATATAGGATTGTTAAAATAGGAAAGAATAAATCCACAGTCTTGTTAGCTGACCTTGAGGGGATAGAATTTAAAAATAAGGTTAATCTTAATAAGATTAAACCTTATTATTTCTGATTGCACTAATACTATGACTGCCTTGCAGGTCTAGGAGAGATCGATCAAATATCTACAAGGAAATCGTGATAGAGGTTGATGGGTCGTCTGATCCCTTATTTAGAACACCCATATTTAGAACAGAGGTATCATCAGGGAAAGCTCATTTGGTGGAGCAAAGGATATAAGGTGACTGAGCAAGAAGGCGGGACATGTATTTGGGAGATCAAAGTCTTCTGCCATCACTGCCTACAAATGTTGACGAGCATCCCTGTTGAATTCAATGATGATGGAGGGATGGAGCCTACAGTCCACCCGTTGAATATGTTAAATTTCGATTACCATAATTACGAGTAGAGTTCAGGATGGTGGGATATGTAAACCCTTTATGGACGTACACCTTGTACTTTGATGGGGCGTCTAGGGGTGCATGTAAAAAAGGAAGTGTAGGAGTTGTCATCCGAGACCCCCGACGACGCATTGTCATGAAGTTAGCTGCTTATCTCGGGGTGAATTTTTACCAATAATATGGCAGAATACAAAGCCCTGATAATGGGTTTGAATATTGCAAAGAAGGGTGGTATCCGCCAGTTATTGGTGAAAGGGGATTCTCAGTTGGTTTTAAAGCAACTCAATGGGACGTACATGGTACGAAACCCCATCCTTTGCATGTACCATCATACTGCCATAGCCCTGCTAGACGAATTCGATAGAGTGTCCTTTCAGTTGATTCCACGAAACTGGAATTAGTTTGCCGATTCATTGGCTAATTTTGTGTATGAAGAAGACCTCTTCTTTAATTGTGGTCCTTGTCCCGATATATCTATTGATGGTGAGACAGGACCTGGTCGTTTGTGGGGTATGCTTTCTGAACATGCCCTCTTTGGCAGACGATGGTTGATCTGGGTGATGCAGAGGGTAAGTGAGACTCATCTACCTTTATTATCTTGGACCCACAGACTGATTAGATGACATGTGATGCGAACACCTCTTGCGATATACGCAGGAGGGATGGGTCATAATTTAATGCACCTTGTTTAGGGCTACGAGCCCTGTTTCCCTGGGAATGGTATGCTTTGATGTCTATCATAATTGTTTCCAGGAGGATGTTATGCATAGTGAAGTGTTTCATTTCATTAGGCCAAGAGGGCCGATTCAGTTTTGTAGTGAAGTGTTTTATTTCATTAGGCCAAGAGGGCCATTTCCCTGTCTAGTGCGGGTGCGTTTAATCGGGTTTTTGTTTTAAGTGTTGTGCTGGACAGGTTTCGTGTTCGTGAATGTTGGTGGATCCTGGAGGAGCCTTTGCTTCGATGGAAGCTTCTTGTGGCCAATCCAGGTAATACCTCTCCTTTACGAGTACCTTTCTTTCCTGTTATATGTGTATTTGTACTTGTCAAGGGGATACATTTTTTGTTGGGGACCGGCAACCAAGGCATGAAGTCCCAGGTTTAGGCTAAGTACGTTTGAGGGAGGTTGGAGTAGTCATTGCCTCCTGTAAAGACATTGTCAGGCATCGAAAGACCTGTTTTAGAAGGAAGTCCTAGTGGCCCTGTTCTGCTAGCCTACTAGGCAGCCGTTCTAGGAGTTCTTGTTAGTAGTGAGGCAGTTAGAGAAGCCTGCTAGAAGATAATAATGATGATGTCAAGAAACCCTGAACATCCTAGAAGATGAATAAAAATAAGAAGGTGTGTATAAAGGGGGTTCTAACCCCTATCAAAGAAAAGAAAAGGAACGAAAAGATATAAGCAGTTGATCATTGCCTTGCGAAGGCCTGGTAGGTTCTTGGGGACGAGTCAGACCCGGGGCCGATACCTTGTCTTCCTAGGGGTGGCTTCTTGCTGGAAAAAAAAAAAAGATGACAAAACAAGGAAGGTTGGAGAGAAAATAAAAGTGAGCGTTAGAAAATGATTAAGTGTCGCCTTGCGAGGGCTTGGTAGGTTCTTGGGTGCCGAGACAGGTCCTGAGGCCGATGCCCTGTTCTCCTTGGGTCACTACGCTCAGCTCCCTCCTTTTTACATGCCCAAGTATGTTCATACAATACAAACCCTAAAAGAAGAAATGTACTGAAAGCAAATACTCCTTGATCAGGCTATAGGAGTGCTCGCTTTGTAGGAGCTCCTAGTTGTGTTGTCTTTAGTTGGTAAGTAGTTCAGACTACCACTTAGGGCAACCTCTTTGGTAGGTTTTTTAGTTTGGCTGTGTTGGAGCAGTTGGTTAGCGACTCACTTCGGATCTTCTATTAGATGATGCTAGGCCTACTCCTTGTGGATGTCATGCCTTGGTTCTGTCCAGGGGTAGGGGGAGCACTGTGCTGAGTTTTATTATATATTTGTTTTGTATCAGTTTGATGCTTCTTTGGTTGTTTATGTGCAGATATGTTCGTGGATTCGACGGGCTGAGTCGCCCTATCCCGTGGTCGCCAATGAGAGCGGAATTTAGGTGCCGAGAATTGCTTAAAAATAGCTAAAAATTATGAATATCAAGGGAAAAATATTCACCGTCAAAGGCGGCGGCTCAATCTAGGACGATTTTAAGCGTCAAAGTGCTTTAAAGGTGCCCGAGCGACACTTGTTGATTTTTCATAATTTTTCAGATAGTCGGGCGGGTTGACATGGGCTACTAGCCAATGCGGGATGCCAAGCCGGACGCCCAAGATTTTTAAAAGCTCAATTCCGAGTCCGGACGGGGAAATAGCCACAAAGTGGGCAAGATTTGAAGGGGTGGACCAAAGTTTGGCCAAATGGGTAAGTGACCCTTGGGAGCCCAAAATGAAATGCCATATGAAATGTTGTTGTAGAATCATGGAGAGAGAGAGGAGGACATCACGACAGTATGGCGCTAGTTTTTTCGCCCCTTGCTTGAGGAATCAACCATGGGGGTTGCATACCACCCATAGAGCAGGCATTGGTCCCTCATTCCCCTCTGTATGCTGATCTTATCGCCGCCCTTCACTCCTCAATTGATGGCCTGAATGCTGAGATAGAAAATCAGTCTTTGTCTCTCCTCCCTTTCTCTCTTCTAAAGGCAAGTTCATGTGGGAAGAGAAAGGAAGAAGAAGGAATGATGGAGGCTTGTCCGGCATGGATCGGATTGCTCCACGGGCTGGAAATGGTGACTTGTGATCGTCATGAGCATGAATTGCTGCTGATTTTTAGATTTGCAGCCATGGACATGAAACCCGAAACACGCAAATAAGCGGTAATTCAAGTTTTTCAAAGGAAATTCGAGATTTCATGGCTTTTGATTGATAAAATGTTGTTCATGTGGGCTAAAAATTGTTTATGCTGCTGTTTTCCATGAGTACTTGCTGATCATAATTAGAAAATCAGAAAAATATGCATCTTGTGACTCAAAATAATACACTAAAACACGTAAAATATGGAAAATCAAGGAAAAATTATGTTTTTTGGGTATAAAAATGGAAGAATGAATAGGAACACCAACTAAATTTTCATTTTTGCTGCAAGAAGTAACTAAGGGCCATAGCCCATAACCTATTTTGAATTTTCAGTAATAAAATAATGCAGAAAATAAGGAAAAATACAAGGAAAATAGAGAAAAACCACAAAAAATAGGGGAAAAATGCATTTTGGGTGCGGAAAACTAATGAAAATTAAGAAAAATATTTGTGAATGTTTGTGGGGACTGAAGCATGAGGATTTGCCTCAGTTCAACCCCACCTTCTTTTTCTAGTGTATTTTCCCGCTTTCTACACATAAAATGATGGCAAAATACCCTCTAAATCTATACAACAATGCAACATTTGATCGATGGGAGGGTAGAGTGGTTAAAATGTGTCTAAATGAGGAGTCAAATGATGAAAAGATTGCTGTTTTTTTTTGCATGCCATATAGGTCGGTGAATAATTATAAAATAAGAGCCTAGTAGCACGAGGGTTTCCTTGGTGCTAGGTTCGTGCAACGCCACATAAGATCGGTAGTTGAAAATCATTGAAAGGATGTTTTGCACATGTGCACAATATTGATTTTATAATTGTTTGAGCACTCATCATCCACAATATGCATAAATCATGGAAATATTTAAAGGTATCAGAAATCCTGGATGCACAGCAATTGCTTTCATTAGGACCTTGACCCACGTTGAGTGAGAGACAGGACACCCTAAGCCATAGGCTAGTCGTGGGGTCTAGGGGAAAGAGAAGTAAGGACAATGGTACATTCCTGTATACGATTAAATGGTACCTTGAGTGGATTTTGTGCGAAATGTTTATATGTTGAGCGACGCATCGAGGGGCCAATCCCCAAGGTGTAGGAGAGTCATAGAGGGGTAGCGGCACTCAGCCGTTGGAGGACCCCCCATGTCTGTGCTTCGTGCCATTAGGCAATGTGCAAGGGACTCCCTCTGAGGAGTAGTGGGTGAGGGAAGAGTGGACTACAAACGACGTAATACAAACGCAAGATGTCTAGGAAGGCAATGTATGTGTCATTAGCGCTCCTGGTCGCGAGGCCGTGGGGTTGTTGAGCGCGTGAGATAGAGGTCCGGCTAGTGCACGCCGGCCCGTTCTAGGTTCCATCGTCAAGTGATCGAAGGTTGGACTTCACAAATAATAGAAACCTTGAGCTTGATGTTTTCAAAAAAGGAGTGGAACAAGAATCAAAACATCCTATGGATGAAGTTTTTAGGGACTTGGAACTTGAGAAGTTGAAAATGAGGTTGGAAACCCTAGTTTATTGTCTAGTGAAGTTGGTTGCAATGAAAGCAAGCTGGAGGAGAGCTTCTAGATCTAGACATAGGTTGTGAGTGTTGAGGCAAGTGTTGCCCACTCATTGGATGTTATTGATGGTAGTTACTCATTGGAGTCTTCTTTGATTGGTAATAAGTTGTTGAAAACTAGTATGAATTGCAAGGGGAGTCTAGGAGAGCCCCTAGGTGTTGATATTGATTTTGATGGTGTTGGGAGCCTTGAGAGACTCAACTTGTTGGTGGCAAAGATTGTGATAGTGAAATGAGTGGGGATTGTTCAGCACATCTCATCAATAGACTTGATGAGTTTGATCTAAATGTAGACAACAAAAGTGGTGTGGGAACATCGTTTAATGAATTTGAGAGCTTATTAGAAGTCCTTAGACATGATTTAAGAATAACTTTTTTGAAAGAAGTTGTTTTGAGTGAGGAGGACTAGGATTGGAGTTCAAAAGAGCTTTATATTAAATGAAGGAGACCAAGAGAGAGAATGTGCAAAATGTAAGAATTAAATATCTTATATAAGAAAAGTCAATAGAAGGTGAAACAACATGATAAACCCAACTAGATAAGGAAAGTGCCTTGACGAGAAAGTCAAAGAAAGAAGTCACCTATCTTTGGAAGATATTGTTGAAGAATAAGATAGCCAATATTCTTTGGAAGATGTAGAGTAAACACATAGAAAAATATTGAACAATATGGAATTGATAGGAGATTTGGTTCTTTTGGGTGGAAGTAAAGCCCTATGAGGAAGTAGAAAATGCAACAAAACAAACCATAAGAGAAACCATGTCTATTGAAACCTAGATGTTTGAACAATTAAAGAGAAGATAAAGGATATAGATAGAGATTGGATAATTAATAAATATCATTTATCTAATGAAAGTTGATGCACATAAATGTTTCTAGGCTAGGGGATTGGGCTAAATATGTGATGTGTTTTTGCAAAAACAAAAATAACCCTAAGCTTGCAATGGAGTGCCACATTTAAGACCTTGTATATTATTCTGATTGTTGCTTTTTTGGTTTGAAAATCAATTATATTTGGGCTTCTAATAGGTTATGAGTTCAAACCTTGCTTTTGATTTGGATTTCCTTATGCATATCACTTTTCTTGTTTGAGTTTGAGCATTTGTAGGTGAAAAAGAGAGCTGGATGCTAGAGGTTAAGGCAACATAAGAAATATGCATTTTTTCTTGAACCTAGAACTTACACATTTTATTGGGATGAAGAGGGTCACAAGCACCACACTTCACATTTTTTTGGACACTACACTAGGGCCTCTTATACCCCAATTAATGAAGCTACTTCCATGCCATTGGGTTGATGTGCTTACATCCATGATTTCCAATATACCACATGGCATTAGGCCCATTGAGGCTATACTTAGTAACCCTAGTAGTACATGCACATGAGGGTGCGACATTGATAAGCACTAATTTTCTTGCCATATCACTCTAGGATATCTCCCATAGTTAGGAATTTTTGGATTGAGAGAGATAGGGGTTGGTGCTCCGAGAGCCATGTAAAGTATGCATCAATTGAAAGAGAGGGTTGCTATTGAACAATACCTTTATAAGGAAGTTGTAAGTGTGAGGGTGGATTGTAATTTCATTTTATCAATCAAGGGGTGAGGTTATGAGTGCTAAAGAATATAAATCATATCAAGAAACTTGTTTGCATGAATGCATTACAATGTTGATACAAAATTTTCAATGCATTCATATCTTCTTATGTAAACATTGAATTCTTAATTGGTATATCTTGATCTTTATCAATATCTTCATCAAAAAGTTGATTTTTTAAGCACAATGTTCATCATTGCATGAATTTTCTTTCCTAGACTATACTGAGGGTTGTGAAGGCACCCTTGGGAATGGGCTTAGTGTAAGGTTTGGGCCTTTCCCTACAACATAACTAAGAGAACATAGTGAGAGCAAAATGGGGTGAGAGTAGGTCTTTTATTAAATATTGGGAGGTGTGGAGAGAGATAGATAATTGTGTTATGGTTTTATCATATATACTACTTGGTATGGTTGGCATTGCTAGCCAAACTTGTTAACTAGGCATTGCACAATTGGTAGACTTGCAAAGCTCAACGAGGCTTTGCCCTATCCACTTTGGTTTTTTGTGAGAAAAGGGAAATGAACATGTTATTGCAAGGCCACTTCCCTTTGCTCATAAAGGAATTATAAATAATTCATTTTGCATGCATTCAACAAGGCACTTCATGCCTAATGTGTAAAATCCTAGGAATTTGAATAGGTTGTTTGTTGACATTATTCACAAAAGAACATACTTAGTCATATATACTTATATACTATAATAGATAACATGCTTTTATAAATTCAATAATGCATTTCCTTGAGATGTTGAACGTGTGAAGAGCTTGTGTGCGTGCGTGTAGGCATATGTAGATTAATGCAGTTTTCATGGACCTCCATCTATTGATGTTTATATCTCTCCTTGTCTATCTCACATAAGTATAGTTAGTGCTTACTACATAATTGATGTAAATCAATAATGTAAAATATTGATGTGAATCAACATTTATCAATGCACTAAACATCTTCAAGAACATAAAAAATTAGTGTGAATCAAGAGTTTCTTGATGAAAAATGTAGTGGTAGATGGATTGAAATAGAAGAAGAGTTTAATGAAGAATAAGGTTGACATGTTGATAAGAAATTCTAGGTTGATGTTTAAAAATAGAAGAGGAGTTTAAGAAAGAATAAGATTGACATGTAGCATTAATTCAAACCATCTTTTATAATTTGTTCTTTCATGCTTAATTAGGGAGCATCAATTGCACTCTAATGTAATTGTGAACAAAGGAACAAAGATTCATGCACCTATTTCTAATTTAGTTGAATGTAGTTAGATATTCTCTTTTGTTTCAATTCTTTTTAAACATGCCAAAAGCTCTTTTAAGACCAATGTTGCCGACCATTCATGCAAGAGGAACATTTGCACTTCGCCTTTACACAATGTCACAAATATTGTATTGCTTTCGAAAAATGCTTGCCTTACTAAAGAGAGAACTTTTTTAAATTGATTTTAGTAGATGTTATACTTTTTATGATTGCAATCTATGTTTCTTGATAAACAATTGATACTAATCCAACACTATCCATGAACTTGTTAATATTGAGGGATGCACAAAGAACAGGTTCTAATAATGAACGAATCCAATGAGACCATAACATAAAAGCATTGGACATATCCCCTATATTGAACCTCAACAAAAGCTGAACTAGAAGAATTCAAGTATGCTAGGGTAGGCAAGAGCTCCACAATGTGAGCAAGACTTTGGCACATAATTGGATCCATCAATATAGAAGTAAATTACTCCGTCAAGTATAGTTTTATTTCCAACAAGGTAATATGTGTAGGTGTAAGTAGAGATTTGAAGAAGCAATTGAAAAAGGAAAGATATTTGGCCACATTTAGAAAAGAAAAAGAAAATATGAATTCTCTTAATTTAAGAAAAATAAGGTATTTATATATACATATAAAAACCTCCAAGTTATCATAAGTGGATTTAGATAGAAATCCACTTATATACATATAAAAACCTCCAAGTTATCATAAGTGGATTTAGATAGAAATCCACTTATATACATATAAAAACCTCCAAGTTATCATAAGTGGATTTAGATAGAAATCCACAATGTACAATGCATCACTTAAAATAATCACTTTTTCAAAAAACTTGCAAGTCAACAACATTTCTCAAATACTGGTTGTTAAAATAATCACTTTTTCAAAAGACGAACCTCATGGCAAAAAGAGTAATAATATTACTTAATGACATACTTGCAACAAAAGGCAACCAATATAGTTGTATATAGAAAAATATCAAATTCATGATTTTAGTATAATAAAAGAACAAATGTCAAAAAGCTTATCACAAGAAGGCTATACTATGGCTCAAGAGGAATGGAGACACTTGCCCATTTGTATCAACAAACCATGGAACCTTGCAACAGATATCCTCAAAGACAATACCTGCTTTTGCATAAAAGACAATTGTTCTACAAATCTAGAAAAACAAATCTTGTAATTCTCCCTTGAGTAAACAAGAGTGCTTTCATTTTCTATTCCCCAAGGACGACATATTTGCTTCATAACATGATCCACAAAGTGCCATATTTCATATGTAGGCTCCATTGCACCTTTTAGCTTGTAGTAGTCTTTATTTCTTGAGCCAACATCATGAGCAATTTATTTTGAATTTGTATTTTCTTGAACAAATAGTGAAAGTTATTACCAACATGAATAAAAACTCTTTCTACTTGGTCTTCTATCTTACAAAAACTCCAAGTAGTAAGAGAGCTCATCATTGCATTGAAAGCTCTTACACACTTCATGTTGGAAGGATGTGGTTGTTGCTCTTCCACTTTGTTTTGTTATATAAGTGCATGCCTTTTATCTGTAACCAAAAATGGATTTGGATTGAAAGTGAAAAAAGACAACAAACTATCCATGACATCTCGTAAGAAGGTTGAGAGCCACACAAGATAGTAACATTGAATGAAAGAAGCAAGTAAATTCTTAGAATATATATGTGTATATATGTATATATATAACAATCTGGAAAGGGATATCCAAAAAGTTAAAAAATGCATGAAATATGACAAGAGTAATGCACCTTGATGAGTGACACCAAAGGTAAGCATATTTGAGAAGCATTAAAAAAAAACATTTCTTTATAATGCCCAAAGATATTGAATATGGAGCGGTGGTAAGGACTACATTGGACACTAGTATATGTACTTCAAGGACAAATGATTAACCATTATTCATTGTCATGTTGAAGTCTTTTGCAACACAATAGAACTCAACCATCATACATGCCAACATTGAAAACTAGAAAATTCTATGAGAAAGAACAAATAAGATACATGAAAAATCGAGACTAAATTGTAAAAGATATGCATCAATTGTGAAAACAAAGTAAGGGGAGGAAATTTATTTTACTTTCTATAAGACTTCATGATACACAATGTTTGCGGTGGTATGTGAGTTAGCACTCTTATATTTTAATGAAACTTTGATTGAAGCAGCATACCATACAATTGAATGCAACATAAAGTTGATCATGGGAGAATACTTGAGGCGAGTGAGCCCCTAAGTACAATAGTATGAGGAAAGATATCATCTCATCCAATGCCCATAAGCTTCCTAAGAAAGGCAAAATGCTCTATTGAGAGACTTCTCATTATAGGAGATGGGATGGACATTATGAAAAATTGTGATACAAGTTGTATATTCTACCTGGCATGGTGTCAAATGGACACTCTATTCATGGCATGCTATATGGTTACATCTAATAGATGGCATTGAGATGCTATCAAGGATATCATGAGGTACCTAAAGGGAATAGAAGCTATGTGCATATATTATGGTGACCAGGATATAGGAGTCATGGGGTACACTATCTCTGATTATGCAGGAGATGTAGATAGTATGAAATTCACCTCTGGATATGTCTTCATCTTTGTTGGAGGTGTACTAAAAATGCTATGTTAGGACGAGTAGCTATCATGTCATACATCAAATCACCCATGGTAGATGCATAAGGGATTTTTCCTATCTCCACCTTTTGCTTATCAGACTGTAAACAATTGGCTTGACTAACCTTTACATGAGAAGGTAGAGAACAAGTAACAGGTTTACCATCCTGCATATGAAATCTTTTAAGCACTTTCTTGATATAGTCTTTCTACAATAGATAAAGGAGCCCCTTAGAGAGATCACACATGATGTGCACCCCAAGAATATGTTAGGCATGTCCCATGCCTTTTAACTTAAATCTCTTCTTGAGATGAGTTCTCAAGGCATCTAGCTCATCATGTGCTCTCTTAGAAATAAGCATATCATCCACATAGAATACCAAAATCATAAGGTTTCCATCACGAGTCTTCTTCCTCTATAAACATGGATCCATAGCATTATGGCTATATCCCTGTGAATGCATAAAATCATCCAACTTGTGGTATCATTCCGTAGGTGCCTGCTTAAGGCCATAAAGACTCTTTCTCAACTTGCACACTAGGTGTTTCTTGCCTTTTTCTTTAAAGCCCTTAGGCTGTTGCATATAGGTCTCATCATGCAAGTTCCCATGTAAAAAAGGCATATTTATATCCATCTGATAAAGGTCTAGATCTACTGAGCAACCAATGCTTGTACCAAGATTAGGGTCATCATTTTGACCATAGGAGAAAAGACTTCATCGAAGTATATATCCACTTGCATGGCAATGCCTTCTTGCCACTAGGAAAAGGAACCAAATTCCACATATGGTTAGTCTACAAGGAGTCAAACTTTGGCTACATAGCCTTGTCCCATGAGTGAGTATTATCTTTGTGTAAAGCCTCATCATAAGAGAGAGTCTCACTAGTATCTTATAGCATAACATAATCCATGGAGGACGTAAAGTGCTTGTCTTGCTCTAGTAGAGCATGTCAGAACAAGTTGATCTTGGACAAGAGATGGGACCTAGGCCATTGCATTATTAGTTGTTATAGTCTGTCTAGCTGATTGCATGAGGAGGCACCGTTTGAAAGATCTCCGTGCGTACCTCAACCACCTACTTAGGTCACTTATGCATCTTTTTCTCATGGAAAACGACATCATGGATGTGGATAACCTTGCGAGTTGCAGATCCAATAGGTGATAGCATATCTCACCTGCATCGCCATAACCAAGAAAGATGCATTTCATGGACTTAGAATCCAGCTTATTGCAGTTGTCCTTGGAAACATGGCAGAATGCCTCACAACCAAAGACATGCAAATAAGCATAGCATGGATGCTTAGTTCATACCTCCTCTATAACCGGGTAATCGATAGCAATGCAAGGGGATTCTTAACCAAGTGTACAATAGTAATGATTCCCTCAGCCCAAAAGTGTTGTGGTAAGCTTGCCTTGGCTAAGCATACTATGGACTCACTCCTGAATCCTCTTTTTCATGTGTTCATCAATACCATTCGAGGGAGAAGTATAGGGAGCGGTCAATTGACGCTTAATACTCCACTCATCGCAAAAATACTCAAAAAATTTTGAGATATACTCACCCCCATTATTTAACCTTAGGTATTTCAGCCTTTATCTAGATTGGTTCTCAATAAGAGCAAGCCAATGTTGAAAGGTAGACAAGACGTTTTATTTTTGCTTAATAGGGTAAGCCCAGATCTTATGTGAGTAATTATCAATGAATGTGACAAAGTACTTCACACCACCTAGTGACTGACAGGGCATGGGACCACATATATGCCCGACTTCTTATGCATACTATGTGTTTACTTGCCATATAAACAATGATCACAACACTCAAAATACTTATAGTCTAGGGACATAATATATTATAAACTGGTAAGCATTTTCATTTAAAGACATGTGTCAAAGGTGATGATACCAAAGAGATACATGTGGAACTGTAGCCATAGCCAAAACATGGTCAATTGACCCAGATATAAGCAAAGGATAGAGGGTACTAGACTTAGCACCACGTGCAATAACAAGATTCCCATGGGAAATCTTCCATGAGGGATCACCAAAAGAGATAACATAACCTTCATCATCCAAGGTGCCAAAATAGAGATAAGGCTCTTCATGAGAGCCAATATATGATGTACATCATGAATAATGAACATGCTGCCTAAACTAAAAAATATCTAGACATCACCAATACCAAGTATCTCCAATGCCACAAGTCATTACCCAATCGGACAGATCTAGTCATGTTGCGATAGGAGTGAAACAATGCTCTATGAGGGGTCACATGAAAGGAAGCTCCTAAATCTATCAACCAACAGTGAGTATATCCTAATAAAGCATCAGTCAGCTATGAAGCATTCAAAGAAGAAGTTGCCAAGATAAGATCATAAGATATATCACGTTGCACTATATTAATCTCCTCAATCTTGATACTAGACTTGCTAGGCACAATGTTGTGATCATCATTTTTGTCATGCACTTTACTCTTTACCTTTTCCTTGTCTTTGCAAATCTTATGGCATTGTGGTCGAATATGACGTGCTTTTTCACAATAATGACAAGTAAGATATAACTTATAGCCACATGACTTACTGCAAGACTATCCACATGTCTGAGATTGAGACCTGTTAGAGTCTTTACCACCACCATTTCCATCCTATCGACCTCTCATAGTCAATGCATATGATGTATGGAAAGCATCCACATTCTTTTTGTTCAACTCTTTTGTCAAGAGGACATTCTCAACATCCTGCAATTTCAGCCCATCTTTAGCAGAGAGAGTTGTACAAAAAATGTCCCACAACTCAAGTAGAATACCAAGTAGAAATAAAGGATGCAAAGTATCCTTGAACTTAATCTCTTAAGAATCTAGATAGTTGATGATGGAGTGAAACTCATTTAAGTGTGCAAACATAGAAGTTCCTTCCTTCATGTGAAGGTCCATCAACTATTTTAGCCAATACATTTGAGATGCATGACTTTTCTTGTCATAAATATTTTTAATCTATGTCCAAAGCTCTATGTAGTCCGATTTCTAGTTACAACATTGTAGTGAACTTGCTTAGAGAGTGATAACATGATCGTGGAGGACTTGCATAGCTAACCCAATTCATCCCAATCCTCAGCCACAATGTTTTTGGGTTTGGCACCCCCCATTTTTGAGTGGTCTAACATGCAATTTCACACTAAAACCTACCATATCTGGGATTTCCAATTGCTATAATTGGTCCCATCTAGTTTCTCAATATTGAAGATAGCACTATTGTGAGAACCACTAGCCATAATGAGACTAAGAAAGTATAAAAAAGGGAAAGACAAGATACTATAATACCTTTCAAACGAGCCCTAAAACTATTGCTAAATCAAGTGGAAGTTAGGAGATATTGCCAAAGTAATGAGCTATCCAAAACTTGTAAGAAAAAGACTGTGAAGTCCAAATGACCACCCTCAAATAGAATGCATAAAACTAAAATGACACGTTACTACAATGATCTGTAGTAATATGCCAACAACCAACTGTAAGTAACTAAGAACGGAGAAGCTAGGAACAACTGACACTGAAGACGGTCACAACTATAGTGTGTTAGAAACCATACATGCAATAGGCATATATGTCATGCATAAGGGAGGTCTCAAGGGTAAATGAAGAGAATTTCCAGATGCATATCACACTGAGCAAAAGCTAAATGCATAACCTAGAAGCATATAAATACCACTGATAATATCTTGACATACATAAGTACTAGGTCCAAGAAGTTGAGAATGATGATTTGGTGGCCACTACCCTCCATGGTCTTGGAGAGGAGTACAAGCAGTTTGACACTTCCATATTAGTGCATCAAGGACCACTCTAACTTTGATGAACTTGTGGCAATTTTTTTGCATGAAGAAGTGAAGCTTCGACTCAATACAAGTTCGAGTGGTTCTAAGAATAGCAGGGAGAATGTCTTCTACTCAAATCAAAGGGGTAGAGGTGGAAGAGGAAGGTCAAACTTTAGAGGAAGAGGGGTTGGAAATGCATATGCAGCCCGTGGACAACAAGATAATGGATGGAAAAATAGGTACACTTAAGCAAATAGAGGTGCCTGTAATGCTCATGGAAGAGGGGGTTACTCATCTATAGGAAGAGGTACTCGGAAGTAGCTCCAAATGAGCCATGGACAACAATCAAACAAGGATTGTCATTTTTATAGAAAATATGGGCATGTAGCTAAAGTTTCCTACAAGAATAAGATGATCAGAGAGCAAGAGGAAGGAAACATGGTAATTATGTCTCTTCTAGTCGTATGCAGGAGGATGACAGGTTGTTTTCTATGCAAGATGTGAAGAAGGGGTTGCCTACACAAGGCAAAGAAGATGATGTATGGTATATAGAATCAAGGACATCTAACCACATGACTTCTTAACATGGAGAGTGGTTGACACATTGGTAGAAGGTGCTCATGGATATGTTTGCATAGGATATGATATGCATCATGACATTAAGCATACTAGTACCATTTCCTTGATGATGCACGGTGACAAGTTAAAGAGACTATATGATGTGTTACATGTATCCTCAATTACCAAAAACTTGCTTTCTGTGGGACAAATGGCTGAACAGAATCTACAAGTTAGATTCAATAGAGATGGATGCTACATTGAAGAGTATAGTCAAGGAGGAAAACTCATTGCTAAAGGCAAAAGAAATGGTAGGATGTTTACATTGGATACAAAAGTTCTAGCCTTGAATGCTGCTATATATTCCCATGACAATGTTGCAATAAGGGACATTGAGATATGGCATAAAAGGATTGGTCATGTAAATGTTCTAAAGTTTTTAATCAATTTGGGAAGCTATCAAGGATTCCATTTATGAGGCATGTAGGCACCACTACTAGACCATTATAGATTGTACATTGTGATGTATGGGGACCCTCATAGAATGCATCTCTTGGGGGATCATGCTACTATGTGTCATTCATAGATGACTATAGTAGGTACGCATGGTTGTATGTATTGAAGCACAAGAGTGGTGTCATGGATGCTTTTCAAGACTTCAAGAGACATATGGAGAAAGAATTGGCATGTTATATCTCATGCTTGAGATCTGATAGTGGTGGAGAATATGTCTCTAAAGACTTTGATCACTTCTTGGCAGCCCATGGGATAAAGAGGCAATTGACATGAATGTACACACCACAGCAAAATGGTGTGGCAGAAAGGAAAACCAAGGTGATCATGGAATCAACTAGAGCCATGTTGAATGAGAAGAGCCTACCAAATGCATATTAGGAAGAGGCTATAATGATTGTTGTGTATGTCATGAATCATACACCAAAAACAGGGATACATTGCATTGATTGGCACCAATTTGGATTGTCCAATCATAGTCAATGAGAGATTCAACTATGTGCTCTTGTTTACCAATTGATTTAACCTTAGTATAGTCAGGTGGAATTAGCCCTTCATCTTCTAGGTTGATAGTGACAATCTGGACCATGTACATGGAGATGTGAGCCTCAACAGATGGAAACGGATTGTTGCTAGATGTGTCTTGTGATAACTACAAGATGTGTGTGTTTTGTATCATTCTTCCAAGTAAGTCACACATTGTCAATATTGTGAGTTGTATTTGAGCCATCTTTCTATGAAGTTGGATAAGGGTTTTGACATTTCCAAACATGTGCCCATTTTTCAAGTCCCATTACTTTAAAAAAGGTTTCTTGTTCAAAGTCAAGAGGTGCATGATATGATTGCTCCCAATGGTATGTAGCCGTGTGTTCTTAGTTTTCCCTTTTTCACCGAAGCTCAATGCTAGGACTTGTATTGGAATCATGGTATGGTTAAGGATATCATGTTCATTTATTTTTATGTTTAGTTCCAAGAAGTTGAGAGTATCTTCCTTGATTTGCTTAGCTTCAAAGGAAACCTTAGCAAGTTAGGTTGGACGAGGGTGTTAGCCATTCCAGTACTACATTAGGTTTAGGTTATGTATGTTTTGAAAATAAATCAGATGGGAGAGAGGTGAAGACACAGGGGATACAGTAGTAGTAATAAGGAGATGTCACATGCGTGCAAAAAATATATGAAAATACCCCTTATCTACCCCCTATTTAAGGGACCTTGCCTTATAAAATGTACATTTCTTCCCTTATATAACCCCCTCCCTTACACTCATGTGGTACCATACGGTAAACCCTAGTGGACTCCCTGGGGGTGAAGAATCAAGGGAGAGCACACAAAGGCAATGGATATTTGAGCGTACAGAGAGACATGGCTGAAATATTCTTCTTCTTGTTACTTCTTTTTCTACACAAAAGAACTTATTTCACAACATGATAAAAGACTAATATGAAAGTACCACAATATATGTACACGTGGGGACTAGTTGTAAACCCGCCAAGGAAAGAAGAGATGGAACAATGATTGTGCCATAACAAGGATGGACTATGTGGGTGTAGTCAATCATAGAATTGTTGGCATATCCTCATGTTGGTCACTAACATGGCAATGAAAAAATTTCTTGCCACATCACTAAGATGCATAGTGGATGCTAACTCATGTAGAGCTCAACATCTCAACACTCCCCCTTGAGCTCAACATGAGTTCATAAACTCCAAGCATATTCGTGAAGCATTGAAGCTTCTCAAATCTCAAGGCATTGCTGAAAATGTCAGCAGCTTGATTCTCTATCCTAACATAAACTGAGTCAATATCACGTGACACAATCTGCATCTGAATGAAATGGTAATGGACCTATGTATTTTAGTTCATGCATAATACATTAGGTTCCTAGCCAATTGAATGATACTAAGGTTATCTCACAAGAGATGATAACCTTCTTGTCTGTTCATATCTCCAAATTACCAAGTAGCTTGCATAATCAAGCTACCTCACATGATGCAATTGTAGCACCTCTATACTCTGCCTCTATACTAGATAAAGCAATTGTCAATTGTTTCTTGCTACTCCAAGTGATAGCAACAATGCCAAAGGAAAGCATAAAACCATTGGTAGATCTCTTATACTTCAGAGTTAGATCTTAACTTCTTTCTAATCATCTTCATCAAAGGCACACTGTGCCTCCAAGGTTAATATTGTACATGAGGATACATATTTTTTAGAAATTATTTAATATTGACAATGAACTCATAACCTATTAGAAGCCCAAATATAATTGATTTTCAAACCAGAAAAGCAACAATCATAACCTATTAGAAGCCCAAATATAATTGGTTTTCAAACCACAAAAGCAACAATCATAATCATATACAAGGTCTTCAAACTTGGCACTCCATTGCAAGCTTAGGGTTAAAGTATGAACTTCCAAGTCTACCCAAAAATCCAAGTGGGTTAAAGTATGAACTTCCAAGTTTTCCCACACACCCAAGTGGATAGAAGGAATTGATAGAAGTGCTCTGTGGCTCAAGGCAAAAGAAACATAAACATAGTTTTTTGTATTGGTGGCTAGTCTACTTAGACATGTGAGACCTTTCGCAATTCTATCTATCTAGACATGTGCATGTGACTAAGAGCCAATAGGCACAAGAAACATCTTGGGTAAGTTGCTCATGAATATATGTGTGCATTGTTGAGATATTGAGCTCCACTCGTGATACACCAAGGTGACCGTTGTGTATTTATGTCACCGACTTGTCAGTTGCAGACGTGGTTGGTACACCACCCATGAATAATAGCTACATGATAGCTATCCTTATCTACTCTAGTTCATGGCTCAGTTAGTATGCCACCTTAGTTAGTTGAGTTTGGTTTGAGACCCATATATAGGGTTCTTCTATTTCTTTGTATGAGAGTTCTTTTGGCTTACACAAACTAAGAAGAGGAAAACTGTTTTCAGCCTCCACCCTTGTGTGTATTCCCCCATTGTGCAAGCAAGAAAGCTACAAGTGAGACTCCTTCCTTCTCTCCCACAATCGTGACATGGTATCAGAGCCTTGTTCGTGGTAAGGAGCTCAAGAAAGCAAGCCAAGCTCTCGGTGTTCTGGTAAGAGGAGCAGTGTTGCTTTCATTTTCTGTTTTGGAAGCAAATCTCTGCAGGTAGCACAGCCGGAAAGTGCAGGAGTGCATTGTCTCAGGTTGAGACGCCCTTCACGGTGAAGCAAGAGGACCCTGTTTTTTTGATTTGAGGCCATTCCAAGGCCTGTTTTGAAGGCGGAAGTTTTTTGCACGCACTCAGGAAAAGGCCCTATTTTATACTGTGCGACCACTGTTCTACAGGTCGGTGAAAAGTTACCACAGAGATTGCATCGTATGCTTGTTTGCAGAGACATTGGGAGTTACAGAATTATCCCTGTTGCATGTTGATGCAAAATCGTCACTAGGAAGTGACTGTGTGGTCAAATACCACTTTCGCCAGTTTTGCAGATTTGCCCTTGTGAGGGTGAAGCTGTGTTTTTTGCAGTGATAGAATTTTTTGCAGTATTCTGTAATGGCGTCTGATTCTCTCTCACAGATTGTCACTGAAAAGCTTGACAAGAACAACTTCCAAGCATGGAAGTTTAGAATGATGAATTTCCTTATGGGAAAAGGATATTGGAATTTGTTGCAGGAAATGAAGAAGAACCAGTTCTTCCTGATGTTCCCAATCAACAGCAAATGCAGGCATTTAAAGCATGGCATGAGAGAGCCAGGAAAGTTATGTACTGGCTATCTATCAGTATTTCAGACTCTATGATTGTGCATATTCAGGATGCAAGTACGCCAAAGGAGGCATGGGATACTTTGTCAAAAATGTATAGTACAAATACTCAAGCCAGGAAAATGCAGCTCAAGCAAGAGTTGCATAATGTGCAAAGAGAAAATATGAGCATCAATGACTACCACATGAAGGTGAAGAAGATTGCAGATGCACTTGCTTCCATTGGGTCACCAGTGGAAGATGATGATTTAGTTTCTGTGACCTTGAATGGTCTAGGAAAGGATTATGCACAGTTTCGGACATCCTTCTCCGTTCGTGAAAGATTTCCTGATTTTGAGGAGTTGATTGCTCTTCTAATTTCTGAGGAGTAGAGAAATGGTGGTGCATCTTCTTCAGGAGGAACTTCAAAAGAAGCTGTCTTCTACTCAAATGCTGGAAGAGGTAGAGGCAGAGGTAGAGAAGGCCGCTTTGGAGGCCGTGGCATAAATCAGAATATGCAGCAAACTCAAGAAAACCAGTCCTATGGAGGAGGACGTGGTAACTCTAGAGGCAGGGGGAGCCAAAGAGGTCGTGGTGGATGGCAAAGAGGTCAAAATGCAAACAGTAATGTTGAATGCTACTACTGTGGTAAAATGGGTCATATGGCTAAAGACTGCTATAAAAAGCAGAATGACATCATGAATGGAAAACTGCAACAAGGGAATTATGCATCTTCTAGTAGACAGGGTGATGACAGAAATGAGCATTTGTTCATGGTGCAGCACATGAACAATTCTGTAACAAGTGCAGAAGAAAGCAATGATGTATGGTATGTTGACTTAGGTGCATCAAACCACATGACAGGTCATGCAGAATGGATGGAGGATGCAAGGAAAATGGAAAAACCAGGATTTGTGGAGACTGGTGATGATACTGCACATCCTATTGTGTAGATTGGAAAAATTCCCTTGTCTATGCAGGATGGGAAAAAGAAATACCTGTCCGATGTATTTCATGTCCCGAATATCACCAAGAATCTGGTTTCTATTGGTCAAATGGTTGAGCAGGGCTTGCAGGTCACATTTAATCCTCATGGATGCTTTGTTGAGGATATGAAAAATAAAGGTCGCTTGATAGCAAAAGGAAAGAAGAAGGGCAGAATGTTTACGTTGGATGCAGACATGTCTGAATTGAGTGCAGCAATGTTTGCACATGGGACCGGTGTAGTTGCAGATATTGATATCTGGCATAAACGCATTGGTCATGTTAATGTACACCGACTTAAATCAATGCAGGTCCAAAATATTGTTGCAGGATTGCCAAAATTCAAGGTTGCAGAAATGCATAAGGTATGTGAAGCCTATCATTTTGGAAAACAGGCAAGGAAACCATTTCCTAGACATGTTCAAGAGAGTAAGAAGCCATTGGAATTAATCCACTCTGATGTGTGGACTACTAAAGCTGCATCTCTTGGAGGCTGTCATTATTTTGTCACTTTTATTGATAACTATAGCAGAAAAGTTTGGGTGTATTTTATGAAAAAGAAAAGTGAAGTTTTTGGGCATTTCAAAACTCTTAAAGCTATGGTTGAAAAAGAAACAGGCCTGCAAATAAAATGCCTAAGGTCAGATGGAGGGGGAGAGTACCTCTCAAATGAGTTTGCAAGGTTCTTGCAGGAGCATGGCATAAAGCAGCAATATTCATGCAGTCATACCCCACAGCAAAATGGAATTGCAGAAAGAAAAAACAGGCATATTGGAGAGGTATCTCGTGCCATGCTCAATGAAAAAGACTTGCCAGATTTTTATTGGGCTGAAGCAATTGCTATAGCAGTCTATATAATGAACAGGACTCCCACTGCAGCAATACATGGGATGACTCCAGAGGAGAGGTATACTGGTAGGAAACCAGATATTTCTCATTTGAAAATTTTTGGTTGCATTGCCTATGTACATGTGCCAGATGAGTTGAGATCCAAGTTGGATCCAAAAGCTGAGAAGTGCATCTTTATTGGTTACTCTCTGCAGCAAAAAGGGTATAGATGCTATAACCCTTCTACTCGTAAGTTTACAGTGAGCAGAGATGTTGTTTTTGATGAGATGAGTAGCTGGTATAAACCAGTAAATGTGATTGATGATGTAGATGCACAAAATGGTAATGCTGCACAGAATTCACAGCAGCAGTCACAAAATATTAGTGGACCTCAAGCGTCCTCTAGCAGTGGTTCACATTCTTCGCCATGGACAGGCAGATTGAGATCAGGAGAATCTTCTCAAATTAATGCAGATAGTGGTATGCAGGTATCACGAAAAGGAAAAGAGAAGGTTGATCAGCCCATGTTTGATGTGAAAGTAGGTCACTCTTATGTGGATGGTGAATCCAGTGGCTCAGAACAGAGCATTGATGATGAGTTGGGCATTCCTTCTATTGTTACACCTGGAGTAAGGAAGACCAAGAATGTTTTGAGAGTACCTGTGAGTGAACCCACTTTGCGCAGGTCTACCAGAGTTAGGTATCCTGTGGATAGGCTGAAATATGATGGATTTACAGCCATTCACTATGCACATATGGTCAAGGTGATACAGGAACCAGAACCCACTTCTTTTGAGCAAGCCATGGGAAAAGAAAAATGGGAGAAAGCCATGGATGAAGAAATGGATGCCTTGGAAGCAAATGCTACATGAGAATTGGTACCTTTGCCTAAAGGTAAGAATGCAATTGGCTGTAAGTGGGTTTATAAGGTGAAGCACAATGCAGATGGTTCTGTGAATAGATACAAGGCAAGATTAGTAGTCAAGGGGTATGCACAAACATATGGCATTGACTATGAAGAAACATTCAGTCCGGTTGCAAGGATGGCAACTGTAAGAGCAGTCATTGCTATGGCTGCATCAAAGGAATGGTCTTTACATCAGATGGATGTAAAGAATGCCTTCTTGCATGGTGACTTGCAAGAAGAGGTCTATATGGAGCAGCCACTAGGTTATGTGCATGATGTTCATCCTGAGTTTGTTTGTAGGTTGAAGAAAGCCTTGTATGGCTTGAAGCAAGCACCTAGAGCATGGTCTGACAAGATAGGATAGTATCTTGTCACTATTGGCTTTCAGATTTCCAAGGCAGATTTCTCACCTTATGTGAGAAAAATAGAGAAAGGTATTATGCTACTTGTCATTTATGTTGATGATTTGATTATGACAGGTGACAGTGATGAAGATATCCTTCATGTGAAAATGCTATTGAAGCAGAAGTTTGAGATGAAGGATTTGGGAGAGCTGCGTTATTTCTTGGGCATTGAGGTGATTAGATCACCGAGTGGGATACAGCTCTTGCAAAGGCAGTATGGATTGGACATGCTGTCCAAATATGGGATGACAGGCTGTAAGCCTATTTCAGTTCCTTTGGAGCTGAATGTGAAGCTGAGCGCAGATGCAGGTGAGCTTCTAGAAGACCCTACTATGTACAGACGCATAGTAGGAAGTTTGATTTATATGACTATTACCAGGCCAGATTTGAGCTATGCTGTTGGATTGGTAAGTCAGTTTATGCAGGCTCCAAGGAAACCGCATTTGGATGCGGCTAGACGCATACTCAGGTATGTGAAGTCCACATTGCAGTATGGACTATTTTATGAGACTGGGGTTCAGATAAAGCTGCATGGATACACTGATGCTGATTGGGCTGGTAGTATTTCTGATAGACGATCTACCAGTGGATATGTGTTCTCTTTTGGGAGTGCTGCAGTCACTTGGAGCAGCAAGAAACATCCTACAGTTGGCTTGTCGAGCACAGAGGCTGAGTACAGGGGTGCAGCAATGGCTGCATGTGAGGTAGCTTGGTTGCATAAGCTACTTTATGATATGCATCAGTCTACAGATGGGTCAGTTGTCATTTATTGTGACAACATGAGTAGTATACACTTGGCAAATAACCCAGTCTATCATGCTAGAACAAAGCACATTGAGGTGCATTATCACTATGTGCGGAGGGTTTTACTAGGTCTTATTGATCTAGTTTATGTCAGCACAGAGGATCAGGTAGCTGACATATTTACGAAGGCATTGGGCGCAGAGAAGCTGCGCAAGTTCAAAGACCTGCTTGGTGTGTAGGAATTGGGATTGAGCTCGAGGGGGAGTGTTGAGATATCGAGCTCCACTCGTGATACGCCAGGGTGACCGTTGTGTATTTATGTCACCGACTTGTCAGTTGCAGACACGGTTGGTACACCGCCCATGAATAATAGCTACATGATAGCTATCCTTATCTACTCTAGTTCGTGGCTCAGTTAGTATGCCACCTTAGTTAGTTGAGTTTGGTTTGAGACCCATATATAGGGTTCTTCTATTTCTTTGTATGAGAGTTCTTTTGGCTTACACAAACTAAGAAGAGGAAAATTGTTTTCAGCCTCCACCCTTGTGTGTATTCCCCCATTGTGCAAGCAAGAAAGCTACAAGTGAGACTCCTTCCTTCTCTCCCACAATCGTGACATGCATCATGTGGGTTCAAAATAAGGTATAGTTTAAATATCACTTTTATACATTTTTACATACAAAATGGTGTAATATAAAGGATTTATTTACAGATTGGATAGAAAAGGGTTATGTTTTATTTAGGAAATATTCACACATAATGATATTTATAAAAAGGCCTTGAACACACATGATATAGAGGATATACATATAGTAACTTCCCCAAGAGTGATATCCACATCCAATTAGCTTGTAAAAAGTAGTTGCGTTGTCGTGCCACTATGCGGGCACAGTGTGAAAAAATCTGGAGTGAATCATCATTTGACTTCTTTATTGATATAGAGAGTCAATGTGATCTGAGTCATTAGTGCTAGTGTCTGTGGCATAGATGGTCCAAAATTACTAGATTGTGAGACAATTTTAGCCTATTATTTATTGTAAATATCCAAAAAATCTAGGAAAACTTCTAGATTAGGATGGCATGAAAAAAGCAAGTTGCTTTTCCAGCCAAATTTGGGATTTTTCATAAAAAAGACAGATGGGAAAAATCTGCACGTCGGGATTGCTATTGACAGGCTGAAAACTGCACTTTGAACATGAAGGAGTGATCTAGGAGATCCCTGAACACGTGTCCTGAAGTTTTAACCCCCTTTTGGAGCCAACGAAGCCATCAGATTTGGATTTTGAGCAGTAGAGAGGAAGCTGTTGTATTGATGCACATTTTTGGTCTACAGAGGAGCTCTATGAGAACTAATGCCTATAGTGCCAAACAAGGGATTCCAGGTCTTGTCAATACATATTGATTCAATTAATTGTGCTTTGTCTTTATTGTGTTTATCTCTTGTCTATTCTTTTTCTTCTCTTCCATCTCTTATCTCTACTTCCTTCTATCTTTGATCCTCGGTGGATACGACCTTTTGACAAAAACCCCTCCGACATTGGTGAAGTCGAGGTGAAAGGTCATTATAGAAGAAGGAAAGACAAGATGGGAGGACCTTCAAACACAATCTCTAGTGATGTTTTGCAACAATTTGTGCAAAATATGAATATGTTTATGCAGGTACAACAACAACAACAGGTGGTGCAAGCTTCTGCTCAAACAGAAAGTGTTGTGATGAATGCTCTGCAAATAAGTAGTTGAGCGTGAGATAAAGTTGTTCAATGGCAAGAATGTATTTGCATATGTACATAACTATGCTCAAAAGATGGAATTATTTGGAGTGGCTCAACTTGTATGGAGCCGGTATTTTGTACGTGTTACTGCACATGATTTAAAAGCATGATTTACTGAATTATACATGCAGGATGCTGACTAGGTAGCTTTCAAGAAGACACTCATCAAAGAATTTTACATTGAAGATATCGGTTTGATTATGTGCAAGACTTTTCAAGAGTGGGTTTTACAACCCAATAAGGGTCTTGTGGCTACAAAATTGTTAAGAGAATTTGAAAGTCAATTTGAGTAGTTGGATCTTGCAGAAAAACATGATCTTGCAAGTCAGAAAATTGAATTGTTTCTACAAGCAACAGATCTTGAGCTTCAAGAGAAGCTTGATGATTTGCTAGAGGATCAGGCTACAGAGATGGGTCTTAAAATAGAGTGAAAACATGTCAAAGAAGTTGTTACTGCACTTGTGAAAAAGAATAGAAGAAGAGAAAGATTGCATGTCTCTAGCTTGCCCACTGTTATATGCAAAACAATTGATGTATCCAGTAAGCCACCCATTTTGTGGCTAACCCTATGGCTGTACCTGCTATTGTTCCCTTTGTTAGGGAAGATGTCTTAGATGAATTGGTCAAAGGCATGCGGGATCTTCAATTGAAGGTTGCAAAATTGGATGAAAAAGGACAAGAGGAAAGGGGATCGGCAGCAGCCTCTAAGCCAGGAAAACGATGTATGTGGTGTGATAGTTTGCAGCATGAGAGAAAGGATTGTGCTGTCTATCAAGAGGCCTTGATACGACAGCTCAACTTTTGGAAAGATGGAAAGATCCATGCATAAGAAATAGGATTGCCTCTTGCTTTGAATTTTGGAAAGGGAGATATGCAAAAGTTGTTGGAAGACTTGGCTGTTTGAAATGCTCATGTGGTGGTACATGCTTCTACTTTTGGTCTACAGTTCGACAGAATGCATGGCCAAGCTTACTATTGGTTATTCTTAGTTTACATCAAACAGTTCATGTTGGTTTAAGCTTATGGAAGCTATGTGCTAGGCTAAACATATATCTATGAAATGGGCTACTAAGGAACTGAAAGCATTGGGTTTGTTAGCTGAAAATGAAGGCCTTTTGGAAATATTTTATGGGCTCAATATTAATGACACTATGGCTGAAATTTCAGCAACTATACATGCAGAAAATGAGGCTGGAAACAGAGTGTTGTCAGTATGTTCTTTGGACATGTATGATGTTACGACATTGTTTGCTTAGCAGGAAGGATTACAATGGGCTAAAGGACTTGTGGAGACAAAGTATAACAAATTTGACAAAAAGGTGAAACCAATTGCTTTGCCACTTCCACTAGAAAGTGAGGGTTTGTATAAAAAAGTGTCAAGATAGCCAAGCTTACGGGATCCTAAAGATATAGATCATTAGTTTACATCTGAAACATTACAGGAATTGAAAGTTGGTGCAGAAGGGTTTCTTTTGTTGCCTGCTAAAAGAGACTATTTTATGTTGATGTTGGCTAGGCATGAAAATACATTTGCATTTCAGCCAATTGAAATAGGTTGTGTGGATCCAAATGGTGACTCTCCTATGGTAATATTTACTGTGCCACATGTACCATGGAACTTGAGGCCTATAAAATCCTTGGTTTACTATGCCCAAAAAGAATGGGACTTTGAGATTTATTCAAGACATGTAGCCGGGTCAAAAAAGTGACCATAAGAAATGTGGGTGCAGGTCCTGTGGTTGATGAATTTGCAGGGCTTTTGTAGGCAGAGCGATCTATTCTTTGGGTGACCTTTACTCGGGGTATGATCAATTTTAGCTTGCAATTGATAGCAGGGATATCACAACCATGAAGACTCCCTTGGGGTTAGTATGGATGTGTACTCTCCCATAGGGTGCAACAAACTCAGTGGCAAACATGACAAATGCTATGAATAGGGTACTTAGGGATTTTATACCACAATTGACAATGCCCTGCTTGGATGATGTTCCAATCAAAAGGGTGTGCAGTGGATGAGAAGAATGAAGAGATGGATGCTCATGGGTGCAGACAGCTTGTTGTAGACCATAATGTGGATTGTGAGAAGATTTTGACGTGTCTAGAAGAGGTGCATTTAACTCTTTCTAGACAAAAGTCTGTCTTTGGAGTTGAAGAGGCTTTGATTGTTGGGCATATGTGTGGGTCCTATGGGCGAAGACCATCACCATAAAGAATAGATGGGATTGATAGAATGCAAGATGTATGCACAAATGTATCAAAGGTGCATAGATTCTTGGGTGCATGTGTGTTCTATTTGATATGGATTCTTCACTTTGCACATGTAGCCAATGCTCTATATTAGCTTTTGAGAAAAGGTCAGAAATTTCATTGGGAAAAGAAACATAAAAAACCAATGAAAAATTTGAAGTAGCTCTTAAAATATGCTCCTACATTGAGAAAGGCTAACTATTCACATGGAAAGCCTATCATTATTACTGTTGATACAAGCCCAATCGGGATTGGATGGGCAATTGGGCAAGATGATAAGGAAGGAAAAATATATGCAATTTGCTTTGGTGCTAAAGTATTGACTGAACGATAGAGAAGGTATCCACATGTAAAAATGTCAAGATTGTGGGAGAGAAGGAAGGAGTCTCACTTGAAGCTTTCTTGCTTGCACAATGGGGGAATACACACAGAGATGGAGGCTGAAAACAGTTTTCCTCTTCTTAGTTGTGTAAGCCAAAAGAACTCAAATACAAAGAAATAGAAGAACCCTATATATGGGTCTCAAACCAAACTCAAATAACTAAGGTGGCATACTAACTGAGCCACGAACTAGAGTAGATAAGGATAGCTATCATCTAGCTATTATTCATGGGCGGTGTACCAACCGCATCTGCAACTGACACGTGGTGACATAGATGCACAACGGTCACCCTGGCATATCACGAGTGGAGCTCGATATCTCAACACTCCCCCTCGAGCTCAATCCCAATTCCTGCACACCAAGCAGGTCTCTGAACTTGCGCAAAGAAGAAAGGCTAGTTTCACTTAGCTTGTTCAATGTGAATACAAATGGAAACTAAATGACTAAGCTAGAAATGGAAATGCAAATGCACAACTACAAACTTTGATGAAACTCATAACCAAGAGCTAAAAAACATGAATAAAAGAAATGATAGGAGATCCTAGGAGCGGTTGAAGGCCAAAAATATGCATGTGATGAAGAATGGAACCTTGAGACAAGGGCTTATGTGTGATGGTCATTACATTGCCCATCGTAGGATAGCATGCCACTACTAACTCAAACTTGAAAGTTTGCTGATCTTAAACATAATGATACTACACCTCAATGTGTTTCATGCTAACATGAAAATAGGGTTCTTTGAAAGATAGATCCTTGACCTCTCTCTATAGGTTTCTTTCTCTGCACATGGTCTACATGCTCGTTGTCTTTTACATGGCACCCACAAGGCATCCTTCTCATTCCATAAACTCTTGCACCATCTATAGAAAAAGTGCAAATGGACAATGGGAGCCCAAAACATTTACTATAAATGATTAGGTTACAATGCTACCATCTTGTAGGGGCTCTCATAAGTTGAAAAGAACAAAATGGAAGGATATCAAATATCACTGGAAGGGACGCATCATTGCTTTCAAAACTATGCCTCAAGGCTGGTTTGCTTTGGTGCAACATGTTTACATGGCTGGAGATATGTACTTGGCTCCATGGGAATGATTTTCACAGCAAGCATACTGTAAGTTTGAGTTGCAAAATATATGTGAATATATTGTTTTTTTTGAAGCAAATGCTAAATAGTGGATTATTGGTTGTAGATATCTTTCCATTGACAAGTTTTGAGTGGTAACCTATAGAGAGCCTCAGCACAATATTCCATGTTATTCATAAAGAATTTGCAAACATTATTTATGCTAATCAAATCATAAGTTTTTTTAATGAAAGTAGAATTTTTGTGTGTTATGCGCAGTAGGTGGTTCCCTCAAGGGCAGTTGTGTATGGATACCTTGTAGATTTGCAGTTACCAAATCTCTCATCTTTGGATTGGGAGATGCTCGATGAAGCAACAATGGAGAGTTTTAAACTCAAAATTGCTCAAGATATTCAAAAGTGTATGAGTACGAGAAGGATCTCGAGAAGAGTATGCTTATCGTGGTTTTCACCCTTGCATGTTTTTTTAGCTTTCTTCAAAACAACATGTTTACAAAGGAGGAAGGCTTCATGGCTAAAGAAAAAAAATTTAAAGGAAGATTTGAACAAAATTTTAGGCCTGTCTTGGAAAGCCAAGGAATCTGAACACAAAGGTGACTTTATAAGATGCAATGTATGTCCTCAATCATTGGATTTATCTTATAATATATCTCGACAATCCCTTGTCATAGGTTTTGATTACATAAGATATAAACTTAGAGTGAATGCCTGGGTTCCTTTAGATTTAGAGATTGATTGTAAGACATTGAAACTTACAGTGCAAGTTACTACACAATAAGTAAAGGAGAGTACTTCAAAGTGGAGTCTTAAGGATGTAAGAGACACCTTGGAGTTTTTAGACAATGTTACTCTTGAATATTAGTTAAAGGTAAATGGTGCTATAATTGGAAAAAGAGTTGAGCACTCTTTATCATGTATGAGGAGTTTACCTCTTAGTGTTGTGACTTTCCAACCATGAATATGCATGTATAAATAATTTCAAAATTTTCTTTGGTTTGCAAATATTGTTGCCAGAAACATGGAATTATACATATTAACTCTTTGTATAAACTTTGCAATGATTCTATAAATAACAAATCATCTTTTGTGGAATAAAATGATTTCATTATATCATGGGTTACAAAATTGTAGTACAATTTTACAGGAAACACTTGGCATAAACTTTACAATTCTCTATGATTCTATGAACAAAAAATCATATTGCATGGGTAAGACCAAAATGAGATTTCATTACAGAATGGGTTAAAATATTGTACTACAAATATACAAGGGGGATTTACTAATGTACAAATAGAAAAATAGGCTATTCTTTAGTTTCTCCACCCTCAAACTGTTCTTTGGCTTCTCCTTGATCTACAGCTTCACCCTGATCTTCAACTTCTCCACCCTCAATAAATTTCTCCTTCTTTAGAATAGTTGCTGCATCTTCATCACTTTCATTCTTCATCACTAGTTTCCTCTTAGTAGGTGTTTTCTTTGGTTGCTCAAAGAACTTGATTTTCTCGGGCACTCTTTTCTCTTGGGGATTTAGAGGAGATGGATTAAATTTCAATGGAGAAAGCTTAGGCATCCCCTTCTTTTTGGACCCCTTCCTTTTTGACCTTGAGGACTTCTTATTTTTTTGTGGTTGTCTTTTTCTTGCCTTTGCCCATCATTGTTTCTTGTTCCTTGGAAGTTTTAGATTGGAGAAGGGATTCAGGGTCTACTGGAGCAAGTGCCCTATCCAAAACTAGTTCGATACACCTCTTCAATATCCACCACATATATGACTTACAGTAGTCTCTACACTGCAACAAAGAATATAAGCTATTTGAATTAGAAAGAGACTTTCAAAATAAAAAAGACAAGACATAGGAGACTTACATTCACCCCCTCTATATTCAATAACTTTGAATCTATTGTCCTTGAAGCATTTGAAATCACTCTCCACCCACAACTATATATGTCATTTTGCAATGGGAGCTCTTGAAGGAGAAACTTGAAAGGCCTTTGAGAATCAACAATGTTTTCAAAGTTGGTGTCCAATTGGGTAGTAACAAGTTTAGTGTCCAATTGAAAACAAATAAGAGAATGAATGCAATGTAAGGACCCTTGAAAAATTCAATATAAACAAAGAGAAGCAAAAGACCTTACCTCAAACAACATAAAACTACTAAATGTGTTAGTTGACAATCATTTTTCTCAAATAGGGCCTTATCTTCGGGAGATATGTTGATGTACTCTTATTTTTCATGATTAATAGAAACATTTACAAACATTTGGCCATACACTTTGCCCATCCTCTTGTAGTTCACATGGCCAAGAACTCGGGTAAGTTACTCATGAATATATGTGTGCATCACGTGGGTTCAAAATAAGGTATTTTAAAAATATAAAGGGTGTATGGCAGGGGTAGCAGGATACACAATGTCTTCACGTGTCTCCTTGATTGTTTCCTCTTCACCATCCCCTGAAGGTTTCTTCAAGTAAAACTTCCTTTTAGTTTGCTTTGTCCTAGCCATCATTTGTGCAAGCTAAGGGTTAGGAGTGCCTGGGGTGGATTTGACAATATGACACAATAAGATAAGGCTCCTCATGTATAACTAGCATTATCATGCCATATCAAAAAATTGCTAATATGACTCAATATAGGGTCACCCAAAAGAAATCCATTATATGCAATCACGTCGTATCGGCTTCTGTGCAATGCACAAGCCAAGAATGCCAATTTAGCTCACAAATACTATGGGTTTCAATCTAGCCACTAAGTCTCAATCTAGCAATCTCTCAATACCTTTGAAAGGATCCAATATGGTGTGAGTGGTTGTGCTGGAGGATTCTACAGGGCTAATATTTCATCATAACATTGGAAGCTCAAATAGAACGTGATGAATGGAACCGATTTCTTTCAACCTCTTGTAATTTGTGTCACATCAAAATGCGACTTTAGAGGTTTCTTTACAGCATGATGAAGGGCCTCCAAGGTAGTTTGGGAGAACACCTCGCATTGTATAAGCTTTTCTGTACAGATGTAAAAAATGGTGAGCATGCAGACGTGCGACAAAAACAATGGACGGAGAAATGTGGTTATCGTTCTCTTAATAGATTTTATGCATTTGAGTTATGCTCTTTACACAAAAAAAAATGTAGGCTTATACTTAATTCCACTACATTTTTTGTATTTGCTCCTGTGAAGTACCCCATCAAATCTGATGAAAAGCTTAAGGAAACCTCAAAATTGTCTTATTGTTGTCTTCTTAAAGAATTAGCAGATGATGTGGATGTTGAGGAGCAAGTAGACCCACAGATGGAAAAATCAATTGCAAAAGACCTAGATGTTGCTCAAATTAAAGCATAGATAGTAATTGAAGAGAGCAATGCAGAGGTTGATGAAGTATCTGATCCCCCTTCCAACCTCATTGTTCCATCCTTGCCAACTTTCCCAATTAAAGACAAAGAGTACATATTATTGCCTGATCTAAAAATCATTTTTAATTTGAGGAAGGATTATTTCTTGGCAGTTATTACAAAGGCATCTGTAGATGTAGAAGGCATCATGAATTTTGAGAATGAATCCAAGGAGGACTTACTAAAATTAGATATTGAAGTGTTAGATGATAAGTTTATAGATGCAGATGCATTTTCCCTATGTTTAATCAAGGTAAGAGATGTTGAGAGATATTTACAGACTACTAACAAAGAGTTTGAACAATTTTAAGAGAATCTTAGAATCTCCAATTTTGGAAGGGAGGAGTCAAAAAAAGTTAAGGAACTTAGGGATATCAAGAACACATCAATTAGTTTATGGAATCCAAGTAAACTTTAGAGTGATGAAAATCAAATGGTGATGTTTTCTTTTACTTTTGTGAAACCACATACATATTTTCATTTTTTTCATCTTGACTTCTAGTTTTATAGTTGGAGATTGCAGATGAGGATAATTTCTTTGGAAGAGGCAAAGGATCAAGAATTGGTGGTAGTTCCCTAAAGAATGTTGCACTTGGACATTACATATCAAGGATTGATCCCAATGTTCTATTGGTTTTGCATAGCACTTTCTCGGAGGAGGCCTCAGGGCCGATTGTTTGTGTCAACACACTTACAAGGCTCCTGTACTGATGTTTGTAGTACAATGCATACAAAGTCATGTTTCTAGAAAAGACAGCAGCCATCCGAATTTTTGGTTATGGTTCTGGCTTCTCTACCTCCAAGGCTAGATACTTCCTAGCATTCTCATCTTAGGCTTTAGTTGCAAATAAAGAAAATATCAAGTCCATAGCTAGATACAAGAGATTTTTTTTTTCCATTATAGAGGAAAAATGTCTAAGGAGGATGAGGATGTAAAGGCTCTTGAAAGCTAGCCATGTATAAAATATTTTGAAAATAGTATGGGTATTCTAGATTCAATTGAAAATTTTTGTGTTTTTCAGTCTTTGAAGTTGTCTTCAAAAAAACCAATTGAGTAACTCCTCAAGGGCATTGGTTTTAAATACTCGTCCTCCGCGTCTAGTTCTTCGAAAGAAACATGTACGTGCTTGGTAGTGAGATTTCTCCATACCTTGGCTACTATAAGTTGCTAGGGGCCCTTGCTCTTCCACAAAATAAGGCCCATGAACAAGAAGAATATATTGTGAGAACCCATAAAAGCAAAAATCAGTTTGAATTATTAAATCTTGTTTTCAAAGCACAAAGACTCAAATTGATGTCTATCTTACCAAGTAGAAAGTAATATCCTTTTCTTTCCAAGCTTCATTGATTGCCTGAACAAGATTTACAATTGAACATTGGTACTCTTCCAAATCATTGGATGCTATCTTTTATTCCCTAAGTACTTTTGAAAATATGTCAAGATGTCTCCAAACCTCCATTTGTAGGAATGCCACTAATGGTGTACTAGCCACATTTGTTGTGATTGCACACAACTCTCTCCAGCACTCCCACAATGCACTCATTTGTTTACTTGTATGATTTCCTAGAAATCGTCTAGCTTTTGCACCTCCATAGAGACATATGCTAAGACATTTCTTATTTTCCTAGAGGCTATTGGATTCTTTCTTAGGTGAACTTGACCTCCATGAAAACCCATTTTTGAGAGCAAAGCCTCACATTCATCAATGCAGTCATCTGACAAAGATACTGAGTTTATTGAATATGCATAGTCAAGATGCAACCTAAGAAAATTTTAAATTATTCTAATCTCTATGTGCAATGTACAAATATGAACGTTCCTTAAAGAGATTGTAAGAATAGGATCCCATAAGCCATACACATTTTTGAACTTGTTCAAATCTATGGTTCCTAGTCAGGACTCTTCTTGCTGGCCACAAAGTACTCCATTCTTTGGATCCCAAACTCTCCCTGCAATAAAAACAAGGATATTTTGCATTGATCCCATTACTTACTCCAAGTATAAATTTGACAGTTTTCAAGTCACCACTCATATGCCACTCAATATTAAAACTACCAACACCATCGACTATTAACATTTCCCCTTCACTTTGAGACTTTATAATATTAGGAATACATGTATAAGAGAACAACCATTTCATTATTAACGTTAACCACCTATGCAACTGTTTTGTATCATACTAACCAAGAATCCCTCCTTGAAGTGTAGCTTTCTGTGGGTGAGAAGTTGGACAATGCGTAAGTGGGTGTCCAAGGATGAGGTGTCTGATGTCATGTTCTACGAGCTGAATAAGCAAACTGTTAAAGATTACTACCTGTTTTCGTTTATTGACCAAATTTTGGATCTCAACTAGCGAGTAGGGAAATATATTCGTTTATGGACTGCTTTGCAAGGTATAACCAAATGGCGATCGTTGAGCAAGACAAGCTAAAAATGACGTTTATTACAATCTTCGGTACCTTTGCGTACCATGTGATGGCATTTGGGTTGTGTAATGCACCTAGTTCGTGGCAAAGAACAACTGATAAGACCTTTGGTGACATCTCCCTAGAGGAGCTGAAGGTATTCATTGAGGATCTGGGGGTATCCACCATAAGGGATAGATAGTTGATCATTTTACGCAAGTGTTTTGAGCGTTGCAGGCAATTTTGCATAGCTGCGTCTTTGAAGTCCCTTATGGGCTCTTGTTAGGCCATGTGGTTAGTTCTATAGGGATTACGACTGATCCTAAAAAGATCAAGGTCATAGTCGCCATGAGTCCGCCACGTACTCCAAAGGAAGTGCATAGCTTTCTGTCATCGGTAGGGTATTATCGGAGGTTTATCAATGCCTTGGCAGAAAGAACGTTGCCGCTGACGAACCTATTGTCTTTTAATTGTCAGTTCTCATGGAGTGATGCTTGCAAAGTTGGAGGTTAATAGTGATGAAAAGTTGGTATGATACGAACCAAGAATCCCTCGTCATCCAAATACTCACGAGTAAGATCCATGCAACCCATAACCAAACCCTTTGACAAGTTGTTACTATGACGTCCAACTTCTTATCCAAGAATACATGTATAAGAGAACAACCATTTCACTATTAACGTTAACCAACTATGCAAGGTTCGTATCATACTAACCAAGAGTCCCTCCTTGAAGAGTAGCTTTTTGTGGGTGAGAAGTTGGACAATGCATTGTGGATGACAAGATGGGTATCATAGCTTTGAAGAGTAGCTAACCACCTCCTTTGTCCTCTTATACATCATAGGTGACTATTAACATTGCCATGACTCCACTTGTGGAGGGCACTTTGCTGGGCGGTTAATGACATAGAAAGCTTTAAGAGTTGGATATTGGTGGCCGTGCATCTTCCAAGATTCCTTTTAGTACATTAAGATATGTGATACCTGTCAAAGGCATGAGAGCAAAGAGAATAGGAAACACCCACTTACGCCTATCATGGCCATCCTTCCATTTGAGAAGTGGGGCATTGACTTTGTGGGACCGATTACCCCGTCGTCTACTACTCAGAAGAGGTACATTATAGTAGCAACTGATTATTTTACAAAGTGGTCTGAAGCACGGGTGACAAGGCAGGACAATGCAAAAGAGACTACCAATTTTCTACTTGAGTAAATCATCTACCATTTTGGTCCAGCAAAGGAAATGGTATCGGACCGTGGAACCCATTTTTTAAATAAAATGATTAAAAGTCTGACTGAAGCTTGGAAAATCAAGCATAACAAGATGACCCCCTATAATCTGCAAGCAAATGGACAAGTCAAAAGTACCAATAAGCAGCTTGTGGGTATCGTATCCAAGATAGTCTCTAAAAAGAAGCGGGACTGGGATACAAAATTATATATGGCGGTTTGGGTGTACAATACGACATTCAAACGAGCCACTGGCCACACCCCATTCAAATTAGTTTACGGGGAGGAGTGTGTCTTGCCCTTAGAAATTGAGTTTCCGACCATTAGATTTGCAATCAATCATTATCTGGGTGATAAAGATGCCCTATTTGAGCGATTTACGACTATAGCCCATTTAATCGAGCTCAAATTGCAGAGTTTGTTGCACTAGGAGGTAGCTAAATGCCATATGAAATGGTTGCATGATCTGAAAGCGAATAAATATACTTTTAAAAGGGGCAGTTAGTTCTATATTATGATGCGCGTAGGGAGCTGTTTCCAGGAAAGTTCGAACCTTGATGGGATGGCCCTTACAAGATAGTTCGAATAGGTAAAAATAAGTGTACATTTTTATTAGTTGATCTACAAGGAGTGGAATTTAAGAATAAGGTTCATCTTAATAAGATTAAACCTTATTATTTCTAATTATGCTAACACGGCTAAATGCATTGTAGGTCCATGCTAGGGTTGATTTGATACCTGCAGGAGAGGTTAAATTGGTTGATGGGGCAGTTAATCCCTTATTTGGAGCACCCATATCTCAAGCAAAGATATCATTAGGGTTGGATTATCTCGTGGAGCAAGGGATATAAAGTGATTGAGCAAGAAGACGGTACCTTTGTGTGGGAGATTAAAGTTTTATGCCATCATTGTTTACAAATCTTGACAAGCATTCCTGTTGAGTTTAATGAAGAAGGTGCGATGGAGCCATCAGTTCATTCTCTAGATATGTTGAACTTTGACTATCATAATTACGAATAGGGGAGTTCTTGATGGCTGGCTATGTAAACCCATTATGGACGTATACATTATACTTTGATGGAGTGTCCATGGAGCCTAATAGAAAAGGAAGTGTTGGAGTAGTTATCCAAGATCCTCGACGTAGAGTTACAATGAAATCAGTTGCTTATCTCGGGGTAGGATTTACTAACAACATGGTTGAGTATAAAGCCCTAATTATGGGATTGAATATTGCCAAGAAGGTGGCATTAGGCGGTTGTTAATAAAAGGGGATTCCTAGACAGTTAATCTTAAATCAACTCAATGGGACATATACAATTTGGAATCCTCTCCTTTGTATGTATCATTGAACTGCTATAACCCTACTTGATGAATTTGAGAGCATATCTCTTCAGCTGATTCCATGTTATTGGAATCAGTTTGCAGATTCCTTAGCTAATTTTGCTTATGAAGAGGACCTTTTTTTCAACTATGGTCCTAGTCCTGATGTTGTTATTGATAATGAGACAGGACTTGGTCGCTTGTGGGGAATGTTATCAGACCATGCGTTATATGGCAGGTGATGGTTGATATGGGTAATGCAAAGAGTGGCCGAAACCCATCTACCACTATTATCTTGGACCCATAGGTTGATCAGATGACATGTTATGTGTACGTCTCTTGCTATATATACAAGAGGTATGGGCCATAGTTTGATGCATTTAGTTTAGGGCTGAGAGCCCTATTTTTCCCCTCGGAATGGAGTGTATTTGCGTATATCTGCCTTCTTCCATCCCGAAAAAGATAAAATCAAGTGTGTTACTAATCATCTGATAGACAGAGCATCACTTTGGTGGATTGTAGTCCGCAAGAGCATAGAATGTCCTGCTACATGGGAAGATTTCAAGAAGAAGTTCATGCAAAATTTCCTACCACCGCAATTTCATGAGAAGGCTATCAAGCAATGGGATTTACTCCAACAGCATGATCGTGAGCCTATTCCACAGTATAGAGAGCGTTTTTGGAATGCACTCTTACAGCTACGCATGCTTGAAGACGTACCAGAGACGACACATAAGCGGAAGTATATGTCTGGACTTCTTGGACATTACTACGCTGAAGTGAACATGTTCAAGCCTGCTACCCTTGAAGACGCCATCTCCTTAGCTCACGACACTGAAGATAAGTTACGCGGAAGAGATCGACGACCACAGCAATTCCAAGCAAACGGTAATTATGGATCTAAACAATTCAATTCCAATTTTAGAAGGTTTAATCCAGGTCGTTTCTCATCACCATCTTTCCGCAAGAATTGGCCTAAACCACCTGCATTACCATCCACTGTCAATCCAAATCCAAAGCCTATTCCACAAGCAACTCCAAATGTACCCAGACTCCCAGCCATTGCAAATAATGTGACCAAAGCTAAGCCAATAGTATGCTATAAGTGTCACCAGCCAGGGCATCTCGCAGCAAATTGTCATTCAAAGAAGCCACCAGTACATATCAACTACCTTGGAGCTATGGATGAAGACGATCATGAGGATATGCCAGATTTCACTGAAGAAGAGGATGATATTACTACTACTTCCGACACTTTACCAGGTATGCCTACCTCACATTCATTGTTGACTATGAAATGTATGGTGCATGGAAAAGAAAGAACTATATTGCATGATGACGGTAGTACCCATGACTTTATTTCAGCAAAATTGGTAAAGGAATTGAAATTGCATACTGTACCTACGCATTATCGCATAAAAGCTGCATTTTTAGGCACTAGGTACAATGGCACACAAGAAGTACAAGATTTAGAAATTCAAATTGGTCCATATATTGAAAGAAGAAATTTCTTAGTTGTCCCATTACAGTCAAGTGACATTATTCTAGGAATGCCATGGAGACACCAACATAATCCCAATATAGATTATTCCACACACACAATGAATATCAATTTTCAAGGAAAACCTATTACATTATTTGGTATGCATGCATCTCATATTTTTCCTCTGCTTTCACATACTCAAGCAAAACGTGCACTACGCAAGAATACTAAATCATATCTCATTTGGGTGAATGAATTGCATGCAAAGGAAAATCATCTACACCCTAGGCATAATGAATTTCTTGCATATTTTAAGGACTGTTTTGCAGAAGACCTACCACCAGGTTTACCTCCATCACGTCTAGAAGACCATAAGATTGATCTAATACCTGGCACACAACCACCTTGCAAAGCACCATATAGGCACAATCAAATAGAGCAAAAAGAAATCCAGAATCAAGTTGAAGAATTACTAAATAGAGGCCTAATTCGACCTAGCAGTTCCCCATTCGGTGCACCTGTGCTCTTAGTCAAGAAAAAGAATAATACTTATCGTATGTGTATTGACTACCGAGCATTAAATAAGATCACTGTAAAGAATAGGTATCCTATACCTAGAGTTGATGACCTTATGGACAAACTGCAAGGATCTTCTATATTTAGTAAAATTGACCTTAAGTCTGGATATCATCAGGTGAGGTTAGATAGATCCGACATATTTAAGACTGCATTCAGGACACAGTTTGGCCATTATGAATTCTTAGTCATGCCATTCGGATTAACTAATGCACATGCTACTTTCAGTAGAATGATGAACCGTATTTTTCTGAAATATCAATATTGTGTGATTGTTTTCTTTGATGATATTTTGGTGTTTAGTCAAAGTGAAAAAGAGCATTATGAGCATTTATCATTAGTTTTTCAATTACTGAAAGAAAATCAATTGTTTGCAAATCCTGAAAAGAGTGAATTCTCTAAGACAGAAATAGAATATCTAGGTCATATTGTATCAAAAGAAGGAATAAAAGTTGATCCTAAGAAAATTGATGCAATATTGCATTGGCCTGTTCCTAAAAATGTACATGAATTACGCTCATTCCTTGGTCTTGCTAGTTTCTATAGGAAGTTTGTACGTAATTTCTCATTACTTGCTTTACCATTAACCAAACTTCTTAAGAAAGGAATTGTTTATCAATGGACTGAAAATCAGCAGAAATCCTTTGATTTACTCAAACGTGCATTAACTAATGCCCCTGTTCTACAATTGCCTGACTTTAATAGACCATTCTTTCTAGTTGTGACCGATGCTAGCGGATCAGGAATAGGAGCCGTATTAATGCAAGACAACCATCCAATAGCATATTCTAGTTCTAAGTTGAAACCCTCTGAGCTCAAATATTCCACTTATGACAAGGAACTCTTAGCATTTGTACAAGCATTAAAACAATGGAAGCATTATTTAATGGGTTCAAAATTCATGATAAAGACTGACCAGCAAACCATTAGACATCTACTTAGCCAACCCCAAATTTCTGACCGTCATATCAAATGGGCTTCCTACATTCAAAGTTTCCATCCTATCATTCAATACCAACCTAGAAAAGAAAATGTAGTTGCTGATGCATTGAGTAGAAGACCTGCAATTCATAACATTTCTATCATATCTTTTGATTCTTTGATTGCTATGAAAGACACATATCACCAGGATATTACTTTTCATTCTGATTGGCAAAAATTAGTTCAAAATAATTTCATTCCTGTTGATTCATTGTCATATAATGATGGATTTATGTTTTTTGAAAAGAGACTGTGTGTTACTATTCCATTCCGATCTTTTGTTTTGAATGAAATTCATTGTCCCCCATATCAAGGTCATAGAGATATCATTTCTACATTACGCATGTTAACTGAAGATTTTTATTGACCGCATATGGATGCAGATGTATCTAATTTCTTTTCTGAATGTTTGATTTGTCAAAGAATAAAGAGACATCATGGTAAACAGTATGGATTATTAATGCCTTTATCTATTCCATCTAAACCTTGGGAACATATATCTATGGATTTCATTACTGGTTTACCAAATACTAAATCTAACCATGACATGATTTGGACAATTGTAGATAGATTTAGTAAACAAGCATATTTCATTGCATATAAGAAAACTTTAACAGCATCACAAGCAGCACAGTTATTTTTGAAAACTATTTTTACTAACCATGGATTGCCGAAAGTGATTATTTCAGATCGAGATTCTAGATTTTGTAATAATTTTTGGATTACACTGTTTGCAAATCTAGGCACAAAGATTGATTTCTCATCTGCATTTCATCCAGAAACAAATGGACAAACAGAAGCCACAAATAGCACCATTTTAGATCTTTTACGTGCATATACTATCTCTAAACCTCAGACATGGGATACTCATTTACATTTATTACAGTTTGCATATAACAATACACCGCACACATCTACAAAGAAAGCACATTTTGAAGTTATTTATGGATATAGATTATCTACCCCTGTCGCATCTTTGTCTAATAGAATTCAGAGCGCTAATGATATTGCTACTATGCATAATAGTATTTTTGATGAGGTCAAGGATATGATTGCTAAAGCTCAACAATCATATACCAAACAAGCCAACAAGAAAAGACAAACCATGAATTTCAAAGTTGATGATTATGTTTGGCTTAGAATAGAAAAGCGTAGACTGCAAAGTGTAGATAGACATCCAGTTGTCAAATTAGCTCCTAGATTCTATGGACCATTTAGAGTCATTCATAAGATTAATGACAATGCATTCAAGTTAGAATTGCCATCTCATTGGAAAATTCATAATACATTTCATATTAGTTTATTGAGACCATTTAGAGGCCAATTACCTATCCACCCTGTCTATGAAAACCCACCTTTACTAGAAGAAGAGACTGAAATACTTGAACCCGAAGCCATCATAGACACTGACTACATGACCACTAGAACTGGCCGAAGGTATTCTAGATATCTAGTCAAATTTAAGAACCATCCTGTAGAGGAAGCACAATGGATGCACGCTAGAGACTTAAATGCTTTCCCCACTCTGTTAGCTCCACATTGAGCTAATAGCAATTGAGGTCAATTGCTATCCCACCCCGGGGGTATGATGCCAGGAGGCATATTCCACGGTGGATTTCGTGAGGTTTTACGGTGGATTCCGTAAACTTAGATGACCGGGGCTCATACGCAAAGAGGATTCTTTGTGCGAGAAGTTGATGGGGACGCCTGTCCTTTTCGGGCGTTTCATTAATTTAGTGTGTACATGGGTGATTCCATAGCGGGTGATTCCGCAAAATGCATATTAAATTAATAAACGTTTATGAGTTTAGAGTGCGCACTCGTAATAAATTAAGGTTAGGATTTATTTCTAACCAGTTGATTTATTTATGTAGCTGAAGACTGCTAGGTATTCACTTTTGTCGGTTTAATTGTATTATTTTACTAATGATTGTGAATGCTTCAGTTGATGTGTAGAGATAGCAGTAGTGGCGGAGGAAAGCATTGGAGTCTAGCGGGTATTCGACATTTGGACTATATTTTGATAGGCGCCACGCCTATATTTTGTTATGTCTATTGAGACATTGATTATTTATTATTATTTTGTATGCGCTTATGCGCCCGGATATGTTATTTCTATTTGGACATTGAGATTGGGCGTGCCAGACACTATGGGCACCGTCCATTAGCTTTATTTTCCTATTTTTGTAGAAAGCAAACTCAAAAGCTAAAAAGCTTGTCATATTTTTGTAATTGGGCTATTATTGAGCATGAAGATTGGAAATATACATAAAATACATGCTTTGTGAAGCACTCACACAAGGCATGGGGGAGATTGAACCCAATTTGTCTCTTGCCTCTTGTCGTGCATGTTTTTACATGGTTTTTTGTGCAAAAAGGTAGAGTACTTTGTTCTTGGGGACCTTCCGGGATTCACCACGTGAGCTATCTGCGACCGATCTGCGCACCACCGATGCCTTGTCTTCCTTGGGGTAACATCTTGCCAAAAACAAAGAATAAAAGAAGGTTGGAGCGAAAATAAAAGTGAGCGTTAAAAAAGGATTCAGTGTCGCCTCGCGAGGGCTTGGTATGTTCTTGGGTATCGAGACCGGACATGAGGCCAATGCCCTGTTCTCGTTGGGTCACTACGCTCAGCTCCCTCCTTTTTACATACCCGAGTATGGAAAAAGAGAGGTTAAAAGAGTAACGCACTAAAAGAAAATGTTTTTTGATCAAGCTATAAGAGTCCTCGTCTAGTAGGAGCTCCTGGTTGAGTTGTCCTTAGTTAGTAGGTAGTTTGAACCACCACTTAGGGCGACCTCTTTGATAGTTCTTTTTAGCTTGGCTGTGTTGGAGCAGTTGGTTAGTGACTGGCTTCAGACTTTCTGTCAGATTATGCTATGCCTACTCCTCGTGGATTTCATGCCTTGGTTTTGTCAGGGGGTAGGCTGTGAGTTGTGATGTGTTGTATTGTGTATTTTTTGTATCAGCTTTATGCTCCTTTTTATTGTTTTTGTGCAGATCTATTCGTGGGATTCGACGGGCTGAGTCGCCCTATCCCGTGGTCGCCAATGACAGATGATTTTTGATGCCGAGAAGTGCTTAAAAACATCCAAAAATTATGAATATCAAGGGAAAAATAGACTTAGTACGATTTTAAGTAGCAAATCCCTAAAGCGCTAATGCTAATTTTCATGGGATAATATGATGGTGGATGGCCGAGCTGGAGTTTTTCTAGATGCAAAACGACGTCAGGAATCCAACGCAAGTGTCGGATCTCAATTCCGAGGTTGATCCCCCATTTAATCCCCGCAAGGTTTGTGGTTGTGAAGCATCTACTAGATTTGAAAGCCAGGAAGAGCGTGACAGGGTCCAGGTTTGTAGATTTCGATGCCATGGAGCCACCCATCCCAGATGGATCTCGAATCCGATGTCGTTTGCCCCCTCAAAATTGAAAAAGCCACTTGCCGAAAGTGTGAATGCAAAATGCATGAACTAGATATTTGGGGTATTTAGCCTTAAAGCTCTAATTAAGAGCAAAAATGCCCACGATATGAAACGTTGAGGGGGGGGTCAGTTTTTTGCGCCCCATTCCCCCCCCCCCCCCCCCATTCATCATTCATTTTCTAATCAGGAGAATGGAGAGGAATCCTCCTGGGCCTGGAATGCTTCTATCCTTCGCCCTCCATCACCACAAACGGATCGAGGAATGATGAATTGAGTGAAGAGATCAAAAACCAATCTTTCTCTCTCCTCCCTCTCTCTCCTGCATAGAGGCAATTCATGTGCAAGAAATCAAGAAGGAGAGGGGCTGAAGGATGCTTGTCATCCCGCTATGATCGGATTGCTTCAAGATGAAGTGGAGGCTGAGAAAGAGGTTCAGCACTAGAGAATGGTTGCTGGTCGGTCCGTGGGCTGCTCAGAATAATTATTAAAAAACCCACAACACGCAAGACACGTGGTATGCTTCAAATTTACAAAGAAATTTGATTATCTTTGTTGTTTCATGGTCCAAATGTTGTTCATATGCGATGAATTTTTGTTTGAACCTTGTTTGCATCATGGTTGAGGGCTGGAATTATAGAAATATAGAACTTGTAATGGTTTAGAGTCGTAATTAATTCTTTAAAACCCATAAAATATCATTTTCAACGAAAATTAGTGGTTTTTTTAAATATTGAGTTGCAGAATAGGGATAGAAATGGAAAAAAAACAGAGAAAATGTTAAGTTTTAATCAAAAAAGCAAGTCAATACAAATAAATAAGAAAAAACCTATTTTTTATGAATAATAAATAGGAAAAATAGCAAAAAATAAAGAAAATTAGGATTTTTGTGCTTAAATAATATGAAAAAATAAGATTTATGTGCATGAATGTTTGGCAAGGTTAAAGCATGAGGTTAAGCCTCAATTTGGCCTTGTCCTTTCTGTTATAGTCTGTGTTTATTTCTTTTTACATGTAAAAATGATACAAAACAACCATTTACACCTATGCACCACAGCAACACCTAAATGGTAAGGGGGGATGAAGTTTGTGTGACGATCTAATTGCTGAAAAGATACAAATTCTGATTTTCCTCTTTGTGCATAGCATTTAGGGATCGTTCCATAATTAAATATAGGTGACTTGTAGCATAGAATTTTTGGTGCAGCTACTCCCTAAAGCAGCGCAACATGTAACATTTAGTTAACATTCATGAAAGGGTTGTTTTTGGCACCTCACATGGCTGGTTTTCTAATCGTAAAATGGTTGTGCACAATTGTCATACACCTTGCATCAAGCATGCCATGTGGTATCTCCTGGAATGCATTGCACTTGTTTGATAAACTTTGACCAACACCGAGAGGACATGAAATCCAAGCTGTAGGGTTAGACGAGTGCTTCCATTGGGGAAAGTTTTGTGAGGCAAATCATGTGAGAGTGCGCAACGGAAGAGGAAATACGAACACGGAGGAGAGGAGAGAAAGCAGAGAATGAAGGAAGAGAAATCTGCACTGACTGAAATGAATGCTGAATACACTGAAATGGACTGATCAGTCCCTGCACGCAGCCCGAAGCGTCAGTAAGGGAATCAGATCAGGCTGATGACGATGGCAGCACCAAAGACGGAGGAAGATGACGGAGTCGGAGTGTGCACCTGCCAAGGAAGGAGGGAAGTTGATAATACAACTGACTGGCAAGTGGGAAATGGCTATAAATAGCCAAAAAACCCACAAACTGGCCGACCTGAAATTTGAGGCCATAAATATGTCCGACCAGCATTTAATGCTGATCTGACCAGCATTTAATGCTGGTAAAAATGCCAGGAATGCTCAGAAAAATCCCGGAAAGGGTGGACAATGTCCGGCAGGTGAGGCAGGCTGATGAATGCAGAAACTGCCCCGGGAAATGCACATCTGAGTGCTCTAGAATGAGCCATGTGAGAGTGCGCAACGGAAGAGGAAATACGAACACGGAGGAGAGGAGAGAAAGCAGAGAATGAAGGAAGAAAATCTGCACTGACTGAAATGAATGCTGAATACACTGAAATGGACTGATCAGTCCCTGCACGCAGCCCGAAGCGTCAGTAAGGGAATCAGATCAGGCTGATGACGATGGCAGCACCAAAGACGGAGGAAGATGACGGAGTCGGAGTGTGCACCTGCCAAGGAAGGAGGGAAGTTGATAATCCAACTGACTGCCAAGTGGGAAATGGCTATAAATAGCCAAAAAACCCACAAACTGGCCGACCTGAAATTTGAGGCCATAAATATGTCCGACCAGCATTTAATGCTGATCTGACCAGCATTTAATGCTGGTAAAAATGCCAGGAATGCTCAGAAAAATCCCGGAAAGGGTGGACAATGTCCGGCAGGTGAGGCAGGCTGATGAATGCAGAAACTGCCCCGGGAAATGCACATCTGAGTGCTCTAGAATGAGCTACCTCCTCCGTCAAAACAAGTGATAGACAAGTCAGAGCTCCTAATGTCCTCGTCTGACTCAGACTGAGGCTCACAGGCAGGAGATGACAAGGCATGACAAACATGACATCTCCTGCCTGTGAGCCTCAGTCTGAGTCAGACGAGGACATTAGGAGCTCTGACTTGTCTATCACTTGTTTTGACGGAGGAGGTAGCTCATTCTAGAGCACTCAGATGTGCATTTCCCGGGGCAGTTTCTGCATTCATCAGCCTGCCTCACCTGCCGGACATTGTCCACCCTTTCCGGGATTTTTCTGAGCATTCCTGGCATTTTTACCAGCATTAAATGCTGGTCAGATCAGCATTAAATGCTGGTCGGACATATTTATGGCCTCAAATTTCAGGTCGGCCAGTTTGTGGGTTTTTTGGCTATTTATAGCCATTTCCCACTTGGCAGTCAGTTGGATTATCAACTTCCCTCCTTCCTTGGCAGGTGCACACTCCGACTCCGTCATCTTCCTCCGTCTTTGGTGCTGCCATCGTCATCAGCCTGATCTGATTCCCTTACTGACGCTTCGGGCTGCGTGCAGGGACTGATCAGTCCATTTCAGTGTATTCAGCATTCATTTCAGTCAGTGCAGATTTTCTTCCTTCATTCTCTGCTTTCTCTCCTCTCCTCCGTGTTCGTATTTCCTCTTCCGTTGCGCACTCTCACATGGTATCATCGCCGAGAGAGTGCGCAACGGAAGAAGAACACGAACACGGAGGAGAGGAGAGAGAAAGCAGAGAATGAAGGAAGAGAAATCTGCACTGACTGAAATGAATGCTGAATACACTGAAATGGACTGATCAGTCCCTGCACGCAGCCCGAAGCGTCATGTGAGAGTGCGCAACGGAAGAGGAAATACGAACACGGAGGAGAGGAGAGAAAGCAGAGAATGAAGGAAGAGAAATCTGCACTGACTGAAATGAATGCTGAATACACTGAAATGGACTGAAATGGACTGATCAGTCCCTGCACGCAGCCCGAAGCGTCAGTAAGGGAATCAGATCAGGCTGATGACGATGGCAGCACCAAAGACGGAGGAAGATGACGGAGTCGGAGTGTGCACCTGCCAAGGAAGGAGGGAAGTTGATAATACAACTGACTGGCAAGTGGGAAATGGCTATAAATAGCCAAAAAACCCAAAAACTGGCCAACCTGAAATTTGAGGCCATAAATATGTCCGACCAGCATTTAATGCTGATCTGACCAGCATTTAATGCTGGTAAAAATGCCAGGAATGCTCAGAAAAATCCCGGAAAGGGTGGACAATGTCTAGTAGGTGAGGCAGGCTAAAGAATGCAGAAACTGCCCCGGAAAATGCACATAAAATCCCGACTGGAGGAGAAAATGCACTGAAATGCAATAAACTGAGTGCTCTAGAATGAGCTACCTCCTCCGTCAAAACAAGTGATAGACAAGTCAGAGCTCCTAAAGTCCTCATCTGACTCAGACTGAGGCTCACAGGCAGGAGATGACAAGGCATGACAAACATGACTGCTAACACCCCCTCTCAGATCCTGGATGTGGCTGAAGGCCAAGGGAGAAACGGATCCTGGGGTGGCAAGAGGAATGCCAAGGTCAATGAAGTCCGTCGATGTAGACTGCTGTTGAAGGAGCTCCTCACGATCCTGGGAATCCCCCTCTAAAACACTAGGGGCCAGGGAATCCACAGCCGCATCACCGAGATCGTCCCCCTCTGAAAGGGATGGGGGGTACGAGGAAACCACCGGAGGAGAGGGTGGGGGATGGGAAGGAACCTGTGGAATAGAAGGTGCACAAGCGGGAACGGGTGTAGCAATAGACTGCCTCGGAGGACCCTGTATCAAAGAAGGGGAATGGAGCCTGTAAAGCCCGCTCTCCTGCCAACCTGTAGATAAGACAGCTCCTGTAAAAGAATCCTCAATAACAACGGCATGCTCGGTGAAGATCACTCGTGTGCCAAGCCTCGTAAGGCCATAAACTGAGAGGAGGGGAAGGCCCAAATCCGGAACATGTAGGGCGTGTGAAAAGGAGCTCGAAGGTCGGTCGGTAAACAAAGGCAATGTGCCAACACCACTAATAGGCACCGATAAAATGTCACCAACAGTGACTGAACCCTCTGATGGACGGAGATTCTGTAACAAATCACCTCGGGGAGTCATATGACTCGAAGCACCACTGTCCACTAACCAAGGCTGCACAGAAGACACTGCAGCCACGGAAGAAGGATCCTCCTCCAAAGCATGGATATGAAGGAACACTGACTCATGGGTAACAGCTGGTGTAGAGGTAGAAGAAGGCTCCGATGTAGATCCACCCTTCGCTCCCGGACGAAGGTGAGGGTACTTCTTCCAGCATTTCTCCTCGGGATGTGTCCCTTTCCCACAGTGTGGGCACTTCGGGCTCTCTGAATCTGTGTCAGAGCCTGAAGAACTGTCCTTCTTCTTAGCCTTTGACTTCTTCTTCTTCTTCTGTCCTCCCGAACCTGCAACAAAGGCTTTAGTGGAGTCGGATCCACTAGCACTGACCTCTCTGAGTCGCTCGTCATGCTCCAAGATAAGTGGGGATAGCTCCTCCCATAGAAGCTTCTCACGGGTCCTCGATGTAAGAAGGCTGGTGTAGAAGACATCAAACTGAGGCGATGGCAGCTGAGTCAAGAGAATCATAGCCATGTCTTCAGAAGATATCGTCCGACCGAGGGATGCAAGCTCATCCCTCATATCCTGTAATCTGTAAACAAGTGATAGACAAGTCAGAGCTCCTAATGTCCTCGTCTGACTCAGACTGAGGCTCACAGGCAGGAGATGACAAGGCATGACAAACATGACTGCTAACACCCCCTCTCAGATCCTGGATGTGGCGGAAGGCCAAGGGAGAAACGGATCCTGGGGTGGCAAGAGGAATGCCAAGGTCGATGAAGTCCGTCGATGTAGACTGCTGCTGAAGGAGCTCCTCACGATCCTGGGAAGCCCCCTCTAAAACACTAGGGGCCAGGGAATCCACAGCCGCATCACCGAGATCGTCCCCCTCTGAAAGGAATGGAGGGTACGAGGGAACCACCGGAGGAGAAGGTGGGGGATGGGAAGGAACCTGTGGAATAGAAGGTGCACAAGCGGGAACGGGTGTAGCAATAGACTGCCTCGGAGGACCCTGCATCAAAGAAGGGGAATGGAGCCTGTAAAGCCCGCTCTCCTGCCAACCTGTAGATAAGACAACTCCTGTAAGAGAATCCTCAATAACAACGGCATGCTCGGTGAAGATCACTCGTGTGCCAAGCCTCGTAAGGCCATAAACTGAGAGGAGGGGAAGGCCCAAATCCGGAACATGTAGGGCCTGTGAAAGGAAGCTCGTAGGTCGGTCTGTAAACAAAGGCAATGTGCCAACACCACTAATAGGCACCGATAAAATGTCACCAACAGTGACTGAACCCTCTGATGGACGGAGATCCTGTAACAAATCACCTCGGGGAGTCATATGACTCGAAGCACCACTGTCCACTAACCAAGGCTGCGCAGAAGACACTGCAGCCACGGAAGAAGGATCCTCCTCCAAGGCATGGATATGAAGGAACACTGACTCATGGGTAACAGCTGGTGTAGAGGTAGAAGAAGGCTCCGATGTAGATCCACCCTTCGCTCCCGGACGAAGGTGAGGGTACTTCTTCCAGCATTTCTCCTCTGGATGTGTCCCTTTCCCACAGTGTGGGCACTTCGGTCTCTCTGAATCTGAGTCAGAGCCTGAAGAACTGTCCTTCTGCTTAGCCTTTGACTTCTTCTTCTTCTTCTGTCCTCCCGAACTTGCAACAAAGGCTCTAGTGGAGTCGGATCCACTAGCACTGACCTCTCTGAGTCGCTCGTCATGCTCCAAGACAAGCGGGGATAACTCCTCCCATAGAAGCTTCTCACGGGTCCTCGATGTAAGTAGGCTGGTGTAGAAGACATCAAACCGAGGCGATGGCAGCTGAGTCAAAAGAATCATAGCCATGTCTTCAGAAGATATCGTCCGACCGAGGGATGCAAGCTCATCCCTCATATCCTGTAATCTGTTGATGTGGTCCTTCATGGAAGGACTATCATCAATAGCGAGCATCCGCAACTTCTTTTCAAGAGATATCCGGTGGGCAAACGTCTTCTGTTGATAGAGAGACGCGAGCTTGCTCCACACGTCTGCTGCAGTCTTCAACCTGTGAACATGAACAAGGACAGAATCCTGCAAACTCAGAAAGAGGAAAGATCTGGCTCTAGAATTGAGCCGATCCCATAAGGCTGCACGATCCATAGATGTCCCATCTGCGGGATCCACCTGAGGCCGGGGAATAGGAACAGAAACAAGCTCCCAAAGATCGAAGGAGTCCAAGATACACTCCACCTTGCAGGACCATAGAGAAAAGTTGGAGCCATCCAACCGGTCCTCTTTGGGCAGCTGAGGAAGTACGGGTACCTGTACAGGGGGTACCAAAGGCTGCATCTTCGGCCCACTGGAAGGGGATCGCCGAGATACATGAATAGAAGGGGGACGGGAACGAGGAAGAGACTCCGGACGACGGTCCTCGTGATAGAAATCACGCCTCCGTTCAGATGAATGTCGAGACAAAAGCTCATCATCTGAGTCATCAAAACCTGTAAACTGATGAGAAGACATCTTCCAATCTGCAAACACCAAAACACAACAAGGAAAGGTTGCCGGTGCCGAAACGCAAACACCAAAAGCTCCTGAGCTGGCCGCCTTGCACAGAACGCAAGGATGCTGTCAAACGCAAATGCTGAGGATGCAATCACCACAGAAAAACAGCCGCCTGCCTGAAAACGCAGCCTGGGAAGAAGTCGCCAGCAGGAAAAGAGCCGCCGGACGAAGGAACAACAGCCAGAACAGCAAGGCGCAGGCTGGAAGGGTGTCGCCCAGCTGGAGGAGGGCCGCCCAGGCTGTAAACGCAGGCAGGTAGAGGGTGGTGATGACGTGGCAGCCACTAGAGAAGGCGCCAGCAGCAAACGCAAATTTGTGGACACCAAAACAGGCCGCCCTGATCAAGGAGATGGTGCAGAGGATGACGCCTCAGCTGTTGGAGACGTCTTGACCAGCAAACGCAGAGGTGTGGGTGTTCTCCCGCGTAAAACTCAGCTCCATGTACTCTCAGTTTGGCGATGATACCATGTGAGAGTGCGCAACGGAAGAGGAAATACGAACACGGAGGAGAGGAGAGAAAGCAGAGAATGAAGGAAGAGAAATCTGCACTGACTGAAATGAATGCTGAATACACTGAAATGGACTGATCAGTCCCTGCACGCAGCCCGAAGCGTCAGTAAGGGAATCAGATCAGGCTGATGACGATGGCTGCACCAAAGACGGAGGAAGATGACGGAGTCGGAGTGTGCACCTGCCAAGGAAGGAGGGAAGTTGATAATACAACTGACTGGCAAGTGGGAAATGGCTATAAATAGCCAAAAAACCCACAAACTGGCCGACCTGAAATTTGAGGCCATAAATATGTCCGACCAGCATTTAATGCTGATCTGACCAGCATTTAATGCTGGTAAAAATGCCAGGAATGCTCAGAAAAATCCCGGAAAGGGTGGACAATGTCCGGCAGGTGAGGCAGGCTGATGAATGCAGAAACTGCCCCGGGAAATGCACATCTGAGTGCTCTAGAATGAGCTACCTCCTCCGTCAAAACAAGTGATAGACAAGTCAGAGCTCCTAATGTCCTCGTCTGACTCAGACTGAGGCTCACAGGCAGGAGATGACAAGGCATGACAAACATGACTGCTAACAAATCAAAATTTCCTGGAAGGCTGAATCATGAAAGAGTGGAGTTTGTGCAAATGTCATATGCGTTATCAACGCATCTTGGGGCTAATCCTTGAGGTGTAGGAGAGTCGTAGTGGAGCCACCGCAATCAGCTGAGAGGTGCTTTCCTATGTGTGTATTACAAGGCACTATGCCTATATGTTATGGGATCTCCCTTTGAGGAGAAGGGAAGGTGAACGTTGGACTACATATTGGATACAAACGCAAAATCGTCATAAGCGTTTAGTGCAAAGTGGGTTTTAGACGCTCCTGGCCCGTGAGGCCGTGTGGTGGGGTTTTTTGTCGTATGCATGATCCGGCTAGTGCGATAACCAGTGCCGGCCCATTTTAGGTCCCATTAGGACCTAAAAAATCTTTTTTTTTCTTATTTCTTGCTATTTATTTATTAATAAATATCAATATTTTTGTATTTAGTGATTTAGACTGATTGATCTTACTAAGAATTATTTTTCTATCATATTCCATCTCATACAAATACCATACGCATAACAAAATCCCAAAACTGCATGACTTTCTTAAAACCGCAATGTGGGTTTTGCATGTTTATAAATAAATTATTAGATGAATGATTTTTCTTGATTTTTTTAACATTTCTAATAGATCAGAGCATTGACAACAAAATGCAACCATTTCCAACCAAAATTTATCATAAAACAATAAAATCTATGGCTTACTCATTAAATCGCAACTTATGACGTATGTATCTCATTATTGGAGGCCCGCTGACACTTCCCAATAGCCCCCACTAATGATCCTTTCAATCTCGATCTACGTCCTTTATGCTCCAGCATCATCCCATGATCAAAATCTATCATCTCAGTCCACCCCCTTCTCTCATAGAATCAAGCATGGGAACACACAGCAAGAGGAGAGCGGAGAGGAGAGAGAAAGGATTTTTTTTTTTTGATTCATTGGCTAAAAATATACATGCTCACAGTCAAATTGAATCTCTTAAGGAGTAGATCAAGGATGTGCAATCATCCCTTGATGATCCTTAGCATTGGAGACACACCAAATCCTCCCTCCTCACGGCTAATTTCTTGAGTTTTTTTTATCATTAACATTTCGTTTCATGTCATATGCATGCATTTATCAAATAATTGGTTCACTTCTCGCATGTTCACACTCCTGACAAGCGAATTTTTGCATTTTGGAGGGGCAAACAAACTCGGATTCAAGATCCGTCTGGCTAGGCTACTTCGTAGTATTGAGATCTATTGATCTAGCCTCTGTCTCACACTTTCTGGCTCCTGAATCACATAGTTACTTTAGAACATCAAAACTTGAGAATATTAAATGGGGATTCAAACAACCTCGGATTGATGAACCAAGACTTGCATTGCGTTCTTGGCATTGAAATCCATCTAGAATAACTCTAGCTCATCGATCCATAACCGTTTTATTTTGCATGAAATTTGGTCTCTTACGCCTCCCAGGCACTTTTTCGCTTCAAAAACTGGGTCTCAAAATCCAGCTCTTAGTGTACCCTCATGTGTACGTGCTACTAGGGTTAATAAGTATAGCCTTAATGGGCCAAATGCCATGTAGTGTATTGAGAAACGTGCATATAAGCACATCAACCCAATGGCATGGAAGTAGCTTAATGAGTTGGGATACAAGAGGCCCTATTGTAGTGTTCAGAACAATGTGAAGTGTGGTTCTTGTGACCCCCTTCATCCCAATGAAATGTGTAAGTTCTAGTTCTTGTGTCGCCTTTGCCTCTAGCATCCATCTCTCTTTTTCATCTACAAATGCTCAAACTCAAACAAGAAAAAATGACATAAATAAGGAGATCCAAATCAAAAGCAGGGTTTGAACTCATAACCTATCAGAAGCCCAAATATAATTGATTTTTAAACCAAAAAAGCAACAATCATAATCATATACTCTCCATGTATTGTCAATACTTGATAGTTCTATCCATTAACTTCTAGGGAAGGATCCTTAGTCTCAATTCTAGGTCTCTCATCTCTAGGTCTTTCAAACCAATCTCTCTTTTTTAGCTTTTCTATTTTCCTTTCTTTCTCAAATTCTATCCTTATAGCATCTTCAAAAGTTTTTGATTCCTTAACTTCTAGTTTTATTCTTACTCTCCTTGAATTTCATACATAAAATGTTTCCGTTTCAACATTGTTTTGTTCTCTTTCCATCTCCCAATGAACCATTCCAATGGTCCCACAATCCTTCAAAGTTTAGGGCAAATAACTCAATTCATTAGTCTTATTGGCTTTGGCACAACTCAATATTTTTCTAAAGGTCTCGTGGGGTCTCAGTCTCTCAGAATCAGTCTAAAAAAGCTTGTTTTGTTGATTTATACTCCACCTAGACTAGAGAGTTTCTTAGGTTCAATTGTCTCTCATAGGTCTCTATCCAATTTCTACCCTCACTTAAAAGCTAGCACTTCAAAATTTTATGCTTGATTGTAAGTTCAATAAGTATGTAGATGATACAACCTAATTCTAGCTTGTCTAGTAACCTGTGAGGATACTCACACTTCTTTCGGTGAAACTTAGGTAAAAAATTTTCCATTTTATCAAATTAAGTTTGGTATGTTTTTTAAACACTAAAATCACTCATAGCACTCCTCAACGAGAGCAACAGGATGGCACATGCTCAGCTGCTAGAAAAATCCCACACATGCATGGTCAAGGATACTAAGGAGTGTTAGTAGGGTGTTTTAGTTACTTAGTGTCTGGGGTTTGATAGATTTAAGCTTTAACTAAAAAAGACCAAAAACAAGAACAAAAGGCTCTAGGGGACAAGACTCTCTTCATTGGATCACAAAGGAGAAACTCAAGTCTACCTCTTAACTCAAAAGTCAAAATCTTACGCTTTTTCTCTTCATTGGATCACAAAGGAGCAACTCAAGTCTACCTCTTAACTCAATAGTCAAAATCTTATAGTTTTTCTCTTCATTATAAGGTCTCTCAATGAAAAGTAGATATTTATCCAACAACAACTCAAAGTCTCATCCAAGTGCTCTCAAACATATTTCAAACCCTCCTCAAGCATTCAACCTCAAACATCTCTATCCAAGTAGATCTCTCTATCTCAAATGAATAAGACACAAACATGTCATCAACCAAGAGAATCATTGGAAATGTTTTTTTATTAGAGATTCCAAGAGATCTTCTTTAGGGTAGACTGCAAGATAAAAGAACCCTATAATGTACCAAGGATAACAACAATCCCTTCATGAACAACAAGATCTTCCACAAGCTCTTCATGGCCTCTATGTCCTTAGCTCAAGGCTAATCATCCCTCACCCAAATTTGAGTTCCATTTCTTCCAAGGTCTCTCAAACCCCCTTACAAAGTCCTTGACACTTTGAACTACTTCTTGTTCATAAGTTTCTATCCTTGCCCAAATCTCTCTCCTTCTTTTGGAACTAACATAAAAATGTAGTCCTTGTAGTCTCATTGTAATTGGTACCTAGGAATTTGGAGCTCGTCAAAGGGATTGTTTATTCTATGCACTAGAAAACTTAACTCTGGCTTCTCCAAAAACCTTTGAGATCCTCTCCATTTATCTATGAAACTCAGGAAATGTGTAGGCCATCTTTCCTAAGTAAACATTTTTATAGTAAGAGCAATAAAGTCAATCTCAACACCCCTCACCAAGGGAACCAAAAAAGATGGCATGTGCTCTCAATTGATAGAGGAAACTCTCTCTAGCATGCATGGTTGAGATACTAAGGAGTGTTGGTAAGGTAAAGTGACTTTAGTGCTAGGTTGAATTTACTTGAAATCAGGCACAACAATCCCAAGAATAACCTTACGAGAAACCTCTAATGACCTAAGGAAAACTAACCTTAATGCCTTGGTTCTCTAACAATTGATGTTTCCTCTGTGCATTGCAAGTTAGTGGGGCAAAGTTCTTGATGTACCTCACATTCTCAAGGTTTTTCTTACAATTGTCAAGGTTCACAAACAATAGTTATTGCACAATGTCTTAAGCTTTCACTCTCAATTTCTTTAATAAGAAAACAATTTGAAACTTCTCAAGTCAAAGAACAACCTTTCTTCTCCTCTTTAGGCTCCTATCACAACACTCTCTACTCAATTAAAACTCACATAAGATGTCTCTTATCTCTCTCTTGAAGTATTATTTTGTCCCAACCTCAATTATCCCAATATTAGCCATCACATCATTAAAGGATTTCTCATTACAAGGAACATCTTATGTATGGTTGAGGCCAAGATACTCAACTACAAAAAACCTATAGCTCTAAGCATAGTTAAGGTTCTTTATTACATTCCTTATTTGACCATAATCTCCCTTTCTTTCTTTGGATGCATTAAGGAGTTTCTAACTATAGCAATGGTCCATTGAAAATGCTCGTAAGAAAAACATCTCCAAAACCACTTGGCAAGCCTAGGAGGCTTGAGCTACAACCACATTGTATGGAAAGGGAAAAGGAAAAAAGACAAATCAAGGGTCTCTATTCTCATAAACACAAAAAAAAATTACATCTATGTAAGCAACAATGCACAAAGGACAAGCCCTAGGCCTTCGTCAGCTCTAGAAATCTAGACATATACCATCTTATGCATTTACCAAAATCATAAACGCAACTTGTGCTTATCAACATAGTCTAATGCTCAAAGCTTCAAGAAGATTCAAAAGCATCATTAATTATTCTATCAAAGTCAACAATCCCCAATTCCATAGTCCAAGCACCCCAACCATCCTACATGAGCATCAATTTTTTCTTTAGCATAAAATCTCAAGGTAAGACCACCAAAATCTTCAACACATGACTTGTTGAATCACACAATCTTTTATGTTAGCACAAGGAATTGGTTCATGAAATGAAAGGTGTTTTATATAAGCATTATGTTGATTAGACCTTCTTGATATAGGGTGAATAGATGCAGTTGAAAGCATACATATGGCCAAAGTTAAGAAGAGAGGTGAAAGAAACCTCTATTTTGAATCCTCAATGTTTCTTTGCTTACCTCTTTACAATTGTTTCTACTCTCTAATCACTTGTGTGGTTTCAACTTCAATAAAGAATAAAATAAAGAAGACTATCCTCTCGCATATTCATGTACAAAGCATCATAATGATGCGAGAAATACAAAAAATGTTGTGTTGCGTCACCTTCCATAGCCAAATAGGCTAGTTAAGATGAAGTTTAATGGTTTGAATTGTTAAAGCTACCTTCTTGCTATGCACTACTTTACCTAAAAGTTGGGATACTTTCATGAATAGCTTTGAGTAATTCAAATGATCAGCTATTATACTCTGATGTGGAGAGTTCTTTGTTGATGGAAGAACTCAATAGGAAAAATAACTCAACAAAGAAGTCTTCAAATGCATTACACACTAGAGGCAGATTTTAGCATAAGAGCAGTTCTAAAAATAAAGCACGTGTAGCAAATCTCATGGAAAGAATGTGGAGTGCCATCATTGTGGCAAAAAGGGGCACTACAAAAGGAATTTCTTTCAATTGAAAAAAGAGAAGGGAAAAAACAAAAATGATGAAGCCAAAAAGGTTGAAAACATCACACAAAAAATCTATTTCTCTGAAGTCTTCACCCTTAGAGTTAGTACATTCAGATGTATGTCAAATGCCAGGGTTATCTTTAGGGAGAAGAAGTATTTTATTACCTTTATTGATGATGCCACACACAAATTTTGGGCTTATCCAATCTGTCACAAAGACAAGGCCTTGGTGGATAAATTTAAAAAATTCTTGGCCCTTGCTAAAAATCAGACCAATAAGATGTTAAAATGCCTTCACTCTAACAATGGTGGGGAATATGTATCCAAAGCCTTTCAAGCCTTTTGTGATAGAAAAGGGATTAAAATGGATCTTACTACTCATAATCCACCCCAAAATGGTGTGAGCGTATGAATAGGACCATTCAAGACAAGGTCTATACAATGCATCATCGACTCCCTCTGTGGCCAATGGGATCGGGTGTAGGGCGAGTCTCGAGCTCGACAGGAGCTCTATTTTCATTTCATGCACATGGGGGGTGGCCACGACCTATTTTTCGTTATGTAGGTAGGCAGCCCCAGATGGCGATACACCCCCCTTCCATGGCTTCTTGCCCTCATCCCCCCTAGACCACCCTAAGAGGCTTGTATACTCGATATATCTGTGACTTTGCATCAGCTCCAACTAATTTGTTGAGCATGAGCACTTCCTTGTATTCAGGGTTTTTTCTGAAGTAGTAAATTAGCCACACTTTATTTGCCAAAAAAAAACTTTTACTTTGGCCATTTTCCATGTGGACAATGAAGGGAAGGGGTGTAGATAGGCCCTAGGGTCTTGAAAGAAAGAGACATAGCTATTAATAATGAACATATTCTTCATCTTTATCCATAGTTTCAATCATTATCCACAAAAGAAAGAGCAAAGGGAAAAGAGGAATTTTTGCACAAAAGATAGAGGAGAGAGGAGAGAGAAATATTGGCAACATCAAGGAAGAATGTGGAAATCTTGGAAGAAAGGAGAGAAAGAGGTACATAATCAACAGTGCACTCCACCCTACCTTTTTCCAAAAGAAGCAACCCTTCATATTTTTATTATTTCTTTGAATTTTCGATACATTTGCATTTGTAAGGATTAAGCCTTCACATTTCAATTCTTTCTAGCTCTTTTTATTACTAATGCATGCACGTACACTTTTTTGTATACTATTTATTTATGATAAATGCGGATATGGCGCCCTCATGTGTAAGGGTGTATTTTAGTAATTTTGAAACAGTGTGATTATTATTTTCTTTAGAAAAAAAGGATATTTGATGTATGCATGGATATTTTTGTGCCTTGTTTTTATGCTTCTTTTGGTTTCATCATGTCCTACCTAGCAACACAAGTGTTAGGACATTGATAATGATCCATCGCAACGAACAAGGCACAAATTCTAAAATCCTACTATTGTTTGAGAAAAGCACATAGGTGAAGTAGAAGGCTATGTTGTAGCAATGGGCCCAAAGAATCATGAAGTTTGTTTCATTTTCTAACATTAAGTGGCTATTTCAATAGCCATGTCCAACTTAGACTTAGCCACTTAATCAAAAGAGATACACATAGTAAAAAGAGGAGAAAAGAAATAAAATCAAGAAAACAAGGCCTATTCACCTCGACAAACTCCATATGCTAACGTGCTTGGCATGTTGTGCCATTGGGACCTAGCATAATCTAGTTGCAAGTGCCTATTTGGTCTAAGATCCCTAGGGTTCAGAGAGCTACCCCCTAAAACCCTAATTTGTGGAGGGTATGTCTAATCCTAAAGGAAAAAATGAAGCTCTCGGCTTGCTTGATTCACAAATCACCTACAATAAGGAGATAAGACTTTAGTAATGCTACATTAAGGCAATATGTCTTTCACAGATTGCATGGCTCACATGTTTTCAATCATTACAAATCATATAATTCCATTTCCCTTGATGTCACCAATCTTCCAAGGTGGGCAACAGTATGGACACCTTGTATAAGAAGTTTGCATGGTTCACCCTAATCAATCGTGCCCCCATCATAATACACAACAACAAATGGTGCATCTGAGGATGAAGAGCTTATAGACTATGCTTCACTTTTTCTCTAATTGATTAAGAAGTAGCACACCACAAGGCAATCCTATGTGGCTCCCCACATGTTGTGGAGTGTATCTTGGGCTGGGCTCACATTTCATTTGCTTGATACAGGTGCTTGGAAAGGGATCAAGGATAGGTGAAGGATTGGGGCTAAGATTTCCAAGGGAATTTTTGAGAGGAGATTCAACCATAAATACATTAAATCATGAGCCCCATGCTTATCATCATCACTAGTATGTGTAAGAAGCTATGAAGGATGCTACAAAGAAGAAGTGAAGGAGGAGGAGGAGGAGTAGCAGAAGTCACCAAATAAGAAGAAGAATAAGAAGAAAGAAAAGCATAACTTTAGAATCTAAATTTTGAGAAATTAGTTTTAAAGTTTTAAATTTAAAAAGAGTGACTTTTTGGCCAAAAAGCCAAAAAGTGAGCCACTTAAGTATCATTAAGTGTGAGCAAGTCTAAAAAGGTGAGTCACCTAATTTTTTGGGGGGTGTTAGAAGATAGGCATAGTAACCCACTGTAAGCAAGGGTGTATGAGGGCAGATAGATGTGAATAGCCTGAAGGGCAGGGAAAACCCTAACCCTAGCTAAGCAGAGGCTATATAAATAGCATATGGGTCACTATCAAAGTTGAGATAGAGTGTACCCAAGTTGTACCTTGAGAAACTTAGTAAACACGATTTTGTTCTTGTACTTTGAGCTCCTATCTCCCTCTTGTGCACACTTTTCCCGCTGCAACTCTAAATTTCCACATGGTATCAGAGCCTCCTCTGGTCCCTTCAACTTCCTCAAACCTTAGCTCCACTAAGTGCATAAGAAAATCTTCATCTCTCTCATCTTGGACCTTCAAACTCCCTAGCCAACTTGACCCCCTAACATTGGAGGACCTGGGGAAGCCAAAGAAGAGCATTTCAACTCCTGGCTTCAACTGAGAACTTCTTCCTCAACACAAGGCACTTCATCCTGGCACATTAGATGCAAGGATTGGTTGACGTAAAGGGCAGCATTGCTCAGCTCTTTAAAATGGCATAGTTTTGGGTAGCGTGATGTTTCCAGGCATGGCGTGGTCAGCAACCATTGCAATCGCCTTGGCCACCATAGGGAATTCAAAGCTCCCCTAGTGAGATATCTCCCTCTAAGAGGGTTTGCTGAAATTCTTCCTGTATTGGCTGAAATCAACCAAACCCTAACTGTCAGTTTCTTGGCGGCCATAACCAAGAAGCTTCAAGCTTTTTTATCCTTCAAAATTTTCAATGTTTGAACACTACCACTGATTCTAATCACTGAATTATCCTCTCCAAAGTTAGTTGAAGGTATGAAAGTTTCATTTCAATGCTCTTACACTCAGTGGATGTCCTTTTGATCTAGCAAACACTTCACCTTCTACATCTCAAGTGGCATAAAATTTGAGATGAGTGCTTGTAAGCACTAAAGCATATTGTTCAATTAGCTTCTTTGCCGTTGGTATTTACTCAATTTGAGTTGTTTTCATTAGAAAATTAAAACCATTAAGTGCTCTACTTCATTTTGTAAGGCTATGTGTACAACTATAAACACATAGACCATCCTATCCTAAACTTGTGTTGCTTGTTGCATACCATGTGTGGATTCCTTCAAATACCTTGGTCAAGAAGATGAGTGTCATTGTACTCTCCTCGGAATCATCAAAAATAAGCATTGAAATCATAGACTATCCTTGTCCAACACAAGGTTCATCGACTAAACTATACCATAAGGAGGAGCCAGAAGTCTAGTCTAGGTTCACATCATTGAAACCTAAAAAGATGATTAAACCTCAGAAGAAGATTGCACATAAGAAAGGACCACCAAATTCATACTTTGAATTACTACATATGTATGATTTTTAGCCTTTCTCTTCATTGAAACTTTGATATCAATTGTTTGTAAGGGTGTCCTTGAATTGCTTCCGCATTTATTGGCAAGTTTGTAAGGGACTAGACATTGTCCTTGTTCTAGCAAGTGGTAAGACCTTCCCAATGGCCACAACATATGTTGATGTCCGCCCTCAAATTTCAAATTTTGATGGCAAAGATTTCCACCCATTGCAGGTACTTATCAAGTACAAAATGATGGAGAGAGGGTACTGGCCTCTCATTCAAGAGACTAGAGTTGTAAACTCTACAAATCTGGTTGATGTAGAGGATGACCAACGTGCCTAGGCAATCATCATGTTACACTTAAATGATTCCTTGATTCATCATGTTGATCAACTAAATAGTACTAAAGAAAAATGGGATGAGCTTGAAAAGCTCTAGGGAGCCACTGCTAAAAATACTAAAATCTTCCTTAAAATTGAATTCTTTAGCTTGGAATATAGATCAGGAGAAGACTTGGAAAAATTAATTTCTCACATGAAGGGGCTCATGGCAGGTTTCCTTAGTACAAGCTCCAATAATACATGAAGAGGATGCTATTGCTATTCTCCTAAAAGCTGTAAAAAAGGTGTTTGCTACCCTTGTAACCACTCTTACCAACATTCCAAATCCTACCTTGGCAAGTACCATCCAATCCTGTTTGGATGAAGAAAAGAGGAACCACAAAGAAGGTAGCACCAATCAGGCATCTTCAACTTCCCATGATCAAGTATTGGTACATACAAATCTCACTAGATGTTCTTTCTGTAAGAGAAAATGACATATTGTAAACAAGTGTTGGAAGAAGTATCCCAAAAAAATGAAATGTAACAAATGCATGAAGACAAGGCATATCACTAGTAAATGCCCCAACATTCTTGAAGTACCCAAAGAATTAGTGGCCAACTATGCCTCCAATCCATCAAATTTTTTGAGTTTTTAAACCATCCCGAAAAAAACTCTTGTAGCATGATCTATAAAGACATCCCGTTTGTTTGGGGGGGGGGGGGGGGACATCTTACATGCTT